>NC_139910.1:20225122-20850122 GCF_905171665.1 Trachurus trachurus | reverse complement strand
AAATGATATACAAATCTATACCTCTGGCAGGTATGGTCGGGTCGGACCACTGACGAAACGATATGAATAGATACATTACGCTGCTAAAAGAAAGAAATGCAGTCTTCATTCCGCCGCTTTCGTCCAGGGCCGCCAAAATCAACACTAAATGAAAAGTCTGTACAGGGGCTTTAATGTGATTTTTACACATGGTGATTACTTGCAGTGTTACAGTGTTTTGTGGTTGTGTTGGGAGTTTTCTGAAAAGAAAATAACCCCTGATGATGTCATGGTGAGGTCATCAGGGTTAGTGAGTGAGGTTGTGGAAAGAAAGCCTGTTAAGGTCATAGATATACTGACTAGATGTCGCCTTCTGCTTCTCAGTGTACGCCAATAGCGCCGCCATCTTGGGCCGGGGTTTCTGACTATAGACATATATACGTCTGACAAGCAGTCAGACCCGGTCAGACCCTTGTAGAACAAATTTCAGTGTATGTATGTGGGTGTGTGTCTGAGTATGTAAGTGTAGCTATGTTTAATATTATACATATATATATATATATAAAAGTTATGGCTATTTTAATGGTTGATAGACCTCTGAGGCTCTGCCTCTGTTGAGTAATGCAAGTACACGTATTCCCCCCACCCAAGACGGCGGCCGCGTTGACGTATCGTTCCAATGGACAGCAGCGTCAGAGGTGGCATCTATGTGTGTGTATATATCTATGGTTACAGCAGGGGCAGAGGAAAAATTAAATAAATCATGAATAATGAGGCCATTACTCAGTCATTGAAGGTTTTTCAAAATATATATCATGTATGAGTTGCATTATGGGAAATGTAGGTTTCAAATGTTTAGGAGTTTGGTGCAAGAGACCAAAAGTCAGGACATGCTGCTTCAGCTCAGCTTCAGAAGTTCTCCTACTTTTTGGATGTGCAATGTTAAATCAGGACTGCTCCTTTAATTGTTTAACGCCGCAGTAAGATCAAATGGAATACAGCCCCTGCTTTTATTTCAGTGGGAACTCTGCTTTGATGCAACAGGCTACTAACACAGAGCGCTTCAGGGAGAAAAAAAAAAAAAAGACATGCTGGATTTTCTGGCAAAAAGTTAAACCTGGCTTAACTCTTGCTGCGAGTGCAGTGTCATCCAGAAACACACAGCACTGGCAAATCAAATACATGCCTGCATGTGCACTCAGTGCTCAGTAGATTATTTTGTATCATATAATCTCCTTTCTTGTGGTATCATAAACCATTGTGTCCTGCTTTGGTGTTTGATAAGCCTCCCAGCTCCCAAATGGATGAAACTGAACTTGTGGTCATTATCTCACTAATACCAAAAAAAAACAAAGAAGAGAAATGTGAAAATTTGCCACTTGTCTTCATTTAATTTCACAGTATTTTAAATTTATGATGGTATCGAGTCTTGGTCGGACAAAACAAGCAAAATGAAGATGTGCTTTGGGATACGGTGGCCCAGAATGGTCAACACAGAAACATTAGCCACCATACTCAGAAATTCTCATTCGAATTCTAATCGTCTTGTGTCGGTCCCTTCTGCTGTCAAATACACAACAAACTGCGCTGTGCTGTGTATTCTGACAGCTTTCTATTAGAAGCAGCACAAACTTCTTCAATGTAACAGTATCTGGTCTGTTGGATGGGAGCACACGGGCCAGCCTTCTCTCCCCACGTCTATCAATGAGCCTGTGCCGCTTCACCACTCTTCCTTCCTTGGACCAACTGTTGATAGATCCTGACCAGACCGGGAACAGCCCACAAGACATGAGAGACCTAGTCGTCCTCGGAGAACTGGATCAGATCCTTACACTGAACATGTTCCTGCTTCTAACACATCAACAATAAGGACAATATGTTCACCTGCTGTCTAATACATCCCACTAACAGGTGCCACAATGAAGTGTTATTCAAATGTTGTTTATGTCATCCGTCGGGGCTCATTATGTTATGCCTGATCGGAATACATTCTAAACTACGGAAGAGGATTAGGGCCACTATGAAAAAAAAGTGAATTCTGACTTTTTTCTGACTTTAAATTCAGAATTCTAACTTTAAAGCAGAAGTAAGCGGAATGTTTGTGTTAATATAAGTCTTAAATATCTTCCGACAGCAATCACTTATATAGAGTGTTTGGTCCGAAACACGGGTCTGTCAGTCACTCTGCTCTGCTGTAAGCCGAGGAGAAAACTTTCCTTGTATCCTACAACCTTTATCCAATGAGGAGAGAGAACGGCATAAAGGGGCGGTCCTCTCTGTGTGTGCACGCCAAGGGGGCAGTTGCATAGACTGAGGACGATGCGCGTGCGGCGTGCATGTGGTGACGTAGGGACGAGGGCGGGAACTGCTAACTCCATCGGCTGACAGGAAGTTAGCCAAAACGACCGGATCGCTGACTTCTGCTTTAAACTGAATTCTGAGAAAAAAGTCAGAACTCACTTTTTTCACACTGTCCCTAATACACCTCCGCACTACACTAAACAATAATCAATTAATTGAAATAAAAACAATTGAGTTTGGTCCTACCGGTGGACCAGTAATCAAAATGTCCCTACATCAATTCCTTTTGTCTCGTCATATTGGTCTGCCTGTCTTCACTCTAGCTGTCAGCTGTCAACAGTTCAATCAATTACAAAAATAATCTTTAGTTCCACCATAAATTGCATGCATTGCACACATGTATTTGTGCAAAGGTGTGGATGTGCGTATACAGGAAGTGCCTCAACCACCTGTCGTTCCTGCAGTGAAAAGCCATGTTAGGCATAGTGTCAGACATGATTCCTGTTTTCCAACCAGGAGTGTGTTATGTGTGCAAACCACCAATTATGCCTGCTCCTAATTACGCACTTAAAGACGTAATTAGGCCTGTCTGTTCCATTGCTACACAAAGCGATATCACACACAGTACACTGAGGCACTGACGGTTCACACATGGGCAAGCAAACATGCAAACACACACACACACATGCACTTTAATTAACATATTAATCGTGCACACTTAACATATATGGAAAACAACTTGGGAACAAACATAATAGACCGCTAATGAGTTTGTAGGTTGATTTCTTACTGCAGTCGAGACAGCTCATGCCGCTATTTCTGAAAACACAAAGAAAAACGTCTTTGCTACTCTGATGAAATGTGCGTTACGTTAGAAAAAGATGCTGCGAATAAATGTGACACAAGCTAAATAGGAAAAAAAAAGCCTGCAAACACGGAAAAAACTATCATCACTGAAAATGAGTTAGATTGAGTAAATGTTTTAGATTGAACACACTGATTCTGTCCAACACTACAGCACTGACTCGTGTGTATCATGTTCTTGTCATTCAAACACCTGTGTTATTTCGACTGTGTTGTGCACAGCTTACAATCTTGTCGTATTTCCATCCTTTCCTTGTTAAACAGCTGCTGCAACTGGAACCAATGCAGACAGTTAAGCTGTGAGGTATAAACCAAAACAATGGCTTAAAAGAGGCTAAAAATCACAGTGGAGCTGCAAAGTCAGGCCATAATTCTCAAAGTTTGTCACTATGAGCACTTTCACATAATGCATACAAATGTAAGTCATTGAAAATAGAAACATATTGAACAAAGCTGCAGTAAAGTACATAGCATTTAGCTCTTTTTGTATAGCAAAGTGCATCAGTCAGGATGTCCTTGCACATCCTGAGCTGGAGGTGTAGGCTACTTTATGCTTCCAGCATGCTGCTTAGCATCCCCTCCTTCATCCTCCACCCTCCTTCGTCATCTAATAAAAATGTCACCACATTAAAAAATAACCTAAAAAGTCAATAAATGTGATCAAAATAAAGATATGACACCCAGGGAAATCACAGACAGAAGCCGCAAACACACCTAATCGTTACCTCAACAAGCATGCTGGGGCTCGGAGGCACAGAGCTACAAGAGGAATGAGGCACAAGCCTTCGTCTGAACCTTGAGATATGAGCGGTGTGTTGTGTGTGTGTGTGTGTGTGTGTGTGTGTGTGTGTGTGTGTGTGTGTGTGTGTGTGTGTGTGTGTGTGTGTGTGTGTGTGTGTGTGTGTGTGTGTGTGCGCCAATGTGGTTTATGAGGACATTTGGTCAGAATACACACCACACTACAGGGACATTTTGGATTATGAGGACACTCCTTGTGTCCTCATAATTCCCGCACTGTAGTAGCATTCCTATGGGTCCAGAGAGCTAAAATCCAAAATTTCTGCAAATGTCCTCATAGTACACAATTACCCGACTTTGTGTATATCTGTGTATTCAGACAGCTCCCCTATATCTGGTTCGTGGTACTGCACCTGCTACTTAATAATTCACACTTGTGTATATTTTACAGCTTTTGATTGGCTGACCGCCGGAAGTCCCCACTATTCAGGGTTATGTCAGATCCGTTGTGTATACTGCTCAGCTCTTGATTGGCTGACCGCTGGGAGTTCCCATAATTCAGCGCTTTGTCAGATCTATTGTGTAAATGCGATTTTAACACAGAATCCTCAGTAGCCCAGGACACCTTAGCTGACACAACCTTAGCACAATTTTTACTTCAGTTAAGTTACTAAACTGGCCTCATCTATGATGTAAGACTTTGAGTTTACAAATTGAGCACACAAAAACAGCACTTTATGGCTGCACTGCAGCTTAATGAGTCAAGTGGATACAGACAATACTTTGAATGCTGCTGAGGCACTTTGGACTTCTAAATTTCAACATCATTGATCAGACCCAATAGTGTGTTATGTAGGATACTTGAATTATATAACCAGATGTATCACCGATTCAGAGGAAGGTGTTTACACCAGGCAGGGATGCAAAACACTGCACCAGTATATATACATATATATATATATACATATTGTGAGGTCATGAGAGGTAACCCAGGCAGGCAAGGCTGGAGCAGTGCAAAAACTGAAAAAACAAGCAGAAGCAGAAAAATCATATGCAGACGGTTTATTCTTCCACCCAGAAGCCCCATACAAGTCCAACTGAAAACACTCCCGTAGGAGGAGGAGGGTCCTTTTACTCTTCCAATACCCCAACAAAATATTCAACAAAACGTGTCCGTCTTTCTTCCTTTTCCCTTAAATCACTTTCCTTGTCGATGTCTTCGTTCCGTCTGTTGCCGTCCAGTTCCTTCCACCTCCAGCACACATGCTCTCTGTCCTCTGTCTCCCTTTGTTCTTCTCCCCTCTGCCTCAATCAGGTGGCCTAAACACCTACACCTGTCAGAGAAGTGAGGTCTTCTGGGAAGTGTAGTGTGTGCGGCGGCCATTTTGTCAGGGATGTAGCAGCCCTCTACTACCTGCCCCCTTGTGATGCCACTATATATATATATATATTCAAGATCAGTAAACTGCCACGGGCTGCTGCTTATTAACATTTAAGTGTATTCCCCTCGAACTTTCGGGTTACTGATCGTGTGGTGACCGGTGGCAGAATGAGTAGCTTTTGAGAATATTTAGGCGTACTGTCAATGGCATCCTGTCCCTTCTATCTTGGACAACTTGCGCATGTTGAAAATGACTGTGCAGAGTTTGTCGTGTGCTGTTGGAGGCTGTTTGAAGCACAAAGCTATTTGCTTTTTGAGACCAGCAAACAATCCGCATCGCTCACAGGATCCTACACGACCCCTCACACACACTACATACGCTTTTCAAAGGACCCAAGGTCGCTTTACAAAAAAGAAAAGAAAACATACACAGAGAAACGCTGTCACTGACCAAAGACAAACAGACAGAACACAAGGAAACCTAAGTAGTGTGAAAGACAGGGTGAAAAAGGAATACTGTTAATGTTTGAAAGCCAGCTTGAACAGATTTGAGGGTGGTTTTGTAGATCTCCAGAGACGGGTCATTGCGAATGTCAGGGGGGAGCGAGTTCCAGAGGGCGGGTGCAGCAACACTGAAAGCCCGATCCCCAAAGGTGTGAAGTCTGGAGTGTGGGATGGAGAGCAGGCCGGAGTCCGTGGAGCGCAGGGTCCGGGATGTGGTGTGGAGATGGAGGAGGTCAGACAGGTACCGGGGGACAAGGCCGTGGAGGGACTTGTATGTGAGGAGAAGGATTTTATATTTGATGCGGTACTTGACCAGGAGCCAGTGGAGGTGAATGAGGGTGGTGGTGAGGTTCTGCCAGGGCCTGGTACGAGTGAGAACCCTGGCAGCTGAGTTCTGGATATACTGGAGCCTGTCTAGGGTTTTTTTGGGAACCCCGAACAGGACACCGTTACAGTAGTCCAAATGGGAGTAAGTTTACTATTTTGCTTTTTGGTGACCCCATCCAGGCTAGAAGCTAATGAGGCTTACTCCTGGGCACTGCATAATTAGATATCCAGGATAAATGAAAAAGCAAGACTCTGATAACTGCACCATGGCATAATCCGTTGCATGTTGCCAATCCAGGATGAGAAGGAGCAGGGCCGCCCCTGCCTACACGCAGATCACGCACAGTGCGTAGGGCCCCGCGATCCAATAGGGGCCCCGTTTTGCACAAAGAATGCGCATATGCACAGCCGTGGTGCGCGCTACTAGATCAGCTGTCAACTCGAGGCAGGAGAAGAGGGAGAAGAGACCTTTTTTTGTAATCTGACACCGCACGCGCCGTCACGCGTCGATCTGACCAATCACTGGTCAGATGCGCTGCAGGCACTTGTCAAGCAGCTGCAGGTGAAGACGTGATCATAGCTTCGAAAATAACGAGTCAGGCGCGAGCAAGAGGGGGGAAAAAAGCAAAACAATAGGAAACTCGTGCTTCTCTCGAAGGTGGGCATTTGTTGAAGTTAGTGCTGGGCCGTATTAACGGCACTGTTACCGCCATTATTGTCCGTTAACGCTTTGTGGCATAGGCAAGCACTAAACCTCCATGCTCAGCACAGCTGCTGCTGCTGCAGGTAGGAGGAGAGATGCTAGCCTCCAGTCCATTTAGCTAGAGTCTAGAAGTAATTTTCCAGCAGCCCTTACCATTTATTAAATGTCTAACACCTTTGTCTATATGCATTCACCTCTGTTGAAAGGCAGTGGTAAATTTATCAGTTGTTGGTCGTATTTTCGGCTAAACTTTATATCTATTTTATCTCCACACAAGGATCTGTTGGTGAATTTAATCTATGACAGGCAGCTTTGGAGGAGATATTAGAGATAAATATTGATAGAAATGAGTGTATTTGATACTTTGGTTGACAGAAGCAACTAAATTTGAATGTAGCTACATTTTGAAATATCAGTCTCTTTGGTATTGAATTAGTATGTTTTATTAGGATTGTAGTTGTAGCCTATATAATAATAATAATAACGATGATAATAATGATAATAATGACAATAATAGTAATAATAGATAGCAATAGCAATTGTTTTTTTTTTAATTAATATTAGTATAAGTATAGAACTGCTAAACTGCCAGTATTAGTGGATGTAGTTTGCATTATAATCGATTATAGGAGGGCCCGACGAAATTTTTTCGCTTAGGGCCCCATTTTGGTCAGGGACGGCCCTGAGAAGGAGCGACTGTCAAACCAGGTTGAGTAATTCTGAGAGGTGCACGTTCACAGTTTGTTAACTATGGTTCTCAAATGGGGGTACAGGTACCCCTTTGGGTACTTGACGGCACTCCAAGGGGTAGACTACTTATTTAAAAAATATAAATATTTAAAAATAGCATCAATTCAAAATTCCATGATAGCTATCATTTAATAAATATTTCAATAAAATATAAGTATTATATAAGTTCATAAACTGTATTTTATATTTGGTAGCCTTTTCATTTTCATTATCCTAAAAAAATAAATCAGGGTCTCTTCCATACCAGGATGGTTTGACTCAACCTGGCATGTGCCACATCACCTGCTGCCATGACAACTCATGTCGTGGATAAAGCATAGCAGCAGTACTGCTGAGAACACAGAGGGGCAAGTGACAAACAAGCTCCAGTCCACCCAAAGCATTATGTTTTTTCCGTTGGGATAAGTTGGATAACAGTGCCATGAAGCCAGCATATCTCCATCTCAGGACAAAACATCTATGTCATGTTGGTAAGCCACTTGAGTTCTCAAAAGGAAACTTTCAGAATTCAAATTATCTCAAGACACAATGTGGAAAGCCTCCATGAAATCAGCCAAAGCCCTGGAGGCCTCGTATGCGGTGTCTTTGCTCATAGCTAAAGCCAAGAAAGCACCTTCCAGCTGCTGTTGTGCTGGCTGAGACCATGCTGGACAAAAACGCAGCAGAGAAATTAAAGACTGCGCTCTAGATTGGTACGGCAGGCGCAGTCTAGGCGCAGGGCAGCTTCGCCACGCCAGCGGGGTGTCCAGGCGCACTTCGGTAGTATCCTGAGGAGCGCACCTCGGCATACCCCGGCGCAGCCTGCCCCTTTACCCACCCACTGGCACAAGTGGGAAGGAAGGAGGAGAGAAGGCGTGGAGCGGCTTTAACACAGCCGAGTCACATCTTCACCAATCAAATGAGCTCCTCTCTTCTCCTCTATTTATTAACACATACTATTTTGCTAAACTCTGAGGCAAAAACAACAGGAGAGGATATTTTCAATGTTGTAAACACCTTCTGTGAAAACAGCCTCAGCTAGAAATCCTGCAGCAGCATCTGCACGGACGCAGCAGCATCAATGACGGGCAGTGTGAGAGGACTCATAGCGCACATTAACAAGAAAAATCCTGATGCTGAGTTGACTCACTGTGTGATACACAGGGAGGCATTGACATCCAAGAAAATGACCTGGATTGAGGATTCCCTTATTATGTGTCAAATTCTTCTGTGGCCAGGGAAGGTGATGAGTCACCAAATACACAGCAATCAATACAGATACAATCTTTACAAAACTACAGAGGACTGTTGAAGAACAGTAAAACATTTCTGCTCACAGTGACAGCAGACTGCTCAGATAAGGCAGCAGGATTAAGCAGGCCTTGCTGGCTGCACAAAATACATCTCCATGGTAATTCATGTATTCTTGCTTTTGTGCAACCCAATAAAGGTCAAGTTCAGCCAGAATAACTGGAAAACCATGGCTTAATCCACTATCTGGGTTTTGTGCAATAGCCTTATTAGGAAATGGCTGAAAGAAGAGCCAGGAAGCCCCATCTCCTCCCCTGTCATCCCTCCCTGCTCTCCTGATGCTGTTCCAGTTTAGCCAGAGACCATGGATCAGCCACATTACTGAATCAACTGCCTCCAGTGAAGTGTTTTTATCTGGACAAGTTGCTGACTGTCTTTTGACATGATATAGTGAAATAATTCAACAAAGTTGTTTCTCTTTCTTTTTTCTCTTCTCTATATATATTGTTTTGCATTGTTATTATTTTTCTATAGGTACATAATCCATTGACCTTGTGTAAAAAAACAAAAAAGTACATCTCTTAACTAAAAGTGTTTGATGCATGATTTTAAATCACTAATAATCCACTACAATTCATATGTATTCTGATTTTTTTCCCCCTCAGAATCAGCATACTGGGCCCGTTTTAAAACAATGAAAGATAAAGGAAAAAAATAAAGGTCTGACTCAAAGAGACCTGTCCTTTGCATGAATCATGCCTGGCATAAAAAAGTATTCAGCTTTACTATTCTTTTTTTTTTACTATAGGTATTCTGAAATCAGTCATTATCAAAGAAATAAAATGAGATAAAAAATAATAATAATTATAAAATGAGAAAGAACCTGCTCAAAGAAAAATGTTAAAACACGTAGGCTATAGATTGAATCATTTATTTTGATAGAGGAGACACTTTGCAAAACCTCGCTGATAACACTAGAACACTAATAAAACAACTCAAATGTACGTAGTTTCCTTTTATTTAGATGAAATCAAGCGCAGTATCTTAGTTTCACCTTCGCTGGATGCATGCGCGCTCCCGCGGCCCGGGGGAACACTTCCTATCGGGGATACGCACCTTGGCACGACACCTGTCCAACATGTTCCTGATCAGTATGCACGCGACACCTGCGGATTAAATCCCCGGAGAGAGGAGTCACCAAGGTAAGACAGTAGACTGTAATGTTACACGGGTAAGACCAGCGATTAAACCTAAATTCATAGCTACACACTTCAGTCGAGAATATTTTAAACACGTTTGTTTTTATATTGGTGGCAGGTTGAAAGTCGAAGTATTTGACAATTGATTAGACCACCCACGAGCTAATTAACGTTAGCGGTTAGCGGTTAGCATAGCTAGCTTGGGTGACGCATGTTGACATTTATCTAGTGTTTGTTTAACTGTACGGTTTCATTTTTAAATGAATGATACTGGGGATTTTTAGCAAACTTGTACGCTAGCAAGATATTATGATGACTTGTTAATTCATGAAAGTAAAAGTACCATAAGGTTATGCTTAAAAGACAGAGAAGTCAAGTTTGGACATAAGGTTGAGGCCTGTAAGTTACTGCGGAGGAGGTTCAACGTGGCCAGGCTGTGTGTTCATCTTCCAGCTCAACAAAACCTCAAGTCCCGGCCCGGGTTAACATGGTACTACCAAGCTGGTTATCAACTTGGTTTGTTAAGTCGGCTTTATGATCTGTGCATGTTCACATCAAAGGAGGCGTTTGGCGTCATATGATTCAACTTCTGCACGAAATTAATCCACAACGGGCTGATTTCAGCCAAGAGCAGCAGCTTGTTTTAATGGAGAGAGTATGTCGCAGCCTGAAGCATCAGTGTTGCTGCAAATATGACAAGAAAGGAGGCTGCTTTTAATTTTTCTGACAGCTCTTTCGCTACTTTTAAATATGAAGCTTTATCCATTTAAACTAAATAAACTAGAGCAACATCAACTGTCATTTAAAGTGTGTTTTATATTGTTATATTTCACTGATCGCTATTATAACGCGAGTGTGTGTTTTATTGGAAGCGAGGCTGGATAGGTTACAGTGAGGTTTTTTTTAGGTGCTGTAGCTACAAGCAAATCTCATAAACAAAGACCTTTTTAAATGTGAAAACAGCGGAGACATATTCAAGATTTGCGTTTGGGCAACACTGAAATATAACAGGCGACACATCGGATTAATTTATTCACGGCCACATTAAGTGAAATTATTACCGATTATCCATCTGATTATCTGTCCTGCTGCGAGCGAACAACTTCTATCAGTCGTGACTGACTGTATATAAAAGTAAAATATATAGACTATAGTCTAATATATAATGAGCTCCTGACGCTCAGCTCAACGGGTGAGGAGAACAACTGTAGGCAGAGAGAGAAAGTCAACAGCAGCGGATCAGCTGATCTCTCCCTCCGTACAAACGCTCCGTTCTGATCCAGCTCCACTGGACTTTCAAAGTAAAGGTGCCGCAGCTGTAAATGAGTTAAAATAGTGAAACAGCGGCGCTTTTATAGCCGATTTTATTATTAAACTCTGAACATGGTTATGAGCTAAGCATAAATTACCATGGTGATCTAGCCGGGTTGAAAGAGAGCCACCTTTGTAGTACAGGAGAGCCTGGCTAGACTCAACATACCTCGCTAACCCACTAAACTAGCTTCGCAGTACACCCATTAAAATAGACTGTGTGGTTATTTGGGATGGGAAAGGTCATGACTGGTTAAATAGCTGATGCATGCTGCAAATGCAAATGCTGAATACACTGGTCTGTCTTAGGCTAGCCTTAAATATTGCACTGGTTCAATGGTAATGCTTACTGGTAAGGCAAGGCAATTTTATTTGTATAGCCCGTTTTTACAAACTGTTTGTCTCAAAGGGCTTTACATGGCATCGTAGCAACATCCTCTGCCCTTAGACCCTCACATCGACTGAGGAAAAACTCAATAGAAAACCCTTTTAACAGGGAAAACCAGGAGAAACCTCAGGGTGAGCAACAGAGGAGGGATCCCTCACCCAGGACGGACAGACTTGCAATAGATGTTGTTACAGACAAGAAAACAGTTTGTCACAGAATGTGCGAAATATGGAAATGTTAGCAGGAGTTGATGAAGGCAGTCTCTGGTGAGGGGAAGGGGGGGGGGCAGCTAAGTAGTGCAGACTATCACTAGTGTTATTTATTTTTTGTAGTGTAAATTCTTAGTCGATCTGATTAATAAGTTGTATCATGATCAGCGATACTAAACCCATTTTCTTCTCTTCCTTGTAAGACAGTAAATATGTCTAAATAAATTATATTGTAAAGTGACTGAAAACATTATCACTGGGCCTTTGCAGGAAATGGCATTTACAAGGCCCAGGAGATCAAAAATAAAACCTAAGGAGGAGGCTGTCTATTTTTCATCCCTGTCCAAAGACAAGGGTGGTTTTGATATAAACTACATAAATTCATTCAAAGGTGAGTGACGCAGGCTTGTGTGTAAGAATTACTTTAATCACTCACTTTAGTCACTTTTACTTACGAATCATCTGTTTTTTGTTAGGACGGGGAGTGTTCAGCTGCCGCCACTTCCAAAAAGGAGATTTCCTTGTCGAGTATAGAGGAGAACTCTTGACAAAACAAGACTATGAAAGCAGGCACAGAGTGTACCATGATGCACTTCAAGTTTTTATTTTTGAATTTCGTTTCAATGGAAAGCAGCTGTGGTATGTATATTGTTGTACTTAATTTACAATGTTTTGCCTGTTGTAGGTCACCTAGAGTTGCAAATTCTGCTTTTTCTTAGTTTTAAAAGTAGTAGTTATTTTAAACAGATGAGTAATTCAACCAAAAATGTGATTCTTGAATTGCTTTGTAAAACCTCCATTCACTGCTAGTGTGTTTCAGGCTGTTACACCTTGTAATTAGATTTGTGTTCTTGCTGTTTCAGGGTTGATGCAGCCAGAGAAGATGGCTCTCTAGGGAGACTGGTCAACGATGATCATATTAACCCGAACAGCAAAATGAAAACAATCACAGTGGATGGAAAGCCTCATCTGTGCTTATTTGCTCTGAAGGACATCAGTCCTGGGGAAGAAATTACATACAACTATGGAGATTCTAACTGGCCATGGAGAAGCAAGGTACAAATGACACTTTAAGCCCGTGATATACTTGCTGTAAACTACGCGTACGCGAGCTGCCGCGCGTATCCTGCGTCGCGTCACCTCGCGTCGATATGTGCGTTCGGTCGCAGGATACGCATCAAACGGACGCAGGATACGCGCGGCAGCTCGCGTACGCGTACTTTACAGCAAGTATATCGAGGCCCTTAATATTAACAAAGAACTAAGATGTGGCTCTGACAGTCTATTTTAACACAAGACAGCAAATTCAAGTTTCACTGTGTAGAGTAGTTTCAGCATCAGTCAAATGTTTGTAATCATTCATTTTTTTTCACTTGTGGAAAATGGAAATTTTGTACTGATGTACGATGCTAAATGAAATTCATTTAGCATCGTACATCAGTAGAAAAAAATGCCCTCTGTTCTAAAGGTGATGATCTGTGACTGCGTTGTGAACTAAATATTGCATTTTTTTTTACATTCTTTACTCCAGTGATTGCCTAGTTTAGAGTTTCCATAATTTGAGATTTGCTACAAACTGAATCCCTATGAATTCCTCCCACAGGAAACTCCAGACAAGGTACAAGAGTCAATGGGTTTGGTCAGCTGTGCACCAGAGGATGCAACAGAGAAGGTAAATGGATGAGAGAATGGATGGGCATTGGAAATGAGAAACATTTTGTTTACATGTGCTCATGGTGGTACAGAGGAGCCCTTACCAATTATGTTCACAAACTTAGCATATTTTCACTGTAATGAATATAAGAAAATGCTGTTTCAGTTAAATTAAACCCAGAATTAACATTAAATTACGTGATAAGTTTCTATATATTTCACAGGGGAGTCTGAATAATGTACAAGAGTCAATGGGTTTGGTCAGCTGTGCACCAGAGGATGCAACAGAGACGGTAAGTGTGTGGTGGAGTGCGTGTTTCTAACTTGCAAAGATATTGACAGTCCATGTCCCCATACTAACTGTTGGTGTCATGTTGTGTATGGTGGGGGATGGGCAGAGGTTCAGTGTTTCTCTCGACAAGTTCAGGTTGGACTATGGTTTGTGTGTTGTACGTCCTCATAATTACTGCTGGTTTCAAAGTATCAGCATTTCCATCATTGGTGTGTAAATAATATTCAGTAACCAAACTCTTTCTTTCTTTTCTCCACTAGATTTCAACTGGGACTGACCCTCAGCTGAGACTGAATGACAACATGCTGCAGGTGACTACATAATGTTAATGAATTGTACACTGACGCTAGGGCAGCAACAACTAATCAATTGAACTATTAAAACTGATTATTAAAGGTGTCGGCAACTCATTCAATAATTGGTTATTGAATGAGTTGAAAACACCTTTAATAATCTATTTGAATTGTCTGAATCAATTTGTTTTTGCAGCCTTAATTGGCATGCTATTTTATTCTTCTCTGGTTTTTTCAGTGGCACAATATGCTTTAATTTCTGTGGTCTAATCAAAGTTTTAGGATGAATAGATCCTGGAAATAAGAACCATTTTATGTTTTTACACTGTGACAGACAAGAGTTCCTACCATGTTATGTTCACAAATGTTGAATATTCTTACTTTAATGAATATGACAAAATGCTGTTTCAGTTAAATTAAACCCAGAATTAACATTAAATTACGTGATAAGTTTCTATATATTTCACAGGGGAGTCCGAATAATGTGCAAGAGTCAATGGGTTTGGTCAGCTGTGCACCAGAGGATGCAACAGAGAAGGTAAATGGATGAGAGAATGGATGGGCATTGGAAATGAGAAACATTTTGTTTACATGTGCTCATGGTGGTACAGAGGAGCCCTTACCAATTATGTTCACAAACTTAGCATATTTTCACTGTAATGAATATAAGAAAATGCTGTTTCAGTTAAATTAAACCCAGAATTAACATTAAATTACGTGATAAGTTTCTATATATTTCACAGGGGAGTCTGAATAATGTGCAAGAGTCAACATGGTTGGTCAGCTGTGCACCAGAGGATGCAACAGAGACGGTAAGTGTACGGAGGAGTGCGTGTTTCTAACTTGCAAAGATATTGACAGTCCATGTCCCCATACTAACTGTTGGTGTCATGTTGTGTATGGTGGGGGATGGGCAGAGGTTCAGTGTTTCTCTCGACAAGTTCAGGTTGGACTATGGTTTGTGTGTTGTACGTCCTCATAATTACTGCTGGTTTCAAACTATCAGCATTTCCATCATTGGTGTGTAAATAATATTCAGTAACCAAACTCTTTCTTTCTTTTCTCCACTAGATTTCAACTGGGACTGACCCTCAGCTGAGACTGAATGACAACATGCTGCAGGTGACTACATAATGTTAATGAATTGTACACTGACGCTAGGGCAGCAACAACTAATCAATTGAACTATTAAAACTGATTATTAAAGGTGTTGGCAACTCATTCAATAATTGGTTATTGAATGAGTTGAAAACACCTTTAATCTATTTTAATTGTCTGAATCAATTTGTTTTTGCAGCCTTAATTGACATGCTATTTTATTCTTCTCTGGTTTTTTCAGTGGCACAATATGCTTTAATTTCTGTGGTCTAATCAAAGTTTTAGGATGAATAGATCCTGGAAATAAGAACCATTTTATGTTTTTACACTGTGACAGACAAGAGTTCCTACCATGTTATGTTCACAAATGTTGAATATTCTTACTTTAATGAATATGACAAAATGCTGTTTCAGTTAAATTAAACCCAGAATTAACATTAAATTACGTGATAAGTTTCTATATATTTCACAGGGGAGTCCGAATAATGTGCAAGAGTCAACATGTTTGGTCAGCTGTGCACCAGAGGATGCAACAGAGAAGGTAAATGGATGAGAGAATGGATGGGCATTGGAAATGAGAAACATTTTGTTTACATGTGCTCATGGTGGTACAGAGGAGCCCTTACCAATTATGTTCACAAACTTAGCATATTTTCACTGTAATGAATATAAGAAAATGCTGTTTCAGTTAAATTAAACCCAGAATTAACATTAAATTACGTGATAAGTTTCTATATATTTTACAGGGGAGTCTGAATAATGTGCAAGAGTCAATGGGTTTGGTCAGCTGTGCACCAGAGGATGCAACAGAGAAGGTAAGTGTACGGAGGAGTGCGTGTTTCTAACTTGCAAAGATATTGACAGTCCATGTCCCCATACTAACTGTTGGTGTCATGTTGTGTATGGTGGGGGATGGGCAGAGGTTCAGTGTTTCTCTCGACAAGTTCAGGTTGGACTATGGTTTGTGTGTTGTACGTCCTCATAATTACTGCTGGTTTCAAAGTATCAGCATTTCCATCATTGGTGTGTAAATAATATTCAGTAACCAAACTCTTTCTTTCTTTTCTCCACTAGATTTCAACTGGGACTGACCCTCAGCTGAGACTGAATGACAACATGCTGCAGGTGACTACATAATGTTAATGAATTAAACACTGAAATCAGGGCGTCATGAATTTAGTTAGTTGTGACACGATAATGCGGGCTACTGTTGTCTGTAGTCAATGCCAAAATAAACAGATATTCTATCTCTGCTGCATTTTTCACAGGGGATTCCAGACACGGCACAAGAGTCAATGGGTTTGGTCAGCTGTGCACCAGAGGATGCAACAGAGAAGGTAAGTGTGTGGTGGAGTGCGTGTTTCTAACTTGCAAAGATATTGACAGTCCATGTCCCCATACTAACTGTTGGTGTCATGTTGTGTATTGTGGGGGGATGGGCAGAGGTTCAGTGTTTCTCTCGACAAGTTCAGGTTGGACTATGGTTTGTGTGTTGTACGTCCTCATAATTACTGCTGGTTTCAAAGTATCAGCATTTCCATCATTGGTGTGTAAATAATATTCAGTAACCAAACTCTTTCTTTCTTTTCTCCACTAGATTTCAACTGGGACTGACCCTCAGCTGAGACTGAATGACAACATGCTGCAGGTGACTACATAATGTTAATGAATTGTACACTGACGCTAGGGCAGCAACAACTAATCAATTGAACTATTAAAACTGATTATTAAAGGTGTCGGCAACTCATTCAATAATTGGTTATTGATTGAGTTGAAAACACCTTTAATAATCTATTTGAATTGTCTGAATCAATTTGTTTTTGCAGCCTTAATTGACATGCTATTTTATTCTTCTCTGGTTTTTTCAGTGGCACAATATGCTTTAATTTCTGTGGTCTAATCAAAGTTTTAGGATGAATAGATCCTGGAAATAAGAACCATTTTATGTTTTTTACACTGTGACAGACAAGAGTTCCTACCGTGTTATGTTCACAAATGTTGAATATTCTTACTTTAATGAATATGACAAAATGCTGTTTCAGTTAAATTAAACCCAGAATTAACATTAAATTACGTGATAAGTTTCTATATATTTCACAGGGGAGTCCGAATAATGTGCAAGAGTCAATGGGTTTGGTCAGCTGTGCACCAGAGGATGCAACAGAGAAGGTAAATGGATGAGAGAATGGATGGGCATTGGAAATGAGAAACATTTTGTTTACATGTGCTCATGGTGGTACAGAGGAGCCCTTACCAATTATGTTCACAAACTTAGCATATTTTCACTGTAATGAATATAAGAAAATGCTGTTTCAGTTAAATTAAACCCAGAATTAACATTAAATTACGTGATAAGTTTCTATATATTTCACAGGGGAGTCCGAATAATGTGCAAGAGTCAACATGGTTGGTCAGCTGTGCACCAGAGGATGCAACAGAGAAGGTAAGTGTACGGAGGAGTGCGTGTTTCTAACTTGCAAAGATATTGACAGTCCATGTCCCCATACTAACTGTTGGTGTCATGTTGTGTATGGTGGGGGATGGGCAGAGGTTCAGTGTTTCTCTCGACAAGTTCAGGTTGGACTATGGTTTGTGTGTTGTACGTCCTCATAATTACTGCTGGTTTCAAACTATCAGCATTTCCATCATTGGTGTGTAAATAATATTCAGTAACCAAACTCTTTCTTTCTTTTCTCCACTAGATTTCAACTGGGACTGACCCTCAGCTGAGACTGAATGACAACATGCTGCAGGTGACTACATAATGTTAATGAATTAAACACTGAAATCAGGGCGTCATGAATTTAGTTAGTTGTGACACGATAATGCGGGCTACTGTTGTCTGTAGTCAATGCCAAAATAAACAGATATTCTATCTCTGCTGCATTTTTCACAGGGGATTCCAGACACGGCACAAGAGTCAATGGGTTTGGTCAGCTGTGCACCAGAGGATGCAACAGAGAAGGTAAGTGTGTGGTGGAGTGCGTGTTTCTAACTTGCAAAGATATTGACAGTCCATGTCCCCATACTAACTGTTGGTGTCATGTTGTGTATTGTGGGGGGATGGGCAGAGGTTCAGTGTTTCTCTCGACAAGTTCAGGTTGGACTATGGTTTGTGTGTTGTACGTCCTCATAATTACTGCTGGTTTCAAAGTATCAGCATTTCCATCATTGGTGTGTAAATAATATTCAGTAACCAAACTCTTTCTTTCTTTTCTCCACTAGATTTCAACTGGGACTGACCCTCAGCTGAGACTGAATGACAACATGCTGCAGGTGACTACATAATGTTAATGAATTGTACACTGACGCTAGGGCAGCAACAACTAATCAATTGAACTATTAAAACTGATTATTAAAGGTGTCGGCAACTCATTCAATAATTGGTTATTGATTGAGTTGAAAACACCTTTAATAATCTATTTGAATTGTCTGAATCAATTTGTTTTTGCAGCCTTAATTGACATGCTATTTTATTCTTCTCTGGTTTTTTCAGTGGCACAATATGCTTTAATTTCTGTGGTCTAATCAAAGTTTTAGGATGAATAGATCCTGGAAATAAGAACCATTTTATGTTTTTTACACTGTGACAGACAAGAGTTCCTACCGTGTTATGTTCACAAATGTTGAATATTCTTACTTTAATGAATATGACAAAATGCTGTTTCAGTTAAATTAAACCCAGAATTAACATTAAATTACGTGATAAGTTTCTATATATTTCACAGGGGAGTCCGAATAATGTGCAAGAGTCAATGGGTTTGGTCAGCTGTGCACCAGAGGATGCAACAGAGAAGGTAAATGGATGAGAGAATGGATGGGCATTGGAAATGAGAAACATTTTGTTTACATGTGCTCATGGTGGTACAGAGGAGCCCTTACCAATTATGTTCACAAACTTAGCATATTTTCACTGTAATGAATATAAGAAAATGCTGTTTCAGTTAAATTAAACCCAGAATTAACATTAAATTACGTGATAAGTTTCTATATATTTCACAGGGGAGTCTGAATAATGTACAAGAGTCAATGGGTTTGGTCAGCTGTGCACCAGAGGATGCAACAGAGACGGTAAGTGTGTGGTGGAGTGCGTGTTTCTAACTTGCAAAGATATTGACAGTCCATGTCCCCATACTAACTGTTGGTGTCATGTTGTGTATGGTGGGGGATGGGCAGAGGTTCAGTGTTTCTCTCGACAAGTTCAGGTTGGACTATGGTTTGTGTGTTGTACGTCCTCATAATTACTGCTGGTTTCAAAGTATCAGCATTTCCATCATTGGTGTGTAAATAATATTCAGTAACCAAACTCTTTCTTTCTTTTCTCCACTAGATTTCAACTGGGACTGACCCTCAGCTGAGACTGAATGACAACATGCTGCAGGTGACTACATAATGTTAATGAATTGTACACTGACGCTAGGGCAGCAACAACTAATCAATTGAACTATTAAAACTGATTATTAAAGGTGTCGGCAACTCATTCAATAATTGGTTATTGAATGAGTTGAAAACACCTTTAATAATCTATTTGAATTGTCTGAATCAATTTGTTTTTGCAGCCTTAATTGGCATGCTATTTTATTCTTCTCTGGTTTTTTCAGTGGCACAATATGCTTTAATTTCTGTGGTCTAATCAAAGTTTTAGGATGAATAGATCCTGGAAATAAGAACCATTTTATGTTTTTACACTGTGACAGACAAGAGTTCCTACCATGTTATGTTCACAAATGTTGAATATTCTTACTTTAATGAATATGACAAAATGCTGTTTCAGTTAAATTAAACCCAGAATTAACATTAAATTACGTGATAAGTTTCTATATATTTCACAGGGGAGTCCGAATAATGTGCAAGAGTCAATGGGTTTGGTCAGCTGTGCACCAGAGGATGCAACAGAGAAGGTAAATGGATGAGAGAATGGATGGGCATTGGAAATGAGAAACATTTTGTTTACATGTGCTCATGGTGGTACAGAGGAGCCCTTACCAATTATGTTCACAAACTTAGCATATTTTCACTGTAATGAATATAAGAAAATGCTGTTTCAGTTAAATTAAACCCAGAATTAACATTAAATTACGTGATAAGTTTCTATATATTTCACAGGGGAGTCTGAATAATGTGCAAGAGTCAACATGGTTGGTCAGCTGTGCACCAGAGGATGCAACAGAGACGGTAAGTGTACGGAGGAGTGCGTGTTTCTAACTTGCAAAGATATTGACAGTCCATGTCCCCATACTAACTGTTGGTGTCATGTTGTGTATGGTGGGGGATGGGCAGAGGTTCAGTGTTTCTCTCGACAAGTTCAGGTTGGACTATGGTTTGTGTGTTGTACGTCCTCATAATTACTGCTGGTTTCAAACTATCAGCATTTCCATCATTGGTGTGTAAATAATATTCAGTAACCAAACTCTTTCTTTCTTTTCTCCACAAGATTTCAACTGGGACTGACCCTCAGCTGAGACTGAATGACAACATGCTGCAGGTGACTACATAATGTTAATGAATTGTACACTGACGCTAGGGCAGCAACAACTAATCAATTGAACTATTAAAACTGATTATTAAAGGTGTTGGCAACTCATTCAATAATTGGTTATTGAATGAGTTGAAAACACCTTTAATCTATTTTAATTGTCTGAATCAATTTGTTTTTGCAGCCTTAATTGACATGCTATTTTATTCTTCTCTGGTTTTTTCAGTGGCACAATATGCTTTAATTTCTGTGGTCTAATCAAAGTTTTAGGATGAATAGATCCTGGAAATAAGAACCATTTTATGTTTTTACACTGTGACAGACAAGAGTTCCTACCATGTTATGTTCACAAATGTTGAATATTCTTACTTTAATGAATATGACAAAATGCTGTTTCAGTTAAATTAAACCCAGAATTAACATTAAATTACGTGATAAGTTTCTATATATTTCACAGGGGAGTCCGAATAATGTGCAAGAGTCAACATGTTTGGTCAGCTGTGCACCAGAGGATGCAACAGAGAAGGTAAATGGATGAGAGAATGGATGGGCATTGGAAATGAGAAACATTTTGTTTACATGTGCTCATGGTGGTACAGAGGAGCCCTTACCAATTATGTTCACAAACTTAGCATATTTTCACTGTAATGAATATAAGAAAATGCTGTTTCAGTTAAATTAAACCCAGAATTAACATTAAATTACGTGATAAGTTTCTATATATTTTACAGGGGAGTCTGAATAATGTGCAAGAGTCAATGGGTTTGGTCAGCTGTGCACCAGAGGATGCAACAGAGAAGGTAAGTGTACGGAGGAGTGCGTGTTTCTAACTTGCAAAGATATTGACAGTCCATGTCCCCATACTAACTGTTGGTGTCATGTTGTGTATGGTGGGGGATGGGCAGAGGTTCAGTGTTTCTCTCGACAAGTTCAGGTTGGACTATGGTTTGTGTGTTGTACGTCCTCATAATTACTGCTGGTTTCAAAGTATCAGCATTTCCATCATTGGTGTGTAAATAATATTCAGTAACCAAACTCTTTCTTTCTTTTCTCCACTAGATTTCAACTGGGACTGACCCTCAGCTGAGACTGAATGACAACATGCTGCAGGTGACTACATAATGTTAATGAATTAAACACTGAAATCAGGGCGTCATGAATTTAGTTAGTTGTGACACGATAATGCGGGCTACTGTTGTCTGTAGTCAATGCCAAAATAAACAGATATTCTATCTCTGCTGCATTTTTCACAGGGGATTCCAGACACGGCACAAGAGTCAATGGGTTTGGTCAGCTGTGCACCAGAGGATGCAACAGAGAAGGTAAGTGTGTGGTGGAGTGCGTGTTTCTAACTTGCAAAGATATTGACAGTCCATGTCCCCATACTAACTGTTGGTGTCATGTTGTGTATTGTGGGGGGATGGGCAGAGGTTCAGTGTTTCTCTCGACAAGTTCAGGTTGGACTATGGTTTGTGTGTTGTACGTCCTCATAATTACTGCTGGTTTCAAAGTATCAGCATTTCCATCATTGGTGTGTAAATAATATTCAGTAACCAAACTCTTTCTTTCTTTTCTCCACTAGATTTCAACTGGGACTGACCCTCAGCTGAGACTGAATGACAACATGCTGCAGGTGACTACATAATGTTAATGAATTGTACACTGACGCTAGGGCAGCAACAACTAATCAATTGAACTATTAAAACTGATTATTAAAGGTGTCGGCAACTCATTCAATAATTGGTTATTGATTGAGTTGAAAACACCTTTAATAATCTATTTGAATTGTCTGAATCAATTTGTTTTTGCAGCCTTAATTGACATGCTATTTTATTCTTCTCTGGTTTTTTCAGTGGCACAATATGCTTTAATTTCTGTGGTCTAATCAAAGTTTTAGGATGAATAGATCCTGGAAATAAGAACCATTTTATGTTTTTTACACTGTGACAGACAAGAGTTCCTACCGTGTTATGTTCACAAATGTTGAATATTCTTACTTTAATGAATATGACAAAATGCTGTTTCAGTTAAATTAAACCCAGAATTAACATTAAATTACGTGATAAGTTTCTATATATTTCACAGGGGAGTCCGAATAATGTGCAAGAGTCAACATGTTTGGTCAGCTGTGCACCAGAGGATGCAACAGAGAAGGTAAATGGATGAGAGAATGGATGGGCATTGGAAATGAGAAACATTTTGTTTACATGTGCTCATGGTGGTACAGAGGAGCCCTTACCAATTATGTTCACAAACTTAGCATATTTTCACTGTAATGAATATAAGAAAATGCTGTTTCAGTTAAATTAAACCCAGAATTAACATTAAATTACGTGATAAGTTTCTATATATTTCACAGGGGAGTCCGAATAATGTGCAAGAGTCAACATGGTTGGTCAGCTGTGCACCAGAGGATGCAACAGAGACGGTAAGTGTGCGGTGGAGTGCGTGTTTCTAACTTGCAAAGATATTGACAGTCCATGTCCCCATACTAACTGTTGGTGTCATGTTGTGTATTGTGGGGGGATGGGCAGAGGTTCAGTGTTTCTCTCGACAAGTTCAGGTTGGACTATGGTTTGTGTGTTGTACGTCCTCATAATTACTGCTGGTTTCAAAGTATCAGCATTTCCATCATTGGTGTGTAAATAATATTCAGTAACCAAACTCTTTCTTTCTTTTCTCCACTAGATTTCAACTGGGACTGACCCTCAGCTGAGACTGAATGACAACATGCTGCAGGTGACTACATAATGTTAATAAATTGTACACTGACGCTAGGGCAGCAACAACTAATCAATTGAACTATTAAAACTGATTATTAAAGGTGTTGGCAACTCATTCAATAATTGGTTATTGAATGAGTTGAAAACACCTTTAATAATCTATTTTAATTGTCTGAATCAATTTGTTTTTGCAGTCTTAATTGGCATGCTATTTTATTCTTCTCTGGTTTTTTCAGTGGCACAATATGCTTTAATTTCTGTGGTCTAATCAAAGTTTTAGGATGAATAGATCCTGGAAATAAGAACCATTTTATGTTTTTACACTGTGACAGACAAGAGTTCCTACCATGTTATGTTCACAAATGTTGAATATTCTTACTTTAATGAATATGACAAAATGCTGTTTCAGTTAAATTAAACCCAGAATTAACATTAAATTACGTGATAAGTTTCTATATATTTCACAGGGGAGTCTGAATAATGTGCAAGAGTCAATGGGTTTGGTCAGCTGTGCACCAGAGGATGCAACAGAGACGGTAAGTGTGCGGTGGAGTGCGTGTTTCTAACTTGCAAAGATATTGACAGTCCATGTCCCCATACTAACTGTTGGTGTCATGTTGTGTATGGTGGGGGATGGGCAGAGGTTCAGTGTTTCTCTCGACAAGTTCAGGTTGGACTATGGTTTGTGTGTTGTACGTCCTCATAATTACTGCTGGTTTCAAAGTATCAGCATTTCCATCATTGGTGTGTAAATAATATTCAGTAACCAAACTCTTTCTTTCTTTTCTCCACAAGATTTCAACTGGGACTGACCCTCAGCTGAGACTGAATGACAACATGCTGCAGGTGACTACATAATGTTAATGAATTAAACACTGAAATCAGGGCGTCATGAATTTAGTTAGTTGTGACACGATAATGCGGGCTACTGTTGTCTGTAGTCAATGCCAAAATAAACAGATATTCTATCTCTGCTGCATTTTTCACAGGGGATTCCAGACACGGCACAAGAGTCAAACGATTTGGTCAGCTGTGCACCAGAGGATGCAACAGAGAAGGTACAGTTCTTTGAAATCTTAAAGAATCCATCACCTGGTATATATATATATATATATGTTTCAGATGTTGAAGGGGTCTTAAAAGCACATTTTTGATAAAGAAATATGCAATATTTAGTGAGTACCCAATTTTCCTCCCGCAAGAGAAATACGCGATCTTGAGTCCTCCGGAAGCTTGGGGCGTTGCTGAGAGGGGGGATAGGGAGAGGGGTAGCGGCATTTCACAATCTCCGCACAGCAACACAGCATCCACAGTAACAAAATACAGGAGAGGAGCAGCAAGCGTCCACTGCCAACCAGCCAGCCGGGCGAAAGCGGGCAGAGAGCAGCAAGCAACGTGCATCTGGACATCCGGGCACTCGCCAAAGCAGACGCTCACTGCTCGCTTCCGCCTGGCAAGCGAGAACGCCCACTCACCATCACCAGATGAAAAATCTTTTTATATGGGTTTTGACAGCCAACAACTGAACAGTTATGTTCATAACACTAGTTTCCTTCCACATGCTTCCCTCTGTTTGAGTTACGCCAGGTAGAACTTTTGTTTTTCTTTCTTTCTTTTTTCAAACTTTATTGAATTTTGCCAGCACATACAGATGCATGTAAATACAATGCAAGTATGCTGGTGCAATCTGAATATGCCAGGTAGAACTACAAATGGTGGATTCGCTTCCTTCTCTCGATAAAATAGTGGGAGGGGTTTTCCCCCCTGGCCCCTCCTCTGCTCCTTTCTGACGTCAAGAAGCAGCATTGTCTGAATTCACGTTTTTCCCATCCTGGTGAATTCATGGGGGAGCAGGCGACAGTGAAGTTCTTTGCCAGGAAAACATGTCAGCTATTGTCAGTGACAGAGAAGATTGAGGTATACATGCAATAACCTGAAAACATTTTTCAGGTGATGGATCCTTTAAGCTCTAACCTTGAAAGACATGACATGACAAGACTTAGGTTTTGTTAGGATATTTAATTAAAGTGAAATGTGGGTAAAAATTTCTCTCCCTCTGAAGATGAACAAATGTTTTATGTTAACTGGTAGATACTGTCTCAATGCCAATCATGTCCTTACTACATAGTGTGCAAAATTTTATATTTAGTCATCAAATGTCTCCCTTTAATTCAACTGGTGATTAATTATCATTGAACTTGGCAAAATGATGCATATTGTCATGTCCTGAGAGAGAAATACACACTGAGATACACTGTCCTAATACACTCTTTGATACACTGTCCTCTCAAAACCTGAACCTGAAAGGTACATGCACACCGAGGACTGTATACTAACAATGCTGTTTAATTAAACTCAGAAAAAGCTTTAAGTTATGTAATATTAAATGTTTGCTGCGTATTTCACAGGGGACTATGGAGAGGACACAACAGTCAAAAGATTTGGTCAGCTGTTCACCAGAGGATGCAACCGAGAAGGTAAATGTCTGTGAGCAGTGTAGTTCTAACCTGATTTAAACTGAAAATGATTCATAAATGAATGTGGGTAATGTGGGAATGAGTGTACAATTAACAGTATGAAAATGATTGAGAAAATATGTTTCAGTGTTGTTAAAGTTCAGAGGTGGGTAGAGTAGCCAAAAATTGTACTCAAGTAAGAGTATAGTTACTTTAGAATAATGTTACTCAAGTAAAAGTAAAAAGTAGCCATTCAAATATTTACTTGAGTAAGAGTAGAAAGTACATGGTGAAAAAGCTACTCAAGTACTGAGTAACTGGTGAGTAGCCTCTGATTTGTTCATTTAATTATCAGCGCGTAAATGTAGGCCTAGGGGGTCCTATGATTGGTTTCTAGTGAAACCAAAGTCACATGACCACACCCCCGAAACTGGAGGGGTGGTCATGTGACTAGGAGTCGCATGTCTCCAGGTGTGTATGGGGTTTAAACTTCCTAGGGAGGAAGAAGAATAAGACGACCTGGATGACTGAGAACCTTCACGGACATTATCCACTATTATCCACGACGACATACCAGGGCTGACGTCATCCTAATCATTTACTAGCTGCAGTTTCTCAAATTTGAGGCGGAGTGGCCGTCCTGTTTACCGCGGAGATTTTGTGTGCAGTCATGTGACTGCCTGGCTCTGTCTGATTGGTTACATGGAGGCAAACGTCGCGAGTGGCTACATCTGATTGGTGAAACGCAGTCATGTGACAGAGGCTCAGAAGTATCTCCATTAAAACAAAACAAACAATTTGCACATTGGATCAATAAGAAAAAGTAGCAAGTAGCGACCGGAATGAAGCTCAATGTAACGGAGTAAAAGTACCGCTTCTTCTGAAGAAATATACTCAAGTAAAAGTAACAAGTATGCTGCATTGAAACTACTCTTAGAAGTACAATTTTTCCAAAAAGTTACTCAAGTAAATGTAGCGGAGTAAATGTAGCGCGTTACTACCCACCTCTGTTAAAGTTACATCTAATTGGTAGTCGCAGCATCTCTTCAGTAATGTAATGAATTTCCAGGTAAAGTATTTTTGGGCAGCATGTGTTAATGGGGGATTTTTAAATATGAGAATCTCCAGATTTGATTTAAAGTGGCAGTGACGTAGAGAATACAGCACTGTATGATACTGGTCAATAGGGAGAGCTGGAACTGTGGTCATTTTTGCAGCTTTAGAGGACGGTTTGCCATCTCCTTTCAGTCACTGTCATACATTATAAATGAGCTTATATATTTTTTAAGAGTGAATAGATATGACACCCCTATGTTTGCGTGTTACAAAAAAAAAAACACAGGCAAGTTTTTAACAATTTGGTTTCTTTAGATTTCCCATTTCAAACTAAACAGCAAATTAAAAATATTTAAAGTTGTAACCCAGAAAGAGAGGGAGAGAAAGACTACACAATGTGGAATTTTTTTTATTGTGTTTGTGAGTAATCAGCAGTTCAGTGTATTGTGGGGGATGGGCAGAGGTTCAGTATTTACTTTTTTATATTTAGAGTGGATTACAGTTTTGTGTTCTTCACCCTACTTCACTGTCACACTGTGTACTGTGGGGAATGGATAGGACTCAGTGAAGGTGTGGGCACAGCCTGCAACACATAACTGAAAAAATTTAAAATCACTCACTTGAAATGTATTGAAACCCGATTGTTGTTAATCTCTTAACCTCAAGTGAGTTTTTTTTTTCACTTCAAATGTGACGTGAAAACGTTTACTGATTACTAAAAGAGGCATTTCATGTTTTGAATTGAAGTTTCCTCACATGATCAGATAAAGTGTTATGTTCATCATGTTATCGCATATACATTTTTTTTTTGTCAACAGAAATGCAAACATGACATGGTCTGTGCAGATGCATCAAGCTTGAATAAATGTTCCAGCTGTAGTGGACCCTACGCAGCTTTTAAATGGCTTGGTGTTAGATGTAAAGGTGAGTATTTTGTTCTCATGAACAAAATATTTGCTGTAAATGCTTTGACATAAGATTTCAAATTACTACAGAGGTCTTTGTGTTTCCATTTCAGTAAAGGTGACTGTTGCAAGTTGGCTTAATCTTTTTAAATATTTTAGTTCAGCAGTATTCACTATTGGAAACTCTACTCCAATTCTAATACAGATTGTAGAAATCCAAACTAAACCTAATACATTCAAAGCAGTTTTCTACAAATGCATTATATATTTTATAAGGAAACATGCTTATGATCATCATATCCCCCATCTTTAGTTTGCTTCTGCTTCTGGCACAAATCCTGTTACGAAAAACATGTGAGGCCTTACCTTGAACCCCCTTTTACCACATCAGTAAGTACATTTGCTGAATTATCCTGAACGTTACGTATCCCTTTTCTAAGCCAAAGTGTAGAAATTACTTTTTTATCTTTCAGCATTCCGAGGAACACAATTCAAGTGAGGAGTCACTCTCGGATGAGGAATATGTACCTGATTATGGTCATTCAGACAGTCCAGGAGAAAATACATTAGAGCCTCCTCAGAGACAACTCTTTCAAAAAAAGAATGTTAAAGTGTCCTGCAAAATTAAAAAAAGCAGACACTACCAAGACAGCCCCAGAGGTGAAGAGCCATTGCCCAAAGATGTAGTCACCACAGCACAGCTTGAAAAGTCTTGTAAGAAAGGCAAGAAAGTATCCCAAAAAAAGGAAAAACGTATGACAAAGGTTCATGAAGTTAGCAGTGGCAGTACTGAAGACATCTCTGTTAAAGATGGAACAGGTCCGGGGGAAGATCAGAGCATACAGTCTTCAAACGTATCCTCTTCAGTAAGCAAGAAGAATTACTGCTACATTTGTGGAAAGCCACAGTCAAAATTTGCACGTCACTTGAAAACCCATGAGAAAACCAATGTGGATGTTGCTCAGGTTTTGGCACTGCCAAAACACTCAAAAGAACGCAAAAAAAAGCTGGACAAACTACGGAACAAAGGAAACTATAAACATAATACAGATGTTTTGAAGGGTGGGACTGGATCCCTAAAAGTCAGACGCAAGCCAAAGAAAAATTATGGTTCAAAAGAGTTTGTGCATTGTATGTATTGCCAGGCTATGTTTCTCAGGAGAGACCTGTGGCGACACACAAGAAACTGTTCATCAAAACCAAGAGAAGACAATGCTGAGTCAGGAAGAACCAGGGTCTTAAGTTTGGCCACCATGTCGGAATCAGCGCTGTGTCAACAGATATCCCAGGGTGTTTGGAAGCTCTTAACTGTAATGAAAGATGATGACGTCTCTGCTGCTGTGCGCAGTGACTTCTGCATTCTTCAGCTGGCCCAGTCATTCTTCAATAAACATGGACAGGATCCTACCAAATATGACTATATCAGACAGAAGCTCCGTGAAGTTGGAAGACTTCTGCTGACACTGCGTCGAGAATTTTTGATAAATACCCTTGAGGATGCTGTAAAACCTGCAAATTTCCATGTGGTTATCCAAGCTGTCAAGAAGGTGTCAGGGTTTGATGAAGAAAAGCACTGCTACCAAACTCCAAGCCTTGCCCTTAAGTTGGGTCACTCTTTGCAAAAGATATGTGACATCATACACTGCAGAGCTCTGATGGCAGAAGACAGTGAGCTGATAAAATCAACTCAGACTTTCCAGAAACTGTATACTGCAAAGTGGTCTGAACTTGTTTCACACACAGCTTTGACCACCTTGAATGAGTGGCACTTTAACAAACCATCCACCCTCCCTTTCACGGAGGATGTGCAAAGACTTCACCGGCATCTTGAAAAGACTGCAGCTTCAGCAGCTGAGAACCTGAAGACAAGCCCATCAGCACAAGTCTATGGGGAACTTTGCAGAGCAACTCTAGCAAAAATAATACTGTTCAACCGAAGACGTGGAGGAGAGGTTGCAAAGATGCTACTAAAAGGTTTTCTAGAGAGAGACACAGCTGCCCTACATAAGGATGTTGCAGTCGGCCTCACCAAGTTTGAACAAAAACTTTGTGCACATTTCAGTCGTGTGGAAATCAGGGGTAAAAGGGGACGGAAAGTTGCTGTGCTGCTATCACCAGACATGGTTGATGCCTTAACAGACCTCGTAAGCAGAAGAACTGACTGTGGAGTCCCAGAAAATAACACATTTTTGTTTGGAAGACCCAACTGTTTGACTCCTTACAGAGGACAGGACTGTCTGAGGATTTATGCAAATGAGTGTGGTGCACAAAACCCTGAGCTCCTCAGGTCAACACAGTTACGCAAACATGTTGCAACTTTGTCACAGGTCCTGAACCTGAAAAACCATGAGCTGGACCAAGTTGCTGACTTTCTGGGGCATGATATTCGTGTACACAGAGAATATTACAGGCTTCCAGAGGCGACAACCCAGCTGGCCAAAATATCAAAACTACTTATTGCCATGGAGAAAGGCTCCCTCACAAATCTTCAGGGCAAAACACTTGAAGAGATTGATATTGAAGGTATTGCTATTTAACACTGTTTTGTCATTTCTGTTTTGTAGGTTAATGGTTTTCAAGTATTCTGATGGCAATCTTTAACAAAGCAATGTTATAACATTAATAATGTAATATTCATATAATTTCAGATTGATCATTTTGTTTTAAGTCTGTTGCTCTATGAATATTTACAATGTTAAACTTATTGCTCAAAATATTTATTTTTTGTTAGATAACATAGACTTGACTGATTCTGGGCAAAGTGAAGACAGTGAGGCTGAGGAGGCATTTCCACAGCAACAAACTGAAATGGGTAACTCCATCTGAAAATGCAAACATATTATTTCAGTCCACATAAGACGTGTAGCATATGCATGAAACTATAACATTAGGTGTACACTTCTATTATAGATTGAATGTGTCAAGTACATTTCAGGTACTGCAAGCGTCTTGGCTGTCTGTGGTTTTAAGTTGATATGCTGCTTGGGCGTGTTACAAAATAGAGCTATTTGAGTTTAACCTTGACACCAAAATACCACAATGGAAAGGATCAGCTAAATCATTACAAAGCAAAGGAATAAAGCCTACAGTTTCAGCTGTCCTTTTGCTGTGATACTGAAATGATCTTGCTAGAATTTGACCGTTTTTCTCTAATAGGATATAGAAACAGTTACTGTTCATTAAATGTTTGAACATATGATACCAGACCATTATATTGAGCTACGATGTTCATACCGCAGGGATGAGGAGAGTTGGGCAGGCTCTTGAAGATTCTCCAGGCACCTCAGACGGTATGACCATTTGTTTCAGTCTACTAGCAAGCTTTTGGTTTCTTTTATGTTTCTTGAGAACTACTCAAGAAAAGAACTCCTCCATTTACAATGCGCTTCCTTGGGTCAGACGGATTTCTCCATTTATTAGTAAGCTTACATGTGGACAAAGCACTGATACTGATATGGTGTATTTGTTTTGCAACCTTTCATCCACAGATGTTGACTCTCCCCTAGAAGGCACACCTCAAGGTATGACAACAATACACATACACGTACCTCAGAACACATAGCTCCACCAAGGCCATCCATACATTATTCAAGGGGATGAACAGCAAAATTGAATGGGTCCTAGCAATGTCCATTCTCCACCCCTCCACCAAGTTTTTTGCTAATTAGTTCTGTACTTTTTGTGTAATCCTACTGACAAATGAACTGAACAGACAGTAAAAACAACTTCTTAGTTGTAAAAGTAGTAAAGTAGTAACTGAACCCAAGCTCAGTTAGTACTTTCTCAGACTGGGGTTGGTTTTGGACAGAAATATGTGACCTATGCACTGTGTGTGACACATGGAAAAATGATTGTTTTGATAAAGACTAATAAAGACTGTGGTGAAATGATCAGAGGACCATATATTGATCTTTACTTTTCATACCACAAGGATGAAGAGAGCTAGGCGACCTGTTGAGGAACCTCCAGGCACCTCAGATGGTATGACCATCTACATCAGTATACTAACATGACCATTAATGTGTGATTTATTACATATAGACAAAGCACTGATACTGATATGGTGTATTTGTTCTGTAATGTTTCATTCACAGATGCTGATTCTGCCCTAGAAGGCACATCTCAAGGTATGACAAGAATACGTTGTTAATTTTAACCGTAAAGCTATTTTTAAAGAGAGATTAATGTTAATTAACACAGCAACTGATTTTGAAACTACAATGAATACTACTAATAATCATTGTGACAAGAATATTTCATGGTCTGTCAAGTTTTATGAACACTGTTTCCAGATGATTTGATATGTCATCAGCAATTGTAACATGCTCTGAAGCTTTTAGAAATACAGATGATATTGCTTTGGAGATTTGAATTTATATCTTGTAAATTATTTGACAGTTTAAATGAAGATTAAACATTAACCTTATTGTTAGGATTGACATGGACGTTTTTTACATTTTGTTTCAGCAGTTAAAAAAATCTCATTGTTTCCTAAAAAAGGTCCATACAGACGAATGACCATTCTGTTTGTACAAGTACAAAGTTGTTGTTTAAACTGTGGTTGAAATTTTTTCCCTCCTCTTCGCTCTCACTGAAGGGTTTTTTGCAGTCCCATCTAGGTCTGACAGTTCAGGTCCTATTTTTAAAGCTTTTTCTTTCACCAATTTGCACATGTTAATTCATTTTTTATCTGTGTACATTTTGTCATGTTATGTAAAGGTGGGCTTACACTGCACGATTTTGCCACGATTTTGTCGTCCCAGACGAGTCGCAGCCTAATTTGCATAATCTTAGAGGGATCACGGGGTCGTGATCATAATCGGGACACATAGTAGATGCTGAACTTCGTCAGATGGAGTTAAAATGGGCAGACAGAAAGAGGAGGGACAGGGGAGTAAGCTGAAGTTGAACCACAGCTGTAGAGAGACAGGGTGACGGGATGATGATCAGTAATGCAGCGCAGTCCGTGATGGAAGATCAGCCCGACAAATGTACAGTAGGCTACTACACACACTATCAGACAATTGAGGATGATTTTTTTTTTTGCCGTTAAAGTATAAAATAGCGAGCCTATACACCAGCCACGTCCACTGTGCTCTGGCTCAGCTGACCGGTGTGCAGATGGTACTGTAGTTAGATCTTCACATGTTGAACTTTTAAACAAAGTGCAGGCTAGAGAGAGAACTAGCGAGGCTCGTCTGACAGCTGCAGGTGAGCCGCAGGTGAGCTACACGTCAGCTGGCTGGAGAGAGTATAGCGCTTCTCTCTCTCTCTCTCAGCTGCAGCACCGTCCCTGGAGCTGATGCACGCTGTCTGTCTGTGTGTTTGTCGGTCTGATCTTCCACCATGAACTCTGCTATAGGAACCAACATCAGGAACCAATGTCAATTTGATGTTTACAATCGAGCAATTATAGAGCAGCACAAATCTCAGCAGCATCGCAGGGTAATCGTGGTGGGGAGCAATTGTAGACCGACGTGCAATTAGTGGGAGTCTGAGACGTAGGACTGAAGAGGGAAGCTCGTGCAGTTTGAGATGTGAACAGACGAATAGTCGTGCAGTGTAAGCCCGCCTTAACACAGTCCTGCCAGACAGACACAGGTCAAATCAACCTCTCTGGTGGAGGTTGAACTCGGTTACCTTTTCAGACTGGGGTTGGTTTTGGACAGAAATATGTGACCTATGCACTGTGTGTGACACATGGAAAAATGATAGTTTTGATAAAGACTGTGGTGAAATGATCAGAGGACCATATATTGATCTTTACTTTTCATACCACAGGGATGAAGAGAGCTAGGCGACCTGTTGAGGAACCTCCAGGCACCTCAGATGGTATGACCATCTACATCAGTATACTAACATGACCATTAATGTGTGATTTATTACATATAGACAAAGCACTGATACTGATATGGTGTATTTGTTCTGTAATGTTTCATTCACAGATGCTGATTCTGCCCTAGAAGGCACATCTCAAGGTATGACAAGAATACGTTGTTAATATTAACCCTAAAGCTATTTTTAAAGAGAGATTAATGTTAATTAACACAGCAACTGATTTTGAAACTAAAATGGGTACTACTAGTAATCATTGTGACAAGAATATTTTGTCTGATCTGTCAAGTTTTCTGAACACTGTTTCTAGATGATTGTATATGTCATCAGTCATTGTAAGATGTGCTGAAGCTTATAAAGATGTAGATGGGATTGCTTTGGAAACGTGAATTTATAATATCTTGTAAATGACTTGGCATTTGAAATGTGGATTAGATATTAACCTTATTGTTAGGGTTGACATGGACATCTTTTTTTCTCTTGTCAGCGCCGACCAAAAACACTGAAACGGACAAAGCAGCCTGCAGAACGGAGGCGTGTGAACAACCTGGTAAAGGCCCAAAAACATACACAAAGACAACTATTACTGAAACATGTTTTCAAAGGTGGAGACATAACTTCTTGTAGACTTGATAGGAACTGTGTCACAAAGTTTTGTCCTTGCATGAAGCACACCACTGAAATGTCTCTATGATGTAGTTGTGAAGGGGAAGGAGCTACTTCAGGCAACGTTGTTCTCTACAACAAAATTCCCTATACATTTTTCCCATAGACAGTGTTAGTCCCTGACAGTTAAGGCACTTCTATGACTTGGACTGGTATGAGACTACTGGGTTAATCAGCGTGATAAAGCTTAAGTATAAGGGCACTCAGTAGAACACATACCTCCACCAAAACCATCCATTCATTTTGCGTACTCTTGCTGACAAATGAACAGACAGACACAGGTCAAATCAACCTCTCTGGTGGAGGTTGAACTCGGTTACCTTTTCAGACTGGGGTTGGTTTTGGACAGAAATATGTGACCTATGCACTGTGTGTGACACATGGAAAAATGATAGTTTTGATAAAGACTGTGGTGAAATGATCAGAGGACCATATATTGATCTTTACTTTTCATACCACAGGGATGAAGAGAGCTAGGCGACCTGTTGAGGAACCTCCAGGCACCTCAGATGGTATGACCATCTACATCAGTATACTAACATGACCATTAATGTGTGATTTATTACATATAGACAAAGCACTGATACTGATATGGTGTATTTGTTCTGTAATGTTTCATTCACAGATGCTGATTCTGCCCTAGAAGGCACATCTCAAGGTATGACAAGAATACGTTGTTAATATTAACCCTAAAGCTATTTTTAAAGAGAGATTAATGTTAATTAACACAGCAACTGATTTTGAAACTACAATGAATACTACTAATAATCATTGTGACAAGAATATTTCATGGTCTGTCAAGTTTTCTGAACACTGTTTCTATATGATTTGATATGTCATCAGCAATTGTAACATGCTCTGAAGCTTTTAGAAATACAGATGATATTGCTTTGGAGATTTGAATTTATATCTTGTAAATTATTTGACAGTTAAAATGAAGATTAAACATTAACCTTATTGTTAGGATTGACATGGACGTTTTTTACATTTTGTTTCAGCAGTTAAAAAAACCACTGGTGGGAAGGACAAAGTGCCCCGCAGAAGGAAAGCGCATAAACAATCTGGTAAAAGCACAGAAAAATATATAATGAAGATTCTACCACTGAATCATTTCATGTTGCGTGAGGCAGGTTAATGATCAGTACCCTAAGTATGAACATACTTTCTGAACAAGAACTTGGAGCAAGAAAACACAAGTATTACCTGGCCAGCACAGACAAATTTGTTATTCTTTCCTGTTGAGCTACAGCTCTTGCAAAACACTGTGTGCACTAGGGGTTGCATGACTTCAGATTTTTTAAAGTCGACTCTAATGTTATGAAAGTCGAGTCGACGTCGACTAGTCGCTGATGACGTCATTCATATTTTTCCCATCATATCTAAAATCACAGGAGGAGGGAAATGCTCTGCAACAATCTGTATTCACTGACTGACGCTCATGCACAGAAATGAGTCCACAGAACAGCAGCTTTTAAACAACAAGCTGTAAATCAGTTTGGTTTTTTGTAACACACTCCTATACAAGTGTAAAAGAAAATACTTTACTGTCCGTTAAACAATTAGGGAGGAAAACAACACACAGGCCTCGTCACCATCACAGTCCTACTCAGTCACAGTTTTTGTTTTTCCTGGTTGGTTGTTGTTGTTGTGCGCAACCTAAAGCTGTCGATATGAGCTGAGTTTTTTTTTTTTTTAATTGCCGGCAGCCCGACACACTGCCCGCGGAAGCGGAGCGCCTCACAGGCGCTTGGCTGGTGTGTCAGGCAGCAGCTTCTCTCTCCGCGCCGGTCAAACATCGACCCGTCTGTAGGCTGCTCGGTTTTCCACACACACACACACAGGTCTGTCTCTAGCGCTGTATGGATGTGTGTCTTGTGTGCAGACGCAACTGACAAATATTTATAGACGGACAGCAAACTAATAATCATCATTTATTTTATTTTGAAAATTGACCGGATTCTCTCGCCTTTTCTGTGCCCGACTTCCTGTCTGGTACGATCTGGTTCTATCCAGCTTGACGGCGCTCGTATTTTTTTCATTCAGCGCACTCACCTGTTGTTTCAAGCCGCTCCTCTCGTACTGTTACATGATCAGCGACTAGTCGACGTCAAGCTCAAAACGTCATTGTGGAGCAGTAAAGTCGACTAGTCTGTGCAACCCCTAGTGTGCACGCGATTCCCTTCAGATCTCCTTGTTTCCTAAAAAAGGTCCATACAGATGAATGACCATTCTATTTGTACAAGTACAAAGTTGTTGTTTAAACTGTGGTTGAAATTTTTCCCTCCTCTTCGCTCTCACTGAAGGGTTTTTTGCAGTCCCATCTAGGTCTGACAGTTCAGGTCCTATTTTTAAAGCTTTTTCTTTCACCAATTTGCACATGTTAATTAATTATATATCTGTGTACATTTTGTCATGTTGTGTTGTGTAACACAGTCCTGCCAGACAGACATTTTGTCTGATCTGTCAAGTTTTCTGAACTTGACAGATCAGACATCTGTTTCTAGATGATTGTATATGTCATCAGTCATCAGTCATTGTAAGATGTGCTGAAGCTTATAAAGATGTAGATGGGATTGCTTTGGAAACGTGAATTTATAATATCTTGTAAATGACTTGGCATTTGAAATGTGGATTAGATATTAACCTTATTGTTAGGGTTGACATGGGACATCTTTTTTTCTCTTGTCAGCACCGACCAAAAACACTGAAACGGACAAAGCAGCCTGCAGAACGGAGGCGTGTGAACAACCTGGTAAAGGCCCAAAAACATACACAAAGACAACTATTCTGCCCTACAAAGCAAAAAGGCAGTAACTACGCAGAGTTCCGAACTGAGAAAAATTACTTTAAAGTTATCCTGTTGTCCAGCCTAAGTAGTTGTAGGTAGATTATTGGACATGAGATAGTTTTGTTACTTTGTATTAGCTTATTCTTTGTATATATTAATTCTCACATTTGATTTGATGTTTTACCCCTATTTTGCAGTTACTGTATTCTTGCTTTGTATTACTTGCCAATAATGTGGCACCATACCAAGCAAAAAGGCAGTAACTGCAAATTCTTCAAAAACTATTCTGTCACAACTTGTGCTCTAGGTGTGTTAGATACACTGCATTTGGACTAATTAAAACCATTTGTTTCCCTGAACATGGATATACCAAACCCAAAGTAATCTGACCATTTTAGGCCAATAATTTCCACCCCAAAATTCTGGTGCTGAAATTGCTGCTTAAAGTGTCTTACATTCCTAAACTGTATCAAGGCCCAAATTAGGACAATTTATTTTGAATAGTACCACATTCTTATGTGTGAATATTAGATTAATGTGTATCTGGGTGTGTTTATCTAATGTATCGCCTATATCTACAAAAAATCACATTAACTTTAAAGCACTGTCAACTTCACTTTGAAGCAATATAGGCAAGATAGGCTAACTCCAATTCAACAGGGCAGAACTAAATGATTTTGATTGAGTAATGATAATGAGGAATTATCGGAAATCATAAATATATTTTTATATTCAGAAGAGGAAACCGGGGTATGGGAAACATGGAAACAGTAACTTCACTCTGCGGCAACACGGTTGTTTTTATGTTAAGTAAAACAAAGCAAAAGTACAGTAACTGACAGAGTAACGGTAGTAACTGCCTTCTTGCTTTGTTTCACTAGGGCTTTTTGCAGTTACTGTAAAAACGACTACCATTTTTCTCCAAAACGACACACATTTGAGATAAGATATTTTGTCACATAACAAAGGATGCCTTGAATGTCATGAAAATGATAATAACTCATTTTCGACCAAAAATGCAGTTACTGCCTTTTTGCTTTGTAGGGCAGTATTACTGAAACATGTTTTCAAAGGTGGAGACATAACTTCTTGTAGACTTGATAGGAACTGTGTCACAAAGTTTTGTCCTTGCATGAAGCACACCACTGAAATGTCTCTATGATGTAGTTGTGAAGGGGAAGGAGCTACTTCAGGCAACGTTGTTCTCTACAACAAAATTCCCTATACATTTTTCCCATAGACAGTGTTAGTCCCTGACAGTTAAGGCACTTCTATGACTTGGACTGGTATGAGACTACTGGGTTAATCAGCGTGATAAAGCTTAAGTATAAGGGCACTCAGTAGAACACATACCTCCACCAAAACCATCCATTCATTTTGCGTACTCTTGCTGACAAATGAACAGACAGACACAGGTCAAATCAACCTCTCTGGTGGAGGTTGAACTCGGTTACCTTTTCAGACTGGGGTTGGTTTTGGACAGAAATATGTGACCTATGCACTGTGTGTGACACATGGAAAAATGATTGTTTTGATAAAGACTGTGGTGAAATGATCAGAGGACCATATATTGATCTTTACTTTTCATACCACAGGGATGAAGAGAGCTAGGCGACCTGTTGAGGAACCTCCAGGCACCTCAGATGGTATGACCATCTACATCAGTATACTAACATGACCATTAATGTGTGATTTATTACATATAGACAAAGCACTGATACTGATATGGTGTATTTGTTCTGTAATGTTTCATTCACAGATGCTGATTCTGCCCTAGAAGGCACATCTCAAGGTATGACAAGAATACGTTGTTAATATTAACCCTAAAGCTATTTTTAAAGAGAGATTAATGTTAATTAACACAGCAACTGATTTTGAAACTAAAATGGGTACTACTAGTAATCATTGTGACAAGAACATTTTGTCTGATCTGTCAAGTTTTCTGAACACTGTTTCTAGATGATTGTATATGTCATCAGTCATTGTAACATGCTCTGAAGCTTTTAGAAATACAGATGATATTGCTTTGGAGATTTGAATTTATATCTTGTAAATTATTTGACAGTTAAAATGAAGATTAAACATTAACCTTATTGTTAGGATTGACATGGATGTTTTTTACATTTTGTTTCAGCAGTTAAAAAAACCACTGGTGGGAAGGACAAAGTGCCCCGCAGAAGGAAAGCGCATAAACAATCTGGTAAAAGCACAGAAAAATATATAATGAAGATTCTACCACTGAATCATTTCATGTTGCGTGAGGCAGGTTAATGATCAGTACCCTCAGTATGAACATACTTTCTGAACAAGAACTTGGAGCAAGAAAACACAAGTATTACCTGGCCAGCACAGACAAATTTGTTATTCTTTCCTGTTGAGCTACAGCTCTTGCAAAACACTGTGTGCACTAGGGGTTGCATGACTTCAGATTTTTTAAAGTCGACTCTAATGTTATGAAAGTCGAGTCGACGTCGACTAGTCGCTGATGACGTCATTCATATTTTTCCCATCATATCTAAAATCACAGGAGGAGGGAAATGCTCTGCAACAATCTGTATTCACTGACTGACGCTCATGCACAGAAATGAGTCCACAGAACAGCAGCTTTTAAACAACAAGCTGTAAATCAGTTTGGTTTTTTGTAACACACTCCTATACAAGTGTAAAAGAAAATACTTTACTGTCCGTTAAACAATTAGGGAGGAAAACAACACACAGGCCTCGTCACCATCACAGTCCTACTCAGTCACAGTTTTTGTTTTTCCTGGTTGGTTGTTGTTGTTGTGCGCAACCTAAAGCTGTCGATATGAGCTGAGTTTTTTTTTTTTTTAATTGCCGGCAGCCCGACACACTGCCCGCGGAAGCGGAGCGCCTCACAGGCGCTTGGCTGGTGTGTCAGGCAGCAGCTTCTCTCTCCGCGCCGGTCAAACATCGACCCGTCTGTAGGCTGCTCGGTTTTCCACACACACACACACAGGTCTGTCTCTAGCGCTGTATGGATGTGTGTCTTGTGTGCAGACGCAACTGACAAATATTTATAGACGGACAGCAAACTAATAATCATCATTTATTTTATTTTGAAAATTGACCGGATTCTCTCGCCTTTTCTGTGCCCGACTTCCTGTCTGGTACGATCTGGTTCTATCCAGCTTGACGGCGCTCGTATTTTTTTCATTCAGCGCACTCACCTGTTGTTTCAAGCCGCTCCTCTCGTACTGTTACATGATCAGCGACTAGTCGACGTCAAGCTCAAAACGTCATTGTGGAGCAGTAAAGTCGACTAGTCTGTGCAACCCCTAGTGTGCACGCGATTCCCTTCAGATCTCCTTGTTTCCTAAAAAAGGTCCATACAGATGAATGACCATTCTATTTGTACAAGTACAAAGTTGTTGTTTAAACTGTGGTTGAAATTTTTCCCTCCTCTTCGCTCTCACTGAAGGGTTTTTTGCAGTCCCATCTAGGTCTGACAGTTCAGGTCCTATTTTTAAAGCTTTTTCTTTCACCAATTTGCACATGTTAATTAATTATATATCTGTGTACATTTTGTCATGTTGTGTTGTGTAACACAGTCCTGCCAGACAGACATTTTGTCTGATCTGTCAAGTTTTCTGAACTTGACAGATCAGACATCTGTTTCTAGATGATTGTATATGTCATCAGTCATCAGTCATTGTAAGATGTGCTGAAGCTTATAAAGATGTAGATGGGATTGCTTTGGAAACGTGAATTTATAATATCTTGTAAATGACTTGGCATTTGAAATGTGGATTAGATATTAACCTTATTGTTAGGGTTGACATGGGACATCTTTTTTTCTCTTGTCAGCACCGACCAAAAACACTGAAACGGACAAAGCAGCCTGCAGAACGGAGGCGTGTGAACAACCTGGTAAAGGCCCAAAAACATACACAAAGACAACTATTCTGCCCTACAAAGCAAAAAGGCAGTAACTACGCAGAGTTCCGAACTGAGAAAAATTACTTTAAAGTTATCCTGTTGTCCAGCCTAAGTAGTTGTAGGTAGATTATTGGACATGAGATAGTTTTGTTACTTTGTATTAGCTTATTCTTTGTATATATTAATTCTCACATTTGATTTGATGTTTTACCCCTATTTTGCAGTTACTGTATTCTTGCTTTGTATTACTTGCCAATAATGTGGCACCATACCAAGCAAAAAGGCAGTAACTGCAAATTCTTCAAAAACTATTCTGTCACAACTTGTGCTCTAGGTGTGTTAGATACACTGCATTTGGACTAATTAAAACCATTTGTTTCCCTGAACATGGATATACCAAACCCAAAGTAATCTGACCATTTTAGGCCAATAATTTCCACCCCAAAATTCTGGTGCTGAAATTGCTGCTTAAAGTGTCTTACATTCCTAAACTGTATCAAGGCCCAAATTAGGACAATTTATTTTGAATAGTACCACATTCTTATGTGTGAATATTAGATTAATGTGTATCTGGGTGTGTTTATCTAATGTATCGCCTATATCTACAAAAAATCACATTAACTTTAAAGCACTGTCAACTTCACTTTGAAGCAATATAGGCAAGATAGGCTAACTCCAATTCAACAGGGCAGAACTAAATGATTTTGATTGAGTAATGATAATGAGGAATTATCGGAAATCATAAATATATTTTTATATTCAGAAGAGGAAACCGGGGTATGGGAAACATGGAAACAGTAACTTCACTCTGCGGCAACACGGTTGTTTTTATGTTAAGTAAAACAAAGCAAAAGTACAGTAACTGACAGAGTAACGGTAGTAACTGCCTTCTTGCTTTGTTTCACTAGGGCTTTTTGCAGTTACTGTAAAAACGACTACCATTTTTCTCCAAAACGACACACATTTGAGATAAGATATTTTGTCACATAACAAAGGATGCCTTGAATGTCATGAAAATGATAATAACTCATTTTCGACCAAAAATGCAGTTACTGCCTTTTTGCTTTGTAGGGCAGTATTACTGAAACATGTTTTCAAAGGTGGAGACATAACTTCTTGTAGACTTGATAGGAACTGTGTCACAAAGTTTTGTCCTTGCATGAAGCACACCACTGAAATGTCTCTATGATGTAGTTGTGAAGGGGAAGGAGCTACTTCAGGCAACGTTGTTCTCTACAACAAAATTCCCTATACATTTTTCCCATAGACAGTGTTAGTCCCTGACAGTTAAGGCACTTCTATGACTTGGACTGGTATGAGACTACTGGGTTAATCAGCGTGATAAAGCTTAAGTATAAGGGCACTCAGTAGAACACATACCTCCACCAAAACCATCCATTCATTTTGCGTACTCTTGCTGACAAATGAACAGACAGACACAGGTCAAATCAACCTCTCTGGTGGAGGTTGAACTCGGTTACCTTTTCAGACTGGGGTTGGTTTTGGACAGAAATATGTGACCTATGCACTGTGTGTGACACATGGAAAAATGATTGTTTTGATAAAGACTGTGGTGAAATGATCAGAGGACCATATATTGATCTTTACTTTTCATACCACAGGGATGAAGAGAGCTAGGCGACCTGTTGAGGAACCTCCAGGCACCTCAGATGGTATGACCATCTACATCAGTATACTAACATGACCATTAATGTGTGATTTATTACATATAGACAAAGCACTGATACTGATATGGTGTATTTGTTCTGTAATGTTTCATTCACAGATGCTGATTCTGCCCTAGAAGGCACATCTCAAGGTATGACAAGAATACGTTGTTAATATTAACCCTAAAGCTATTTTTAAAGAGAGATTAATGTTAATTAACACAGCAACTGATTTTGAAACTACAATGAATACTACTAATAATCATTGTGACAAGAATATTTCATGGTCTGTCAAGTTTTATGAACACTGTTTCTATATGATTTGATATGTCATCAGCAATTGTAACATGCTCTGAAGCTTTTAGAAATACAGATGATATTGCTTTGGAGATTTGAATTTATATCTTGTAAATTATTTGACAGTTAAAATGAAGATTAAACATTAACCTTATTGTTAGGATTGACATGGACGTTTTTTACATTTTGTTTCAGCAGTTAAAAAAACCACTGGTGGGAAGGACAAAGTGCCCCGCAGAAGGAAAGCGCATAAACAATCTGGTAAAAGCACAGAAAAATATATAATGAAGATTCTACCACTGAATCATTTCATGTTGCGTGAGGCAGGTTAATGATCAGTACCCTCAGTATGAACATACTTTCTGAACAAGAACTTGGAGCAAGAAAACACAAGTATTACCTGGCCAGCACAGACAAATTTGTTATTCTTTCCTGTTGAGCTACAGCTCTTGCAAAACACTGTGTGCACTAGGGGTTGCATGACTTCAGATTTTTTAAAGTCGACTCTAATGTTATGAAAGTCGAGTCGACGTCGACTAGTCGCTGATGACGTCATTCATATTTTTCCCATCATATCTAAAATCACAGGAGGAGGGAAATGCTCTGCAACAATCTGTATTCACTGACTGACGCTCATGCACAGAAATGAGTCCACAGAACAGCAGCTTTTAAACAACAAGCTGTAAATCAGTTTGGTTTTTTGTAACACACTCCTATACAAGTGTAAAAGAAAATACTTTACTGTCCGTTAAACAATTAGGGAGGAAAACAACACACAGGCCTCGTCACCATCACAGTCCTACTCAGTCACAGTTTTTGTTTTTCCTGGTTGGTTGTTGTTGTTGTGCGCAACCTAAAGCTGTCGATATGAGCTGAGTTTTTTTTTTTTTTAATTGCCGGCAGCCCGACACACTGCCCGCGGAAGCGGAGCGCCTCACAGGCGCTTGGCTGGTGTGTCAGGCAGCAGCTTCTCTCTCCGCGCCGGTCAAACATCGACCCGTCTGTAGGCTGCTCGGTTTTCCACACACACACACACAGGTCTGTCTCTAGCGCTGTATGGATGTGTGTCTTGTGTGCAGACGCAACTGACAAATATTTATAGACGGACAGCAAACTAATAATCATCATTTATTTTATTGACTTGGACTTGGTTATATGCCTTTGAAGATGTTTCACCTCTCATCCAAGAGGCTTCACCAGTTCACGCTCATCTGACAAGGCTCGACTAGTCAGACAAGTGTTTGATTGGATTTCCTTGACATAACTATGTCCTGGATGAATGAGAATATTCACAGGCTTATTTCATGTTACCTTACAAATACAAGAGCACACTCTTTGCAGTTACTTTACTACATTTTAAATTTGATGAAGTGAGAGCTTTGGCATCTCATCTTTATGTTAAGTTTAGTGTCAAGATTCAGGATATCATTATCAGTATACAAAAAGTCTGATTTGTACATCCATTTACTTAATAAAACCTACCTAATAAAATTAGTTAATAACAGGACAAATGTAAAGACACCTGAGCGTTAACCCCAGTGTTTTGTTTTTCTCTTTCATAGTGTCTGTTGAAAATCTTGCTGAAGAGGACAATCCTCGGAGGAAACAAAAAAGGCCGTGGTCTTCAACAGAGGTAGCAGCAATAATGAGGCATTTCAGGGAGTACATCGCCAAAGGTAAACTAGCCACTATGATTCAATGCCAGCAGTGCAAGACCGCTGAGCATCCTGCCCTGGCTGATCGTTCTGTTCAGAACTTAAGAGACTTTGTCAGGAATCGGGGCGTAATGCTCAAGAGAAAACAGAACAGTCACTAAATGTTTGACTGTGTTTGTACTTGTTGTCAATGTTTAAACAGTTAAATGTTCAAAACAACTGGTAAGTTGTCCCAACTAACTTGTTATATTATCAAAAACCAACTAATTAAACGGTTCCTTGTTCACTAACTGCATACTGTGATATGTCCTTGTGTCTATGAAAAGATCATAATTAATCACATAATCACAGAACAAAATGGCAGGTCCTTGAATGTATGGGTAAAGGTGTTGTTGGACACTTGCATCATAATACAAAGTACTATACATTCAGTGTCTTTTAAATTCTTGGTTTTTTATTGTTCCCACAGTTGATACAAGTATTTGAAATGCACAGTGCTGGTGTGCTGTGTATTGTATATAACTTTGTCCTCATATATCAGTAACGTCCTTGCAATGCACAGTGCCGTCACTTCAGTGTTTGTGTATAACTTTGCCCTCATATATCAGCAACGTCCTTACAATGCACAGTGCCGTCACTTCAGTGTTTGTGTATAACTTTGTCCTCATCAGTAATGTCCTTGCAATGCACAGTGCCGTCACTTCAGTGTTTGTGTATAACTTTGTCCTCATCAGTAATGTCCTTGCAATGCACAGTGCCGTCACTTCAGTGTTTGTGTATAACTCATACAATCAGTAACCAGTGTTTGGTTACATCCAAAATATAATACATTACATATTATTAGTTACTGTCATTTGAAAGTTATTAGTTACATTACAGTATTACTGTCTCAGAATTGTAATGCGTTACACTACTTTTGTATTACTTTTGAGTTACTTTCGCCAAAATAACAGCAGAAATATCACTGTAAAGCAGTGTCTCCCAACCTTTTCTGGCTCGTGATCCCTTTTTGACATCATACATTTCTGGCGACCCTGTCGAAGATGCACCAGCTCAGATATTTCTATATGCTGCAACTCGATTTAAATTTGAGAAAGTGAAAGTATAGAATACAGTTGTTTAGAATTGCTTGTGGTGTTTTAATCATAATTTTAAAAAGAATAATAATTAGTTAAAAAAATATTTTTATCAATTACTGGACATTTCAGGCGACCCCATTTGAATTCCAGGCGACCCCACATGGGGTCCCGACCCCAAGGTTGAAAAACACTGCTGTAAAGTTCAGTTCATTGCAGCTGATAATACATTCAGTGGAGGGCGATGTAGAATAATGTGTAGGCCTCTGCAGCTACTAAAACTACGTTTTGCAGATAATCTACTAAGAGTAACTGCCTAAATAACAGCACATGCAAACCGCAGGATTGAAATGACAGTTTTACGCGCTGTAAATTATGTCCTTCATGGAGAGAGAGAAGGAGAGCAGAGAGCTGCATGACCGCAAACGCAGAATGAAATTTAATCCAATGAATTAATACAAAGGAGCAAATCAGACTTTCACACGTTTTTATGAAAATGCGTTGTAACGCGCGTTACTTAGATTGTAACGGGTAAAATATTACCGAAACTTTATTTGTAATGCGTTATATTACTGCGTTACAGCAAATAGTAATACATTACTGTAATTGCGTTACTTTTGTAACGTGTTACTCCCAACACTGTCAGTACCTTACACGGTGCCTTCACTTCAGTTTTTGTGTATAGTTTTGTCCCGTTTATTCATGTTTGACCCCTTAATACACGTTAGTGACAATTTTGTGTGTGTGTATAGGCACTGTCCTCAAAAATCACCTTAGACCTCATAATAACGTTTTGTGTCATGGGCGTGGCTTAAGCAGCTCATTAACTTTTGTCCTCGTTATTATGGATTTTGTCAGGTTGTTATATTGGGAGTTCTGTTGTGTGTATTCAAACTCTGAAGTGAGATCTGTGTTGTGGGGCTCAAATTAGATTTTTGGATGTCCTCCACACCTCTGTAGAGCAAGCGGAAAGGGGTGTCCCTCTAAACCACCACCAGACGTGTTTGGGGCAAAGTGTCCTCATAAACCACATAAACCCGTATGTGTGTGTGTGTGCGTGTGTATGTGTGAGTGTATTTAGCAGCCCTCACTCTCTAGCTGACTGCTTAAGAATCCAGTCACATCTCTTGCTAGCAGGCAGGCAGTAAGGCGCTTTCACGCTCACAGGTTTGCTTTGGTTGGGTCTAATACCCCTTTCTCTCTCTGTGTGTGTATGTATGTGTGTGTGTGTGTGTGTGTGTGTGTGTGTGTGTGTGTGTGTGTGTGTGTGTGTGTGTGTGTGTGTGTGTGTGTGTGTGTGTGTGTGTGCGCGTGTGTGCGCGTGTGTGCGCGTGTGTGTGCGTGTGTGTGTGTGTGTGTGTGTGTGTGTGTGTGCGTGCGTGGGAGTGTGCACATCAGCACATGCCTAAATCTGACTCTATGTGTAGCTAACTCCGCACTTCTTTGTTTCTTTACTTTCTGGTTGTGTGTGACAGTTGTGTGTTCATGTTTATACCATGTGTGTGTGTGTGTGTGTGTGTGCGCATGTGTGTGTGTATGAATGTGTGCATGCCTGTGTTGGCTCTCGGCAGCACTGATAAACCCACTTAGACTCTCCCCTGATCTGTTCGCTCTGGGCTGACAGCCCCCTGCCTTGGCTTGCTTGCGCGCACACACACACACACACACACACACACACACACACACACACACACACACACACACACACACACACACACACACACACACACACACACACACACACACACACACACACACAGAGCCCTCTGCCTTAGCTGCTAGCTGATCTGTGACGGCCTGCCACTCAAACGCAGCTCTGTTGAGACACTGCACAAAGGAGAAGAGGAGGCTGGGAGAGGAGGGAGGAAGAGAGCAGGGGGAGGAAGGGGTAGCAGTGGTGGGGAGGAGAGAGGGAGAGAGAGAGAGGGAGAGGGAGAGAGAGAGAGAGGGTATCAGTGTCTTTCTTAAGGGTGCCTGCTAGCTCCCGCTCTCTGGCTGTCTCCTTATCTCCCTACTCCTCACTCTCCTCCAACTGACTGGCTTTGGCAGCTGCTCTTCACTCCCCAACTCCCCAACCCAACACCACCTCACATCGTCACCCCCACCCTCCCTCTCTCCCTCTCTTTCCTTATGCCCCGTCTCTATTTCCTCCTGTCTTTATTTTCCTACCTGACCGAATGTCAGTTCATCTCCCTCTCATTTACTTCTCGAGACAGGAAGACTTAGCAAAAGATGAAAGCGAAAAAAGCAAAAGGAATTGAAGAGAGGCAGAGCGCCATGGCGACAGTCTGCAAAGGCATTCTGCAAGAAAAAAAAAAGAAAAAATTATGGAAGAGAGAAAAAACGTGGAAGAGACACAGGAAAGACGAGGTGAAGGCAGAGAGGAGAAGCTGATAAAACAGCAGTGCTCATACCTGCACAGTTTGTGTCTAGGCTTTATCACCGGGTTGCAGCTAACATACAGTAATAATCTATGACCAGCAGTCCAAGACTGGTTGTGCTGTGCAGCTAGCAGTGTTTGAATTTCTACACCAACCCCATACATTTACTCAATTACCATAAACTAACACAGATAATAAAGGATAGGTTCGCCCAAATTAGGAAAAAATGATTTTCTGGCTCAATTCTAATTAGACATGCAGGGGGGCTTGGTTTAATTAGCTCACGTTTTGAGATATCCACCTCTTCTATTTCTGCCTCTGCTAAAGAATAATACAATTTATGATTATTAGATTATGAGGTAAAAAGGTAAAAAAGTATAGCCTATGTTAATGAAAATTTTCTAGGCCTATGTTATTCAGTGAACATCACAAATGAAATTCTGTCCACCTCCATTGTGTTGTGGCAGAACATATTTCAGAGCTCAAAACCTGCACAAAAAAATTCAAAACTATCTACAAGTCTACATGAACATAAGATAATGTAATTTATTGATTTATTTGTAATTTTAGTCAACAAATCCTTAATTGATGTGCGATCATCTGTAACTAAATCTGCACTAATCAATATTTAGAATTAATGATGGAATAAATTACGATGACTGAAACCGCAAACAGAAACCGCTGGAAATGAAAAATGAAGCGAGTGCCAAAACTGCAGTTCCTGGAATGACCACTTGATGCCAGCTCTAAATGTGAGTCAGTCCCCATAGACGCCCATGTTAAAATACTCAACTTTCAAGCACAAATTAACATGTTTACACCTGGCCCAAAAAAGTAATTTGGGAGATTTAGTGCTTTAGTTACAGTTTATTATTTTTCTTTGGACGATTAGTAATTTCATTTGGTTTGGTCAGGTATTGACTGTATATTGTGTTTATTCTAATGAGTTAATTTTCTTGATTTGTTCTGTTTGTAGATTAGCTGTTGTGTTCAGTGTTTATGTTAACCCCTCTTGTTTTTAGTATGGGCTGGTCACCCAGTATATAGCCTAAGTTCCCCCTCTTGTGTTCAGTTGGTTAGGTCTGTTTTGTCTTCTGTTAGTATGTTCAGTTGACTTTTGTATGTTGTTTGCTTCATGCTTTGGATAAATAAAAACCCTTATTTGAAAATGCTACCTGACTGTTGTCCTCAATGCCGACTGACTCTCTGGCTCTATGGTTAAATTCCCCCATCATGACACCTGTATGGGAGATGAATTTGAATATGACTCCATAAACTGCCATATATTAAGTAGTAATTATAACTGAGGGCGCGCTGCTTCGAGTGGGCCTTTACCCATCGTTGGATTAGTCTGGGAACTCAGCAGAGTGCAGCAGCGCCATGGTGTCAACAGCAGAGCAGGCAATGTCCCCTCAGAAACCTGTGTGGGTGTCATCACTGAGGGTGTCTGTCAGTGATAAATATTAACAAATCATGTGGTTCACGTTAACATTACAAAACTTAAAGTTCTGGTTCACTTCCTTTTTTAGCAGTGTCTGTTATCACTCCACTGTCCAGGACCTGCAGCATCAAGCAGCAGACACTGGAAAATTAGTGTCGCTAAACACGTTAGAGCCTTCAGTGGCTAAAGAGCTTTCTCTCTGGAGGTTGTAATGACATCATCATAGCTATAAGCAAACTATGCTAAAAAAGTAAACTAAAAAGTGTTGACTGTAGACACAACTTCAAATAAAGATAAATATTGCTGTGGATATGTACATATGTAAGTGCTTGCTAAATTGTTGGTTATAAAATCCTGATGAAAACGAACTGTCAGTGCTGAGTTGACAGCTTGTTGCACTGCCCCCAAGTGGCCAAACAAATCAATTAAGAGAAGAAAAAAACATGTAAAGAAAAGATTGTCCTCATCAGCATGTGACAGGGAAACCAACACCACAGCAGCTCCTACCACTGTCTTTCTTCAAAGTGAAGATTGTACAATGCGTGGCAACACAACAGGAAAAGAGGAAGCTTCCATACGTAGTGGACTGGATGGATGATGAAAGACGCAGTGGGGGCAGAACAGGAAAGCAGACGAGCAAACAGAGCCATGATCCCCAAGAAGCCGAGAGGAATGACAGCGACAAAGTTGGCTGTAAGGTTGAGCTGGAGTAAAGAGACAAAGCAAGGAGTTTGTGGTGGAGGAGAAAAAAAGCCTGCTCAGCAATATGGATCCATAGCCCTGGGTTAGTGAAGACAGAGAGAGAACTCTTCATCAGCACCTCAACTGCTGCCGATATCGCTGAGTCATCATCGCCCTGAAACACAGCTGCAGGATGAAAAAAAAAAAGAGGGAAAGGCCTTTAACATCAACACCTTCATTATCACTCATCAGCCTTGTCATTATCGCTACACAAGATAAAAAGCCATCATGTGCTTCCTATAATATGAGAGAATGCAATAAATATTAACGTTTAATTCATGTTCTAAATGAATCAAACTGTTGGTGGAGTTCATCCTCATCCTCCTTTAACTATTCTTCCCAAAAGCCTAGTAGGAGACGCCTGGAGCTATTGGGCATCTTTCCCAGCTCCAGCCTCGCACCTGCCCCTGGCAAAAACAGAATAACTATGCAAAACTCTCTTTCACTCTTGCAGGCTCCCTCTCCTTCCTTGTTTCCTCTTTCCCTCTTTCAGTTTTTAATTAAACAGAAGCAGAGGGCTGCGAAAACCTGCTACTAATTACACAGCCGCTGCCTCTCTCTCTCTCTCTGTCTCTCTCTCTCTTCTGTTTGCTTGTTTCTCTCTCTGAGCTGAACTGGAGCTCCGCCAACAGCCTGTGGAATCACTTACCAGCTTCCACGACAGGGGAGAGAACGTACACTTGTCGGCGTCCCCACACACACACACACACACACACAAATGCGTGGAGTCGCATGCGCGTGGACACAAAATGTGTGCGTGTACAAGCAGGTTCACAAGTCAGAGTGTGCAAAATGCAGACTCACAAACACACAGGTTTACACACCATACATCCTGACACATTTGTGCTTATAGTGATAACCCATTTAGCAGCTTCGCTTTCACACTGTGACTGTGTGTATTTAGTGTCAGCGTGTGTGTGTATGTGTGTGTGTGTGGCAGGCGTGAGGGTGATCAGCTCCCTAATGAGAGAGAACACTAATCATATTTCACACTGACACATACACAATCACAACATCTGTACTGTGGCCCGCCCTCTCATTCCTCTCCCCCCTTTTCCTCCAATGCACAGGAGCTTCCTTCCCCCTCTCCCCCTCTCCTCCTTCACCCCAATCCCCTGCTTCCTTTGCATCCTTTCCATCATATTCCCCACTTTCCAGCTTTCTATCACTCCTTTTCCTCCCATCCCTCTCCTCTGTCGACTTGATGCCTTTCTGAACTGATCAAGCAGACACTGAATACACAGAGATAGAAAGCTGGAGGCTGACACCCCTCTCAAACTACTCTCTCTGTCTCCCTTCATCAAACTATGTATCTCTTTTCTTCTATTTCTTTCCCCCCTCCTTTCCATCTTAATACAGCACGCTCTTATTTAAGCTTGTGCTTTGAGCGGTGTGGCAGCGACACTGTAATTTAACAACGGGTAGTCCAATCCATCACACAGACAATGTACACACACCGCTGCCATGCATCACCTGCAGGCGAGTGTGTGCATTTGTGGCTGCGGTGTGTTTGAGTAAGAGGGAGCAGAAGCGTAAATCAGCGCAAAGCGAAGAAAAAAAAAGAGGGCAAAGGGAGGGAAACCAGGAAGGGGGGTGGCGTGGGGTGGAGGGGGGGGGCACAGAGAGAAAGGGAAGGAAGTGATGGCAGAGATAACACAGAGTGTGATATAAAGACAAGTGTATAGTCCCATCTGCAGAGGAAACACACAATAATGGCTGTGAGCAGTGTTTGACAGAGCCCAGAGTGATAAAACAGGAGTGGTAGCTTGATGATGGGAAGTGGAGGCAGCAGATAGAGATGCAGCTTTATAAAGTAGCTGGACAGCAGGAGTGGGCGGGACACAGGAGCCCCCCTCTGCTGCAATCAAGCCTCTGTCACCATCTGGACGCCATTTTAAAACCATCAGCTCTGGCTCCCCATGTAAACAAGGGCGCGACCCCAAACATGCTCCCCTCACTAAATGGGCTTTTGCTGGCAGCTGCAGACCCCAAAATGGCTGACTTTGTGGGGCGAGAAGTGGAGCCAGAATGGCTGACTGGCTGTATTAGAGGGGAGGGCGTTCTGTTCTTCATTACTGCAGAATCTCTGACTGTGTACAAAAGATGTTACATTGTCATTTAGCCAACATGTGTTAGCAGCAGTGAGTCCAGCGCTCCAGCACCTCCATAACTGATGACTTTGAGGAAAGAAGGGATGCAGGGTGTCTGGTTCAATTGAATTTTACATTTGTTCCGGTCTGTGGACAGATAGACAAGATAAGGACAGAGCATGTGCTGGCTCATCAGTAAATCACTATTCTTTTAACGCAGAACCAATTTTTAAGGACCTAATGGTCATGAGCATTAAGTTAATTTGATTTAAAAGTGAGATCTAATATTAGATGTTCATGCAGGCTGGATTGAAAAGGTGGCCAGATTCTATCCATTTGGCCAGTAATAGCAACATACATTTTTTTCCCCATAAAATGTCAATAAATAAAAATAAACTAATTTTCTGTCCTTAAATTGCACCTTTTGCTCAACCAACAATTAATTTACATTGAAAGAAAACAAAGAAAACCACATCTGAAAACCCAACCGATACATTTTTGCTTAAAACGTGACTAAAATTACTTAGTTATTATTGGAAAAAGTTACTTATACTCTATCCACTGACTAATCAACAAACCATTATAACTCTGTTATGATAGGTAGAGGTGCACAGTCGGGTCACCAAAAGAGAAAAGTCAACTGAACAGGTCCACCTATAAAATACAGCATTGTGGCCTTTCCATTAACAGGCTAATTCTAATTGGCATTTAGATTAACACAAACAAATAAGCAAACAAGGATTATGAATGGCAGATTATTGAGAATTATGATGTGCTTACATGGATGTGGGACAGAGATAGAGAGATAGAGTCTGACAGTGAAAAACAGAGGGAGCATGTCAGAGGGATGTGTGTATTCCTACAGGGGATTGTGTGTGTGTGTGTGTGTGTGTGTGTGTGTGTGTGTGTGTGTGTGTGTGTGTGTGTGTGTGTGTGTGTGTGTGTGTGTGTGTGTGTGTGTGTGTGTGTGTGTGCGAACATGTGTGTGTGAGCAACAGAAAGAGAAACAGTTGAAGATCTGATGCGAGTTCAGACACGAGCACACACGCGTGCACACACGCAGACAGACATATTGCAGGCAGCAGTGCGATAATGACATGGAAATGATATGGTAATGATATGGTAATCTGGCAACATTATTCTGCCCACCAGAGACTAGGAGGGAGAAGAACCTGCCACAAACTACACACACACAAACACACACACACACACATGCAGACCAGTGCACTGGGATAAGGTGAAAACTGTGGACTGACATAGTAAGGAAGAGTTAAACCAGTGTGGGGGAGGGGTGTATCGTTGTCAAATTATCAATGGAGACAGGATTTATCTTACACTGATTGACACAAACACATGTTTAGAACTAAACTGTAATATATTGTAGAGTATACGGTAAAATTGATATATGAATAATGTTCCTATGAGGAGTTGGAAAAAAAAAAACATTCATAACTCAAGGACCACTCACCAGACTTCTTGAGTCTCATCAACATCAACTGTGTAAACTTGTATTGATAAATGTGACCCTTGACAAATGATGTTGTTTTGCTCTGAGGTGTTTCTAATAATCTGTTCAACCCATTGCTAAATAACAGAAACACCCGTCAGTATTAGACAGTACCAATTCAACCGCATCCCGAACTGCAGCCTCCAAAATGACCACACACAACTGAACGAAAAAACTTTCAGATTTGTGGTTTAACTGTTAGTTTTACCCGCTCTAACTGTGTGTGTGTGTGTGTGTGTGTGTGTGTGCGTGCGTGCGGTGTGTGGTGTGTGGTGTGCACAGGGCCGCTGTATAGGGGAGAAAGGTGATGATAACTCTAGGGGCCCAGCGCCCAGTAGGGCCCACAAAAAAACCCAGTAGTCTAATCTTTGAAAACTGAATTATTCTGCATAAGACCCTGACTGATACTTATAGTAATGCTGCATTAGCAAAACAAAGTAGGCTAAATAAAAAATGATAATACATACGTAGTCTAAGAAAAAAAGTGGAAAAGTCAGGGGCCCACTTTGGTATTCTTTCAGGGGGCCAGAATTCCTAGCAACGGCCCTGGGTGTGCATAAACCTAAAATATTAAAGCATCAAAATAGAGTATACATCATAAAGCACAGGACTATTAATAGACCTTTTATTGTACAGGCTCGAACTTTTAACAAAGTATACAACACTGCCACCCTCTGGATAAAACACTATACTGCAATATTCATGAACTACACTACTGTATATAAAAAGACATGAAAAGTCAGTGCTGTCCTGTTGTATATTTTTGATTTGGTAGCAGCCACATGTTTGACTGAGGATCAGAGAGTTTTTGATAAATCATAATTAAATTAGGCTACACTTTTTACACAATATAGAAACTGCAATGAAATGACAGATTAAAGCAGTAATAGCAGGGCAAGATGTATTTTCTGCAAATACATTTTTTAAACAATTTTTAAATAATTGTTATTTGCATCTAAAAACTGTTGAATTTGAGGAGTAAAGTGAAGGTAAGGACATAAACAAAAACAAGGTGAATGTTCATTCCTGACAGATCAGTCCGACCAAGAGACTGATCATCTTAATCTTTCCCTCCAGTGACATTAAACCTTTTCTCAACATTTTTACATCACCCAACTCCTATAGCAGCCTACTGTATTTTTGTGTTTTATTGAGTTTGCTCAGTTAGACTGATGCACCAGGAAATGGCAGTAAGTGAACCTTCAGTGGGGATTTTTTTTTTTTATGTTACAAAATGAAGCTGTTTCCGAAGGTAAACTGAATGTTCCCATCCCATTTCTCTCTCTGTCTTCTTGCCTGGTTGTCAGTGTTTCCCCTAGCTACTCTCCTTTAAGTGGCTGTGATTGACAGGTGGGCTATATCCATGCAATATCACCCAGCGCACGTTCCTATTCCCTCCTGGAGCCTTCATCCGCCGGTCAAATTAACCTTCCGTGCCAACGGGAGGGGGCCCTGCGTGGGCCAATCAGCAGGTGATTAGGCCGGGGGTGGGAGGGGTGAGGGGTCACTGCGATGGGGCCATCGCAAGCCTGATTGGTTTCAATCAGTGGCCAGCCGCAAGGACAGCTGGGAGCTGAGCCGCACTGAGCGCTAATCAACGCGTCCCACAGTGAGGCATGAACACTCACCACACACACACGCAGACACACATACACACACACACAGTAGATTGATGTTGGCATATACACACTGACAACACGGACATCACTGTGTGTACACATTCACACAGATACACACACAAACACACAGCAAGACATGGGAAGCAGAAATGAACAGTCAAGACCACAACAGATAAACAGAAAATCCCATAATGGAAAACCAGAGAAGAGAGAGAGAGAGAGAGAGAGAGAGAGAGAGAGAGAGAGAGAGAGAGAGAGAGAGAGAGAGAGAGAGAGAGAGAGAGCACAGAATCTCATAGTAAATTGAATGACTAATTGCATTGGATTTGTTAATTTGACCACTGGCACATCAGATCGGGCCGTGACGTTGGTTATCAATGCTCCGTGCTACAAACCACGACAACACGTCCACTGTGATGTCTCAAAGTGGAACAATCCAGATTCTCTCCGCTATGTCTCATGTTATGCTACTTCTTGTTCAAATCTCAGTCGAGCACAGCGTTGACCAATCCCTGATCAGATGACATGAGCAAAGTCACAAAGAGCATATTATATAGCTGCTCAACGTGGGTTGAAAGTGCAGCAGACACACTGATCTGCCCTGGCTTCTATTAGTGACAGTTGTTCCAGACTCCTGAGGGTGGAGGAGGATCTGCACAGCAACAGGAGGAGGATCTGGGGTCTGTGGTGGCTTCAGACTTTCCTTTAATTAAAAAAAAAATGTTTTGACAAATTTGAAACCAATTCCAATAATGATGAGACTTGCTCAAAGTTGTTTTTCCAAAAGCTCTGTGTGAGTTGTGACATAACCCGTTTCAGTGCATCCTTCATATTTGGCCTTTTAATAGCACTGTCAACATGCCACTGCTCCTATATGTTCTCCACACAAGGAAGAGAAAATATATAAATGCTTCCGTCATTACTCAAGAAGAGCAAGATCTGTATCTGTTCAGTAGAATCAATCAGGAAACTTCTTTTGAAGATAAAGAATGACAGATAAGCAGTTGCTTCTGTCGTCACATTTTCCATAGCCACAAGGTGTGGTATGAGACAATAGAAAACACTTGTGTCAGAAAGACTGTCATTAATCATCATCAGACTTGAAGATGAGATTTCTTTACTTACATAAAAGTTTTTTTTTCAAAGGAGGAAACAATCACAAATCCTAGAAAGATATTCTTTATTCAGAACCATCAATCACGCTTAAATAGGTATATAATAAATAGGTGTATAAAAAAAACTGAGAATACAGACCACAATAATTTAGATGCAGTCATTTAAGGGTAGAGTATTGATTGTTGCTGCTTTGACAGGAGAAGTACATCAGAAAAACACAATCACTCTCTTCTCTCTTTTTTCCCATTCATCCTCTGAATCATAGCTTTGGCAATCTCGGTAATTATAAGTATAATCTGAGTTTGAATAAAATAGTTGTGGTATTTGGAGATGATTTATTTAGCCGTAGAATCAATAGACCTTTTTAGTAATTATTTAAGTTACAAAAGTAGGCTTGTCAACAGTGTCTCTCACTTCCCTCAGGATCCCCATGGTACAACCTCCCCTGTATCTTGTTTGCTGCCTTCTTGGCCTTTGGGTTAAATGAACTGGTGTATTATTTTGAAACAGGACTTCTCGTAGGCGGCGAAATTACGTTTTCATCCTTTACTGACAACAGTGTACCTACTGCCTGTGTCTTGTTGCAGCATGATGCGCTGGTGTTTCTCATTTGGGGGGAGCAGAGACCTCTCTACTGCATCTAGTGTACTTGATGGACATTTGTAGCTCATACAACCCCACTTCAAAAAAGCTGAACTGTCCCTTTAATACTATTGGGATCATTCAATCATCATTCTTGCAAGCTAAAGTATCTCCTAAGCTTCTTACTGTTGTCTTGCTTCAGTGTAAAGAGCCGTGGGTTTGAGGCTGAGAAAGGGTGGATTGAGCCTGAGAAAGGCTGGATTAACAGAGCAGAGTTCTTGGTGTTCATCTGGTCAGTGCTTTGCCCTGAACTTGACACTGATGACTCCAAATCTGAAGTAGTGTTTTGGATCCCTCCAGAGCTGATTGGAGATGAGGCCCATTTTCCGGCCCCGCCTTCGACTTCATTCATGGTGTAGTTCCTAACATCCTGGCGGAATGCATCTACTGTATTTGCTTCCTGTTTGAACAGAATGATGTAACATTTTACAGCAAACTGACAGAACAGGATGCCGTAGGCAGAGATGAGGATGACGACCATCTGCACTGCTTGACGGTAGCGGCCTGAGACATTAACATAAACTGGGCCAAAAATGACCCAGCAGATGAAGTAGATCAGCATAGCAAAGGTGATGAACTTTGCATCATTGTAACTTTGAGGCAGGTTTCTTCCCTTGAAAGCAACTCCAAAGCAGATGAGAGCTAACAAACCAATATAGCCTAGCATGGCTCCAAATGCAGGGAATGGCTCCTCGCTGCAGGTGAGCAGGAGCTCCTCTCTCTGGTTCAGCGGCAACGCAATAGGCTTTGGAGGCTTGAGTGAAAACCACAGGGCACAGATCAGCACTTGGCCCGCCATGCACGCTGCAATGATGATGTAAGGTTTGTAGAGCTTCTTCAGGACTCTCTTAACACTGGGGTCAAACTCAAAGGCCAAGATTATCTTTAAGGACTTGACCAGGATGCAGGAAACGCACAGGGTGAAGCTCAGGGCAAACAGTCCCTGCCTTGCTATGCACTGAATGTGGTTGGGTCTACCACCAAATATAATCACACTCACAAATGTGCACAAGAGAGAGACGAGGAGGAGGATGCAGATGGGGCCCACACCTGCACGCACAACGGGGGTATTCCAGCGTGCAAGGAAGATGATCCCAACAACAATGGTGAGCAGCGCCCCAAGAATAGTAAACGCCTGCAGCACGTGGTGATACACATCTTTCCAACGCAGGAAGACGTCGGTCTTGCGGAGACACTTGTTACTCCCCCTGGGGGAGTAATGCGTTTTGATGTTGCACTCATGACACTCGGTGGAATCTGCAAACACAGAGCACATGCCCACAATAATTTTCCAGCAGTTAGACATGACATATGTTATTCCCTATAGTTTACAAGGTGACAGGCCATTTAGTACCAGCATGTTGTCCTACAGAGTTACTGATGTCTGTTTTGTCTGATACACACCGCTGCTGTTGGAAAAGTGGTCTGCGGGACAGGCGTAGCACTCATAGCAACAAGTCGGCTGGCCGTGAGCCGACTGCTTTCTGTAGCCTTGGGAACAGGTGGTCGAGCACCTGGAGATCACATTTCCCTGGCAACAGAAAGTATCTTCATTAAGGTACATTAATATGAGCACATTGAGAAGTTGCAAGAACATGACAGGGAACTAGGCTAGAAGCTACTTAAAGGGATACGCCAACATTTTTTTGTGTGTGTATTGCCTCACTCCCGAGTCCATGACAAGCAGATAGACACCATCCTTTCGACTGTACGTGCAGTAACAAGGTAGATACGGGCAGAGCTGGCGCACCGCTGATTAGTTTAGCTCAAACGCTGGAACTCTAAACGGAAATCGGCGGGCCGATCTTCGTCACAGAGCTGACAGAACTCTCCGGTACGGCATCTTGAGCGGTCAAATGCCGGTAACGGGACGAGATCGGTCAAAACGGAGGGTTCAAGCAAAGACGGTTTATTTTGGTTCAAGCTAGCTACATCGATGGTAGGTTAGCTTCCTATTTCAAAGTAAAAGTACAGATTCTATCAACATGGTTTTCTGTATGTAAAGGGCAACAGGTGTTTTATTTTGTGAAAGTAACCGGAAGTGCGTTGGTCATGACGGCTAGCTTGAGTAGCGCCAAATTCGTCCGAACAAAATTGTAAACAGCTGGTATTTAGACAAATTAACGACACACTGCTGATCTAAACGGCTACTCTCTCGCCTAAAAATGTTTGAAATTATATATTTACAGAGTTTATGGCTAAAATTAAATCAGCTTCTGACTGCTGATTTCGGCTCGGGTAGGAGGCTGGCTAACACTACCTATGCACTTCCAGCGTTTGAGCAAAGCTAATCAGCGGTGCACCAGCTCTGCCCGTATCTCCCTTGTTACTGCACGCACAGTCGAAAGGATGGTGTCTATCTGCTTGTCATGGACTCGGGAGTGAAAAAATGTTGCCGTATCCCTTTAAGCAGTATTTAAGTAAAGAAGGTGTTTAACTCTGGGATGATGATGGACCTGGACTGTAGACAATGAGGGTACAGAAGGAGTAAAACAGTGTTAAATAAATGTGGAGAGTCAAACAACTCAAAAGAGGAAACAAGTCCTTACCGTGACATTCATGACATCTTGGTACGTTTCCTCTGAGATGAATCTCAGGCTCTCAGTGTCTATATCATACTGAGCTACAACGTGGTGCACATCCACGAATGTTGTATTCTGTCTCCACAGGATGACATCATATCCTGTGTTGAGGTCCCCACTGCTGTCTAGTGAGTAGTTTTGACCATCCAAGTGGAAGGTTGCATTTCTTAAGGCTCCTCGAAGCTGAAAGTGGAACGTTCAAACAGTGAGTTTGATGGTAAATTTAATTTTCATGACTTTGAAGCTTTATATGCCACTTTATTTCAGATTTAGTCTTAGTAATCATCATGTATATCTGTTTGTATATGTGTGTATATTTACCTCCACAGGATCTAATCTCTCTGTGGTCTTGCAGTCCCGGTTGGTGCAGAGGTCTGCAACAGCCTGAGCAACAGCTCTAACTGCCAACTCAACGCTGAGCGCAGCATATGGATATATTTTCTTTATTAATATTTCAGTGGCTGTGGCATTGTTGCTGGTGTATGGTGAAACCACTTTTTGTTTTTCCTTTAGAAATTGATACAAGAATGTGTTGTTCTTGTGGTGCTCTGGGTTTACGTCAAGATTTCTCAGATACTGCTGCATCTTGGTTGTGTTTCCAGACTTCAGAGTTGTCCCAAATATTGTTCCTATGTCATTCAGGGTACGGTTTCTCAATACACTAGCCGATTCCGACCAAATGTCACTGGCCACCCAAACTTTGCCTCTGCCTTGGGGAACCTTGACGAGCTCATCAAAGATGTACATCATGTGGTGGGGTCTGGCGAAGGACACGATGGCTGTGACGTTTGCACTTTCAGTGATGCTTTTGACTGCAGCGCTGATGCTTTCGCTGAGCCTTTTGTGACCCAGATCATCCGGAATAATAGAGGTGTAGGCAAAACAGATGTTCTTGTCAGTCGCGTGCTTCTGAAAGCGTTGAACTATGTAACGGCCGTAGTCACTATCAGTTGTCACTACACCGACCCAGTTCCAGTTGTGTTTTTGTAGAATACGAACGATGGCTTGCGCTTGGTGATCGTCCTCGGGGACCGTCCTCATAAAGCTTGGAAAACGTCCTTTATCACTCAGGATACCGGAGGTTGCACCATAACTTATCTGTGGAAATTGGATTATAACATCAGTAATATCAATACAGTTAATACCCTGGCAATATAACACATCTTGTATGCATTCAAAAATAATTTCATGTAAATCACCCCCCTTCTTTACAAGTTTTAATTTTCTTCAACTAATGCTTCAGCTATGTTAGAATGTAATGTTTCCAATGTATTCTGGCAGACTTCAACTTTTCCAACCCTTCAACTGTTACACTTGAACATGCAGGATTTTCAACATTCTCTTCTGCCTCTTATTTCTACTGCTTTTAGCCCAGTTCTACTTTTTAGCTACAGCTTCTGATTTTTTTTAGCTATTTCAGCTTCAGCAATCGCATTCTGCATTCACAAACATTTTCTTCAAGAAATGCACTCTGTAGTTGAAGTTCTCATCTACATCTTGACAAGAAAGTGAATAAGTGTATTTCCCCAAACTGTTAAACTATTCCTGTAAAATCCTGAACTGAAGCAATTTTAGCAGCTTTACATCTGTGAACTCAGTCATACCTCTGGGATGTACTCCAGGTGAAGTTGCCTGGTAACCGCTATGGATATCTCCGAGTAGTAATCACCGATGACAGCTAACACAGGTGGGGGGGTTGGCTCTGTAACATCCAGGTAAATTATAAATTATAATAGTATATTATGTTATATGCAATTCTTTTGAATTCATCCAAAATCGCTGGCAATTGCCATTGCTGACAGCCCCATCACATTTACTGTTTTGTATTAAATTCATTAATTTTAGTTTTCATTTTAAAACCACCCTGTCTTCATTATCTCAGTCTTCTGCCTTTTTCATTACATCGTACCAGCATGACACATGTCCAATCAACTCCAAGGCTAAATTAATGGTGGTCATATTAATAATAAATAAAATCATTATATTACACAAAATAACTTACTGCTTCTCTTCATGAAGACCAGGCTGTTCATCAGGGCAGTGGTAACATCAGAGCAGGAGTCCATTATCCAATATCCCAGGGTGAGATTTCCCAACTCTTTCCTCTTATTGACCTCCTCCACCGCCTGCACCATAATCAGAGACTGGACCAGCCGGGCTGTACTGAACCTGTCAGATACAGTCACAGATAATACATATCTAAAACACATAACTTCAAACAATTACTGCTCAGTAAGCATAAAGCAGGGTTAAAAACCTACCTGTTACACATCCGGCTTTCAGTGCCATTCTCTCTTGTGGTGACATTCACACTTTCATGTATGGGAAACAATCCCCCAATGATAATGTCACCTGGAGCTGTGGCAGAATCATAACATGTCGCCCTAAAAACATGGTTAAGTAAAACTAAGGAAAAGAGGCTGAATCCAAGGAAATGTTTCATCTCCTTCCTTTGTTCTTTGTCAGTTCAAATCTTCTTAAAATTATCTAAGATTTCCAAAATCTCTTCTTAAATATCAGCTGTATTGTGTGTCTCTCTCAGGTGTGTCTGCAGAAGAGTTTGAGAAGCCACTTATCAACTTCTTAACTTCAGACATGACATGTGGTGAAGGAATGCATGTGGAATGTAGGAGGTATTGGTCTTCTTCCTGATGCTGTGTTTACGGGATGTCACCAACACTTTAAAGATTAAAATACGTTGACACACTTTTGACAATTTTTTTTTTTTTGGGTGCTGTTGAATAGATTGAGCCTAAAAGTATTTTCTTGTTTATCTTGGAACAGTATGTAAAGGTATTTAGTTGCAAGGGCTGCTCCTTCTTTCTGACCACCTTGCTTCACCATTAACAAGGGATGAGCAGTTTGAGGTGTTCAACAAGCACAATGTTTAGAGTTATGACCAGTTTTGTGTCTTTGTAGCAGAGAATCACTTCATCATGCTTTGCTCATGTATTTGGTTAAAAGGCAGACCATGCTGTCATTTGCCTTTCACTTGTCAGCCCACTCTGATATAAAGGCATATTTGATTAATTAATTAATTAATTAATTAATTCCTGTTAGTTCCTGCATGAGATTTACAGCATACAGCATCTCAGAATATAGCAACTGTTTCCTACTGGAGAACTGAGCGTAAAACTTTGAAAAGATAAAGGAAAAAAAGAAGCTCTCTGTTCAAGAGAAAGTCATTTGTTAAAAATAATCTATTTCCTTGCCAAGCCTGTTCCTGGGTTTTTCCAATCTATCATATGATGTCAGAGTGAAATGTTGTCCCTGTGAAATGTTAATGACATGTATTTGTACTGTATATCGCATCTTATTGATTTTTCTCTCTCATATACATTTATGTTATGTCTTTTTAATGTTCACTATGTGATTACAATGTGACAATATGAGCTTCCACTTCTGGTAAAACATGAGAATTACACTTAGTTATTCATTTTTAGGCCACATGCTTTTACTTTTTGATAAGTTAAGAAGAATTGGCAGATACTTTCTGTTTTTTTAAACTATTGTGAATAACAATTGTAGTAATTGTAGTAATGCGATATTTCTACTAAAGTTAGCATGGAAATGCAAAAACATCTGGACCATGTGTTGATGCAACCTGATGCCTTCACAACACCTAGCTGATCCAGAAAGTAAACATGCAATAGGCTAGTTATTACTAATTAAAAATTAAGCATTTAAAGGAACAATCAGGAATATTAATATATTTCAGCCTTTTTTCTATAGGACAATTACTCTGTGAGTTTTTCCTACAATGTTTCCATCCTTAGTAGGCTACTACTGTATTGCATACATTGATTTAGTTCCACTATAAGCGGTATCATGTCAGCATGGTTTCAAATGAGGTTGTCCTACTTTTGTAGACAGAACCTGGGAGTTTCACTTTGGCTCTGTACAGGTGTTGTTCATTAGTCTTTTTCTTTTTTTTAGCCTACTACGTAGTACTAACTGATGTCGAACTATTGCAGTGAAGTCAGTTTTCAAAATTAACCCCCAAAACAAAACACAAACTTTTTTTGCTGCCCTGTCTGAAAGTTGAAGTGCTGGAGGTTTCGTTTCACTCTCTTAATATTATTTAGGCCATGTATTTCCTCCTTATTCCTCATTGTTTTCCACGTGGACAGATATGCAAGAATAACGGAGCAGAGGAGGCTCGTGCTCTGCTGCTGTGTCTCGAGAGCTGTCAGGAACCCTGAGCACGAGAGCGTCTGCGCATACGCGGAACATAAAGGGGACGGGATCGAAGACGGGGTTTATTATTGGTATTTACTGTAAAAAGCAAGCTCCTTCCTGAGAGAGTAGCAGACATACATTCAGGTAGGACTGTTTCTGTGTCAGTGTCACATACCTACGTAAACTGCCTGGCAATGCGAGTTTATCAAGTTAATCTAGTTGTGTTCGCGGATGTTGACGTTGGCATATCCTTCCGATGTAGCTGTTGCAAAACTCATTAGCATTAGCAAAAGTTCTCCGTAAGTGTGGTAATTTAAGTGTAGCCTAGTTTTGACGTACGTGCTTTACCTTGTCTATTCAGTTCGACTTTGTAGGCTTTTATTTAACTTTAAGCTTGGTGAGTTAAACATTAAAACAGTAGCTACTTGATAGTGACTACTGTGTTCAGCCTAGAATAACTAACAGCTGTTAGGGGGAGAGGTGTCACTCTGACAGAAATACCTGCAGTCGCTCCAAGGACAGAAATCATCAATTATCAGCATGCTCTCTGTTTTTATAAGTTAAATGTGAGGGTTAGCAGACAGAAGTCGGCAGTCATATCATACATCAACGTATTACTGCGATCTCGTGACTTCCTGGGCTCGGTCCATCTATTTCAGGAAAGGTGGGGCGCGAGGGCTCCGTTAACGAGTTGTGACGAGTGGGATTGGACACGGGCGCTACTGAAACACTCAGCCACTAACTGTCGTTTTTATCATTGCGTCAGTCCCAGTCACACTGTCTGGAAGCATGAGAAACCCCCAGATCCAGAGTCCAGTTTAAGAAAACATGACGTTATGTCTTTCTATAGGTACAATACAGTGTACACAAGGAGCCTATAGCCCGATCAATGGAGGACTTTAACTATTACGCATGCACTGCAATGAAGTAGGCTAATACTTTCATGTAACTGTACTTTACTTGAGTACTTTCGTTTCATGATACAGTTATGTAATACAGTGCAAAGACTTAGGCCTACCGTGTATTACTGTAAGTACTGAAAATGTTGCTTGGAACAGTCTCCAGAAGTCTACTTCCTTAATATTTTGAATGCAATTAGTTTAATTAGGCGGTAATGTTATTTCTGCAATGTAGCCTAACTGTTTACAAGAAAAACACCTGGATACTGTCCAGAACCAGCACGGAAACTTTCACTGCAACCAAAGACTTTTCTCACTTCCTCCTTGCCGTTTTGTTATGCTAATGAGTAACAGGATGTGTTAGGCCTACATAATGTTGGAAAGAGTTGCTATTGTCTATATCTGCACAATATGAAAAATGTCTAGTGGCAGGGATAAATTCATAGTTACTGTACGCAAGACAGTAACACCTAAGTTAAAAAGCTGCTTCACAGATATGATGAAAAGCTGCTGCCTATTGTATCCCTAATGAGTCAGGGAGCTGAAATGATCAGCTGATTGATCAGTTAATGGATTATTTTGATCATAGATTAATTGAGGAATTCCACAAGGAAAATGCTGAAATATCTACAGGTTGCAGGATGTGAAATATGAGAATTTGATGCTTTTTTGTACCCCGGCTCTCGCCCGAAGTCAGCTGAGATAGGCTCCAGCTTACCCGTGACCCTAGTGCAGGATAAGCGGTATAGAAAATGAATGAATGAATGATGCTTTTCTCCTATATTTTCTCATAAATTCACTGTCCTAAGGTTTTTTAAACTGTTAGTCAAAGCAGGCAATTTGCAAATGCCATTGTGAGTTCAGGAACAATTCAGGTTTTTAATACTTAACAAAAGTACTTGATTCTTGATAATGATAAAAAAAAAAGGTAGGCTAATTGTAACTTAAAGGTGTACAGAAAAGAAAAATGAATTTGATTCCACTCTGGGTCATAAAATAAGTGTAATAACTCATCTATCAGACGATGTAGCCCAAACTTTGTGCAAAAATCTATTTTCGAGTAAGTCCGGGATGAAAGTGGGGTCGTTTTTTTTTCGCATTGGATAATGCAGGCGCACAAATTATGCGTCACGTTGCTCACAATTCATCAGCCACTGATATTGGATCCGTCATCCGTCAATCAAACGTCTGACACACACACCGAGCTCGGTCTTGCCCCAAACATTGAATATCCCGCCCGCTCGATAACGACCAATCAAATTCGTTTTCCTTATTTGGGTAAACTCGTGGAAACACGTAGAAGGAGGCGCGACAAACAGGACAAACGGCCATTTCTGAACCTTTAACTGTTACAGTCTGCAGTGTTGCAGATTATCATTCCAAGGTGTCAATCAGTGGGGAAAAAAACTCATGCGCTGGGTCATGGTCACAGGTCCCTGATGTAGCATTGCTTTCTATTGCTTTCATGCTTCTCTGCTACTTTTAGTGTGTCAGTTTTTAAATGACCAATATTATAAAACATTAAAATAATCAACCCTCTGAAAAAGATTTTGTTGAATGAAGCGTTATTAGCTCTACTTTTCTATATCACCGTATGCACTACTTTCAGTGCAGACGAGCTGCTGGTCCCTCTCCAGTGATGTCTTCCCTGTGGTGGCTGATCTCAAATGGCACCACTCCTGGTTTCCCGGACAACACTACCTGCTACAGTCCCACACAGAGCAACGTACTCAACGCAGAAAACTTTGGAGGCGTTCCAGTTGTGCTACTGCTCGACTTCTCTGTCTTCCTGGTATTTGTCTGTCTGTTTGCTTCTGATCAGATTACTGTAATGTAGTTGAAGTCTTGTGACTCCAGTTATCTGTGCTGTTTTGTTTTCAAGTGCAATATTTAACATCTTATTTATAGTTCAAAATAGAAGTAGAAATAAATAAATAGATTAGAATAGCCAAAGAAAGTTCTTTCCACTTGGTAATAGTGATCTATAATGTCTTTTCCTGCCATCCACAGGTGTTGCTGATCCTCTTCTCTATTATCAGGAGGAAGTTTTGGGACTATGGGCGTCTAGCACTGGTTGCAGACAATGAAGGGTCAGTTAACAACCTGACAATACTGTTTTCCAGCCATGGTGGCATGATAAAAGGCTCGGGCTAGGTGCTGCAGATACACTGAATTGTTACACAAGTGTAATGGTCATGTGAATTATCCAGGTGATCTTCCTGCAAGTTTGATTTCACCCGTGACACTGAACTTTGTGTTTCAGGTTTACTGAGTCAACACACCGTCGCTATGGACGCATGTCATCCATAAAGTCTAGCGCAGATGACTTAGAGTATGAACAGGTATGAATCATATGAGTAGAGGTTTTCAGGTTCAGGTTGTCAGTTCCAGCATCAAAATCAGTATTCATGAAGCATAAATGACTAATGTATGTCAGCACTGCTATTTGAAGATTCTTTCACTTGAATGCACTTCAGCTATTATTTGACCCACACCTTTATGGAGTAAGCCTAGTCTCAAAATACATAAATACACACGAAAGAATTCATAAAAGTATTTGGGGATTTACATGTAAATGACTCACCACAAAAATATTTGTCTTTCAATATAAATGTAAAAGAATCCACATATAAATTAATAAGGTTCACAAATGTATTTTTGATACACAAATGTTTTCTTGCTTTGAATACAAGTAATGTAAATCCACAAATGTATGTATTTAAAATAACTTCAATCAAAAACATACACTGTATGTATATTGTGACATTTATACACAAACTGTTGAATCTACATTTAACACTACAAAAAAAAATCAATTGTCACCTATGTGTGGTACTGTATATTTTTTGTATGCATTGAAAAATATTTTTGAGGATAAAGTAATTTACATATAAATCCTAAAATACATGATATCCCACTGTATAAATATTTTTATCTCAATGTGCAACATATCTTTCTTTCACTTTAGGGATTCTGCTCCTGGCTGCCGTACATCCTCAGAATGGAGTGAGTAACTCTGTTGTTCGCTGATCATTGTTTCACAACCATCTCAATTTTTTTTGTTATCATGCTGTGCACACAATCCAATGTGTTAGTGTCTTCAAATCAGTGTGTATGTATATGTGTGTGTTTTTGTTGCAGTGAAGAAAAAATTAAAGCCAAATGTGGCATGGATGCTGTTCACTACCTGTCCTTTCAGCGTCATCTGATCGTCTTGCTATTGGTCATAACCGTCTCTTCACTGTCAGTCATACTGCCTGTCAACCTGACTGGAGACCTGCTGGGTGGGTTTGACATCATGCTTTATCTCTAACATCAGCCCACCATGTCCAAATGTACGATAATAATAGATAGATATCTAAAATTGCAGTTTTCTTATGTGTTTTAAAAAGGCTTCTTTATATACTGATTATAGGTCAGTTGTGTATTTAAAGATAGCTGCAGATGTGAATCATGCAATCAAAACTGAGGAGCTGCACTGTCCACTTCATAATCAGTGACTTTTCTCTAAATTGCATATTTCTTCTGTAGGTGATTTTGAATGAACCGTGGTTTAGTTTGCTTAAAATTGTGTTTTTTGTGTTCATGGTTTTGTCTGCACTTACTTACAACATTTTCATTTTGAAATATGCTGTTTATTTTTTCAGGTACTGATCCTAGGAATTTTGGAAGGACAACTATTGGGAATCTTCCAAAAGAGTAACTATAAGAATATAAAACAAAGCATTTATAACGATACTATCCACCTTTTTCCGAACGTCAAAAACGTAAGCCGGTTTTGCTCTTCCGGTGGAATTTTATGTTTTACGTTTCCATGGTTTCGGTAGTCGCAGTAAATGCATCGATTTTTTTTTTCAATGAAAATATGTAAAACACATGGATCACACCAGCTTTTAACAATGGATATCACACAAATTGACATCCGTGTTAAAAGCCAGCGTTATTAGATCCATGCGTTTACCGCAACTATGACAACGACTGAAACCCATGGAAACGTAAATGTACAATTCCACCGGAAATGCAAAACCGGCTTCCGGTTTTGACCATAGATGATGTTCGGAAACTTGTGGATATAAGGAAAAGTTTGTATTACAGAAGAGGTTTGTGGTTAGGCCATGACAAAATGTTTTTTCTGTTCCGGTCATTCTTTCCCGTAGAAACAACCTGTTATGGCTGCACACAGTGTTTGCGGTTCTCTACCTGGGCCTGACAGTTGCCCTGCTGCGACGTCACACATCACAGATGAAAGGCATACGCAGAGAGACGGTGAGTCTCTGACTACTTACTGTAGGATCAGACTACAGGATTGTAGTAGTGATCATCACACTAGGGGCCCTAGTTTGCTGGCGCAGCGCAGGTGGCGCAAGGTAGCGCAGCCGGTCTAATGCAAGTTTCGACCAGCGCAGCCTAGCGCAAAGTCAGATTGGGAGATTTGTAGATCGCGCTGCGCTGAGATAGGCGTGGCGGCGCAGCAGGGGGAGGCGTCACAGATTCTGCTTGGTGCAGTGGAAGTTTCGTCCGAAAATGTCCCGCCGAAGTTGCGCTGAAAGCTCGCCACCTCCAACCAGGTCTAGTCTCAGCGCAGCGCGGAGCGCAGCAGGTGCAGTGGAAGTTTGGCTGACTGACCTGCAGTGCACACACGTCACCAAGACCTCACAGGCAGATCTCCACAGTTCCAGACACATTTCAATGCAATAAATATCCACAATAACCACTATTTAATGCAACTAACGGAATCAACACGTGAATTTATATCTATATAGATTGTCCCGTCACATCTGACGTCAGATCAAAGCAGAGATCAAAGGCTGTCGGCGCGTAAAGGAAACTCCACCTGAATTAACACAGCAGGGACGAACTGGCACTGAAAAGCAGCTGTGGATGTCCCAAAAGCAGGACTGAGGGTGGATGACTGCATGTCGCTGCCGTGTTGAGATACCACTCTGCCCTTGTGATGATCGCTTTATTTATTTATTTACTTATTAATTCATAAGCACGTGCGACCGCATCACGCAGCCGTAATGAAAAACAAAACACAAATCATTATCTCTCTTAGTCCACCACAACAGCCTCGCTATCAGATAGTCAGTATATAGCCTACTACAGTATACTCTCTATCACAGAAAAAAAAGAGAAAAAAAGAGACGGACAGAGAGAGAGAGAGAGAGAGAGAGAGAGAGGGAGAGGGAGAGAGAGAGAGCGCGTCCTTGCTGATTTCATCCACATGGTGTGTGTTTATGTTGTGATTAGTGTAGCCTACACCTCTGATCTTATACACTGGGTTTGAATAAATGTGAGTTTCTTTATTAGTTTATAGTTGTTGTTTCTTAGATTGCGTAGGGGTTCTCAGTGTATCAGATCAATCCTGGTTAAGTATATTAGTAAACTCATTATTGGTCACTCTGAGCTCGGACCTCCGGGGAAACAGCTGTTTCCTCCGGGGAGAGGTTCGGCCTCTGGCGTCGCTGTCTCCTCCGTCCAGTCCAAGTATAAAATGACAAACTTGCAGCGCGCATCGCCCTCCGCGCAGTTAAAGGTGAGGAGAGAGGAGCTCATTTGATTGGTGAAGATCTGACTCAGCTGTGTCAAACCCACTCCACGCCTTTCTCTCCTCCTCCTGTCTTCCTCCCGCCCTCTCTCCTCCCTCTTCGCCGTTTGCGCCGGTGGGAGGGACGAGGGGAGGGTTTACGCTGGTCTAAGTCTGACTGCGCGGCCCACGAATCTTGCGAAATGGACCTGGTCCAGCCCCGTTGGCGTGGCGAAGCTGCGCTGATCACAGACTTCACCTGGTCGACGAAACTAGAGCCCTAGGTCTGAATGTCACTGATGCATAACATCAAGAGTGTTTACTACTTGTTGGACTTGTCTGATTGGTTTCATGAGAAGTTAGTATGAAAGCCACACCTGATTAATGCATAGTAAACCAGTGACCTGTAATGAGTGCTCGACTAATCCGTCCCTTTCTCCTTCACACTGTAGACCAGAAACACCTTGTTTGTTTGTTCAGTTCCCAAAACAGCCACAAAAGAATCTGTAATGACGCATTTCACGTGAGTCCTGTTCACTGTTTCCGTCTTGTATAAAATTACCTTTTAGTTTGGAAGCATGCACATATGCCTATAAATAGTGCCTGCTTGTACCTGTCCTGATTGCCAGCATTGCTTTTTATAGAGAGGCATATCCTACCTGTCGAGTCTGTGCTGTGACTCTGGGCTATGACGTGGCCAAGCTTATGCACCTTGATAAGGAAAGGTAAGAAATCAGAAGTAAAATCATGTGATTCTTGCCTCTGTGCCAGTGAGTACAAGCCAGCCAGCATGTACAAGTGAAACTGTGGCGTGCAGCTTCAAACCCACACAGAGAACTGTCACCTAAATGAGGCCTTTAGAGGTCATTATTATAACTGTATGGCCTGTTTTACTATATGTTTCAGTCTCACTTTTGTATCAAACACAATGGCTTCAAACAAAAGTGTCTAGAGCAAATTCAGAAGTTGTATGTGTTTATTTTTCGACTTAAGGATTCGTGCTGGGAAAAACCTGCGCTACTTCGAGCGGGTCTATGACAAAACAGGAGTGCGTGAGTTGATTGACCCCCGTTTCTGTGGGCACCTGTGTTGCTGCTCCAACTCTAAGAAGGTGAGAAGGAGCAGACTAAAGCTGTTTTTTGCATCATGTCTGTATGTATTTATTTAAAGTTATTAAGTTGTACATCTTGAGATGAAATAAAAAGATTCTATCAGTGCTATTTATTTATAACGGAACAAGAGAGTTAGGAAGACCTCATAAGATATTTAATCCGCGTGTGACTGTGTTTCCTCAGGTTGATGCCATAGAGTACTACACCAATAAAGAAAAAGACCTGCTGGGAGAGGTGAGGAAGCAGGTGGATCTGGTACCACAGCGCCCCCTGGGGATGGCCTTTGTGACCCTGCAGAATGAGGCTATGGCCAAGTAGTGAGTAGCTTTTTGTCTGTTCCTATGTTTAAAGGTGGGAGAAAAAGCAGTAACAACTGCGCTTCTTTATGAAACACCTGCGACATGATAATACAATCTAGTCAATACAACTAGATCTACCTTTGTGAAATAGTTCCAGTTGTTATTGTATCAGTGAGGCATTGATCCAAATCCAGTTGTTTCATTTTTCAAATTATGTTTTGTTTTTGAAAATGGAGCGACATGCTGTAACACTGTTGACATGACAGGATGTGATTGTTTAGCAGAGAGTCTGTGCCTTTGTTTTCTGCCATTATAAGTTGTTTCACAGCCTGGGAGCAGCAGTATAATGTGAGCTCACAATTATTGTCCTGTGACCTGACACTGTTCTCTGTCATCACATGACTCTTTGTTGGTTAATGTGTTTCACAAACAACTGTCATTTACTTACCTCAGCATTATGAAAGACTTCAACGCACTGGATTGTGGCGGCACAAGATGCTGCTGCGGGAATGAGCGCCAACCATCGTCCAACAGTGCCACTCTGAAAGTGAACCAGTGGAGGGTCAACTTTGCACCCCATCCCAAAAACATGTACTGGTAAGGTCTGACACAGAATGTGCTCCTTGCAGATCATATGACTCTTTTTGATTCTGCCGTCAGTAGGGATGCGCAATAATCAAATTTGATCAATCAGTGATCTGTGGTGGAGTCATGTGGTGTTATTGCTCTACAAAATCCTGATGACAAATAAATGATTCCAATTAAACTGTAATGAAACTATTGGATTTCTGATGTTATGCATAATAGTGGAGGACTTTACATGATATTGAACACCACTCATTTTTCATATTATGGCCATATGATTGCCATGAATACATACTTGTTAATACTGTGACACTGGGAGACTATGTCAACCAATCAAATTAAATATTGATGAGGTATCAATCAATTGGTGGAAAACCACTTAGGCATACATAGTACTGTAGGCATCTTTAAACTGTTTAATCTTGAGTAAAATACCTATATTTATGAACATTTTAAACATGTTGGTTGAGTTATTTGATAAAGAAGAGGAATACGAATGAGGCTCACAATTATGGTTTCTCAATTTTGCATTATTTCGTCAATTGTGTAACTGTCCATCTCTTGCTTGTGTTTTTTTTCTGTGCTGCAGGGACAATCTCTCAGTGCGGGGTTTTTCCTGGTTCATGCGCTATGTGATGCTCAACTTCCTCCTTTTCTTCCTGCTCTCCTTTCTCACAACCCCCACCATCATTATCAGCACCATAGATAAGTTCAACGTGACTAAGCCCATCGAGTATCTCAATGTGAGAATTAACACATGCAGACACATATTTGTCACAGGTTTGCTTCCAAAACTACAGAACCACAGTTTGTATTGTTTTTCACCTCAGAGCCCCATCATCAGCCAGTTCTTCCCAACTCTCCTGCTGTGGGCCTTCTCCGCATTGCTGCCGACCATTGTCTACTATTCTACAATAGGAGAATCACACTGGAGCAGGTATCACACACACACACAGGTGTAGTGCAGTGAATGGTTCCTGTTAGCTGAGGAAAATGTTTTGATCCAGTGTCCTCTGTGTTTCAGGTCCAGTGAGCAGCTCAGCATGATGCGGAAGCTCTACTTCTTTCTGCTCTTCATGGTGCTTATCCTCCCCTCACTCGGACTCACCAGGTAATTTTCACAGTAACCAGCTTCCCATCTTAATTTAGTATTTGCAGAGATAATAATAGCATAGCATTATATTTAGCACAAGTTTATGTAAAATCATTTCTAAAGCTTGCACACTTACAAAATGAGGCATAAAATTTGAGTAGCAGTTGTGACAAGATAGTACATTTCACAGGAAAATGGTTGCTGACATGACATTTCCTGTTTTTTTTGTTTAGTTTTTTTAGATGTTTTTTTTTTGTTTAAATATCAGCTAATCTCAAAATTGGACTATGGTGTGAACTTCCCTAGCTTTGTTCTGTAGATATGTATTTTTATATTTGTATTAAGCTCAGCCTAATTGTTGTATTTTATTATAACTGGACTGAGGAAGGATGGTTTCTGTTTTTTCAGTATTGCATTGTTCTTCCGCTGGCTGTTTGATAAAGAGTTTCTGGAAGGTGGAAGGCTGAGATTTGAGTAAGTATTCCCTCTTTTCTGCTTTTTAAATTCTAATAAAATCACACTACATACGCATACTACACTTATGTGTAGGGCAGAACAGAGTATGCAGAGGTAAAGTATGACTACATCAGAGACAAATTTGAATGTTGTGTCATTTTTATGGATGAATTACCAGAGGATACATCTGTCTCACTCTCTTGTTGCATTGAGGTTTGAATCACGTTTTATATTTTACTTTTATTTTTTTGTTGAACCTGAAAATGGTCAGAAAAATGTGTGGGAAACACAAGAAAACAAAATGTTGTTGCAGGTTTTGGCCTGTTGGTTTTTATGATTTGTAGCTAGGTTCATTTTTAGGGTCCGGGCAGCTAAGCTGCCGGGAACCTATTGTATTCCTAGGAATTCTTCTTCTTCTTCTTCTTCTTTCTTTCTTTCTTTCTTTCTTCTTCTTCCAAGGAAGTCATACTTCCCATGGGTGAAAACTCACCAAACTTCACAGAAACATCCGACCCCATGCCAGATTCACTCAACTCCAAGGACATGTGCCCCCCCCTCCTAGGGGGGGCACAATAAGCGTTTAAATTTAAAAACTTTAAAAATTCCTACCAAACCAACGGTAGATGCTACAGTGTTGAAACTTCACCACAATGTAGCCTCAATACTGCTGAAACTTTTGTCCACTTAAACTTATTACAAATTATGAAGTCCATCACTCTGTTTTTTTCAATAACTGTAAAACTTTTAAAATGTATCTCCTCCCACAATTTTTGCTCAATTGACACCAAACTTGCTACAGAGCATCTCCAGACTGTCCTCCACAAAACTTGTTTCTCGGATTTTTGATTAAGCAAAAATTGAGCCTACAGTGCATGAAAACGTTTGACTGTAAACACTACTGTAAACATATACCATCAAATTCTTGCTAAATACATTTTCAATCTTCCTGAAAAAAAATGAGAATATTCTGGAGTCATGGTTGATGAAGTTTGGCAAATATCAGAATTTTATCTCAAAAACTGAATTTTTGAGAACATTTTGAATTCTGCTCTCATGGGAACAACTGCAGTCAATGTGAGACTGGAATTTTTAAACATCAGATTTTCTCTTATGAAGCAAAACACTTATCATTAAAAACAAATCACCAACATTTCCATGCTGGCAAGATGCAATTTATGTATTATCAGATTGTTGTTTAGATGACTGAATTTATGACATTTTGACCATTTCATCACAACAGCTGCCCGGGCACTGACTCACCTGAGTGGATAAAAGAAGCTACACAGCAGGTCTCACTACCAGCCAATTAGCTCAGCGAGTTAGGAGCTGGTTCTTGGTGTCAGAGATTGTGAGTTCGAGACCCAGCAAGGGTGGTGATGATGATGACAGATCAAAATGTCAGATGTCCTCAACATGAAATACAAGACAGTTGTACTGATGGTGGCATCACAGCAAGCCTCTAAGTTTAAAAATCCAAATAGCTTGGACTGGACCATGTGCGAAGGCTCCTAACATCTTAAGAGTCACAGTAGATGTTTTACAAATACATATCATTATTTTACCTCAAAAACTGATTTTTCTTTTTACTGTGGTTTCAAATCTGCCTGCGCGACAGTGAATGGCTTACTCAATTTGTGAAGCCACTGTTGCACTGCCACTTGTCAATTAGCTCAGTGCGATAGACAACGGTCTTTGGTTCTAGAGGTTGTGGGTTCAATCCTCAAATTATGCAAATTAGACATTATAAGGTCAACTGTCCTGTCTTCCTCTTCTCCTGTTTGTTGCTCAGAATTGCCTAAATATGCCCAAAAGTAGCCCGGACCCGACCCATTGCTGCGCAGCAGCTATAATATTTCCTTGTTTTCCCTTCACATCAACTTTATCTGGCTTTTGTCATTTAATTTGTTGTTTTTCTTTCCTTCTTAACACCAGGTGTGTGTTTTTACCTGACCAAGGGGCATTTTTTGTCAACTATGTGATCGCAGCAGGCCTGGTGGGCTCTGGGATGGAGTTGCTGAGGTTGCCAGGGTTACTGCTTTACACCATTCGTATGGCATTTGCACGCTCTGCTGCTGAAAGGAAATATGTCAAACAGGTTAGTAATGGTATTGTCCATTAAAGCAATGCTACATCAGGGGCCAAAGCCATTGTATCTAAGTGAAAAAGGAGAAAATATAAGTTTTGAATATAATTCATTTAAAATAATGTGTTAATGCAGTTTACTTCACCGTACCAGATATGTACGTAAAATCTTTTATCAGGTGTTCCAGGTTATTCAGGATGAGTATAAATAGGTCTGACACAGCTGAACAATGTGTCACAGAAAGAAAGATAGTAAGTGCTTTGTCCAAAGAATGACCCATTGTTTCACTTTTGATTTAACTCATTAGATTTATGCTGTTGTGGTTTCCTGTAAACTCAGGTTTAACAACAACAATAGAATATTTTGTTTGTCAATTTCCCCTCAGCTTTATTTTAACATGTATGACTCACTCAACCTGTCTTCACAGAATCAGGCCTATGAATTTGAATATGGAGCCATGTATGGTTGGACCCTCTGTGTGTTCACTGTCATTATGGCTTACAGCATCGTGTGTCCTATGATTGTGCCTTTTGGTGAGTAGTCAGTTGAACTGCACTCACACATTCCCTCATGTGAGGTTTATCATCAGTAAATCTATTTGCCCTTCTCTTGAATACTCCACTCTATCACACTTTGCCAGAGACCTCAATGTCGCTTTACACTAAGACACATACAACATTATGTCCATTCACTTTCATGGTGTGGTCTATAATGGCTGCATTGTTTGTGTCTGACACCACCAGGCCTCCTGTACATGCTGCTGAAGCACCTTGTGGACAAACACAACCTGTACTTTGCCTACCTGCCTGCTCGTATTGAACGCCAGGTCCACCTGGGAGCTGTCAATCAAGCTCTGGCTGCACCCATCATCTGCATCATATGGATTTACTTCTTTTCTGTCCTCAGAACAGGTACAATCATCTGTGTAACCTGAAAAACATTAGCAAAGTGTGCATAGCTCTTAGTCATATCTAGTGATGTTAAAAACCTGTCAATACACAGGCCACTCTAGGCAAAAACTATATAGATTTCTGTGCAGGCAGACAGCATGTGCATTTCTGGGTGTAACCTGTGATATATGATCATATATGTTCATGCACACAATTTCAGTAAAGCCTGTAACTGAAAAATTGTTTTATAACATCCAGCTGAAGTGAATTAAGAACAAAAAGTTCACGATGACAGTGTAATCACATGTGGCCATTTGCCTATGCAAGATACATAAAAGAAAATTCCATTTCACTATTTAAACTGTGTGTGTGTCTGTGTGGTGTTTCAGGTTTCTTGAGCCCCATATCTCTGTTCACCTTGGTGGTTCTGTGCATCACCATCTTAATCTGCATCAGTGTCACCTGCTTCGGCCATTTCAAATACCTCAGTCCACACAACTACGAGGTGAGTGTTTGCTTGCGATGACATATGTCAGACACCCTTTTCCATCCCTCACACTGAAGAAGGTCACAGACCGAAAGCTTGCAGAAATAAATTGATATATGCACAGCGTTGAGTGTGCGACTGCTGGTTTTGTTTGTCGAGTGTCTAAGTTCAGCTCCAGCACCTCACAGAAGAATCCTGCCTACGGATGAGCGGTGACTTTTTTCACTTTTCCATCCCTCACACTGAAACCTGAAGTTGTTTGTATTCTTTTGTAGGTGAAAGAGGAGGACGAGGATGCAGCAAATGAGGCGGAGGAAAACACCAAGGTACTGTAGGAACTAACAAAGTCCACTCACAGTATGAACAAAGATCAGGCACACTTACCCTACATTTTCTCTATGTGAAGTAAGGCTACTTGTCATACTTTTGTTATGTTATTCATTAACAAAGTAGGTACTACATCACTATTTTCTGAACAATAAGTTCTGACACTGCTCGTGCATTGAACTTTGTACATTTCCAGTCTGTCTTAACAGGCCAAGTTCATATCTGACGCATCCAAGTTTTCCTAATAAATTTTCAGGAGCTTTAGCCTTTTATTGCCTAATCTTATGTATTCTTTCTTATCAAAGTCATGCTCTGGCCATGGCATACAATATTGCATCAAACACGTCATGGAGGATAAAAGAACTCACAAAATGAATATTGAGAAACACCCCAAGGAGCCTTTTGTTTCCAGTACTCATCCCTCTCTTTTGTGTTGTATAATTACAGGTCTACCTTCCCAGAGTGCTCAATCCCAAATCACCTGTGAGCACCACACAGGAATCTACACCTCATCAGTCTTATGGCTCTACCGAGGGCAGCTTGGACTTCAGCCCCAGCCCAGTGGAAGAAAGCATGTCAGATGGCTGAATCGGTGTATTTCAACACAGAGTCAAAGCTTTAGAGACACGATTCCCTCGATCCCTGATTGTAAATCTTATCCTTTCACAACGATTTCAGTGTTGAAGTCAAACGTTCAAATTCACCCAAATCCTCCTGCTTATTCAGTTCCGTTGAGAGAAATCTCTACATGGTACTGTAAAAAGAGAAGAAAGTGCAGTAGGTTCTAAAGACCAGGGGCCTCATTTATAACTGTTGCGTACACACAAAACCTGACGTGAAAGAGGTGTACACCACTTTGCACACAAATGTTGATAACAACATACTTGACAGAGGAATGTGCACACCTGTACGTAAACTTATCCATGTGTGTGTGAATGTTTTGGAGAGACTAAGGAAATGAGCAGCGCAGATGATGAAGTGGTGAATTGAAGCCAGATAGTAGAAATCGAATTTGAGCTGCATCATTGTACATAATCACCTTTCACATTCCTCAGTCCAGGGCACAGGGCCAAATTAGAGCTACTGACACTTGTGGTCTGCTGTTGAGCCACCGCAGCTACTGATATGCAAATATGATGCCAAATGTGGCATGAAGTAGGATTCAGGGAAGTCTGGCTTCTGCCTTTCCCAGATTTTAAGTGTAAATATACTCAGTCCTTTTCACCTCAACCATCTTAACAAAGCTGGCAGATTAATTATCATCACTGGTTTTAGAAATCCAAGATAACATCAAACAAAGACATCGTCAGCTGTGACAATCAGAGGAACATCTACATGTTAGACCTTAGAGATACTTAATAATGTCATTTCATAAGCTACATACATATTTATTGCCTATAAATGCTTATCAAAGTCCAAGAGGTGAGCATCTTCGACTCCCACCTATGTCTGATCATGTTTTAATGTTGTTGCATTAACAGCTGCTGCAGGCATCAGCTTTTTAAACTTTGTTCTGTTTGCAACCCTGCCCTCCATTCTCCACAGGAACAATGTGTAACAGCATCCATGAGGGATTTGCATTGAGCATTTCTGGTTAATTGTGGGGGTGTTTTGGGGAGAGCATGAAGCCTGTCAAAGTGCACAAAGTTTCAAGTTGATTGTGATTTATAAAGGGAAATTGTGTGGAGGCGAGCATGCAGGATAGGTTATTTTGATACGCGTGTCATTTTAGGCTTTTGTGCACACTTTTAGTATGGATTCTACGCACTGTTGTATAAATGAGGCCCCAGCACTGTGCCATCCACTGTTCCAACATCCTTACCTTTTTATATTGGTCACTTGAGTGGTCACTTTGTTCAATTTGAATTGCTTTCTATACGGAAATGCAGGTAAATATTAATTATATATTATATATATATATATATATATATATATATATATATATATATGATATATGGTGATTATATTTGGATCATTATTTGCACTTGATCAGTATAGCGCACACATCCATTTGAAACCTACCAAGTCCCTGCTCCTGGTCTTGTCTGTCATAAAACACAGTACAATGTTTCTATATGAGACCTCTCTGATAAGGACCAATCCACCAAGTATGTTTAACCAAAACCTGCCATTTCAATCAAGCCATAATGTGTAAGAAAAACTGTTATTCGCTTTTTGCACAGAAGCAAATTATGCAATGAGGATACTTATGCAAATATGTCCTGGCCATGATAATCAATCTAACACCACTGATGCCAAAGAGACAGACAAGCAGAACTTTCTGCTTCAAAATTCTCTTCAAAAGTGCCTTTTTGTTGCCAGAAGTCAGTGACTTCCAAGGGAATAACTTATTGCCTAATGTTTATTATGTTTTTTGTTTTTTTTTATCAAGAGAGGTCTGTGTTTTTGTGTACGAACAAGAATTTTATATTATGTTTTTTAATAGGACAAGAGAGCAGATCATTTACATCAGTATTGCAGGAATTCTGCGGCCAAAAACTTGGTTGAATGGGTGAACAATGGTTAGAGCTGTTATTTAAATTTTTGTTAAAAGTATGAAAATGATGCTTTATTATCAATGAATGTTTTGAACAGGTCAGCGTATATTTGTATTATTGTGCTTTAAAGTTAAGTGTTTGCAGCTTCTTAAATGTGCATTTTAACAAGGTACTAAATCAAGGTGGTAGTAATACTAGTGGTTAGTTTAACAGATTTTAGATGCTACAAGGACCTCAGCCTTAGTTCTGTACAAACATGCGTTGCAATATCAAACAATCTTAGGTTTTTATACATACAAAAAGGAACAAGTGTACAGTTATGAGTCCTTCTTGCCATTGGGGGGCACTGTTGAACTGCAGCAGGGTAGCTTAACCTCTGAAATATTCATAAAGCAGTGAAAAAGGACAAATGAACAGTGTTGCATTGGGGATTTCTAACTTCTTCTGACATTGGTATGAGCCGGTTTACTGGGCGACAGTTCCAGTCGCTCCACCTCCTCACCTGATCTTTTACTATTGTTTCCCTCTCTGCTTCCTCTTTTCCCTGATTTTTCTCCTTTCTCACCATTGTATCTGCCTTAGCTGAGAAAGACCTCTGCTGTCATTTATGGGCTGTTAGCATACTGATTAGCAGTTGTTAAATATGTCTAATGAAGTGCTACGCCAGCAGCACATCTAGGCTATTCGCTGTGGTGAACACAAGGTTTTTTGCTGTTGGTTGAGGTCACAAAATAGTTCGTAAGTGAAGAACAGAAAACAGAAGGAGCTACTGAAGTGTTTAATAATGGCTAAGCAACAAATTAGTTCTTTCTGGCTCAATCATTTGATACACTATAACTTGTTTACAAAGAAAAATGCTCATTTTTACTTTTTAAGTGATGTATATTCTGTAAAATGTGAGTGCATTAAGGTTATTGACTGTATTTTATCCCTGTTGTTAAACAAAGATGACATTTTACCAAATCATCTCTCTTCTTATCAAGTATTATTTCATCATGTGTGTGTGGGTGTGTGTAAGAGAGAGAAAGTAGTGGTAATAGCAGTGTCTTCTTGATGTTAAATGATCACCAGTATGCTGAAAGTGATAGTGTTACTCACACTACAGCCTGGTCTCTTGGTGAAAATCTAACAATCACATAAACATACACCACATGACTCCCATGCATAGACACTTGAAGACTGATTGGAGAAGACATACCTCAACAAAATAACATGAGAAAGCTGTGCAGGGTCAGGATGCAAGGGCACTAATAACTTGCAGATATTCCCACGAGGCTCTGAGGATGAGCTGGGAAAGAGATGAGAATTTCATATCAGACACCTGATATACAGTCTGTTGGTTGCTCTCTTTAATGTACGGTCAATGTATGTTCACTGTTGGAGACTGCCTTCTGTCAACTCAGTGGAGCAGGAGTAATGTGGTAGTGTGGATGTTATGGCTGGAAGAGCCTGGGAAGCAGCTCAGTCCCAACAGCAGCAGAACCCAGAACTACAGTGCAGAGCTGTCCAAAACCGCACACCAAAATCTGACCTGATGTTAAACACGCCACAAATTCACTGGCCCAGTTTCGGCACACATGGTTCTTGGCCTCTGGTAATGGGTGTGTGAAAGTTTGATCCAGTTGCACGCAATCTGGGAGCGGTTTGTGTCATCTTTTTTGTAAACAGTTTGCTCATATGTTGTCATTGTTGTTTGGTTTTACACAGGGGTGCAACACGCGCTCCACACTTGACCATCTGAATCACACTGAATGTAAATCATACAATACATTCTTATTATAAACATGGATCCCTTAAATTTGTTTGGCAATGATTCATTTGTTCTGGTCTGTCATTTTCTAATCATTTCTTAACGATTTCCAAGAAGTTTCCTGGGAATGTCAAACAATCACTTGGTTCAAATTACATTAAAAAAGTAGCCACTAAGTAAAGAGAAAAAAATAGACCCTCATTCATTATGACTTTATTTTTACATGCATGCTGAGCTAGGCTTGCCTGTAGACAAATGACCAATTTTTCTATGTTTTAGCAGACTTTCTATGGCATCAACTAAATGACTCAATTACTGTAGAAATACATATGGTTTACTTTTAAGTAAACCATATGTATTTCTAATTACTCTAATTGTATTTACAAGTCAATGCAATGACAGTTTTTAAGGAATTATCTAGGACATCATACAGACAATAGTGACCTGAAAGTGTTTTCCATATGTTTCTTTAAAGTAATACTTTTGCTTCTTGATACCACTCTCATGTTTCTACTCTAAAAATGAAGCTGCAGTCACAACACAGCATAGCTTAGTGTGGCACATATCCCCCACTCACATTATAACTTGTCATTTTTACACTGTTTGTACAGATTATATAAGACATGGCGTCTTAATTGGGGCTGATTTAATGACCTTCTGACAAAACCCGGCCAGCTGTCTCCCCCTGAATTTCTAATAGCTAATCTAGCAAAGCGTCCTGTAGCTGAATGTTTAATGTAGAGGGATGAGGCATGAGCATGGAGGTTTCCCCCAGACTAGAGCTACTGCTTGGAAGAGATGTGATCAAGAAGCTGCATGAAAGCAGGACATCTACAGCTGACAAAATCAAGTATCGGTGTGCTCTCTGGTGGACAAAATATGTAATGAGACACTGCTAGTGAATGATCTCATCACATCTTACATTTCTGTCCAGGAATGTCTTGTTGGATGGCAAATGGATACACACAGTACATATTAGCAACAGGCCAATTTAAGCAGTGTTGGGGAGACTTATGTAGTTGAACTACATAGCTTAACTACAATTTGCTGTAACTTGCTGGTAGTTAAACTACATTCATATTTTGTGCTGTGTCAAGTATTTAAACTACTTTTTGGGTCATTTTTGTAGTTTAACTATTCAATTTAAAAACTACAATTTTGGCCAATAACATGAACTATTTTATTAGGTATATAAAAAAAACCCATATAATATAAATTTTATTTTACCATTACTATGTTCCAGAACTTGGCAAACTCCAGGCAAAAGGGCATCATGTCATGACATGCCAAGCCAACGCTGCCTCTGATTGGCTGGCCCTGGCGTTCCTGTCATGGTTTTAAACATCATTGCTCCAGACACACCGATCTAGAATATGTCGATATGTCTTTGTATTTTTTATTACATTTTTGTTGACTGATTTACACTTCTGATTTGCCAGTGTTTGTTTCATATACACCACATGATTTATTTAACGCTGAGCTAAATGAGTATGAGTAGAAGTAAAGCTACTTTTTTTAGTTGTAGTTTTACAAGCTGCACTTGAAAAGTAGCTCCGCCAACTAAATATTAGACTCTCTCTTTACCAATCTACTTCTAATCTGATCCAAACCGACAGAGAGAGGGTTTTGATATTGAACAGTTTTAGAAAATGTAAAGAAATAGAGGAAAGTAAAAAAAAAAAGTTAACCTTGACATTCTGGGAAAAAAAGATGAAACCTATTGATCAGAGAGGCTTGCAGGCAGCCCAGGTCAAATGAAAGAGCAGTGATTCACCCTGTAAGGTATTACTAGTTTACACAACACGCCCCAGTCTGGATCAAAATATTTATCTAGACTTAATCCAAACCTCTGTGACTGTGTTTTTGTTTAGGTGTGCAACCCACTGAACTCAGCGCCCTCAGTGCATTCTTGGTATATTGTTGTCTGTGCTTTTGTACACCACAGACACCATTATTTAGTCACTTCACTCCCTCTCTCTTAGTATTCACTTAATTCTGCACTCTCAGGCCACTGGACTTAAGAAGGAACCGCTGTGTGTGTGCGTGAGTACCCGTGTATGTGTGCGTATCAATAGGAATTAAATCCATTTGGAGTTCTGAGATTTTGGGGTCAGGTTTCCTTCATGTCACCACCAAGATCGATGGATGTGACCTCTGACTGCACCAATTTGTATATAAACATGGCACTGGCCAATCACAGCATCGCGTGGGATCGTGCCAACCAATGAGAGCGTCTGGCAGCATCGTGCTCTGTGGCACTCCCATCTTTTGTCCGTCAGGATTAGTGCCGTGGCAACGCCGGTCGCCTGGGAGGTGAGTTTCCCAGAGCGGTGGGACCAGGACAGAAACAGACCACTTGGTTCCAAGTATTACTTCCTTCCCGGCCAATTGGGAAACACAAATGAAGCGGTGTGTATGTGTGTGTCACTCCGTGTCTTGCAACTCCAAAACTTCCACCTATAATGCCAACTATAATGAGGTGCCATCCTGAGCAACAAGCTCTAAGTGTGTTTGTCTGTGTGTGTGTGAGTGGGAGGGTTGGCGAGGGGCTGTGCTTGTGTATTCTCCTCTGTGTGGGGCACTCTGCAGAGAAGTCACCCCACTCTCCCTCCCTTTTCTGTTGGTGGACTACATTAGCCAGAAGGGCAGAGGGCCAGGCGGCTGAAATCACCGCTGCTGATCAAGCATGTGACTGCAGACCGAGCCCTTTTGTTTGGACAATTACAGCCGACACACGGGAGTCCTGAAAATGCACGGCGGCATGGGAATGAATAGACATTAGAAATTATTCAAACCTGCTTGTGGCTTGTGTTTTTTTTTTTCTTCCTCTAGTTGCTGTAATGGAAAGAATTCACCTGCAATGTTTTTGTTGTTTTTTTAATTCTCATGAAAATCAAAGGCCATTATGATACAATTTATGGTTGACATGTCTTTCTGCAGTAGCCTTTCAGTATATTTATTTATTCTCCCCACAATAGCGGTTTTCATTGTTCGTGGCATGGGTGGCGACAGTATACTGTAAATCACAGTACAATCTTTCATGGCATCATGTTCTGCTGGTTGTGTGACTCTTTAAACTGAATCCTGCCCATATCTTGCAAACTGCACCAGTCTCCTGTGCATGTGAATTTGAATGCAGGCAATGCATGCAACTTGTGTAAAACCAAACCAGGATCATCAAGATTATCCCAACACTGATGCAGACAGTGCAAAGTCCTTTGTTGGACAGAAGCCAATCATGTAGCTCTATGTGTAACTTAAGCCAACTTCACACTGCTCACACTGACTAAGACTGCTGGAACAGAGCCTGGATAAACCAAACAACCGACGGTCCGTTTAACATCTTTTAAACAGGATTTGCTTCATATGCTGCTCAGAGATTTCAGCATTATTCAACAGAGAGTGACTGTTTGAATGCATTAAAGTGTGGAGGTGGTGGGAGAGGATTTACCTGTGGTGTTAAGATGAGAACTCTTTGGTACAATGTTGCAAGACAGATGGGTGGTCAGGATGGTGGATGTTTGCCCAATTCCAACCTAAAGGACACAAAACCACAAAGATATCTGATCAGATTAGTGGACAGACGGCTGATGTCACATATCAATCAAATGCATGGATGAATTTGACAGCATGCCTAAAAGAAAATGTATGAAATGCTGGAAATTTATGAATGAAGAATTGCACATTGTCCAGGAGAGCGGGAAAAGATTTTTCCTTTTTTGCTCAATGAAGGTTTTACTTCCCAGCTGTCCATGTTTATGTCATAACATTAAGCCAAGTCCCATCTAAAAGTGATCAGACACAGGTATAAATCTATCAAAATAAAACTCTTTGCCAGGTCACCTTTCACAAGCAAACAGGCCTGACTGCCAAATTCAAAGCCAACTTTGCAAATGTTTAACACAATGATGAAATCAGACAGCACACCTATTCCAGTCTTCCTCCTCTGCTTTGGTAGATCATGTGGATGTCTGTTAGTGTTTGCGTAAGATCTCAGAAGGAAAATGTCACTAAAATAAAAATAAAAAAATCAATAAAGAGTTATTGTGAGTTTGCAGGGGTGGACTGTTATCATGTAAATAGATCTTGGACATGTTAGGATGACGTATGATGGAAGATGGAGAGAAGAAACCTGCTGGGAGCAATAAATAAATAATGTAGGTGAAGCATGTCAGAGGGCCTTAGGGGGGCGCTAGAGAGCCATTTTGCCCTGCCCATGTGCAATGACTTTAGTTTACTTAAATTTTTGCCACGCTTGCAAATTTTCATGTGTTTTGAGCCTGGGCAAGCCGCCAAAAATGTGATTATTACGGACAAAGAATAATAAATATAGCGATTACAATAGTGCGCTTGGGCCCTAATAATCACGATCACGTCTGTGTTGAAGAACAGCACTTTACTTCCAGCACTGCAGAGATGATGCAGCCTCTTGGCTTTTCTACATAAACAAAATAACGTTTAGAGTTGCGCTGTATGTGGCTGCTCAGAGGACAAGCAAGGAATCACACACCTTCGTATGCACGGAGCTCCTCCCACACAATAAATCACAAAACAGACTCATTCTGTTAATACCATACTTATTTACTGGCTGTAAATCCAGCCCACAAACATCCACAATGATTGTGTGTTCACAACGGCATTCTGCATTGATTTACAAGCACTATTCACTCCTATTCCCCTGTGTCATACATGTTAGAGGGATCTGGGTGTGCATCCTGCCAGCTGTCCAAAGGGCTTAACTGATTCTCTCCTCAATATTGGTTGAACTGCCAACCCTTGGTCCTTCCCACTGACTCTGCATGCTCCCCTCGCTGTCATCAACTTCTTGGCTGAGAAAGGGAGAGTGCCTGAAGCCAACACAAAGAGCCCAATATCACAACTGTACAGAGAAGTTGGTAAGAACTCAGTAATGTGAGATCATGCAGGAGACAGAAAACAAGGGAGAGAAATATGTAAATTACCCAATGTGCTCACTAAGCAATAGCGATGGCAATAACGGCATTCCTAACAGCGCTACTTTTTTCAGTAGGCTAACGATTAATTAAATAAGTTAGGCTACTTCCCATAACGCCATTACTGACAATAAAATGCGCTTACTTTACTCGAGAAGTCCTGTCAACTCCTTCTCATTTTCTTTTGCTGCTGGACTCCGCTTGTAAACAATGAGAAATGTCCCGCTTTCTGTCCCCTGGCTGTGCGCGCATATCTGTGATGATGTTGCACAGATACCCGTTTATAGCACCACCTAGTGTCTATCTGTGCACGCCATGGTGCACGCAAACACGCCTACCCACACAGGTTTTGGCCATACCCAGTTTTGTCTGCAACCCCATATCTACTCTGATTACTACTGTAACACTGCAAGAAAAATAGACCTACCTACTTGACAAAAGCCAGTATAAAACAATGTATAAAATGCCTCTGACTGGGCATGTAGCCCATCTTTTTTTTTTTGGGGGGGGGCGTGCCACCCAAGGCTACTTCCTGAACACGCCCCTGTTACATTCAATTTGTGTCCTCTTTTGCACCCTTAAAAAAAAAGTCCTGTGTCCCGAGGCCGAGGCTGTTGAGGTTTCTTAGCTTCTTTAGCAATGTTGAAATAGGCTATTGTAATATGAGAGACGTTACGTTTTTGTTACCAAAATAGAAACAGTCTGTTGTAGCAGAAGAAATAAATCTTAGACAAGACGAAGACACACTGACGGCTCATTTCTTCGTGTGTTCACCTTCAGCAGCAGGGAGATGAGCAGTCCTCTTCATATAATGAACCGGAGCTGCTGCTTCGTCAGACTTTACACTCCCACGTGATCTGGTTTTTATTAACACCACGATGAAACACACCCAAAAGTGTGTTAACAATTTCATTTTGTTTCCGTCATATCCAGCTCACTCAACTCAGCAGGGCCAGGCAGAGACTTCAAACGTTGCTATGGCAACCACATCAACGCGGTTGGTTTGTTGTCACAACAAGTCTGGTAGCGTTCGAACCTGAAAGCTTTGGTTACCGCTGTTGGCTAGCAAGTAGCGATAAAACAAGGCCGAATAACTTAACAATACGCGATATCTGCCATATAACGCTGCTCGGTGGACAAACAATGGACTCAAACTCTTTGTACTATTCATTGGAACTCGTTAGTGGAGGTGGGTGCACCTTAAACGTGGAGCAAAGAACTGCTCTACAGACTTCTTTGGTTATTTTGAAGAAAAACTACAAGTTCCATCGAGTCCTGTTTTGGGGCAAAATATTGGGGTTAAAGGAAGATTACTTCGTCGCTCAGGGAAGAGGAGAAGATGAGATGAAGGATAGAAAGAATCTGTATAGGTAGGATAACTTACCATCAACTGTGTTTCATTAGTCAGTGGCAGTGCATGTCTGCCCTCGACTGACTGACATATCTGTTTGTGTATCTAACTCCAGCTTTAACTGTGTGGACTGGTTCCTGCTGCCTCCTGCCACAGAGTCTATGATTGGTGAGGTGTCCAGAGCTGCCAAGACTCGTTTCATAGGGGACCCCTCATATGTCTATGAGCATCTTGAGATCCGCAGGCAAGGGGAAGATGAGGCTGAGGAGGAGGAGGTATGGGTAAGTGTGATCATTGATCAATGCTGTGTAGCTGCAGACTGAACATAGAGGACTGTCAGTCTCAGATTAAACTCAACAAGTGTTTTCAAATCCAAAGAAATATACTTTAAGACGGCATTATGGGGTAGAACACAAAGAAAGATGAATGTGGGAGTCAGCAACCAACAAATGCTGAAGAGAATGAACATCAGTCTCAAAGCAGAAGTAATTCAGTGATTTCATTTTTTTCTGGTTGATATTAACACTACCTGTAGTAATGAACCGTTCTTTATTTCAGACCAAAGTCAGTGAGGAGAGCAGACTGGCAGTGACAGTTCATCAGATTGATGAGGAGGTTTCCGTGGTACCACGTGGTGCCTTCGTCAAGAGTCCACATGGCCTTGTCCAGATCAACCGCAGTTTTAGCGGTAAACACAAATAACTGTGTAACACTGGGTAACTTGCTTGTTCCATTCAAACTTCTTATACGTGTGCTTTGTTTCTCAGGTTTGTCTCACTCAGAAGCGGGGAAGCTTGGCAATTTCCTTCACTTCAGCGAACCAAAGAATCTGAAGAAGAAATCCATCCTGGAGATGGGCGATCTGAACCCAGCTATTGATTTTCTGGATGTACTGGATGATGATATTCCTAAAGGTGAGGCCACAGGGCTCGGTCTACCCTACACTAAAATATCACTTACAACTGAGAACACATGACATCTTACAGAACTTGTTGCAAGCACTTCTGTGCTCTCAACTACCCCCTTTTTTATGTTAGGTGAATTCTCATAAAGAAAAAACCGTCATCATATAATCTGGAGTGGACCCACTAACACAGCTATAGAGAGGATACTCTCCAGTAACATGTTAACAAGACATTAACTATGCCAGTGATACAACTTGTGTGTTCCAACTGCATGCAACATGGCAATAAATTAGGCAGGATTTGACGAGAAATCATTATACTGATGCATTAGACTGAAAATCAAGAGGCGTGTTCTCCAAGCCATCGACCACATGGATCATTTTCACCATAAAATGGTAGATTAAGCAAGGTTATGCCTTAAGCCTTCATATCACCCAGCCTGCCAGATGGAAAAGCTTTCTGAAGAATGTTGGAAGACTTTCCCTTTAACTTTTCTCAAGAAACGTTTTCAAATGATGTGCTGATAACCTGACTACTACTGAATAGATAGAGCAGGCAAAAGTTTTCTTGAGAAATCCAATTTCCAACAGGCAAGGCGGGTTTGTATTTTGTTGTGTCCAAATAATGGTGAACTCTGGAACAGTGTCTCATATGTTGTAACAAACTAACTCAGAAGGTAGACACTAATACTGTAAAAAAAAAAAAAAAAAAAAAACACAATATGAATGAAGTGTAAAAGACAGAAAAATAGCTTAGCGTCAGTGACTTCACATGCAACAGATGTCTGATTTAGGAGAGCTTCCACATGTGTATATGTTTGAGTGTGTTCTTTGACCCGATATGTCGGCAGTGTCGTCACTGCAGCAGACACCACACAGCTGTCTCTATGCCACACTCACTGCAGCCTGCTTAACGGCAGATTGCATGCATTCGCTGAAAAGGAGAAAGACTTCACATTTTATAAATGGGACTCTGGGGAAAATGGGGTCTGATGTATCTCCACCAAAAGACAGGTGCTTTCCTCTCCCCCTTTTTCTACAACCTCTGTTTCCAGCTTCTGATTTACAGCTTCTCCTGCTGCAGAAGAAAGCACCTGGGCATTAGGCTACATTCCAAACTTTTAAGTCATTTTTACTATAAGTTGTATCATACTTTGATATATTTAAAAAGAAAAAACGGAGTAAAGCAAATGTCTTATTTAGCTTTTGTGAAAAGGAATAAATCCAATGGCGTCGTGTTTACATGGTGGAAGATCCAGTTCTCAGTTCTCAGGGTCACGGGTTCATGGACACTCCCCGACACAATGAAAAACATGTTAGACTTAAGTTATCAAAAGCACAATGGGTTGATTTATTATAGTATCCCTTGGCTGCCCCTAGCATTTGAGTAGTATAATCATCTTAGAATAATTTCCAAAGATTACTCCACTTGTCTACTTTGCTGTCAGAGAGCATGATGTATCAGTCTCTTGCATTTAACATCAACTGTTCATAAGTTTTCTGCATTTGTGTGCAGGGTCATGGAGTCTCCAGTTTGAATGTGCTAGCAAAGTGTGCGTGCTTAGCAGCCTGTTGTGGCGCGGCCTGACCTTCTACCACGTGCCAATGACACAGCAGCATGGATACATCTACATCGGTGACGGGACCAAGAACTTGGACCTTCCCTTCATGCTACAGTATGAAGAGACATCCTAGGACACTTTTTAAGTTAAACCTATATGTTTTTTATGTCGCATGTCCCCAGACTCTGTCTTGAAACAAATAAACTAGAAGAGGTTTTGTAATGCAGTTTGTTTCTGCAAGCTTTTTGTTCAATTTTGTTCTCTTGCACAAAAGATATTCCTATACAGTAAACAGATGTTGAGAGGCAGAGTAAACAGAAGTTTTATTTGCACATCTGTGTTGCCTTGAGTATACACAGTCAACATACCACCTACTTTGAAACACTGACCCGATTGTTGCTCACATTAAGTTGTCAGTGAGTGCACTTCAAGGGCTCTTTTGAAAACCCACACAGACAAAATGGATGTTTCTGTGTGGGGCTCAACATGACTCATTAAAAGCATGACCAAGCTTAATAAACAAAAAGGTAGAATAAATACAGATGGATGAAGCTTTTAGGTCTTTTCCCGAGGTGGTGTGACAAAAGTCAAGGTAAATTGCAGATGTAGCTGAAAGGCGTAGAAATCCACTACATCTTGCATAATGGGTCCGCCTGCTCTCCTGCAGCTGCTGTGCAGATTTATCAGGCTTTCTGCTTTCCTTCAGTGTTTTGTGTAAAGCGGTTTGACACTGTAACGCACATTGTCCTTGAGCGCTGGGTGGCCAACTAACATGCGCCTCTTGCACCATTTCAGTCCAGTTTTATAGATGGGTTTCACCGAGTTAATGGACCAGCGAGTCAGGTATCTGAGCAGAAAAACATGTAAAAGATATTATCATTAATAGTTGTCTTTGCACCAGGCATCAATGGTCAGAATTGGTAAATAAAAGTGAAAAACATATACAAAAAAAACAAATATGTGCATCACCTGTTAAGTTGTGGCTTGGGATTTTTTGGGACATGGCCCTCTGGAAGTTTGGGTCTATGGTCAGGGAGTAGGCCTTGAACACAAAGGAAGACAATCAGACAAGTTAAGGTTGGATGTAACAGGAACTCATCAAAAACAACCACATATCAGTATATGGTGCAGAAATGTACATGATTGATTTTCTATCCTATTTTTATTTGAAAAATGAATTCCTTATCCCTGTCACCAAATGTCACACAGCCTAAAAGCTTTCTGAAGAATGTTGGAAGACTTTCCCTTTAACTTTTCTCAAGAAACGTTTTCAAATGATGTGCTGATAACCTGACTGCTACTGAATAGTTTTTATAAAACTATTTTGGTGGTTGGTCCTGGATCCAGATGCATGTACTGCAGTAGAAAAAGACAGCAGTTCATAGGAAGAGGACCACTGAAAATCAAATTAATTAATGATGAATGGAGCTGCAATAATCTCCAGATCATAATTCCAAAAATAATATGTTTTTTAGCCAGTTCTGGCAAATTTATAAGAAATGACTAGTGTCAGTGTGAAAATCAGTGTGAACCAACATCCACCTTCAATAAAAAAAATGTTTTCAGTAATGTAAAAGCAAGACAGAATATAATCTTAATATGTTAGTATGTATATACAGTATATTAAAGCAGAAGTAAGCGACCCGGTCGCTAATGCTGCGTTCCAGGCAGGCTTTTGAAATCGTAAATTACAGCTTCAAGTCACAACTTACGACTTTGTAGCATTCCAGGCAACCCACTCGTGTTTTTCCGACCTGTTTTACCTGTGAAAGTCACTATAACGGCCACTCGTAACTAGGGCTGGGTATCGTTTGCATTTTCATCGATTCCGATTCCTATTTCGATTCCTCATTTCGATTCCGATTCTTTTCGATTACCGATTCCGATACCAATATTAATTAGAAAGTAAATAAATATAGTATGTTTTTGTATAACGTTACTAGGGCTGCCTCCAAATAGTCGACCAAGCAAAAATCACTGACTGTCCAAAATTTAATTGGTCGCAGGAAAACAACAACAACATTTGGAGCAGTGTCTTGTCAAAATTAAAGGATCATAGGGCAGGATTTGTGAGAAAATACCGGAAAATACCCATGCGTTTTACGTTTTTTAAATAATAATGGGTGAGGAAGCGTTCAAAACCAAAAAGAACGAGCCCACCCGCGTATCTCTCGATTGCCCTGAACGGGGTCTGTGCTGCAAAATGCTCTGCAATTCAGGGGGTGAATTTCGCGCGCTGGCCGGCGGACCTGACGTCAGCGCGTCCACGACTGCCTTCGAATGGATCAATGGAATGGAGACATGAAGAGGGCAACCGCGGCAGAGCCATTGATATAGTAGCCTAACAGAGTGGCGACTCTCCCTGTGATATCAATCGCTCTGAACCAGGTGGATCCAAATTACTGTTATTGCCAGCAAACGACCCAGCACAACTGAAAGCCCTGTTAACCCCCCCCCCCCTCCCTTCACACACGCACACAGCAGCAGGCAGGTCACTAACTTACACACCCTCTCCCTCATCACTAGGCTACTGTCTTATTATTTATTAGCCGTTAGCCGCAGCTAGCGGCTAAAAGCCGACGTTATAACTTTAACAACGTTATCAGGCAGGTGGACAAACGTCCTCTTTTGCCCGGACACGTCCACTTTTCACGTCCTGGCCGGCGTGTCCGCGACGCGTCCGTTTTTTTTTTTTTATGAAATCATGAATATGTCCGGTGTTGATTGGTTTTCATGGGACCGCGGACCCTGACAGATGCGGTCCGACACCCGGACCCGGCGCGTTAATTCTCGGTACCGGCCTGTAGGAGCCCATACAGATCCATGCAGAGAGGAGCTCAGAGGAACAGACAAGCAGCCCCCTGCTGCAGCACAGTGAAGGTGTGTGTGTGTGTGTGTGTGTGTGTGTGTGTGTGTGTGTGTGTGTGTGTGTGTGTGTGTGTGTGTGTGTGTCTGTCTGTCTGTCTGTCTGTCTGTCTGTGAGAGCGAGAACCTACAGTAAAATACACCCCCTCCCTCCCCAGATAGGAAAGACTGTAAAGAGTAAAGTAAACAGTGAAAAGTCTGTGCGCGCTCCCGTGCCGGTGGCTTCGCTGGTTGCTGTAGTTACGCGCAGCGGCCGTCGCGTCACTGGCCGTTCTCATTAATCCTGCCCTATGATCCTTTAAGTCAAAATCAATATGACTGAACAGTAAGGCTATAGGGCTTTTAATTTGAAGGGCCAGATACAGGAAGTCGTGACACTCACTCGCTGTCAGTTTTTTGTTGTTGTTGTTGTTGTGGTTACACGGCACGGCAGGTCTCTCTCTTTTTCTTTTTTTTCAAAAGCGATTTTGCCGACGTTGTCGTTGTGTTTTCGGGTTATTAGCGATTACCGGGTGCTGCCGTTCCCCGGTCCCGTCCCACAGCGCGCACCGGCGGTCAGTCTCACAGTGTCACGGAGCAGAGACATGATAGTCCCCGCTGCAGTCGGAGACCTGCACCGCTGCACGCCGCAGACCCCCCACCCCCACCGTCTTCCTTCCGTGATTAGCGGGAGAAATTACCGACTGGGGGATGACCCCCACCCTCCCGTCCTGTGCTCGCGTGTGGTGTGTGTGTGAGTGACTGCCAGGAACCGAAATAAAGAATCGAAATGCGCATTTTTAAACGGTTGTCGGATCTTGGGATTTCGGTTCCGGTTCCAAAATTGGAACCGGCTCTCGGTACCCAGCCCTACTCGTAACTTCCGACCCGTGAACTCGTACCAGATCAAACTGATACAACTTCACAGGACGGAAAAACACGAGTCTACGAGTTTCCTTGAACGCACCATAACAGTCCTCGTCCCTACGTTGCCACATTCACGGCGTCCCTTGGCTGCACACACAGCCCTGCATGCCGTTCTCTCTCCTCATTGGATAAAAACTGTAGGATACGATAAATGTTTTCTCCTCGGCTCAGAGCAGAGCAGAGTGACTGACAGACCCGTGTTTCAGTCCAAACACTCTATGTAAGTGATTGCTGTCGGAAGATATAACTATTTAAGACTTATATTAACACAAATATATCACTTACTTCTGCTTTAAGATTATACATATAGACATACATACACACACTAACTTTATTCATCTTTCATGTCTTGGCCTAGTTTGCAAACGTCTGTCTATTTGGCAGTGAAAGGGTTCCGCTGGTTGCACCCTGTTTTGTTATGGGCAGTGTTTAGCCTGATGACCATTTCATTCACTACTGTTGAGAGCTTTATCATTTAGCCACTGAAAACAACTGTGGAGCTGCAGGGCTCTGTGTTTCAGGAGATGCATCAGTCTCTGTGGACTGGATTTCTCACCATTACTGTACGACTTAACACTTTCGAACATAACATAACATTTACAACGCACACACAGCTCACTACACCCACAGGTACTGAGTGAGCAGTTGTAGGTGATGTAGTACTTTATCTTTACAAGCTCTGTTGGGCTTTTCCTTCCTGCTTTCTCTTTATCCAGTATGTCCAGACTTCTTGTTAAACAATTTGGAGCCTTGTGGCATCAGAGCCAAAACTGTGATAGGATTGCTTCTGTCTTTATTTAGCTCAAATTACACAAGGATGAGGATCCCTTTAGGATTTGAAACTGCAAAAATGAGAGTGAGATAGTAACAGACCTGCTCTGTGAGCCATCTGCACACAGATGGCAATCTTGCGATGTTCCTCAGGGCAGAGACCAGTGACTCTCCTTGGCAGCATCCCACCATCTGACCTGATGAATTGACTGAGCAACAAGACATCCTGGGAAGAGAGAAAATAACAAGGAAATTAACAGCTGTTACACTTTCTATCAGATCAGTAATTCATTCATTTCATGCTTGTGAATGCATTTACCGTGTACGTGTATTTGTGTTGAAGGTTCCATCTGTAGATTGGACATTTGGCGGTGGGGTTTGGAGGTTGTGGTCCTAGTGGAACGTCCATGATTTGTCCTTCAACCTGACAAAAGATGAATGTTACAACACTGGCTCTCATAATATAAATTGTAGCATATTTGCCAAGTGCATCTTTTTAATTAAATTAGCAAGTGCAGTGCGCAAGATGGTTTTTCATTAAAGTGGGTCTCTCACTGACCCTGAAGTATCTAACAGAGGTCAGAGGAGAATCTCCTTTTGAAAACAAGCCGACACATGAGCCGCCTCCTATACTCTGGATTGACTGTTACAGTACCAGTGTCATGACGTATGTAAAACTATCAAAACATTGGGTGCATAACACAAATCGATAGATGAATAACAACCAGAATATAGCAGAAAAACACATAAAACACAGTTATTGTTAGTTTCACATCACAACATGCTTTTACTTACAGTTGTCATTTTGCCTTCTTGCTTCTCCACCACTACAAAAAAGAAAGCATGCCAGAAGATTACCCATCAATCACAGACCTAGATATTGCAGCTTCTGTTTTACTGTGCTGCCTTCCTAATATGTGGAAAACACTGACAGCAATTACAATGCCGTGTGATAGCTACAACCTGTTTGAATAATTTCACTTGGGTCACAAACTCAGTGAAACTTCACAATATATTAAGATACTTTAAGTGAGGAGAAGAATGAATTAGAACAAATATATGACTTTGATACTTAGTCCATGGTACTGAATAAAAGGATAACAAGAAAAAAGTACTGTCTCCTTCAATACTCATTCATGTTTTCCATAAATACATTGTTTTGCACTTCTTCCTCACATGTGTATATGATATTTCTTGCAGCTCTTTCCGTTTTAACATCACTGCGCTGGGATGGATGCCTCCCACCCTGCCTTTACATGCTAACTATCTAGCTAACACGGTGCCATGCTACAGCCGTTCCGTTGCCAGGCAGCCTCACCCTGACGGATCCCTCTGCTCTGGACGGTTAACGCAGCCAGCTGGGGGACACATGTCCTCTGGAGGACACCGACGCTGCTCCCTGTACCCCCGAAGTTTAAGCCCGCAAGTGAGGTCCAGACAGACCTCAACACACTGCGCGCAGCCATGTTCAATTCCTGACCTTCGTCTTCGTCTCTTCCTGTCTGTTAGTCTCGCGAGAGTGGCAACAGCGACACGCTCGGTGAACGCCTCCTATTACACAATGGAAAAGCTCCTAATGCTTGTTAGTGCTGCAAGTAGGTTACAGAGGGACACAAATCAAAAATAAATTGCACCCATGTCCACGGAGTGTGGAATTTGTTATTTAATGAACTGATTTGATAAAGAACAGCTTGTATGGCCAAAAGGAAATTCCTTTAAAAGTGCAGATAAACATGGCTGAACCTTTATCAAAAGCTGACTCAAAGGACCACATATTATGAGCCAACATGTAGGTGTAATTAATCTTAGGTTGACCACAAAACACACTGCGGCACAGTATCAAACAAAATTAAGAGGAGAGGAAAATCCAACATGAAAGCATGGTTTGTAAACAAGATATAGGCTATCCAAAAGACATTACCACTATCTAAGACAGAGTAAGAAAAAGTATGTCTAGATAAGCCTAGAGGAGCCCAAAAATGATTTAAAAAAAAGAAAGAAGAACTGTCTATGTATTTGTTTGGTTTAAAACATTACGTGCCAGTGCAGATGAAAATAAATGTTGCATGTACAATAAACTGCAGGATGTATCTTTGGATCCAAGCAAGACATGTTTTCATTCTCATGTTGCTTTTACCTAAATGCTCAGAATTCATAACAAAGACAGGGTCACTTTGGTACCTCCATTCATACCAGGCTCATCTGATGAAAGCGGAGGAGAGGCACCTAGAGGAGCAGTGTAGGAACATGCCAGACTTTTGTTGCAGAAAGCAAAAGATACAGGTAGATTCTTCATCCACAGATAAAGAGGCTCAGAGAAGATAAAGAGCCTGATGTCTGATAGTGTTATCATGAGGACACTGTGCCATTGTCCAGCTGTGATGTTTCTGTTTGCTGTTTTTCAGGTTTTATCTCACGGCTTCATCTGTTTGCATAAAGAAAGCATTAAGAAAGCCAAATCAACAAGGACCTACTTACAGAAGCTCTTTCATACACAGGAAAATATTTGTGAAATGTGTTCTTGAGATTATTCCCCCTTATTCAGTGTTTTACCTTTAGGTACCCTTTCTGTCACCAAGGTAGGTCTCAAATGTTCAAACATAATAGAAATAAGTAATATGCTACTTTAACTTGGCTTTGGACTTTAATGTACATGCAACATTCATTGTTTTTGCTCTTTTTTGGGTTCCACCTGTTGGAAGTATATGAAAACATCACAAAAAATAAATAACTAACTGTAGACGTAAGATTTGAGTATGAGGTTCTTTTGGGATTAGAGGAACTTTGTGTAGTCTGACCACAACATGGTTGCACTAGGGCCTACACAAGAAACTTACAGCATATGGTACACAACTTTTCCCAAAATGTCATGTTATTTCACTGACTGACAGTCAGTGGCATTAGGAGGATGAAGATTGCTAGCATGGATATGCAATGTTTAATATATCTTTGTGAATATTTTATGAGTAAGAAATTCCATTCAGTACGTTTGTCGGACCTCACACACAGGAAACCTGCAACATGTTTTGATGAGTAACTCTGAACATACACCTAACTTTTGTTTATTTACTAGGAAACTCAACAGGACGACTATCATGCCAAACACTTGTGAGTCTGTCTTGTATATGCCTTCAGCTGTTGGTTCAGCATGGCGAATTGTGAATGCAAGTAGGACACATCAGGATGTTCACCATCATGGTTCCTTGGGTTCATGGCCAAAAATGTGAACAATTTCTCAAATGCCATCTCGACAGTGGAGCCTAAAAAAGCTCCATACTTAGATGCAAATGGATGTGACCATCTTGTCTAGTGAGTCGAGTGTAGATAGAGATTACCGTCACCCCGCCGCCACAAAGGAGGCATTGTCCAAGTGATTATGTTCGTTCGTCAAGGACACTTTAGTCACATTCCTTGAGAAAAGCCCAAAAATTGCATCTAAAGTGTCTGGCCACCTCCTCACAGGCTTTGATATTCAAATGAAACATGGCCCTCAGCGCCTCAGCTGAGGAAGCGGGGGTAGAGTAAATAAGATAGGATTTCCCTCAGATGAAAAGAGCTCGTCTGACATTTTCACAGCAAGCACTGAGGGACACTGAAGCAATGTTGGTTTGATGTCATGGTGGGAAGTTATTGCCGTGTGGAAAAGGTTAGCGTTTTCACCCCTGCCTCCCTGGATAAACTGTTAAAACGCAGCATGGAACAAGCAGATGAGCTGAGGCTGGAGCGAAGATTAGTGGACATGGTCTCATCACACAAAAACAAATCCAACCCACCCTGCTGCATTCCTCTTTTATTGTCGCACTGGTCAGTTTGTTTGGTCTTTAATGTTTTGGTGTAGACTGAAGGGCCCCTGGTGATCGCTGCTGCTGAAGGGTATAAACACAAAGGGGTCGTAATGGCCAAGCCGTGGGATCTGAGAGTAGAATTCAGGATGGTACCTTTAGTCAAAATCACGGAAGTACGCAATCTGACTGGTATGGCGTAGCTTTCAAATAACTCTGTCTGATGTATGTTTCCTTCGGTGAGGTCCAAAGGTTTTCCGAGAGAATATCTCATTCCCATGCTGATGGAATGTGTGGATTTGCTGCCATCAAATTGATGGGCACAGTCTGGTATGCAATTAAGGCATAGCTGTCACTAAGAGGCTTTCCTGGGTGATTAACTTGTAAGGGCTGTTGCATCCAAGGAAGTCAACTGAACACAATTAGCCTATTTCGAGGGAATGGGTTTGGTTAAAAGCCCCCACTGTTCGTAAGATGAGGTGATGGGAGGCCCACTGAAGCAGACGACTGGAGATCAAGACGCAGCTTTCATCGACCGGGAAGTGGAGCTAAACGTCCGGAGTGACATTCAAAGTACATTCATTTCTCCTCTTTCTTAATTTAACTCTTTTTTTTCCCTCACTGATGTTTTTATTGCAGGTGGCTTAAGCTTCCGTGTAAGTGACATGAATCCTTATCACCATCCAAGTATGAGCGAGCCCCCCCACCACCCTTCCCGCCTTCTTCTGTCTCTCACCCCTCTCAGTCACTACTCTTCCCATACTTATTTGGGTGTACGTGCTAAATGGCACTGGTTTCTCCAACAATTTCACTGCTCTTTGAAGAGGCTCTTATCCCCGTTTTCCCTCCGCTTGGCCCTTTTGAGGGTGCCGGCTCCTCTCTCACACACCCACCCACACATACTCAGCCCGCCTGTGAGTACACACACACACACACACACACACACACACACACACACACACACACACACACACACACACACACACACACACACATACACAATCAAACACAAACCTTTTCAGATGTTTGAAAACATTTTGTTCTCTCCCATTGCAATTTTTCTTCCCGCTGAGATGTAGTTTTTGTTTTAGTTTGGAACTGGTGCTGCACCTCCTGAGGTCCAGTGTCCTTAGGTTGAGTTGTGTTTGTCTGACTTTTAAGCCCCCCCCGCATGGCTAGCAACGAGGAAGTCAATTAAAGCAGACAGGGGATAGCATCTCAAGAGTGTAAAGAGAGACAGCAAACTTGTTTTTATGGGGATCAATGTAACTGACCAGGAATTTTCACCAGAATAGTTTCACCTGAAGCAACAACAAGGAAACAAAAAGCCGGTGTTTAATAAAATCTCTGAAGGATGATTTAATGATACAGGGATGTCACATGCTGGGCTGATTTGTGCAGCACCGACCAAATTAGTTTTCCCCCCATGGCTGCCCCTGCTCTTAACTTCCTCCTTGTGCGTGTTGCCATGACGCCTGCAGTAGCATTTTCACATAGACCAGATGGGTTCCAGGCAGCTGCCGTTGTCTTTTTTAAAAGGCTGTCAGCTGGTGGTCATGTGACTTATGAGCTGAGCATTTATATTAAAGGTGCTACCACTTTTTTTTTCTCTCTGTTTACTGGAATTAGGCTACTACTCATCCTGTTTGACGTAACTCTTCAGATTGTACTGACAGGTAATTGGCCATTTGGGGGCAGCACAACAAGCTGCATTGGTATATCAAATATACAGTATATACCTTGAAACATCATCACAGGACCACCAGCAGGCTCTTGCTGCAGTTAGAGTAAAAGTACATCCCTCTAAATCAGAAAGAGACTGCACAAGTTTAACTTGCATGGGAAGTGTGCAAGGACAAAACCTTTGCTTTCCAAGAGAAACATGAAGGCCACACTGAAGTTTGCCAGAGAGAACGTAGACCTCTGGAATAATGTTCTTCGGATGGATGAGTCTAAATTTGAATTATTTGGACACCAGAACAGAGGACATATTTGGCGTAAACCCCATTTTTTTCACATGACTGTATATCAAGCAGACATGGCAGTCATAAGCATTCATTTGTTTGTGTCAAATTAGACAAATCAAACTCAAATACTCTTTCCTTTTTTTCTTTTCTTTTTTTTTATCTCTGTGTTGAAATGCTTTCACCAAGGCAGTCCAGCACCAGTTCACAATCAGACTCTAATCTCCAACCAGCTCTTCGTGTTTCAACAGACAAAGAACTGTGTTTTTGGCCAGAGGAACTGGTTTGAGAGTAGCTCCAACACTTGGCTGGTCTTGAACCAAGACTCACTTACGTCAGGGGTTGTTTTGGGGTGCTGGGGGGGAGAGAAGGGAGTTGTGACCAACAATACCAACCTTAAAAAAGTTGAAGTAGCTTGTGCTGTGCCTTATCCAAAGAAGAAGACAACCAGAGCTCCGGTATGGACCTGAAGTTGAAGCAAAACACTTGTCTGTGAGTCTGCGTGGTCAACAGGTGGAGACGTATACGTGCAGTGGCATAATGACCTGGATCTGTGGTGGCTGGAAAGTTCTCAAGTCCAACCAACTAAGACCTTGCATTTGGTCTGTATTGGTGTAAAGGTTTTTTTTTTGTCTTATTTGGTGCCGGGTCAGAAATGTCTATTTTGTTTATTTGAGTTTTTGTGCTGAATAAAGTTTCTCTAGGTGAATGGAAGAAGCACTGATCAGTACTGTGAGAGTGAATCACAATGTTCAAATGGAGGGTTGAAAAACCAAAACATGAGACTGAAGGATGCTAAAATGCAGTGTTGATCTGGGGACAACTGTGGTATTGGATGACAGTTGTCAGTGGACTCATCACTGAAGGTGACCCTTTTCACATTAAACTCAGTCTTTTGATAAAGTGGGTACTTATACCAGCTCTAATGATTGAACATTTACAGCTTTATCCTGCCTTTAAACCATTTTTATTTGACACGTGTTGCCATTGTACTTGCCAGTCAACTGTTTGTAGCTTAACAAACCACTTCTTGACTGATGTTGACCCTCCCTTCTTCTGACCAGGTGTTATAACTTATGGTTATTTTTGTCCATTGGCCTACATGGAAAATGAGTTATTGACAGTTCCATTTCACGTCACTGAGGTGCTGCAAAGTCTTGTGGTCTTTTCACCACTGCACATTTCATCACAGGAATGCTTATCTTGACGTAGCCTCAAAACACCATTCTTTTGTCTCTTTGTACAGAGTGAAAGTCTCTAAGATTGTGTGGTGAAATCTGTCACTTTAATGTTGCTTTGCTTATCCACTGTTCTTCACTTGAACCAACATTATTTCTTCAAAATGTGAACTTATTCACCAGCGTTCACAGTCAGTCCACAGTTTTTTTTTCTTTACTGTGATTTGTCATCATCACAGTACTGGGAGACTGTCATTGTGTTGCTTTACAGACAGGTGGAGCCCAGCAGGGGGCAGTGGTGATTGTCAGGTGAAGCTGTGATACTGAACTCCCACTTTTTGAGTACACTGCCCCCCCTGCAGCAGTCTGTCACTTACCAAGACCTTGAGGATTAAACATTAAAACACGTTCAACTGGATGTTTTCAAGGACGCTAAAACACAGATTTGATGACCTTTAAGGCCTACTATTCTTCTGTTGTTGCAGCAACTTGCAGAATAAACATGCTGCTCATAAAAAGAATGTTATAATGGCAGGATGACAAAATCAACAGTGTCATGTTCACTAATGTAATAAAAACTCACTTAACAAACTCCCCTCCAGAGCAATGTGATTTCAGACCTAAGAAACCGCTCTTCCGCCACCAGGATATGTTTTGTGGGCTACCTGATGGGGAACATGATCTTTGTCCCTTTTTCTCTTCCTTTCCCAGTTGGGGGTCATTCATGGAAACCACTTGAGACTGTCTTTTTTCCTTATTTTTACTGCCGTCTTTTTTGTTGTATTTTTAACACCATGTCCAATACATCTTACCCCCTGAATGAAAACCTAAAAGACCTTCTCTGTGTGTGTATGTGCGTGTGTGTCCGCTTGCCTTGCCCTGCTGAGAATAAGTCGTACAGTCAACAGCAATCAGTCAAGAGTTTCTCCAGTCTTTATGCATCAGTCTTAATTAGGAGACATTCAGTCGCACAAAGAGACATGATGCAACAAAAGAGTGGACGCTGAAAAGAAGCAAATCTGAAGTCCTTCCATCTCCCATTCACTCGTATGTATAAAGACTGGGCAGTCACACACAAGGCAAACTCTCCAGTAAAATTCCATCACAGGAAAACACAGGACTAAGAACAGCGATAAAGGAAGAAGCACTTTTTCCACAAGTGCTGCTTTGTCATTGAGTGGGAGGAACATTCATATGTTTCATTCTTTACAATTTACATCAAATAATAACAACTTTATGTTCTGTTTGCTTTATGGTTAAATGTTATAAGTTAACAGGTGCACTGACAGATTGAAGCCTGCTTTAAAGAGGAACTATGTAACTTTCCAAGCCATTGTGGCAACAAGTGGCAATTAAAGGAATAACTGTACTGCACAGTGAAATTCCCCCCATGATCATTGAGCACCCAAACTGAGAGCAGTCGGAGTATAGGGAGACCCCTGAGGGACCACTAAGTCTCTATAGCGATATAGCAAAGCAATCTGCAAACAAGACATCATAGACCATCACTGATCATCACTGCAGTTGTTGATTTGTGATTTTAAAAGCCATTGGTGGAGCTGTGTTGCCATTTTGAACAGAGATAATGGAGACCAATTCATTTTTACTGAAAAGTGTCCTCAAACATTTCTTTTTTTAAAAGTCTTGAATACAGGGATATAATCTCATAGTTTGGAGGGAGGTTTACTTGCTTCTGATTTTATGTTTCTTCTGTGAGACCTCAGTGTTTGCAGCATTTGGAGTAACTGCAATATTTCACAATATTGGCATTGTTCAAACAAGAATTTGTCATAGCTAAATACAGGTTAAAAAATAACCCATGCTGTATATAATCTTTTCTCAACAGAGTTTACCAATCTTTCAAGGGCACTTGTGTTTACCTCTTGTTTTAATTTTGCGGTAAAACCCTTTAAATGTCTGTCTGTGGCATGCTGAAATGTCATGTAACAATAACACAAATAGAAAAGAGTCATAGGCTCAGTCAAGTGACTCCAGTAACATCAAATATGTAACAGTATCTATGTGAAGCCAAGCCAAGATTAGTCATCATGAGCTACTTATTATACAAGACCAAGTAAGGTTGTAGAATCAAAGTCTTTCAGTGTATTGAAGTAAGCAAAACTTCAATAAAATGCCATACAGTTAAAATACCATAAGAACTACTTTCTGCAAATGGAAATTTATTTGTCTGTCAGCTTATCTACCGTTTGCAGAAGAACTAAAAGCCTGATGGTTGTAGGTACAAAGGATCTTCTGTAACTTTAAGTCCTGCAGCGAAGAGAGAGGAGCCGCCCACCACTGCCGATTGTTTTTTTAATCCATCAAGGTTTTATGAAGTGGATGATCTGAGTTGTTCAGAATGGCCTCTAACATTATACATTATATGAATTTATTCAGTTTGTGCATGTCTGGACTGATCCTCATTAAAGTATACCGATATTACCTTGGACTGCCAAGTGATGATCATAGGGTTTTTGTGGTCATTCTACTACAGATCACAAATTTTTTTTAGATTTAGCAACAACATCTCAGGTGCTGTTGATGAGCATCAGATGGAGGCATTTCTCAATCACAGTCTCCTAACTGGCCTGCAGATGTGTGATTTTTCTGGGGTAAATCTGTCTATTTTAATTTATGTTTCTTGTTGGTGTTGGATTAATCTTTGGGTTTTTCTACTGGCACTGCTTCTGGAGACCAAATCATCCATGGATCCACATGGGTCTTCTGTTGCTGAAGTAATTTAATGCCAATCAATTTGAGAAATAGCTTTTAGCATAGTTTTATTGCAATTCTTCCATATGTTATGATCGATGATCTGATATATTCTCTCGCTGGCAGTGAAGATGCCAAAGTCAAACCCAAAGAGATCAACACGTTTTCTGCTTTCAGAACTTTTAATTTATTGTGGCTGTAAGTTTTTTATTGTTGAGTTGGTCTCAGAAAAAGGCTCAGTATTAAACATCTGGTTGACGTACAAATGATACATTAATTCCCATAATGGAAAGGCTGTCCAAGGGAGAAACCTGGAAAAGAGACAAGTCAATGTTATTGTTACTAAATCCCGTCCCCTAACAAGAAGTGGTGATAAAAGAAATCAAGGTCTTGTTTGACACTCAAGATGTGTAAATAGACAGAGGACTCACACCAGAGAGCTTAGAGGAGAGTGTAAACTGTGTAAAATGTGAAAATCTAATAAGATCTGATTAGATCACATGTTTCATCCTGTTGGCTGCTGAGATTCAGAGGAGCACACTTCCCTTCCTCTGCTGAAATGCTTGTTTAAAAAAATACTTGTCCAACTGGCAGGAGCCCATTTACAAATGGGGGATGTTTTCTCTTTGTTGTGGTAGCTCACAGGGGACCTTCATTCGCTCTGATGGTGGAAAGAAAGACAAGGATTAAAGAGGAGAGTGAACAGCAAGGAAACACTGAAACACAGTGAAGTACCGCGAAGAACAAACACTCAGTCCTCTCAGCTGATTTAAGTCTCTTTATGTCTGATAAACACCCTGTTGTAAGAGTCTCCCCGTATGCTCATTCTGGAAATAAAATAAGCACAAAAGCATCAAAGACCCTGGTCCCTCATGTCCCCTACATTTGATCACCGTATCGAGTGCTCTTTCATGTTTTTGACCCAACAGCTGTTGTGAGACAAAGGCGAGCAAGAGTAATCAGGGTCATCTTTTCAGTAACATATTTAATAAAGGTATCGCATAGTCATGGATAACTCAGTGAGAGTCTCCAGAGTTTACAGCCACGCTAACATTAGCATCTCTGCTCCCCCTTTCCACCAGGGCAGTTCTGAGGCAGGTTCGAAGCAAGTGCCAAAGTTGGAACCAGTTTTTCTTGTTTCCGCAGACAAAGAACTGGCCCCAAGTGGCTCCAGGGTGGCACCAGTACTCTGCTGGTTCCACTCCAACACACCTGTACCTGACTGTACAAAGTCATCAAAACTTACATCTTCACAAACAGAAGGGAAAACAATATGAAGCACACTGCCTCTGTTTGCTTTCATTTATGAAATGTGTTGGTGCATTTGTGGAGAAGCTCACAAATGTAGCTGTTGTTAAACTGTTCTTTAAAGGTCCAGTGTCCAACTGGCAAGGTTTATTGGCAAAAATCTGAACATGCTCCCTCCAGCGACTCCCAACACTCAAACCTGAGTTGCTTCTATACTGAAAAACTCTGACAAGTCAAGCTTTAGGATGTGTTAGAGGACTACTTAATGTGTCCAACCATCATAATTATAACACTTGAAACTTTAAACACAGCTGATCAACCCCAAAAAATTACCGCTCAAGTGAATTTACTTTCCGTCACTGAAAACAGGTTCTTGAACATAACTCAGTCAAAGTTAGACTTATTCTTAAAGGGATAGTTCACCCAAAATTCAAATTTCACTAATTATCTACTCACCCTCATGTTGACTAAGGGCTGGGAGAAGTTTCAGAGTCCTCTGTGCCTTCTCGGAGTTACAGCGGGGCTCCGTGCAGCACTGCATGTCCATATGACGGTTGCGAACGGAGCTCACTTTTCTTTGTCCAAAAAGACACACCAAAAAACATACAAATACCTCCATAGTGCTCGTCTGTAATGTCCCTCTTGTATTGAAGCCCCAACATGAGAACATTTGTAGCGGAAGCTCCCAGTGTCTCAGTTCACTGCTTTGCCTGTGTCTGTGCAAATCTCGCGCGATTTCCATTGACACCCAGTTCACGGCTCCGCAAATCACGCGAGATTCCAGCAGAGCAACACTGGGAGCTTCCGCTGCAAACAAGCTTAAAATATAGACTTATTCAATTTTTTTCTGAACAATTTCTCATGTTGGGGCTTAACAGGTAGAGCTGTTAATCTTAACAGGTAGAGCTGTTAATCACAAGCGACACAGTGGCGGCATTGGTGAATGAAACACTGAAGGATATGATATGAAAACAGTGATAAGCGCAGGTAAATTACCAAGTGAAATATAAATTCCAATTAATCACATTAGAGGAAGCAAATCTCATACCATGAAAGCATCCTAACTGCAGCAGCAGCACTGGGTTCAGGTCCAAACTGCGGCCATTAGCACCATATCACCCCTCTCTCTCTGACTCTCATGTTTCTCGCCCCCTGAGCCTGAGACACACTTGTTATTCAGTATTTTTTAACTTCAAAAGTCACAGTTGGGCGTTAAACACCAAGTCCCAGCCAGGTTCATCACTTCTGGAAACACAAGTGTTGTCAAACTGATTTGCATCCTACAGTATCTATGTGTGTTGGAGCTCTCTGGGCCATAGGTTTATAGGTTAGAACTGGATAACCCACAATTTTCACTTTGTGGTTCAGGATGTTACATTGTTTTTACTGAGCTACTTAGCACTGAGCACAAATGTTAGTTGAACCTGATGGTAAGACATGAAATTAGTTAGTAAGTATCAGAAAATTTGACATTCTGACCTGAGGATGTTGCTTAATGAAAAGTCAGGGAATTACAAACATCACTGTATGACATCAACCCAAGCACTACCTCATGCAAGTACTAGAGAAAAAGTCAGAGGATCAGCAAAGTCGTCAGGATTCATCCTCTGTGGGCCACGAATACCTGAAAAACAAATTTGAGTTTGAACCAAACACCGCAAAGCAAAAACATACATTTTAAAAAATGAATATTAATGTAAATTACACAGTGAATCTGAATGATAGCGCATTGCCAACATCTAATCTGAGTCTGACTTCACTGTGTTCGAGTTGTTATTTGACTACATCTGGATCATGTCAGTGCTTCACTCCCTACAGGAACAATGAGCGGCGTTTCCATTTATAAATAGAGATAGCTCTTTGGAGCATCTCATACTCCTCTCCAGAGAAGACCTCGTTTCAACAGATTCATGTTTCTCAAAAGTGCATAGATACATAGAAAACAGCAGTAAATAATGGTTTGTTGTACTTGTTTTCATCCTCCTGGAGCACATGCCATTGGTTTATCTGCCTTAGTGCACATACATGTAGAATGCATTTTCCATGATAGTGATTGAGGAAATCCTTTTTGCACTGACCGCTCCACCTGTTAGATGTTAAGAAGATCTATCTGTTGTTTGTGTAAGTAATTCTGTGTGATTCAATCACTACTGGAGCTCATCTACAACTAATCCCCAGGAAATCTTCAGATATTTGATCTGTGGAAGATCTCTTTGAAAGTTCAAAAAGATCTTGTGTCTCTGCTCCATGCAGAGCCAAAAATTAAATGAATGCTGGACATGAGCCATGCCACTAGAGACAGTAAGTTAACCACACTTGTATGTGCTCTTAAATGCACATTCTCATACACAATTAGTTTGGGGAATTAACTTATTCACATTCTTGCTTTTTTGAGAGAGAGAGAGTTCAATAATATTGATACAAATCTGAAGCTGAAGCCATCATCCAAGGAGCTCAGCTAAGCAGACTAATTCACCAAAATGTTATATAAAGTTATAGGTTCAAGCCATGCACATAATCCTAAATTATTACCCTGAATGATGTGTTTTTATCAGATCAAACAAACTTCATATAAGCTAATAAGTTAGCTTCCTAGTTGGAATTTGTTGTCTTTGAACAGAGCAGACTAACTTTTCCTCCTTGTTCCAGTCTTTGTGCTAAGCTAATCAAAATATAGAGCTTTATCAATTTTCTTATGTAAATATTAAACATTTACTAAAAAGTTATTCCTTTTAAAGTTGATGTACAACTGTTGAACATGTATTATTGTAACCTTGCTTTGCACTTACTGCACATGCTTGGTCCAGAAGACCAACACAGAATAAGCATCCAGTTCAAATTGACAGTATGATCACTACCTGCGCCTCATAACCACTCGCCATCCAAAAAAGCTCCGTCCCTGCAGCAGAAATGTGGCTCTGATTATTGGAGCTGTATTTTGAATGGGTTGCAGGGCAAACCTTGGGAGGCACAGTATAATGTGAAACAGATATGCTATATCTTAAACACAATAGTTCAAACTTACAAGGAAGACATACCTTTGTCATCATCCAGAAAATCATGTTAAATACATGTGCTCTGGGCTGTAGCAGCGCTGCTCAAATCCAGATAACAGACAACAGTCTCTGAGGACACAGACAGTATTACCTGCCTGCTGAATGAGATTCTTTTCCCTGAAGTAATATCTGCTTAGCCCAAGGCAACAGAGCATTCACCGACAGGCAGTATAGAGTTTGCATGCCACTAGTAATTGGATAGTCCGACATCATTACCCTCATGCACTGTCAAAATATTTGCAACCCCATTACAACTAAATGAAGGCTCTGCAGAATCGTTGGTGGATTTCACTGAAGAGTTGTTACTATTCCAAAACTTACAAAGCTATGCATAAAGTTGTTATGATACAGCAACTTTATGCATACCAGTGTTAAGCCTGGTACCACTGCCATCATATCAATATTCCTATCCTGCTGAACTTCCATTTCATAATAGATCAACTCTGGAGAGAGGTAATTCCTCAAGCTTGTATTCCTGTTTTAACTTTTTGACCAAAGACCCTAATCATTTCAAATAGATTGGACTGATTGTCTTTATTGGTTTTTGTTTGTACTGACAAATATGTTTACTCACTCTTCAGTCTCTGTTATCTTGTGAAAGCCTTTGAAGCGAGGATTATCAAATTTGTTTTCAAATGAATAACACTTAAAATGACTCGACTGAGCGATCTTAATGAATATGAGCCCATGTAAAACATCTGCCTCGGGTTGGTCTGCTTTTGGTTGTCTTTTAGTCCCACTACAACATTTGCGGGCCATATGCGATGTCCTAATGTGTTTCTGCAGAGAATTCACTGGACAGCCGTCTATCCAGGCGCTAATTCCGTCGAACAAGACACAGACAACCTCTAACCTGACCATATACAGTATATGAGACCGGTCTCTGAACATTTCACTGGGACGTTGGCCAGATTGCAATCACACTGACTGCCAATCAAACCAAACACCCCAGGGTTCTGCTTTTTGAAAGGAGTGTTTGTTTGCCGTGTTTGTGTTATCTTTAAATACATATTCTTCCGACACACTGAGACAGAACAGCTTACATTATCAGTCAGAGGTTTTACAATGGCCAAAATCCTTGTAATACATATGTTTATATAGCTCATACGACGACCTCTTGGAAGCACTACAACTGCGGTTATCTTGAATCCCACACAGGGGTGTAATTTTCTTACCTCATTCACGAGATATGGCTGAATCCCAGCTGTGAACTGAGGGATAATGAAAATCACAATAACCTATATCCCCGCTGACTTATTAAGACACCCACACGAGAATGTTTATGTTGTATCCACATTAAATCTTTTTGGATCGCAGATAAAGGTCGGAGGGACCTCAGGGCCCATTGTCCAGGGGCCCAGCTTTCACAACCAGCCATTAAACACGGAGGTAAAATTAGGATTGTCATCCTCTACAGGTACAGTAAAACACAAATAGCATTATTATAGACATGTACACAGATGGAGAGAGCCTGTGCTGGCCTGGGGATCCTGGTGGAGCCGCTCCCAGCAGAGTACTCCTCTGTGGACTGGGGCCCTGCTGGAAATTAAATTACCCCTATTTCATAGAAGTATGGTGGTCACATTTACAAAAACAGAAAATAATATCACTTCTTAGATAGCTGAAGATAATAATGTTGATGAATAGACACACACTCCCTTTGGCTGTTGCACTATGTTTTGTTAAGCGTCGCAGGCTCGCTGACATACGCTGACAGGATATTTTGTCTGTATGGTAAAGATCGGAAAATACATTTTTCACGCATGTTGCTTCCAACTTCATGCCCGTTGCACAGCGGTGACTCTATGACCTCTTCAAATTGAAAAACTCTGGTCTGCTCCCAAAACATGTGTACTGTATAATACATGTGCAGCCAAGCGTCACGTTTGCATTGTCAGAATTGATTTTGGAATTGTTGGGAACCAGCGGATGATTTTTTTTTTTTACTGCTGAGAAAACACAGTGGTGAGGCGTTGTTGTTTTGTTTTTGTTTTTTTAACTTGGCAACGTGGCAGTGTCGGTCAGCAATCTGTCAGTCCACACTGAAACATCTCAAAAACTATGGGATACATTTTCTATATTTAAGTTCCTTTTGGAGAAATTCTAGTCCCCACTTTTCTTCCAGCATCATGGTCAGGTCAAAACTCAAATTTCTCAGACACTTCAATTTTTCCTACCTACAAATCTAATGACATCCCCATCAGCCTTGGCTTTTCTTACACAAAGCCACTTATGTAGCTATAGAGTCTTGGTTTTTATTTCAAGCAGCTGGCACTGCAAGTCAAGCTACTCAGTCTTTAAGTAATCAGGCTCATTTTCCATTTTGTCTGACTGGGGTTGTTATTTTTCCCAAAAACCGAACAGGAGCAGGTGATGCATCCGTCCGGCTGATGCTGTTTTTAGTTGACATTGAAAGCTGCGGCTGCGGTTGCTAGCACAAGTCGACATTTATTGGGTGAGTCAAAGAAACACGCGAAGAGGTTGAAGTTTAGAGTTGGTTTAGTTTTATTTCTTTAAGCCAGTTTCCAAAAACCTGCACCACTACCATCTGCCTCATTCATGCTTGTCATTTTTCTGGCGCTGGTACAGAAAAACGACGTCTTCATCCTTCATCGTGTATATAAACCTCCGACACTGAGCTCAGCACCAGACGCGTTTGAAGTGCAGAAAAAAAAAAAAGAAATCTGAAATCTGGGCACAGATTTGGAGGTCTGGAACCAGGCTAGATTGGGGATCAACAGCGAAATATCAACCCAGAGGTTTGAATTTCAATTTTCTCCAGACATCCAACCAGCTGGAGTGATACCTCCTGGAAAACTGCTTAGAAAACAAAACAAGGAAGGCAGAAGCATCTATGATATAAATAAACCGCATCAATCTGAAGCTGGCTTACAACAACTATTTAATCAACTATTTCTTTTGATGTACTTGTCACACACTGCTCTTAAAAGGCGTCTGCTGTCTGTCTGTTTAGCAGTGAGTGAGCATTACAAATTGTATGAGTGATATCCCGATCTCCTGGCCAGGAAGCATTAGCTCGGTCATTTGCTTTCATTATGGAGGAGTCTTTCTTGGATGTCAAAACCACATCAAGGCACGACACAAAGTCACTCTGAAGCTACAAAGAGACACCAAATTGGAGGTTTGATTTTGAACACAACCCGGATAATATTTCAGTTCCCCTGTTAGAAGCTAATTTTCCATTTTCCCTCCCATTACTCCGCGTTACACAGGGAATTGCTGGAAAGCGAGCCAACAGCGTGTCTGAAAAGGGGCCGCGGACAGAAAAGGATGCCACATAAGTCATGTCTTCAGGAGAATGAGAAAAATGCTCTTTCATGTTGTGCCTCCACTGTGTCTGAAGCAGCGCTGCCGAGTGTTTCAGCTGTGTGTTTGTGTTGCTTAGAGGTCCCAAGTCCGCTTTTGGCTGAAAACTCTTGACAGTGACATATACACGGAGGAATCTTCAAAGTCACCGCTGTCTGTTTTCTGTGTTCTCTCCATTCCTGTCATTCTTTTCCTCTCAAATATCCACGTACGAGTGACAGAGCGGACGGACGACCTTTGCTGCCGAGGTATCCAGCGGTTTTCCCCGCTCCATGCATCTGTTAATCAACACATCGCCACAAATGCAGACAAAACAAGGTGGAACGCAAACCCACACACTGACATCCCAGCAACCTCAACAAACAAGAGCAGAAGAACATTAAAAGTGTTTGTTTTGGTCTAGGAAATGTCCCTTCATTCTGCACCAGTGATCTCTAATTAACAGTTTTTCATTAAATTGGAAAAAGTCAACATTAGTTCCTATGTAAAATGAAGAAACCAACCGTAATATTGAAAATTAAGCGTCTATAGGATGATCTCTGCAGGAAATAAATTATTTACATTCAGTCTGAGCAGCAGAGGTCATGAATTAACCGGTGCAGTGCACTATGAGAAGTTGTCTTAACCCATATACTGCGCAGTTTATTGTAGTTTTCAACAATGTCTGGCTGGCTGCCTCTTGGCGATCCTGCTCACACTGTATTTATTTCCTGTCAGATGCTCGTCCTAATTATTCTGTCATTCCCTGTGGTCCCACCACCCAGACAGCGCAGCCAGACCCCCATCTCTCTCACCTCTGCCCCCCCCACCTCACCTCACCCCTGGAGGCAGCGACAGCCCAGTTCCCCCTCCTTACTCACCCCACTGTATTCCTCTGCTCCGCTCTTTCCGTCTTCTCATCACCGTATTCCCATCTCGCTGCTGCACCTTCTTCGTCCACACCCTCTCCTCTCCTCCCGCACATCTGGGAAATGTTAACAGAGTAGAGATGTTGGCTTTTTGGTCATGTTTTATAAACAGAGTAAAAACTATTCACTTCAATTAGCTAATTTAGTAACCACAAGTCCAACACTGATTATATTTTAGCCTGGATGATCTTTGTCACATGTCTCCTCCTTAAATTCTCTTGAATGAGACTTTATCACTCTCTAAATGCTCACTGAAGTAAGACCATCAGGTTAAGAAGCTGGAGGAGGCATGAGGAGAAGATGTTCAGCTGCCACATTTACAGTGACTTTGAAACAGAGTTAAAACAGAGTTGTTGATCATCTGAGCACCTCTGCAGCTGACGGTGCTCATACCTGCTCCAGATGTCTGTTTCTAGAGATCTTACACCTGTCTGCAGTGTGAACACCTGTCAGATTACTCCAACAGGTTAAGTGAAATACAGACTGACTTCACACCTGGTTGAACCCTTTAGGCCAGTGGTTCCCAACCTTTTTTGGCTCATGACCCCATTTTGACATCACAGATTTCTGGCGATCACGTGGCGCGGTCGTCAATCAGGATGTGCCAGCTCACATATTTTTATATTCTGCATTTTATTTTAATTCAATTTATACTCGAGAAAATAAAAGTATAGAATATAGTTGTTTAAGATTGTGTGTGGTGTTTTAATCTTAACTTTAAAAAGAATAATAATCAGTTTAAAAAAAAATAATTATCAGTAATTTTTTTTTATCAATTAGCCTACTAGACATTTCAGGCGACCCCATTTGAATTCCAGGCGACCCCATGTGGGGTCCCGACCCCAAGGTTGAAAATCACTGCTTTAGGCAAAGAATGACATTAAAAAAATAACAACGAAAAGAAAAAAAACAGTGTTGTGGAGGTGTGTTTGTTGGATTATTTGGAACATTATGAAGATTGTCCTTCTGTTGTTTAATGATCCAACATGCACTGGGTTCAAAATGAACTGATGCCTACAGGAGTTTGATTTTTGACATTGAAGTTTGACTTTCTGTCCTTTAAACATGACACAGCAAAACGACCTGAGACATGGGACCCGTTATCCAAAAAAATAAATAAATCCTTCCAGCAGAACCTTTAAACTTCACTGATAAACACATGTTTGTTTAATCTACACAAGAACAAAAGTCTGCAATCAGATCAGAGTTAAGTGAACACAAGTATTTCACATCTTAAATTATACAAAAATTTTAAATAGAAATATTTGTATAGAGAGTGTTACTGTAACCAAACTGGACCTTTCTTGTGATACAAATGATGAATCTACAGAGTTGAAAAAACAAAAAAAAGATTATCAGCACATCAGCTGTTGGGATCAGTCTTGAGTTTGGAGTTTTTGTGGTGGATGAGCTGTAAATTAAAGAGTTTGGAGAGGATCAGATGAGATGTGAGGCTTTGCTACCGTACACAGAGGCGGGATAAGAAGCATCAAGTGAGAGCAGAGGATGGGAAAGTCAAGGGGAATTAAGAGGCGTGGCGCAGGGACCTCCAGGTGAGCCTTACCTGGCTGAAAATAGAAGACCACCTTAGACGAAATGAAGACAAAGTGATACTTAACAGCGTATCCCCAGGCTGCTGAGCACATCTGGTCAGAGTGTTGTTAAAAGGAACCTGCTAAATCCATTATCATCTCAGAGTAGCTTAAATTACAGCCGCAGTAGAAGAAAAAACAGCTGTGAGAGTGATAACCTGTGAGAAAACTCCCACTAACGCACACTGACACAGGCCGGCAGGTTTACAGGGTGAGAGATTGACTACCAGTTGTAAAATACAATCAGGGAGGGTGTGGTGCCATGTCAGTCACAGCGAAACGTAATCCCAATGTCACAAGATGTGAGGGGGAAAGTGGACATTGTCCCGGTGAATGAGGAGAGTCTTTGTGTTAGAGCGTTGTAATGACAACAAGATGGACATGACATGCTAACTCCTAACCAGTGGAGCATGTTTGGATATAGTATCTTGTTATCTTGGGTGTGATGTTGGCTGAACAGGAGTAAAAGTTCCTTCCTTGGAGACATGCTCTCCAAGAGAAATCGTGGGGCCCGATAGAGGCCCCCGTCAGGTCGTACTCATGAGGGGGCCCTTTGGTATTTGAAGGATGGAGTGATGACAGTGGGACATTGTTTGTGTATAAAAAGGAAACAAAGTGAAACAGCTCTGAACATGTCAGCCCCCTCTGCTTGTCACCTCAGGAAAAAAATGTGTGTTGACCCGGCACAAGTACAAGCCTGGTAACCAACCAACAACACTGTTAAGAGTGTGCTGAGGTCTGTGTGTGAACTGCTGAGGTTACACACATGGTTATCCCGCTGCCCTCAGTCTGGGGTTTGTTTGTTTGAATGTAATTATTGCCATTTTGTACAATTAGATGCTGCACGGGCAAGATTTAAATTAAAACGTTAAGCCTAAATGAGCTTTGGTCAACCCACTAAGCTTTATTTTTGTCAATTTTATGTTACTTTAATGTCTCAAGTGCCTTGTTTTATTACACCTTGTCTTATTTTCAGTTTTATTGTTTGTGGCAGTTTATCGTTTGCTTTGCACACTGTGCAAAAAAAACAAAACAACTAACAAAAAACCCCTTGTGATTTTCACACTTCATGAAGACTGGATTCAATTATTGAAATAAGACTTGTTGATTTGAGGGCTGGCTGTTCCATCCTGTTTTGAGGCTTTATGTTATGCTACAATCCTGGCTCCAGCTTTATATTTAACAGTCATCTCAGTGGTATCAGTGTTCTCATCTAACCACTCACACCAAAACAAATAAGTACATTTCCCTCAATGTCAAACTCTTCCTTCAGTTTGTTATTAAAAATGGCTAATTAGAGAAACAAAAACAATGTTATGATAGTGTGTGTATATATATATAGTATCTATATATATATATATATACATCTCTTTATTTAAATAACAATGCGATACATTTGGATCTGTTCCAGTCCTGTAAACACCACCCGTCTGGGGAGCCGAGCTGATAAAATCAAATGACCCAGTTCCTCTGTGATCACACAGTATGTATGTATGCGTTCTGAAACTGTTTATCTGCCCACACGTCGGCTACGTTACATTTATCTGCCGTGTGCTCTACCACATGCCCGACCAGACGTTTCCTGTCCACGCCACCTCATGATATACATGCATATAGACATTTAGTCCACTTGGCAGCAGTGGAGATGGCTCCATCACTCCACGGGGTCAGTCCCATGACACGTCTTTTGACCACACATCCACGGTGTTGATAAGAGGCAGTGCCGGTCGGTCAGATGGGGGGTGTTTGTCACGGTACCGACAAGGTTAGGGGCCGTGTGCAGGTTCTGGCAGACACACTGTGCTGCAAAGGGCACGGAAATGTCACAATGCTTGAACAGAACTATTAATGAAAAGTACTTGTGGCATCCGCGCTACCGTGCCTCATGATTCACAGGGATACAACGTGTACACACTCACACACACACACACTCACAGACATAATGTGCGGAAGCCGGCCTCTGTTACAGTTCGTGTTCTGGTGTAGATGACAGTCACCTGTGTTGTGAGGGTGCCGGCCAGGTGGGGAGGACAGCTGCACCGGTCTATTTTAGTTTGATATAAAATAGGACGACCTAATATAGGCATGAGGACAGTGTGTGTCTCTGCCTGCATCATAATGAAGAATTAGTTTCTGATATTTATCAATCCAATTTGAACTAATTAAGATATTCCTCACCATGGATCCAGCGCTGACAATTTCTAATTAATTTCTGGCTATTGCACAAAGACAGAGAAGTACACACACATGCAGGGTGGTCAATGTACTTGTTCAACTCTTCCCTGTTTCATCTCGTACCTGCTCAGTTATCTGCCTGACATAAGGGAGTTGGGCTTGGCTGAGCGAGGGCTTCCCCCCCGACACACTAGCCCACCACAGCATCAAAAGGATGGTTTATGAGATTGTGCATGGGAGGGGGGAATCACGACCCTGTATGAGGCGCTTTCCAAAAATACATAACAGGGTATTTTCCAAATGAGGCGTCTTTTAGCCTCCTCGTCTTTCTAAGCTAACCACCTGTGCTGGCAGAGGGAGCGCACACACCCCTCCTCCTCACTTCAGTGTGAGGCGGCGAGGGCCGAGTTCGAGCTGCGTTTGTTTCGTACTAATCCTCCTTATGAAGGAGACAGCTCTTATACCAGGAGCCAGCTTTGATCCCCAACAGATGAAGACAAAAAAAAAAAAAGAAAAACACTTAAGCTACTTAGACAGCCTCCTTTTTCTTTCACTTCCTTCTTCATCTCTTGGTTCATCCCTCGCCTCGCTGCCCTGAAGATCTGCAGTGTCGAGGCAGGAGGTCAGTGAGGTTGTGTGAGGCGGTTGACCCATATGCCTCTGAATCGGGGTGTGCACATAGTTTGATTTTATTTATTAATCTAATACCTTGAAGGGATATTTCAACGCTTTGGCAAATTCACTTATTGCCATAATCCCGATAGTTTTAGGAGTAGGTTCATTACCTTTAATTGTCGGTGCAAGCTGTTTTTAGACTGGCGGGGCAGAGACGCAAGCTGCACGGTATTTCCATGTTTCCCTCATCAAACTAAATGCACAATCCAACAACTCCAAAACACTCTGGTGGACAAGTTGTGACCTGCACATTCACCACGCTATAAGATAATCATGTATAATTATGTAACATTACGACACATAAAGCAAGTACTCAGAACTACTTGCTTTTGAAATTACTCCGCCCAGCAGCCGTGTCTGGAATGTAGTTCCGGCTATGCATTTGCCTCGAAAACAACTCTGTCTCGTAACGTTCCGTTATTATTTCATAGCGTGGTGAATGTGCAGGTCACAACTTGTCCACCAGAGCGTTTCGGAGTTGTTGGATTGTGTATTTGATGAGTTTGATGAAGGAAACATGGAAATACCATTAGCCTCCGTAGCGTAGCTCTGAGCAGCCCGCGGCTCTGCCCCGCCGATCTAAAAACAGCTTGCACCGACAATTAAAGGTAACAAACCTACCTCTATGACTATAGGGATCATGGCAATAGGCGAATGCCAAAATGTTGAAATATCCCTTTAAGGTACACAAAACACATAAACACATACACAGAGCATCCTGGAGCTATTGCAGTAGTCAGACACTCAATGTGTTTGTGTTTTGCGTGTACCAAAACCAAGCTTAAAAGTAAATAAAAGCAGCTGTGTTGAAACTAGTGTCAACACGCACATCTGCATGTCAGGTTCAGACCGTGAGGTCAGGCGACTTGATTCATTCTAACATGTTTGCTGTTATAAATATCAGAAAGCAGCGTGAGAACTTGTGTGTTTCTGTGCGGTGAATGTTCACCTGCTACTTTGGTTTGGCTTCGTGAGACTGGATTCTCATTTTACTAGTTTGAATGTTGCATCTACCACTGCACACGGTCGTGATAATTACCATAATCATGTGACCACTGCCAGATTCTGCTGACAAGAAAATGGTCGCACATGTGCTTATGTGTGTGCGTGTGTGTTGATGTGTTTGTTTTCCAACTGCAGTGACAGGATGGACCTTTGCAGCGACCCTTGAACTGAAAAGTATACAGATACAGACATCCTACACACTCTTTTCAAACTCCAGGTGTCCAGCACGCACATGCACACACACACACACACTGACACACAAATTTCACAGTCAACCAAACGATGATGTACACCCACTGAGGTCTGGGAAAACTCTGTTCATTCATTTTTAACCATTTATAAAGCACACAAACTCTACAATTTTAGAAACCATCGAATTCCCTGTTGTAGTCTCACTTTCTCTTACAAACACACACACACACACACACACCGTTTGAAGGTTAAGGAGTACAGCTGGGAGCTGCTGCCAGACCCCCCTCCTCTGTCACTCTCAGTAATCAATCTGTCAGTATGGTAATTAACCTACAGAGTAAAGTAAGCATGACTACTGAACTGCCCCGCTCCATCCAACATTCCTCTCCTCCTCCCTCTGATTCGTGCTCATACTCCCCCTCATTTGGTGGCAGGCGGGGGCTGCTCATTTGCTGATTGTTGGGGGCTGTGATGTCTTCAAGCGCGAGCGTAAAAACGAAGGCCTCTTTGTTTTCGTTTCTAAACTGTTGGCCACCATCTCCATCACTTATACGACAGCATCGCACTCTCAGAGGTAACGAGCCGAGAGCCCAGAACACAGAAACACTGTCGCAGCACAGAGACTGAACTGATGTGTCACACAGTCACAACAGAGCTCCAGGTGAGAGACTTATTTAGAACAGTGTAGAAACAGAAGTAAAGCAGAAGCAGAAATTATCCTTTAAACTGCCTGTTCTTAAAGGGATAGTTCAACATTTTGGCAAATTGGCCCATTATCGTATAGTCATAGCAGGTTCGTTACCTTTATTTGTCGGTGCAAGCTATTTTTAGAACGGCGGAGCAGAGCCGTGAGCTGCTCAGAGCTACACTACGGAGGCTAATGGAATTTCTTGGTTTCCCTCATCAAATTCATCAAATACACAATCCAACAACTCCAAAACGCTCTCGTGGACAAGTTGTGACCTGCACATTCATCATGCTATGAGATAATAACGGGACGTTAAGAGACAGAGTTGTTTTAGAGGTAAATTCATGCAAAACCAACACAGTCTCACCCCTTTGCGTCAAACGGTTGACGCTTGGTCAAGGCCCCTTACGTCAATATACTGACGTGGAGGGGGTACCCTCGAGGTCGTTTCTCGACGAATAGGGACACTCATAGACTTGAATGCGAATCCCTCATCGTCGGATTTTGACGAAGGGGGGCGGGACCTGACGAACGGTCACTGTCCCTCCTCGTCACATGCTTGACTCATTAGGTGCCCGTTTTTCGTCAGGTTTTGACGCGCTCGGCTTTCAGTTGATTCCAATGCAGTCCCCTTCGCGGCGATATGTGACGCTCAGAGCAAGTGATCCAGCCGACCGGCTGCGGCACTGACAGACGCTGTGAGCAGAGGAAAACTTTTTTTTTTTTTTTTACTTTTCCTTAAATCTTTATTGAACCTGATGCTGCTGTGTCTGACGTAGCTTTCGGCAAGGACGTCCTTTCGGTTATTTATTTATTTATTTATTTATTTAGTGATCATGGTGTTTGTTGCAGAATAATCAATCAATAAATAAATAAATTACGTCCTTGTCGGAAGCTGCGCCAGACCAGGAGGGGGGGGGGGTTGTGGATTCTACAGGTGAAGACCACTTCCGCGTTCAAAAAGCTGCTCTGTTTAATCAATATTCTGAAGAAAGATCTGATTATTAGCCATAACGCTGTAACCATCCAAGGAAGACTGTGTAACAATATTATGTGCTTCTGCTGAGTCCAAAAGCCCTGTGTAATATCAACTTTATTTTAAGAAAACACGCTTTGTTTCCAATGTCATATCACAGAGAAGCACTACATTACCCATAATCCTCATATTTATCAGCGACGTGCCTGATTGGTTGAGCTTGCTGTTACCAGCAAATGAAAAAATAAAACAAATTGAGCTTATATTATTTTCTTAGTAACTAAAAGGTCTTAACATCTTTTTTGTTTTCAACATTGAATAAAAAAACGGTGCTATATTGTTAAAATTCAACAATAAAGTGCATAAAAGTTGGCTTGACTTCTTTCTTTTTTTCTTTTTTTTCATAATTTTCACCAGCATCTTTCTGGTCCACATCACATCACATTTATTGTAATTTTTAATTCAATGAGTGACATTTTATTTTTTATCTGAAAAACATTATTATGAATTCAAGGGTCAGAGGTCACTGATTAGTGTTAAATTTAACCTTTTTGACCCTGTTTCCTTGAATAAATCACTAAGACTTTGATGCGGGAAGCTGAGATTTTGATATGATTTTGTTCAGAGCACTAGGGACAAAGTTTCTGTAGAATTTCAGACCTGTCGGACGTCCAGAAGGGTCACAGCTGACCGTCCAGGCTCGTTTCTCGGCCTTCAAAGCCTAGATTTAGAAGCCTTTTGTCTAATAACGTCTACATCCTTGGGGTTATAAGGCTGAAAGTTTCATGTATTTGTCCGGGGGCCTAAGGCCATCCACCATGTGCAATTTCAAACCCGTGCGACCTTCACAAGTGTCAAAGGTCGCTGATCTGTGACCTTTTTGACCCCGTTTCCTTGAATAAAACACCAAGACTTTGATGCAGGAAGCTGAGATTTTGATAGGTTGTCCAGAATGTCTAGTAGATTGTGTGTGCAAAAGATTCAGAGCTCTGTGACATTCAGAAGGGTCACAAATAGCCAAAAAGCAATGCTCCTTTCTCTGACCTCTTATTAAAGGAGAAATGCAATTCTTTAATAGCTTCCAGATGCTTTGGCCTATCAGGCTGAATTTTTAGCTAAAGGAGCTGGTGTACGATCAGGAAGTAGGGGAGCTGTGCATAAAGCCAATTGGTATGTGTCAAAGGTCACAGGGGTCAAACATCAAAGTGAATCCAGCCATTCCTGCTTTTTCTCAACAAAACATACACGCTTTAAGTTATCATCATGAAATCTTAATAGGTTGTATATCAGAGAGTCCTCTATCAGAATATTTTGGTCCCGTTGCTCTAGGGGCCCCAGGGGGCCCCGGGGGGCCACTTGGCTTTCCCATGCTCCCACAGAGTTGGGTCTCGGGGTGATGGATAAGGGCCTCACCATGAGTCCACATGCCAAGTTTCAAGTGATTTGGTCGGTTTCTATGGAAACGGCGGCCTCAAGGATACAGAGGAATGCGACTGTTTGAAGCCCCGCCTCTCGAAAAGTAATGGCTCAATCAGGACCAAACACACATCTACGCGTTCGTCTTGGGCCCCCGCACCATATATTACGAAATCAGAACTGCACGACTTTTGGAAATGTGTTTAGTCTATTTCGGCTTTTCTGACTAAGAGGGTCTCTCAAGCTTTAAGTCTGACAGACTCTGAGTCTGAAAAGCCGAAATAGACTAAACACATTTCCAAAAGTCGTGCAGTTCTGATTTCGTAATATATGGTTCGGGGGCCCAAGACGAACGTGTAGATGTGTGTTTGGTCCTGATTGAGCCATTACTTTTCGAGAGGCGGGGCTTCAAACAGTCGCATTCCTCTGTATCCTTGAGGCCGCCGTTTCCATAGAAACCGACCAAATCACTTGAAACTTGGCCTGTGGACTCATGGTGAGGCCCTTATCCATCACCCCGAGACCCAACTCTGTGGGAGCATGGGAAAGCCAAGTGGCCCCCCGGGGCCCCCTGGGGCCCCTAGAGCAACGGGACCAAAATATTCTGATAGAGGACTCTCTGATATACAACCTATTAAGATTTCATGATGATAACTTAAAGCGTGTATGTTTTGTTGAGAAAAAGCAGGAATGGCTGGATTCACTTTGATGTTTGACCCCTGTGACCTTTGACACATACCAATTGGCTTTATGCACAGCTCCCCTACTTCCTGATCGTACACCAGCTCCTTTAGCTAAAAATTCAGCCTGATAGGCCAAAGCATCTGGAAGCTATTAAAGAATTGCATTTCTCCTTTAATAAGAGGTCAGAGAAAGGAGCATTGCTTTTTGGCTATTTGTGACCCTTCTGAATGTCACAGAGCTCTGAATCTTTTGCACACACAATCTACTAGACATTCTGGACAACCTATCAAAATCTCAGCTTCCTGCATCAAAGTCTTGGTGTTTTATTCAAGGAAACGGGGTCAAAAAGGTCACAGATCAGCGACCTTTGACACTTGTGAAGGTCGCACGGGTTTGAAATTGCACATGGTGGATGGCCTTAGGCCCCCGGACAAATACATGAAACTTTCAGCCTTATAACCCCAAGGATGTAGACGTTATTAGACAAAAGGCTTCTAAATCTAGGCTTTGAAGGCCGAGAAACGAGCCTGGACGGTCAGCTGTGACCCTTCTGGACGTCCGACAGGTCTGAAATTCTACAGAAACTTTGTCCCTAGTGCTCTGAACAAAATCATATCAAAATCTCAGCTTCCCGCATCAAAGTCTTAGTGATTTATTCAAGGAAACAGGGTCAAAAAGGTTAAATTTAACACTAATCAGTGACCTCTGACCCTTGAATTCATAATAATGTTTTTCAGATAAAAAATAAAATGTCACTCATTGAATTAAAAATTACAATAAATGTGATGTGATGTGGACCAGAAAGATGCTGGTGAAAATTATGAAAAAAAAGAAAAAAAGAAAGAAGTCAAGCCAACTTTTATGCACTTTATTGTTGAATTTTAACAATATAGCACCATTTTTTTATTCAATGTTGAAAACAAAAAAGATGTTAAGACCTTTTAGTTACTAAGAAAATAATATAAGCTCAATTTGTTTTATTTTTTCATTTGCTGGTAACAGCAAGCTCAACCAATCAGGCACGTCGCTGATAAATATGAGGATTATGGGTAATGTAGTGCTTCTCTGTGATATGACATTGGAAACAAAGCGTGTTTTCTTAAAATAAAGTTGATATTACACAGGGCTTTTGGACTCAGCAGAAGCACATAATATTGTTACACAGTCTTCCTTGGATGGTTACAGCGTTATGGCTAATAATCAGATCTTTCTTCAGAATATTGATTAAACAGAGCAGCTTTTTGAACGCGGAAGTGGTCTTCACCTGTAGAATCCACAACCCCCGCCCCCTCCTGGTCTGGCGCAGCTTCCGACAAGGACGTAATTTATTTATTTATTGATTGATTATTCTGCAACAAACACCATGATCACTAAATAAATAAATAAATAAATAACCGAAAGGACGTCCTTGCCGAAAGCTACGTCAGACACAGCAGCATCAGGTTCAATAAAGATTTAAGGAAAAGTTAAAAAAAAAAAAAAAAGTTTTCCTCTGCTCACAGCGTCTGTCAGTGCCGCAGCCGGTCGGCTGGATCACTTGCTCTGAGCGTCACATATCGCCGCGAAGGGGACTGCATTGGAATCAACTGAAAGCCGAGCGCGTCAAAACCTGACGAAAAACGGGCACCTAATGAGTCAAGCATGTGACGAGGAGGGACAGTGACCGTTCGTCAGGTCCCGCCCCCCTTCGTCAAAATCCGACGATGAGGGATTCGCATTCAAGTCTATGAGTGTCCCTATTCGTCGAGAAACGACCTCGAGGGTACCCCCTCCACGTCAGTATATTGACGTAAGGGGCCTTGACCAAGCGTCAACCGTTTGACGCAAAGGGGTGAGACTGTGTTGGCAAAACCGCTGATGCGCGTTGCCTTCAGGGACAGTTTTTCAGCAAGCAGACTCTGTATTTACCTCGAAAACGGCTCCGTCTCGTAATGTTCCGTTATTATCTCATAGCGTGGTGAATGTGCAGGTCACAACTTGTCCATGACAGCGTTTTGGAGTTTTTGGGTTGTGTATTTGATGAGTTTGATGAGGGAAACCAAGAAATTCCATTAGCCTCCGTAGCGTAACTCTGCCGTTCTAAAAATAGCTTACACCGACAATTAAAGGTAACGAACCTAGTGCTATGACCATAAGGATTATGGCAATGGGCCAATTTGCCAAAATGTAGAACTATCCCTTTAATAATTGTTTGCGTCTGCAGTAACACAGTTTTTGATAACACCTACGACATTTATCGGTAAAAGGTGTTGAAATGGATTGCAACAATAATTAGACTGTTACTTTGACATTTTGGGAATCAGCTTGTTTGCTGTCTTGGGGTTTTCATGGAGGGCTGATCTCAGTTTGGCGTTCAGTGGGCAGACTGGTTTGAGGTTTGGTTGAGGTGGAGGGGACGTGGCAGGCTCCAGGTAATAGACTTGTGTCTCCGGTTCTGTGTGTTCTTGGCTGGCTGATGTGGGCCAGGTAAGGGCCCTTTGGCAGCGCGTGGGTGTCAAATTATTTGGGCTGAGTAAAGAAAGTAAAGTAACAAATACTTCATCACATTACCTATGATGCACTGCTTGGTCATTTAAAACACATAATTTACCTTCAAACTCTGCATTTCCCCCCAGCTTTGTGGTATCTTCCACCTTATTCTTGTGGTTTTAGATCTGTAAATTTACCATTCATCTCACTTTCACTATTTTCAGCTAATAACGCTTTAAAACTCAGTCAACTCTAACTGACAACTAGTAAGCAACCAGCTAAGGCCAAGGTGAACCAATAGCTAACTGTTGGAGACCAAACACAAAGCTAAAAGCAGAGTGAATATAAGACTTATAGTCTCATCAAACACACACAAACATGACTCCATCAGAAATATATGTTGCCTGGCCAAGCATATGTTGGATGTATACATAGACTAACAGGTTATCCTGACACATCAACTACTTTATGTTGTGTGATTGACATGGGATGATTTAAAAATAACTGTATTACTGTCACAGACGCCAGGTGGTGCAAAGATGACTGATCTTGTGAAACACATGTTACAGAAATGAGGAGTCTAACCTTGAAGTTTGTTGCCTTCTAACATGATTTAATTCAAATTCCCAGACAAGGTTGGCAACTCTGATCAGGGAGCATTTAATAATAAACACTCCCAAAAAACTACTTGTGAGTTGTCCTTGAACAACATGTAAGATTCATTTCTGCAGCACAGCTGTTTGCTCAAAGCTGCTGCCCACTGAAAATGAGTTATACACACACACACACACACGGACAGGGAGTTGTAGGTGGTAAAAAGGAGGGCACATATCAGTTAACTCCCTGGATAAATGAAGGTAAGAAATAGCTCACACACAGAGATGCTGTGGGCAGTTCGCCTGTGGAATATACAGTTCAAAATGAAAAATGGGCTGTCTTCACGGAGATGCAGGATTGTTCTTGGACGTGACAATGAACCTCAGGTAAAACTGGGCTGCATGCTCATGGGTCCACACATCAACATCAGGAAACTGTAGTAACTGTGAAAGTGATGCGTCAGCCCAGTGTTGCAGAGTTGATTGCCAAATCATTTTGTCTCAAACTCAACAAGAATGATTGGGCCCATATGTTGTACCCTGTCAACCCTTTACATGTCTCACCACGCCAGCAGGGTGGCTCCAGGCTGGGAAGAGCAACTACGCTCAGTTCATCACGTAGCCCCATGATGAATATTTAAAAAAAAAAAAAAAAAAAAAAAAAAAAAAGGTTCTGTATGGACTACAAACTCAGCTTTGGTACAGACATTATGTCCCACCTCAGGATGAGTTGGAATGACTTTTGTCATTCCCCGTTAGTACTGATGGTGGTCTCTCTTCCGACATCTCACCAGTCCGACATAGGGCTCTACGGTAATTGTCTAAATGGCAACACTTAATTTTCTATCAAACGTCCCATCATTCCGACAATTCTTGCCTCCTATGGTCGGAATGACGGTATTTTTTTCTTTTTTTAAACATCCTGCCTTTCCGACAATCCCTTTAATAGCGTATTTGTTTCTCAAAAAGATTTTGGACTGGTTGGGCTTAGGCAATGAAGAAAGCAGTTGGTTAAGTTTAGTAAAAAGACAGGTAGTGGCTAGACAGGCAGACTGGTCCCTGTCTGCGCTCTGCTGCGTAATTACATACAACTATGTGGGTATTCCTCTATCAGCATGTCTTAAGGGAGTCACCTGTTGAGTAAGGCACATTTCCTTATAGAAAGCCTTGTAGGAATGGTAGGATGTTTGCATGTCGGAATAGCGGTATGTCGGAATGGTGGTATGTCTAAATGATGAAATGTCAGAGTGGTGGGATGTTGGAGTGACAGCATGTAACCACCACCAAAACACAGATTATGGCCACTAATAATTGCATGCTAAAGGCTAAGATACCATAAGTACCATACATATAAACTCATAAATTAGCATGTTCACTAGTTGCGAACAGCTGTAGAGTGTAGTTCTATTTATGCTTCTATGCATTTTGCTTATATTAATTCACATAAACAGAAGCTGCAGACAGGAAGCTAGGTTAGAAAGATGGGGGATGACGCATAACAAATGTCCCTGGATCTGCTCTGTTGGGATTACATGGTCAGCACCTTTCCTAGGCCACCATGACGCCCCACTCGTGTTTATTTCTCTCTCTCTCTCCCTCTTTTTTTGGAGAATATAAACAGATCTCTATATAATCACATTTAACCTTTTCACAAGCCAGTGGTTTAAGACCGGATCATTGCATCAAAGCACTAAAGATGCAGTTTAAATGAAGAAATTATACCTTTGGGGCAAAAATAAAAGCCCACAGTTCTCAGTTAACGTCTAATAAGTATTCACCCTGACAGCTTTGTCTATATAAATACTGAAAACTCAAAGAAAACAAAAGACCAAAAGTTCCTTTCTGTCTCTGTGTGGTTGACTTTGATCCAAGAAACAAAAGGTGGCTCACAGCCGGTGCCACATGGGCAGTGGCACTTGAGGAGAGTGATGACAAGACTTACTGTAATTGGAAAATGGCTTTTCCTGGTGTTTCCTGAGAACCTGCCAGCAACTGGTGCCAGTCGAGTATTTCCCTCCACTTGGACTCTGTTTTGCAAGTTTACCATGGAAACTGATCGACTATCCCAAAATCTGATATCTCTCTCCTTGTTTGTTTTTTGGAGGGTTTGGAAATGCTGCTGCTTAACACTGAGGGTGGCGATGCGTAGAAAAACAGGAAGTTCACATGTGGATTGGAGAGGAAGAGTGAAGAGTATGTAAACAGTTGCATTCATTCATTTCTGTGTGTATGTGTACAGTCTTGAACTTGTGCTGTGTTTAGGTTCATTGGCAGATCAGAATAAACCCCCCATTACTGTTTATAAACCATTATCTGTATTGCCTCCTGCAGCCCGGTGGAGCAGGGGCGTGTTTTTGAACAGTTTTAAATGATCCCTACTGACCTGGGTTTCACAAGTTACACTCCTCAGATCCTCAGCCAGGCTCAGACAGGCATGCAGATTATCCAGAGCACTCCCACTGCATGATACTGGGAAAAGTTTCCAAATGGTATAAAAGTAACCCAAAACAGAATACCATGTAAAAACTCTTATCGGATTTTCAATGGAAACATGCCTGCACTGAGGGGAAGTTTTTTTTCCTGGAGTAAAGGGAGATCCCTTGGCACAGCAGCCAAAAACTCATCAACCATGTTCATTTTATCTCTAGTTTAATATTCAGAAGCGAAATAATAAACTCTTGGCACAATGCTCCTTCATCCTGCAACACGCTGCAATAGCTAAGTGATGTAAATGCAAAGTCCTTATGGATTATTTCGTAATGTCAACAGTGTAATTTCCCTGTTTACGTAGCAATTGTTGAGACTGGGAACAAAATCACTGTTGGCTTGATAAGTTTCCAGAGTCTAATAGTATTATAAATTGCTGTGCAATTTGGTTCCTGCATCTGATAAGCATTCAAACTGATGAGTGTATTGCTCAAACTGAACATTCAGGCATCTTCTCAAGAACACCTGTGAGACACATTCTCACGCCAACGCTTTTGTGTGATGTGAATTTTTTGTGATGAATAATAGTTTTTCCTAAATTAAATTAATGTGTTGTGTATTTGCATCTGTTACTGAATGCTAACACGTCCAAGCTTTCATTTCTTCTTTACGTTCAGTGGAGAGTCACCATTTACCTTATTGGAAGTATAAATTGGTGCCTGTAAATCCTCAGCCTCTATTTCCTCCTGGTGGAAGCGGCAGTTTGCTTGGTTGACCATGACTAGGCGACTGACCTTGTTGCACACAGATGAAGGCCAGGGTCAGAACAGTGTGCAAGTAAAACACGCCAGCTCAGTCTGCAACTGCTTAGGTACAGTAACAAGTTATTGTCTCTTTGGTGGCTTCTTTACACTCCTTCCTGCTACAGTAAGTCATCCTCTATGCTGCACAAATCACTTTCACAGCCGTGTTTGTTGATACTGTAGAATACACACAGATACATCTGCACATTCCTCTCCCACACAGGCTGGACTGCACCTGTTCACTGTTGTCATAGAACGTCTGAGGGTGATGCTACTGTGCAGTAGAACCATGGATCTAGATTAGTGACTTACTGTATGAGCATTATTTATTATCAAAATTATTAAATATGTTATGTGTACCATGTTATTTTTATCTGCATTTGACTACAAATGCTCTAGCTGAACACTCGCTGAAATTTCTTTGTATTTCATGGTTGAAATTTCTGAAGTTTTGAGCACTATTTCTTTTATTTGACTCTGTCACAAATAGCTAAATGAGCCCCGTGTGACCAGCTGGCCTCACACTGTATGTGCTGACACTTAAAAAAAAAAAAATTCTCTGGAATTCAACATGGCTTTAATTAGTGCTGGACATTTATGGGCTTGCACAATGATTCAAGTAAAGGAAATCTGATTTGTGGCTTGGCATTAAAAGAATGTAGCCGTATTCACTTTTGTTTGTCTTATTAGGGGCCAGCCAGCGTAAACTGCAAGGAACTTATTGTTTTCCGCAGTATTCTTCTTCTTCTTCCAAGAAAATCCTACTTCCCATACATGAAAAATCACCAAATTTTGCGCAAAGCTCCACTCCCATGCCAGATTTACTTTAAGGACATATCAATATTTCTCGTGTGGGGGCCACAATAAGCATTTAAATTTAAAAACTTTGAAAATTCCTAACCAACCAATGTGCTACCGATTTGCAACTTTCACCAAAATGTACTGTAGCCCCAATATTTTAGAAACGTTTGTACGTTTTAAAGTTATAGTTGGTAATCCTGTTCAGAAACATGTTTTGTTATACTGGGTGAAATGGTCCTTCTATCCTGAGAGAAGTCAATACATTATGTATTCAGAAAAAGGAACGGAAATAATCAGACCTCTGTGGCAGCTGCAGGACTGGCAAAACTCTGACCAATCCATGCTTTTCACCCCAACCAATCAGATGCCTTCATGTCTAGTTCTGCCTACGCCCAATCAAACTGCCTTTTCTCTCCCTTCGCCTGCACGACCAGAGTCTTCACCTACGTCCGTGGGAATCAGATTTTGTCTTGATAACAGAATTTTTGACATTTCAGCAATTTTTGAAATCTGCCTTGACAGCTGCTGCCTGGCTGGTGACAACCTGAGTCCATTTGTGAAGCCACACACCAGGTCTTACTATTAGCTAATTAGCTCAATGAGTGCAGAGCTGGTTCTTGGTGTCAGAGGTTGTGAGTTAAAACCTCAGCTTAGGCATAATGGACATTGTAATGCCGATGTTCCTGTTGTCTTTTTATTTTGTCTCTTGTTACTCAGAATTGCCCGACCACTGCTGCGAAGCAGCTTTAATTTTGTTTGGTTTGATACATTTTCTGTATGAAAAACATCTGGATTTATAAACTAGCTGTTTAACCCCCCTACGCTGTTTGGGTAAATTGAGACTTGTTTTCAAGTTTCGATTTTCTGATGATATCAACAAAGGTATATTTTTCTTTTTTTATGTGCCCATCTTAAGAAAGTTGCATATGTGGTAATTATGGTTTGTTTGCAAAGTAATGTAAGTGTTGCCAAACCATCTTAAATAACTAGAGCAACAAGATAGGAAACATATTAGTAATACAACTCTGCAATAATGGTATGTAGTATTGTGTATTCATTTTTTTTTAAAATATATGTCTCATGCCAAGAAAATGTTCTGACTTGAATTCAATTATAGTGTGGTAGAAAAATATGCTTATGTCTTATCAAAGAATGAAACCATTATGCACAATAATCTTTTCATTTGGAAACTCCTCTACAGAGCTACACAGGATGTGATGAGGAGCATTCACATATTTATTTGTCTCTTTAGAGAAGAAGAGAACTGTTTCTGATGCTTTTTGCAACACATGAGTGATACTGTTTGATTTTTACCTGCTTCATGCGGTAAAAATAAGCAGTCTGTCTCTGTGCCTTTCAGAGTTTCCATGCCCTGTCTGTCATCAGATGTCATACTGGTGCCCACGTGGGCACCAAAAGCCTCTGAGGGAGAGACAAGAAATATTTGACTGACTTTGAAGACTTTGAGGGAAGGAGGAACTGACCACTGAGGCCTTCAGGGAGACTGAAAAAGTTGGTGCCCCAGTAAAGAAAGCACGAAGTAGGGAGCTCCAGATGTGCAGTTTTCAGACTATTATACTGAACTGTTAAACCTACAGCATCATTCACATTGTGACACTCGCCTCGTGTCTGAGGGTTTAATAGCTGCAACAGGTGGCCGGTCATCAATATTGTCCTATTGCTTGACAGGAGAGTTGGAAACATGCTGCCATTATGCATGGACTGCAGGTCACATATGCATAACTCCTGCTGGATGAAATTACGGGAAGCACTCAGCTGTTTTCTAGAATGAAACCTAGAGATTTATTTGCTGCTCTAAGATTTTAATTTGCTTTTTTTTAAAATAAAAAAGGAAGAAGATGGAAAGGAAAGATGGTGGACTTTACAACAGGTCAGTTCCCCTACTGGCCCGTCATAATTACAAAAGCAAGGGCTAGAATTACAAGTCTCTCACAATTTATTTTACTGTATAATACCATTACCTGACCATGATGTTATACATACATACAGTTATTTTTGGACATGTTTCACACTTGTTGGCCTCCTTCCAGCCAACTTCCACTTTCCAGTCACCCTGAGTGAACAGTGGAGGACGGCGTCCAAGACAACCTCACGGTTTTGCTACTGTTCCTACAAACACAGCATACAGAGCGAGGAGACATATGGGAGCAACACTAGCACTCTGTTACACTCTGTTACCCCCTCCCCCTCCAACTGTTTTTGTAGCCAACTTTGTCACTGCTGTTTTATTTGTGTTTCATTTTTAAAACTTATACAAACAGGGAGCTGGGGTTTTTTTCTTTTTAGTTCTCTTCTTTTGTGGTCAGTGTAACTAAACAGTGCTAAATCTGAAGAGTGGTCGTGGGTGTTCTTGGTAGCAGAAACATGACTTTGTCTTTTAAGTGTTGCCCAAAGTGTGGACAATGACTGTGCCAAGGAGAAAACATATGCCTGTTTTTTTTTATATTATTATTTCTTATTTAAGTCATTGGAAACATTAACCCTTGACAACATGGGAGGCCTCATTGGAAGTCTAGCCAAACACATCTGTAATCTGTCATTAATAATAATTCTCAAACCACTCTGAGCATCTGCGCAAAAAGCTCCAACATCTCAATTTACCTCAGTTAATCCTCCACTACAGCTGTGAAAGAGAAAGACTGGGAGAATTTTCATGAACAATATTAAAAAAGAGTTTAGGACAAATGGAGAGAGGGGGAAGTAAGTCAGGTATAAACACATTAATAAGAGAAACAGAAGCAGACAGACAGAGAGAAAGAGCTTCATCCACTTTACTCAGCTTTGATCTCCTTAATGGGGTGCTGGCCTCTCTCCAGGTGGGATGTGTCGCCAGGGGCAACGGGACAAGAGGAGGCTGATAAGGCAGGCCAGCTCCGGGCTTTTGGGGGCCGCTCAGACAAAACATACTGAACACACTGGCCTCCTTTACTGTACAGTACACCGCTTTAGAAATGACTAAATGAAACAGGGAGAAAGGTTGCGAGCCAAGATCAGAATAATTCCAGGTGTTTCTCTGGCATCAGCAAGATGAATTTATGACTGCAGGTGCTCTCTATTTCCAGATGCATGCATCATTTGGAAAACAGTTAAGTCTGATGAAAAATGAGCTTTAAAACTCTGAAAAGTCCAGTGTAAACCTAAAAGGCTTACAGAGCATTATCTGAATTTAGAGATCCAGCAAGTAATAGCTAACCTGTGGTTGGTCACCGGGCAAGTAGCACATCACAAAGGGTTTTATTCTCTTAATTTTACACTTGAACTCTCTTAACTCTCTCTGAGACCCTCCTTCCCTCTCCATCCCCTCTTTGAACTCCCCTGTCTGTTTCCTGACCTCTCTCCCTCTTCTGTCTATCTCTCTTCCGCGGTCACTCCCTCCATCTCTCTCAGGAGCCTGGACTTTCTTTTGATATTCTGCAGGATTAGCTGATGTCTGTCTACGTGTTGGGATGTGTCTGACATAGGGGCTTTTCTATTCAGTATCATTGCTGCCTATCACCACCACAACACACACACGCACACACACACAGATAGTTGATCTATTCCAGCTGGTAGAACTGTTGTCTGTGTTAGAACTCCATCTTATTATATTTAACCACAAATACGTCTCAACGTCTAAACATCACCAACAAATAAAAAATAAAGTTTAAATCCGTTATAAATTACGTGTTCTATCGGATGTATGATAATAGAGTTTGAAGGACACCACATTTGTCTATATAGCCATGCTAACAGCTTCGTTTAGCTGTAATACTAGCTTCCAGTGTAATAATTAACAAGGTTTATTAGCAAAATCTGAATAAACCCATTAATATACTTGTATAAGTGAATAATCGCTATAAAATAAAATTTGTTTGGTTTTCGTAGCCTTATAATTATTCTTATAAAGCAAGGGTCTTGCTTTAGAGAGTGTCGCCATCTTGCTCCGCCATGTTTGTACGGTAGCTTGGATGGAAAATCCATCCAGTCAGAGAGCACATTTCAAGAGTTTCGCGTTCATAAATAAACCAAGAAAAAAGAAGGAGGAAGGAAAGATGGAGGAGGAGGAAAAAGCTCATCGCTCCATGCTCTTGAAATAGTCGTCCCAGTCGTGGTCAACAAGTTTTTTTGTCCTTGGAGGCCACCGTCACTTGCAATTTCGAATCTGAACACTGGATGTCACGGTTTTACACACTGGACCTTTAAAAACCACATTAAAAGTTCATAGGATATTTATTTTCAGCCATTCCAGCAGTGTGGTTATAAAGATTAGTCTTCTTTTGGATCCACTTTGCTTCTTGCAGAAATATATCAACAACTGTTTCATTGTGAGGCAATCATGTTTAGTGCTAATTAGAAAATGATGACAAACAAAACCAAACATTTAATGCGAGGCATTCAAGGTCTATAGGAGAATAAGGTATTAGTCAACCCATTGCATCAGTCTCACCTTGCTTAAGTAAAAAGGTGCAGGATGGCACTTTTCATGCAAATAATAGGACGGCACTAAATGTAACATAAGACTGCAGTTATTACAAACATACTTCACAGAAGACATTTTTACTTGTCATAGCAGGAAAGTCAAGAGTTACAAAAATGTTTTATACACTGAGCCTCAGGTCCAGAATGTCCCAGTACGTAAGTGAGCCAGTGCACAATAGGACCCTGAAACCAACTTAACTAAGCGGTATACAGTCTTTCTTGATGTTATAAATTACTCCTGTGCTTTTCCCCCCATGGCAAGTAAACATGTGTCAAAGACCTACTCCCCTGTGAGGGATATCTCTACCAAATTAAATGGCAATCCATAGAAAACTCACATAAAATCAGTCACTGTCGTCATGACACTGACCACTAATGCTCCCCACAGCTACAATACTTCCTTCTATCACTTTATCTCAGTCGCTCTTGCAGTTTCCAAAATGTTATTCTGTTCTCTGCAAAATATTATTTTATTTTCTATAAAGAGTTAGAGCAGGATGTTACAGAGAAGGGCAGCATGTTAAAGCTCATGGGAAATGTATCGCCAGAACGCCAGGAGGCTTTCCTCACGTTGATGGAGAGGGGGGGGGGGGGGGGGGGTGAGAAGACGGGGAAATTTGGAAGGGGGGGAGGAGAGGAGGGGTACAGCAAGGTTCACTGGTTCCCAAACTCCTGTGGAGCTTCAGTAGCCTTCACTGCCACCCTGAAACCCCTCTCCACCCTCCTGTCGCCCCTCTTTCTTCCCCTTCACTGCCCTCCAGCGCCGCTCTCAAGCTTTGTGCCTTTCTTTTGTCCCCCCCCCCCCCCCCCACCACCACCACCACCACCACCACCTCACTAAACGTTCTCACCTACTGGCCTTTAACGTGTCCTCCGGGCCTCTCTGTGTTGTGTTATCATCCTCTCCTTCCTCTCATCTCTAGAAACCTCTCTGCCTCCTCCTCCCCTCACACCAGCTGTCCTTTTTCTGTAACATAACATAACTAAGATTCAATGTAAACTTTCTTTATCCCCCCATGTGTCTGTTTGTGAGTCAAGGTGGGGGGGGGGGCATGCAGAGCGCTCAAGCTTACATCTCTGGGTTTTACTGAATGCAGTAAATTACATTAGATCTGAAGCCCTGCTTTATGACTGAAGGTCAATATTGACTTTCTACTAAACGGGCAAGGTGGGAGAGCCAGAGAGAGGCTCTGAGGCTTTTTGTTTGGGTGCCCCTCGTCTTAACATTAGCGAAACTGGCATGCATTCAAAGTCAACACAGAGATTTTCCTCCCTTCAGAAGAAGCTTTTTACTTGTTTATGTACAGAACAAAGACAACTTCCTAAGAGTGGAGAACTGCCCCAGTCACAGCATACATCATCCATTACTGAAAATATGAAGCTTAAATATCATCACGGCTCCATATCAGCTCACAAATTCCAGTTAGTCTGGAGAACATTTCAGGATGAATAAATAAACTGCACAGCGCTCATCAATCAGAATGGTATCTGGTCAACTACACTGAGACAAAATGTCTTTTTTATCTAGACTGTTTTAAAAAGTCTTCTTTCTTTTATTTTTTCTTTAACAGACAAGCAGGAAAATGAGTACAGGTTCAAATATAAATATAAGAAAGATTATAAATTGACTGATGGGAAATGTAAACTAGAAACTAGACAGTAACAAATGGACTGTACAAGTGAAGCTAATCTTCTCCAAGCTGCTGGAGGAGGGGAGCTGAGGTCTGAGAAAGAAAACTAATCAAACGGAGAAATCTGTCTCTTGAGGCCCACTGTGCCCTGTACGTGCAAAAGTAGACACACACACACACACACACACACTTGGGTCATACGCTGTCAGGCCTGTCGTCTGTCTACATCACATACGAGTTTTGGCATGCAGCCTACCTCCGGGTGACAAAAAGCGCAGTCCTTTGTGTGTGTGTCGACAACCATTCCTCACATCCCTACCTGGCCCCAGTAGGCCTGTTTAGAGGTGCAGGGAAGCAAAACCACACATATACACACAAACACATGCACACTCACACTCCTGCAAGTTTTCCCAGACTGTTTTTTTTTTCTCTCCCTCTCTCTCTCTCTCTACACTTCCTCCAGCTCGTACTCACCTTCTCATGTTAATTTGATTCATCTGTTCTTATTTAAACGCACACTTATATGTTACCAAAGGAACTAAATTCACCAAATGGTCGAGACAGTCCTGTAATAAAAAAAAAAAACACACACACACGCACATAGGTGAAAGTGTGCAAGCAGCTTCTTATGGCACATAATTACATTTTATTGAGCTCTAATGGCTGTAGTAAGTTCACTGAGCAGACAGAGGAAGAAGTCAGGTGATGGAGACCAGGTTAGGCGGAGGTCAGGGTGGATGGATAGGTCAACAAAATACAGCACATCCACACAGGAGGCAGCTGTCAGGCTGATGTCAAGCTTTCTACTTGAGCAGTTAAACGCAGTGGCATCGATGAGCGTCTCTCTCATGGTTGGATGTCTTTAGTTTTGGTGAGAGTTAAGAGCTCCCTGCGGTCGTCACGGTTTACTCAGTATTTTACAGGCAACCCAGGCCTAAAAAACTCAGCCTGGCATTTCACACACACTTGCGTGCTTATACTTAAAGAGGTCAAGAGGAGAGGAACTTCTGTGGCTTACCTCAGACATTTACTACGATGGTACAGACTCATGTGTTTTTCTTCCGTGTGCGTGTGTGAGTGCTGTAGGTGGTAGAGTTAACATCCTCGTGTGCTGAACTACCTCACGGGACAAAAACAGGCATCCATCAATCTGACTGGGCTGCCTGTTGGTTTGGTTGTGTTTGGGTATTTCCTAAACCGCTGGTGGGTTGGCTGGAATATTTGAGGTCTGAGGGGAAGGTGACCACAGTTTCCGCCTGCATTGTTTACCTGCTCAGAATGTGTTTGCTTTTTCCAAACAGGAAGATCTAATCACAGCTTTTTACCGAAAGTTGGTGGAAATAACTGAGCCTACAGCTGTTTTGGTAACACAGATGAGATGAAATTTAAAGGGATAGTTCAACATTTTGGCAAATTGGCCCATTGCCATAATCGCTATAGTCATAGCAGTAGGTTCGTTACCTTTAATTGTCGGTGCAAGCTATTTTTAGAACGGCGGAGCAGAGGCGCGAGCTGCTCAGAGCTACGCTACGGAGGCTAAAGGAATTCCTTGGTTTCCCTCATCAAACTCATCAAATACAAAATCCCAAAACTCCAAAACACTTTCTCCAAAACGCCAAAAGTTGTAACCTGCCCAATCACCACGCTATGAGATAATATGGAACGCTACGAGACGGAGCCATTTTTGCTGAAAAACTGTCCCTGAACGCAATGCGCATCAGCGGTTTTGCACAAATTTACCCCTAAAACAGCTCCGTCTCGTAATGTTTCATTATTATCTCATAGCGTGGTAATTGTGAAGCTCACAACTTGTCCATGAAAGCGTTTTGGAGATGTTGGATTGTGTATTTGATGAGTTTGATGAGGGAAACCAAGAAATTCCTTTAGCCTCCGTAGCGTAGCTCTGAGCAGCTCGCCGCTCTGCTCCGCCGTTCTAAAAACAGCTTGCACCGACAATTAAAGGTAACGAACCTACTGCTATGACTATAGCGATTGGGCCAATTTGCCAAAATGTTGAACTATCCCTTTAAAAAAAACACAGGCATCAGTGAGAATTAAAAAATCAAGATCAGATGATGTTGTTTGACCCCGGCTCTTAATTAGAAAACACTTCAAAACATACGTGTCCCACCTTTGTTCGTCAGCGCCTTTGTTTGCAGACCACCCTTTTCGATTGGTGAGCATGACTGACATGTTAATGCCCAGTGTTTTGGTTGACGCTGTTCACTGAAGGGCTCCCTGCCTTACTTCTGCAGAGGTCACGCACAGGTCAGAGTAGTGCAGGGTCAGAAAGTAGTCCTTCCTCCCGCTGTGTCCTCAGCCATGTGTAGAATGTGGGTCATCTTCAAAGAGCATAAAGTATTAGCCTTCGACACGAAGCTCCTGCAACTTCCACGGTACGGTGAACTCCAACCGCAGTTTGAAAAGTAACGTGGGAAGCTGAGGCTGAAAAGGGTCAGTGGTTTACAACTATAACACTAAACTAAACTTGTACTCTTAAAATAGGTCACAACAAAGCAGTTATGTTTTAACCACCCGGGATTCAATTACAGTTTTTCCCAATTGCTAACACACTAAAATGACACGCATAGCACACATATTTAAACTGACACGCAAAGAGCAAATTCTCTTCTCAAGTCTCCAAAACTTTAAACACATTTTGTGGTTTACACACATTTTGCAACTCAAAATGTCACTTTTTAAATGCACTGAACATGGTTCTCTGCATAAGACACAACAATCTGACATAAAGTCACATGTTGGTCCTTTCAAAACACTGCCATTCAAAATGACACTACACGAGCTAAGTGGCCAATACAGTATGTGCCGCCTGGCCAAACAGTAATATTAATGAAGGGTGTTCTGTTTGGTGCAAATGTTGCAACGTTTTGATAATGCTATATGACCACTTTGTCAAAATAATCTTTATTTACTTGCACAAGTTTCATTTGGCGGTATCATTGGTACTGTTCTGGGACGAGCACACCTTCCTGCCCTTCATGAGCCATCATGAACGGCATAAGCAGGGAGCGCAGCAGCAAAGAAAACCCAGACAGAGCAGAGCAACCAACAAGATACAGTACAATGATGAGGTTCATGACAGATGACGGGAGGAGCTGGGGTGGAGGTGCTGGTTGCAAAGAAGCCAGCAGAGGAAGCAGCAGCAAGGGAGGTGATATCGGGCTAGAGCAGTTTACTAAATAGCGCGCTCTGAATGCAACTGCCCAATAGGGAGCGGCCATGGGGAGTCAGCTGAGCCATCAGCTGATCTGCTCGCTGTTGATGCTGATTTAGAGCTTGATGTCGTGGCCTGTCAGAACTCACGCTACGCTTGATTTTTGGTTGCAGTGCTTCATTTTGCAGGATATATGAGGTATTCTGCAGTTTGGGTGTCTGATTTTGTGAATTGTGTATAATTGTGTATAAGTATTCTAGTTTGCAAAATTGTGTTTTAGCAATTGGAAAAAAAATGGAAAACACACGTTACTGCAGATTTTCCAATTGAATGCCATGAATTTACAGTTTTTCTCAATTGCTAAAACACTGAACCCTATTGTCTGAACCAAATCCTCCTAACAAAACGTGTTTCTTAACAGGATTACCAACTATAACTTTAAGACAAAAGGATGGAAGGTTTCAAGAAATGTGTCTTAGCAATTGAGAAAAACTGTAAGAGGTCCATTGCCCTGTTGCACATGATGATGTGTGGGAAGTTGCTGGTGTTTTAACTTGTTCCAATCCAAACCTGCATTTTTACTTATAGGATGATGGTTCTGCAGGCGCAGAGATATGCTTTGGTTATAACCAAAGCATATTGCTGTGCCTGCAGAATTAGGCTGAGTGTTTCTTACTCATGGGGGTTTCCTCCAACATTATTGTCTGCAATAATACGCTGCTGTGACTTACAGTATTTATGCCTGTTTTGACTGTGTGACACCATTGCTCATCTGAGGGAATCGGCCAGAAAACTGTCAGTCTTGTTGCAACTCTTGTTGTTGTTTGTAGTAACATGATACAGACAAATAGAGTTATTATATCAGTCTCAGGCGAGTGATTTGGAAATGTAATTAATCACTCATCAGCAGAAATGTTTGATGACATACCTTCAGTCAAAGGTGCTTTTTAGTAACTCTGCAGCAGCTTCCACACCCACATACGAGACAGCAGTTTGTAGGTAAAGCTAAAGATAGACATAAGAATGATGCAAGTGGAAGTAATATCATAAAGGTCCTCATCATGTAATGTAACTCCCACCAGTAGTGGCAGCGGTGTACTAGACCCTCCAGCTTGAACTGGAGGGTCTACGCTTGATTTTTGGTTGCAGTGCTTCATTTTGCAGGATATATGAGGTATTCTGCAGTTTGGGTGTCTGATTTTGTGAATTGTGTATAATTGTGTATAAGTATTCTAGTTTGCAAAATTGTGTTTTAGCAATTGGAAAAAAAATGGAAAACACACGTTACTGCAGATTTTCCAATTGAATGCCATGAATTTACAGTTTTTCTCAATTGCTAAAACACTGAACCCTATTGTCTGAACCAAATCCTCCTAACAAAACGTGTTTCTTAACAGGATTACCAACTATAACTTTAAGACAAAAGGATGGAAGGTTTCAAGAAATGTGTCTTAGCAATTGAGAAAAACTGTAAGAGGTCCATTGCCCTGTTGCACATGATGATGTGTGGGAAGTTGCTGGTGTTTTAACTTGTTCCAATCCAAACCTGCATTTTTACTTATAGGATGATGGTTCTGCAGGCGCAGAGATATGCTTTGGTTATAACCAAAGCATATTGCTGTGCCTGCAGAATTAGGCTGAGTGTTTCTTACTCATGGGGGTTTCCTCCAACATTATTGTCTGCAATAATACGCTGCTGTGACTTACAGTATTTATGCCTGTTTTGACTGTGTGACACCATTGCTCATCTGAGGGAATCGGCCAGAAAACTGTCAGTCTTGTTGCAACTCTTGTTGTTGTTTGTAGTAACATGATACAGACAAATAGAGTTATTATATCAGTCTCAGGCGAGTGATTTGGAAATGTAATTAATCACTCATCAGCAGAAATGTTTGATGACATACCTTCAGTCAAAGGTGCTTTTTAGTAACTCTGCAGCAGCTTCCACACCCACATACGAGACAGCAGTTTGTAGGTAAAGCTAAAGATAGACATAAGAATGATGCAAGTGGAAGTAATATCATAAAGGTCCTCATCATGTAATGTAACTCCCACCAGTAGTGGCAGCGGTGTACTAGACCCTCCAGCTTGAACTCCCACTGTTTGTAGTGTTTCTGTCATTTTCATGGGTGTGACAGTGTCCCATTATCAAATGCAGGTTGTCACAGAGGACAGCCTGTCTTGGAGGTTTACAGATACACATTACAGAATAATCCTGGGGTCTTTGATGGGTGACTTGTGATAGCCCAAGTGTAGTTGTGAAGCTGCTCTTGTCTCAGCTTCTACTGTTCTAAGGTCAGTTTAGTTTTGTGTGGACACGGCAGCAGCAGCAGAAGCAAACTGCTAAAGTAAGTTAATAATACTGACTCACTGTCTCATGAGTCAGAGTGAGTTTGAGTGAAATTGGAGACCGAATACTGTAACAAGCTCTTTTCAGGAATTACTCAGCATGTAGGTTGTAGCAGGCAAGAGAGAGAGAGAGAGAGAGAGAGAGAGGCTGGTGACCAGAGCAGAGGGTTAGTTAGTTTGCTGTAAAGCTGTAATGTAAAGTGTGATGTATGGGCACTTGTTGCTGTTTGTCTGTAAATAGATACTACAACTCTCCCAGACTGAAGTTCCCACATCTCCCATGAGCTTCCTAACTCAGTCCAGACTACGAGCCAATAAGATTAACTGCTTATCTGTAAAAGTCAGAGCATGCTGCTGTCATCCAGCCACTGTTCAGTGAAAAGCAGCTGCAGTCTGACAGACAACTGGCTGGATGTCCCTATGGATTTGGTATATCACTACACAACATATCCATTTTATCTACATATAGTTCTTTTAGTCTTTGCTCTGTGTAGTGACCTCCACATTCAGTGGGTAGAACTGCTTAACTGCTCGACTGCACACGCCCCCAAGAGAGGGCACTTACTGAAAATGGTCAGTCCAGAAAGCCACAGCCACATGAGAGAAATGGGAAAGGAGTTTAAAGTCTTCCCAGGAAATCACCATTCACGTCACTTGTTTAGTTGGTACTGTAACAATGCATTGCATCATCCAGCTCCTGTGAAATGCAGTAAAGCCACTGCATTTAAAACAAGCTCCAGATTTGAACAAAACCAGATGAGTGCAGGCTGAGAAGCCGACGAAAATATAACGCAAGTCAACTTTGGAGTCAGCTAAGGCCCTGTTTACACGACAACGCTTGCGGATGAAAAGGGCAAAATGTTTTATTCGGATGTGCCTTTCGTTTGGACGGCGACGGCGTTTTGGGGGCTTGAAAACGCGAAAAAGTGAAACCACCCTCCAGAGTGGAAATCTTAAAAACGCTCCGCCGTTGCGTCCCCATTTAAAGGGTCAAAACGCAAAAGTCTGCTCTGATTGCCATGACCTGTGGAGGGCACAGAGGGCAGCATTTCGATGGCCGGCGTACAGCCTGCCGGACTTTGTGGTGTTGTGTGGCACACTGCCACCTCGGCGTGCATGAATTCCACAGACTTTTGCGTCACCGTATGCACGCAGATTTCCACCCCAAAAACGCAAAATAAAAAGTGAGAACGCAACGCCACTTTTGCGTTTTCTGTTCAGATCGTTTCCGTGTTAACGTAGCCTAAATGCGTATTCCCCTTTTTTGTGCAGATCCTGCTCCTGCACCGAGCAAGCACACATCCACTGAACACACTGATATGAACATCCTGATTAACCCCTAGTGGGCTGGTAAGCAAACCAAACATCAAAAAGTAACTGGTACCAGTAACTACAATGTAGTTACCAAATTAAAATGACAATCTCTTCATGAAAAACAAAATCACATGTACAAAGTGCAGTCTACTGTTGTGTGTTACCAAGTATTGTGTTGCTGCATCAGTCCTTGAAGTGAGCGATTTCTGGCCACTTCCTCATAATAGACGCTGACTGAAAATGGACAAATTAAGTTTCCCAGTTTCCCAGTTTCTTGGTTTCTTATGCAAGTGATGTCATGTATAATCACAGCCTTTAATAAAACCACAGTTTGGGTCATACATTTCTCACTGTCTGTGCATGAACGCATTTGGAGTCCACGCTTCTTGCCCTTCCATCAACTAGAAAAGTCTTCAGCCTGTTGCTATTGGCTTTTAATCACATGTAGCGAGACCCAGTGGATCTAAATCGCCCACGTCATCTGGATTACAACATACAAGGTTTTGACAGGGACTACACATGTAGGTACACGGGAGTAAGGGTGGGTGGATATGTTCCAGGCAAATTACTTCTCCCTGTCTTCAGTTTTGTAATAAGTCTGTGTTAACTCGCTGATTTATCTGACTCAAGAGTTGTGCGTCACCATGTTAACACAAGCCAGTTAGCATGCACTCCCAACCGTCTCCCAGGTGCTGCAGCTCGCTGATCGTGTGGCCTCTCAAGGTTTATAGAGTGCGGTGTTATATCATTAAGTGTGCGAGCAGACCACACAGAGCCAGCGAGGGTGTCTCTGTCCTCATTAAAAACCCCGCCTGGGCAAACCAGAGACAGCCAATATACACAGCAGATAAGACACAGTTAGCAGCTCGCTCAGATTTACAACTGCTGCCTCGGGGAGTGGACGAGGGACACGGGAGAACATGAGTTCATCTGTCATTTAATGTCTGGCAGCCAGATGAGTAAACCGAGAACAATCTGGGATTTAAAGAGGATATATAGAGAAATAACGAGTGAGTGGATGGAGGTGTTTGACAACAGACAGCAGTAATATTGGTTGTAAAGATGTGAGTGAGAGTGAAAGGCCAGAGGTGATACAGGGAGGCTGGTAAATGAGATAGATGGAGTGGGTGAGATGCAAGATGAAGACAATACAGGACAGGTAGAAATGTGAAATGTGTGGAGATAAATGGAGTTAAATGTAATGTTTTACAGGTTTGTTACGTCCAAACTGTGTCACATTAAAGCCCTGCTACCGTTTTGGCGGTGAAAGATACATATTTCAATCACAGCTCCAGAGCAGCTGAAAAATGCACTCAGGAAACCACAACTTTATGAAATACTACAGCTCCGAGTCATTAGCGGACCCAGTTTTACACCAAGTGTCAACATTTCTTGTCAACACCAGAAATCAGCCTCCCCATAACCTCAACTTGATCTCTCACCTTGTTCACATAAATAACCCTCCCTCAAGAGCACAGGTCAACTTCGTCTGATCCGCTCCACTCTCTCTTTACGTCTCTTTTCTCCATCTTTGATTTACAACTGTCACATGTAAAAAAAAAAATAAAAAAAAAAAAATTGGACATCCTGCTCTACAAAAACACAGCGTCTTAATTTCTCTGAGTAAATTTTAAGTGGCATGAGCTCGTTTGGCGTGTTCAGTGTCAGGTTTTGCAGACTCCCCAGCGTGCCGGCCCACCTAGTGTGACACTGCACCTCGTAAAGAAATCAAGCCAAGACTTTTGGGGAAAGGCTCTCCTCCCCAAGTGAGTGTTGGGTTTCACTCCCAGTCTGTGGGTTCAGTCACAGCACAACCAGCAGTGCTAACAAAGACAAGGCAATTTAGCCACCTGAAAGTGGACACATAAGACAGTTCCTCTGCTTTCTATCACAGATAACTCATGCACTCTCTCCTTACATCCCTACATGCTTTTATAGTTTAACCTGACCAATGGTGGGAATGAATAAGTGTCACTGTGAACTTGGGTGGATTTTCTTGGAATTATCTCTTATAATGCACATATTGTTCTGAAAATTACTAAAAAAAAAAAAAGTACAGAAAAGACATGTTCCTTTACCCACACACACTTTCTAGCAAATTGTCCCACAGGGTTTTTTTTCCGTGCCAAGTGACTGGCGCTGATGAGAAAACCACAAACATTGCAAACATGAACACAAACCACATCAGTTCTTCAGAATATTATTGTGTTTGGACTTTGTTTAACTGTAAGTAGAAACACCAAACGGCCTGGGTTTTCTCTAATGTCAGGTTGAATGGATGCACTAACAACACACAATTATCTTTTCTCTCTTTGCACTGATCCCAGAAAGACAAACATACTGAAGCAACATTTTGTCTTTACTCTGACCTCGTTGTTCTTCCCTGGAAAACCAAAAACATGACAATATTTCACCCTATGTGTCCTGCCCTCGGGGCATCAGCAGAGGTGTGAGTGCCTGGTGATCATGTTTCTTTAGCTTCTTCTCTCAGCAGGCGTCTGCTCCACCGAAGAGGCCTTGAGCAATCCCTGCCAGCTCCAGAGGCAGATTTCTCTACGTGATCGTGATCTCTGACCCGATGAAGGCCAAAGCACGTTGGCCTCCTCGACAACTGTTTCTGAAATGTTTTACCTTTAAGATTGAATCTTTTTTTTTTTCCAAGCACCACACAAGTAGGTCAGTATTTCAAAGAGTAGGTCAAAACCTATTATGTGGCCTCAGGTCAAATCCTGATTTCATAACCATAATCCAACAAAATCACTAAAAGTCAATTAAAGAGCTGTGATTTTACATAGATTATCACTCAGACAGAAACTTAGAAGATACAGAAGTGTCTCACACAGAGCACAGCCCTCACCTGGGATCCACAACTTTTATTTTATTTTTGTTTTACCTAAAAATACTTTTATTTGAGACAGGCCGGTCTTTGTTTTCACTCCCTCTGTTTGACATGTGGAATTGAGCAATATCACACCAGAGAGAGAGATGTTGTACTAAATATCACCACAGCTGTGATTTGGTCACAGGTTCCAGGTCCACAGGCTGCTGTATGTAGCTGGCACAGGACAGAATGTGAGCAGCACACAGGGTTTTTCTCAGCTGCAGAGGCCAGATTATTGCTAACATATTCACTGTGCTGATCTTGAATGAAAACTGGCCAGTAGTGATCAGTCAATCAATCACCACAACCCTGTTACGATGATGTGAGGTCGTTGAGAGCTTGACTCCTCGACCACCAAAATCTAATGTGTTCAACAGATATTTGTGCCAAATCTGAAAGGGGGTTCCTTTCAGGCATTACTGAGATATAATGTTCTCAAGAATGGGACACACAGATTGCGTAAATCTATTTTAAGAGTTTTCCAACTTTCTTTCCACAACACATTGCAGAAACACTATGTTTTAGGACCAAAGTAAGTTTTAATTATTTTCATTTTGTGGTTGAGAAATCATATTTTCAGTCATTTTGGGTAATCTGATGGCTCTAAATACTACAGTACCCATGAGCCTCAGCTACCATGGCCATGGAGTGGCAAATTCATTCAATTCTGAGCAACAAGAACTCACTGAGGCTTGAACTCACAACCCCTGACACTAACAACCATGTCCTAACTCACTGAGCTAATTGGGCAGAGGTGAGACCATGGAGGGCCTGTATCAAGCTTCTTAGAATTACTCCCAAGACCACTGCTAAGAGTTAAGTTGACTTACGAGTAAAAAATGTTTTCGCTGACAGCTGCACTTAAAAGTTAGTTATCAAGCATCTTACTCACACTTTTAGCGAAGTGTAGGACTGAATGTTATCTGTCAGTCTCAGTGCTGAGTTACGGCAGTACTATGTGCTGTAAAGGAAATTTCAAAAATTGTCAAAATGTCAAAAATTCTGTTATCAAGACAAAAATCTGATAATACATAAATTGCATGGAAATGTTGGTGATTTGTGCTTCATAAGTGAAAAATTGATGTTTAAAAATGCCACTCTTACATTGACTCCAGTTGTTCCCATGAGAGCAGAATTCAAAATGTTTCCAAAAATTCAGCTTCTGAGATAAAATGATATTTGCCAAACTTAATTTAGCTACTCCACAATTTTGTCATTTTTTTCAGGAAGATTAAAAATGTGTTTAGAAAGAATTGGCTGGTTATATGTTTACAGTATTGTTTACAGTCAAACGTTTTCATGCACTGTAATATCAAACAGGAGAAGAAGAAAAATACTGGCGAAAACACTTTAATGTTGAATTTGAGAATAAAACATTGTGCAAATATTGATTGAGAATCTGAAAGCTGAATTGATTCAAGCTGCAGATTTCCTAACACACCGAGTAGATTTTCAAATTCAATTGGATATTGTAGAGAAGCAAATATTATTATTACGTATTTTGCTGTTGCATGGTGTAGTAGTGTTTCAACTGAGAGTTACATAACACAGACTATGGGAATATGAATGGGAATTTTACTCTGCATCCAGAGACACCTCTAGTTAAATAGCTCCTCCCACTTCACAACTCTGTTCATCACGTCAAAACATATAAATATATAATGCAGTAAATGTGGCCCAGTTCCAGCATCACTGTATTTACCAGTAAAAGGTAACTATCTTTCTGCTTCAGGTTTAAACATGTGTTTCAGTTTGAAATTGTCATCAGTGTTTTGTTTATAAATCACAAGACTTTATCTCTCTCTTCCAGGATTCTGGCCACATAGCTTAAGCTGTTTCCAGCAAGAGTCAGGAAATGATCTTTGTTATTCACACAGCTCTGGGGAAAAGGGCATATTTTAGTAAATGAAATCAGTTTTTAATTAAGTTACAGGCAGTATAGTTAGTGTGTCTTAGGGGAAATTATAGTTTCTATTTGAGAATATTGATTACACAGCAAAGGTTTCCAGGAAACAACCAAGTTGTGTGTGTTTTTTTTTTTTTTTTTTTTTTTTTTTAATGTTCAGACTTTTTGTTGCTGTAAAATTCATTTTTAACAAAAAATATGTCCAGTTTCCCAGCTTCAACATTTTCCCATCACTGACCCACCCACTGGGCGGTTTCATGATTTCTGCCAGGGTTACAGGGTCATACATATCATCCATGGAAAAAGCAAGCTTCTGGAGAAAAAGTGTGTGGGTGTTCATAGAAAAGTTGTATTACGGCGCAGATAAGTGTAGAAAAGAAAGAACTATCCCCACAACTGTGAATCTTGACTCATGACCTGAGGACATTTATTATGTTCAGAGGGAAAAACATTGACTGATGGCAAATTTCCAGGTTACATGTTACAGGAAGGAGCTTCACTGTTGTGAGAAAGAAAGAAAAAAAAAAACGAAGGTTTTTTCCACTGCCTGGTTTATTAGGACATGTAGCAACAGGGAATTATTTGGTAGTGTTTGGGTTGGTGGAAGTTTCCCACTCACACATATTTAGAAAACTAGTCACGCAGTGGATGCAGTTATCATCAGTAAATCATTTACTTTTGCAACTGGTTACCATCTATTTATTTCACTGTAACTGCACGTAGACTTGTGAGAACTTTTTTTTTTAATTTAAGTCAGTCAGTCATATATTCTTTTATAGTTTCTTAGAATAACATCCTGACTGGCACACTATTATAGCAATGACTCAAAACCCTGCCCTGCTTAAGTAACCTTAACAAATTAATTCCCTTAGTGTGTGTGTTTATCTGCATGAATGTGTGAATCCTCCCATGACCAGAAAGCCACAACACCAGTCAGTGTTAGTCCCATCAATCAGGCTGAATGCAACAACACTGACGCAGAATAACTCATATAACTTGAGTTCTGAGGCTTAAAAAACACTACTGAAGTGGTCGCATATCATCTGGATCTCACTTTCAAAACAAACATAAAGGGCACAGTGGTGTTGAGCGTGTGACCAGCTGACAAATTGTGTGATGATTCTTAATTGTAGTGCACAGTCTGGTGAAATGGTGAACACAGTCCTATTGGCAGGATGTCTCATGCTGTGATTATGGTTCAGGGCTGAACCTCTTGCTGGGAGGGAGAGGTAGCTATATCATTATAATGCAACACAGTGAGTGGTGGAAATCTACTGTAAATGTAAAGGAGTTTTGAGGACATACAATATAATGCATCTCTGTCTGGTGTGTCACTATACAGATTGTATTGTCATCCACTTTGCTCTTTGGACTGTGTGTTTGGTTTTGCGCCCATCTCCATGCGTCTATTTGTATATGGGTGTGCATGTGAAAGTGTGAGTCCTTACGCTGGATTTGTGTATTTTAATCTCACACTCATGTGCTCAGGAATGCAGTGAATAGCCTTCTCCCGGGGGGAGGAGCAGGGTGGTGGTGGTGGTGGTGAGGGGTTAATTTCCACGCTTTTGATTACCTGAAATTCCACATGACAAAAACACACACCTAGTGAATGCAGTGTAAACATGTTTAAACAAAATACGCCGCTATACACCTTCCATTCATTAAACCACAACTGGTTAACAAAGTGTTTTAAAGTGATCTAGGTGGGGCATCATAACACTGCAAAGTTTACAGAGTCGGTTTATGAATCCAGAGGTGTATGATGCAATTGTGGACCGTGTTTCATTTTATGGGTAAGGCCCTTTTGATGTCAGGGGAGTAAATACTTGTGCAGTGAGTTCATTCAGGGCATGCGTTACAGTATTCTGCATGTGGTTTCAGCACTATGCAAATGTAAAAGTTATACAGATTCAGACCGAGGTTATCATTACCAACTGAGAGGAATCTACAGTTGTAATGAAATGAATATAGACTGCGCATATTTTCAGACAAAGATTACAGCAAGTATATGTTTGGAAAAAGCCAAAGTCATGTGCACACGTCAGCTTATCTTGCACATTATCCATCACGTGAGAGAAAACAAAGTGCAACAACGCTAATTCGTATCAGCGTTGGTCGGTCATTTGCTTTAGACAAAAAGAGGAAACATTTGAAGCTAGTTCAACCATAGTCTGACCTGACGGAAGTGTGTTGCTACGATTAGCCTCTGATTGGCCGGAACGAGCCACCTGGCAGAAGTCCCGCCTCCTTGTTGCAGCTTTCACAGTCCGCCCGGTAAAGGGAAACATCAGCTAACAACAACAGGAACTGAACCCTGGATCTATTATACATCCATGTCATGAACCGAACAGAAGAAATATCCGTCAGCGGTTGCCAACCATCGTTAAACCGAACAAAAGAAGAAATATCCGTCAACGGTTGCCGCAGACCCAAATCCAGTTTCCAACCGGCAATATTTTGCAAGTGCACCAATTGCTATGGCGCCGACCACAACGATTGTGACTGGTTGAAAGGATTCCAAACGGCCGGAGCGTTTTTTTCTCCAATCGCAGAATCATAGGCGGACCAGCCAGACCCTTCTTCTCTGGAGGAGAATCTGGCGAGCGAGACTAGTTCAACCATAAATAAATTAATACAATTTAATTCAAACAAAACCAATAATAATGTAAAGTCATGCTAGCAGCACTGGGAAAGCTTCACTAACTGTCAACACACAGTACATAAGCTTAACCCATACCTAAACCAACATGCTCACGCTAACAACTTATCCAGATTTATCATTTGGAGACTATGTAGGCTACATATCGCATCTGAAGACAATCCATCCAATAACTGTTGAGAGATTTCAGTCTCAATCAAAGTGGAGGACTGATAAATCAACCAGTACTTCTATCCCTAATCAAAAGCAACACCTCTTTCTAGAAACACAGTCGAAACACAGTCTCTATAGGGACTATTTTGTCTTGGTGGAAAGTATTTTAAGGTGGTCCAGGTGTATTTGTTGTTAAATCACCTGCCTTTTATCTCGGCTTAACAAATGCACCAATTAACACAAGGTGAAAACCTGAGGTCAGAGGTCTGAGTAATGCAAGCTGATAAGTGAGTGGATGTGTGTTTGTGTTTGTGCTTATGAGGACGCCTGTGTGGCCATCAACAGGCTGGGATGGGGGCGTTGTGACAGGACCACAATGGAAGGTACACACAGATAAGACAGTGTGTGCGTAAGGAAAGTGACTTCCCAAACACAACAGAGAGATGTTCTCAAAAGAGATAAGAGCTCTAAACACATCCACGGCAAATACCATTCATTAGACAGATTGGCATTTAGGATTGGATAAGATTTTACTTTGAATTTTCAATGAGGGTACTATTTAGACAGACTAAGACAAACCAATGAATGCAGTTTGAAGTTATGTTAAACAATGAGATTAGCCCATGGTTGGCCCAACAAATGGAGGCTAACGTTTTTCCTGTCTCCTATCAACCATCAACATTTGTTTTAACAAAGCTTTCTCGGGAACCAGTGGAGGAAAAAACAGAGTTAAGGGGTGAGCGAAACACTGGTCTTAGATTGATCAGGTGGCCGGAGACACAAGTGCAAATAAATGCTAATGTTGCTGAGTGTTTGCTGGATGAGTGAAAAAAAAAAAACACATTTTCCACAGCAATGTTCATAGGACTATAATAGGCTATGTCAATTTTGCTTTTACAGCTTGTCATGCTGATCCAAAGTAGCCATAAAATCAATTCATTCTGTTTGAACCAAATACTGTAGCTGTTGAAACTGATTTACACATCAAAGTGTGTTTTCAGATGTTGGGGAGTATGAGCCTACTGGAACTACTGCAAATGGCTTCAGTAAAATAAAAATGAAAAAAATCTGGTGGTATGGAGTTAAAAAGAAGGGAATACGCCAGACCCCTGCAGCCCACTCCTCAGCTCTGCTTTGTGGCAGAGACTACATTAGCTGCTACTAACAGACCAAAATCTCAGTGTGATCTGTCAGTGGTTGAGTTGCTTTGTGGGTAATGCAGGCACAAGGTTTTGACATGGAAGATGGATGGTTGGGGGAAAAAAGATGACATTTCTGGTTCTGCTGCATTGATTTTCGATCTTGTGTTATAGGAATTCAATTCTTTGCGGGTGGTAGCAACCGATTAGAAACTACTGACTACTGTCATTCTAGGAAGCCAGTGAGAGTGACGTTTTCTTCAGGAATGAAGACTCATTCAAATAGGAAAATTCCATTTAATTACATAAACCACTCGTCTTGGGAAAACTTTTAAAGTGTACAGTATATTCCTGTCCAGAAACAGATCCCACAGACATCCAGTGACTGAGCTGAGTTAGGCTAAAGTCCGCAAACAGCATCAACAACTTTTTAAGGCTTGTTCTTTGTACGTAATGGAAAAATATGAAGGAAAACCATAGAAATGAGGGTGATATTCATCTGTTTCGCTAGCCCTAACACTAAGCATTAAGAAAGCTTGTTAAAAATGTGTATGCACATTGTTGAGCATTAGATGATGCTCAACAAAAATTAATGAAATGTTACAAATACTCTGTAAACTCTCTGTAGACACACTATCTAAACACTTCGTAGCCAAAATACTTCAATATGATATTTGAAGATAACAATTGTTGATTATTTTTATACAAAAGACTGACCTGGACCCCAACTGAGCTGGTCCACACAAGTACCCATAAGCCTACTCATCAAAGTCCAGTTTGGGAATGAGAGAATGCCCTTGAGGAGGTTCCCAGATCGGCCTGTTTCTGCTGTGTGACTTCCTGAACATGTGCTAGTCCCGACATATTGGAACATGATCAATGTTGACAGGACTAGGCCTTTGGTCGGGTTAAAGTAGTGTATATTCTCCACTCTCTTGCTCTCTCCTTCCATTTTTCTTCTCCGCTGACCAAACAGGCTTATGAACTCTTTGAACTGCTTGACTGAGAGTACACAAAAACCAACTCTCTTACTGGAAGTGACCAAATGAGATAAACTGAAGAAAGGAGATAGAGAAAAGTGATGAGGGAGTGAAATATACTGCTCTCTTAAGAAAAAGAGGAACATGCGAGTGAGGAGAAGGGGGGGGGGGGGGGGGGGGGGGGGGGAGCCATTCTTCTTGCTTGTTAAAGCACTTGAACTTTAGCTCGCACTTCATCTAAAAGCTTCTGCTTATCTACTCATCCTTATAAGAGAGCAGGATGGACGAGGAAGCGGGGAAGGGTAATGGAGGTCAGGTGGACGAGCGCCACTGCTCTCTGGCACGTTCCTCACAGCTGGGCAGGGTCAACGGTCGCAACACTGATTGGCGGAAGATTTTATACAGCCACTATCAGGAGTGAGTGAAGTCATCTGTACCCGATATGGTCCAAATAGCTGTCAGATGTTTTCATTGACGAATGGACTGACATTTGGTGAATATTAACTAAAACCGAGAGAACTGCCCCGGAGCTAGGATTTAATAAAAACACAACTAGATTCCTCTGAGTCACCTTCTTGTGACAATATAATAATATTCCAGTGAATTTCACACATCTCTGTTCCTGTAAGTGGTAAAAACAGATGGCTTTTTTTTTTACGCTTATCTGTGAGGCACACACATTTGCACGTACATTATGGGTGATCTGCTTCAGCCTTGAAACAACTTGACACACCTAAATTCACACACACACATACATCTCATTAATGTGTAAATGTGCACACACATGTAGGCCTATGCAGCCCGGTCACATGGTGTTTGACACTCAATGTTATCACAGCACATTATCGGGACACGCGGTGAAGGTTAATTCCTGGCTAATTTATATAAGATTGGTGAAGAGGTCGGCACTGATAACTCAGCACTTTGCTGTGAAAATGACTCCCCGTCACAGGTGTAGCAGACACACACCGACAGGCAGAGAGTCACTTCTTACAAAAGGGATTGTACAAGGTGGAAAGGAGGAGAGAGAGCAGAGAGGAAGAATGTGTCATTTGGTGCCAGGTGATAAAAGAGTGTGGCAGTCAGCCATCAGGCTTTTGGTAACGGAATGCCCCTGTTACATTATACATTTAAACATCCTCACCTGGGCACACACACACACACACACACACACACACACTGGCTATCTGCACAGGAAATTCATTCATAGTTTGAGCACTTTCAGGCGTTCTCAATGTGTGTGAGTGAATAAAAGACCTTAAAGCCCCAGTATGTAACTTATTGGCTTTTTATTAGCAAAAATCAAATATTGCTTTCATAAATACGTATTTCACTGAAGTCGACTCACATCCGCATACAACGCTTTCTCGTACCTTAGAATGAGTTGTTACAAATATACTAGGGGGGGCGCACCGAACCTTGGCTGCCATGTTGCATCGCCATTTTTTTACATCAAGTGGCAGCGTGACCGTAGGTAACCACGGAAACTCACCGGAGCTGTCGGCTCGGGGAGAACGTTTTCCAGGTAGTGCCTGTTAAAACTGTCACCACTGTGTAGTGTGAGGAAGGACGGAGGCACTGATGTTGCATTCAGGTGCATTCAGGCAGTCGGCAAAGCAACCGGATGTAATTTTACCCGACGACAGAAAGACGGTAAAACGTGGGTCAGGTAAACAATACGACATCACCATGACAACATACAGTATTGTCACGCCTGTATTGTTTTGCCTCGTGCTGGCGGACCACTTGTTTACATAGACGCTTGTTTATCCTGTTACATGCAGCATCTGTTGTCTGTCTGACGTCTGCCCAATTTCACGTGAATGCAACATCAAGAATACGTTCAGATATGCAACCGCACCGCTAGATGGGGGTAATTCCTACATACTATACCTTTAAGGATTTTACCTTTATCATGGAAATTTTTAAGATAAGTTCTTTTTTTTTTTTTTTTTTTTACAAACACTAAAATTTTTGATTATCGTACAAACACAGCAAATTTGCTCATAAGTCGTTCATAAGCAAGTCCAGGTCAAGTCTTATCATCATCCCTAACCCTATAAGGGAGGGAATGACATCCAGCTCATCAGACACTTTTTATATACAGTCTATGGATACTACTTAATATTAGTTCACCACAAACAAAAGTTGGAAAAAGTTCATTGTGGTGCACAGAGCAACGGCCAGGATCAAACAACATAGAGCAGTGGCGGAGAAGGAGTAGAAATCAGTGAGACTTTTTTTTCTCTTCTCTTTTGGGGCATTTAATGATTAAATTATTATAGGACAGTGGAGAAAGACAGGAAAATCAGGGAGATGACAAACAGCAAAGGCCCTCAGGTACTCCAACCCATGGCTGCTGCAGTCAGGACAAAGTCCGTGTGGTACGTGCTCAGACTGGGACTTGGACCGGCCACCAAAGACCATCTGGAGACACCATCACAGAGGCCACAGCCTGCGTCACACATAATAGTCATTTCTATGTGGAGGTGGGTGATATCATCCAGGAATATTACACATAGCAACTTGGAACCTTTGACTTCATACATAGTGAAATTAAACATCTTTAAATGGTTTTGAGATGGTTAAAGGTGGAGTCTGGAGGTTTTTGCTCAAAACTAAACGCTAGACTTATATAAATGAAGTCCAGCTAGGGCTTATGGACCTGTGTGGTGGTGACTGTGTCTGCAGAACCCCCGGCCCTTCCTGTATTTTGGTCTTTTGCTTTGTTTCCCTACTCGTTACAGCATAATTCTCGAGGCTCCCGTTGCCGGCGACGGACAGGTATTGGCCCTCTGCTCCAGCGTTTTACTCGGATTGTATTTGCACCTTTGCAGTCCTAGCAACTGCTGATGCTGCTGCTGCCTGGGGCAGGAGGCAGTTGAGCACAGTTGAGCCTGCAGGAGGGGCCCAGTTTGAATGTTTTGTTTACAAACTGCAATGAACAAACCTCCAGACTCTACCTTTGAAACAATAATCCTACTGTACATTTTTATCAATCATCTGAATTTAACAGCAAGCCAAAGAAAAAGCAATAAAACAGAAAACCATGTAATTGCCGCTCCATGTTGAGGCTATAGTCCTCACTGCAGGCAGCCCCGGTTCGAGTCCCGCATTGGGCGGCCCTTTCCTGCGTGTCATTCCCCCTCTCTGCCTCCCCATTTTTTCCTGACTCTCTCTCCACTGTGCTGTCAATTAAAGGCATTAAAAGCCCCCCCCCCCCCCCCCCCCCCCCCCCAAAAAAGAAAAAGAAAACCATGTAATTGAAATGCATGCCAGTGTAGAAATCAGCCTGAGAGTTTAGGACAGTGGAGAGAGACAGGAAAGTCAGGGAATCATATGCAGCAAAGATCCACAGTTTTAATGAATGGACTAGTTCATCGAGACACTTTCACATAGTCCACAGCCTAATTCATTATGATGCTTTTTAGAACTAAATCAAAACACAACAGTAACCAACAGACATTTTGTTGTTTTTCTCCCTTTGCTGGATATTTTTCTAATAAAATAAAAATGCATAAAATGCATTAGATCTGAGCTAATCAACACACTGAGAACTTCCCTGATGGAGGGAATCAAGTAAAGATTGTTTATGTGTCCCAAATCTCAAGTCCAAATTGAGTCAGAGGACAAAGCTCTCTGAAACGTGGCTTTATTAATATATGATGGGCACCACTAAAAGAAATTATCTAATAGACTCCAACTCTCATATATGAGTCATCTCAGCATACAAGAAACGTAAGTAATTGAAGCTACGGTATACTACTTAAGATATTCATTCAATCAGAACCTATTTTTAAGTTAATTATGGTCAACTTCTTTCAGCAAGTACAATATATATTTCTACTCTGTCTGTTCTATAATTCTGTAAAGTTTTCATGGTTGGTGGTGGGTTCACTCATTTCTGCATGCCAACTGCTTATAAATGCTTGAGGGATTCACCACAAACAATTCATATAGTACATGTAATCCAGCATTACTGTACATAGCCTCACTCTTGTTTACTCTTCTCTTTCCCACTGTCATATCAGGGCCATAGTACTGGGTTACTGCTAATGCTAACCAAATATTTCATCACTGCATCAGTTCTATGCTTAAAGCAAATGTGCTTTTATTGTGGAGCAGTACCAGGAAATAAAAGTATTTAAAGAATAAAAAAAAACAACACTTGAGTCATTTTTGGCATCCTTTGGATCTATCCGAAACAGAGTAATGAAGTGAGAAGTGAACACAGTGAACTGCTGATAAGAGCTGCAGGATTCAGTCCTTATCCTTACACTCCTCAACAAGGTAGGCTAACTGTCCTGTGGAAAACCTCTTGTGCCGTCCTGACATGAAATCAGAGTGCAGTTGCTCGTGGCATTATGGAAGAAGGCCAAATATCCGCAGCCTTAACTTTCATACCCCAGACAAAGTAGCTGCCCGAGGGGGTGTCTCCTGCCGTGTTACAGTGTTAAACTCCACTTGCTCTGCCCACAGGACAAACAGGAATCACCCTGATTTCTCGTTACCGCGATGACGTTCACAAATGTGCGTCAGCGTCGATGCAGGGGAGGATGTTTACTGTACTTTTAGGAAAGAACCATTTCATTAAAGCCTGTATGTTTACATATCTGTGTGTGTGCGCTGTCAGCACAAACTGGGATGCACTTACTCACACACACACACACATACACACATTTACTGTATCCACTGTGACCTTGGCCGCTTGGGTGCACACATACACTGAGAAGAAGAAGAAGCACACTCTCTGAGTCAGCAGAAACAGGAGCTCGGTGACACCCCTAATGAACCCAAGTGTTTTTCTTCAATTAAAGTACGGACAGGTACCGAGCCAAGGCACTCCTCTCCTCTCCTCTCAGGACGTGACAGCTGAACCCCTCTCCTCCCAAGAGCTGCCTTCCTCCTTATGTATCACACTCTTGGCCTCTCTTCTTTCTTGCTCCATCATGCCTCACTTCCCTCCACTGTGAAGTCTCATTGTCTCATTGGAGTTTTTTTTTTTTTTTTTCCCCCTCCTTCATTCCAATTATACGTACAGTAAGGTATGAGTCGGAGCAAGCAGGCCTTGCATGTCAGGCACATAGCTGCCAACCTATGTCATTACATACTTATCAGCTCTTTCCACTTCCTTGGTGTCTTATCTGTCAGTGAGCTGGAGGCGCATTTATCCCTGCAGTGGCCCGTTCGTCCAGCAGAGGGCATCACTACTATGTGGAGATCAATGATATTATCCAGAAATACTACACATAGCAACTAAGGGAACATCTGACTTCACAGTGAAATATAAACATCTAATATTAGATTGTTTAGAGATGAACGTTATTATAATCCTGCATTGTTTTACACTGCCTTGATTTGTCTATTATCCCTGCTTTCATTTTTCTTACTTTTTGGGCTCCGATTTGAATCAGATGAGGAATGTGAACCTTTACGTTTTTCACTCAATATCATTTTTATTTTGCCTCAAGGAGAGACTTGAAATTAACAGCAGGCCGAGGAAAAAGCAATAAAACACTCATTTCCCCTCATTAAACCAAATCAGTGAAACGCATGCCAGTGGAAAGAATAGGCTATACATTTTTAAAGCAATGCACCCACTTTTTCAGTACTTTGTACTTACTTACTTCTAGTTACTTTAATTATATATATATATATTGTGGAACATCTACAAACGGGTTATAAAATGTGATACGGGTCGGGGGTTAGAGTGGCATATAAAGTAGCTCTATGTGTCAACCATGAAAGTAGGCTACTGAGTAAATAATAACAACAATATAATAAGCTGTAGGATATGTGACAGGAAATACCATGTGTTATGCTTAAGCCTAAACTTTTTAATAAAGAGTTTTTACTAGTAACAGTGTAGGGGAGTGTGTTGCAGACACATAGGTTTATTGTCCTTATAACATGCCTGCAGTCACTTCTTTCATCAATCAGCATCTGAGCATCACTGACAGGCCCTCACTCCCTTTTCCTCTCTATTCCCTCCTCTCCCTGGCCGTGATATCTCAGCTGTTGCTGTAAGAGGGAGACACACAGAGAGAGAGAGAGAGAGAGAGAGAGAGAGAGAGAGAGAAGAGGAGGAGAAGAGGAGAAGAAAAGGAGCCTGTCCGGTGTCTCCACCGGTTTCCACCGAAGGGAATGAGAGGAAGTCACGACGCGCGAGACTCTCCTACTTTGAAAAGGGAAGTGTGTGTCTGTGTCTGTGTCTCTGTGTGTGTTGTGACGCGCGCGGTGACCGGTCCGATGCGGTAACAGAGCAGGACTTTACGGCAGCGGGGCGATCACAGACGGCAAAAACGTTGCCCGACGCACGCACGCACACAGACATATAGGCTACGTGTGCGGACACACACACGCTCCTGGGGGGTTTCCTCTTTCATGGAAACCAATGAGTATCTGGAGCTCAACCCCGAGTAGCCACAAGACTGGAACATAACTTGCCCCAATATCACCGGGGCAACTGCAAACGAGTCGGTGGCGCACACCTTAAGAGTGAAAACACATCTGACCCATTTTATCTCTTACTACAACCAACGTGGATGACTGTTTAATCACACATGAGCAACATCCAAGGTCATTTGTCCGTCACATTTGTGCGCTACAAAGGTCCCAAAAAAAACTTCATTCACTGCACCAGTGATGTCTGGATTTAAATGTAGCCTAACCCATACAGTTATATTTATATTGATATGCAACATATAAAAGATGCAATGTACCGGAAATGTGTGGATGAGAAATTGAGCGGTTCAATCTGCGTATAAATGTCATAATACTGGGATGCCCTCGGTCTTTTTTCACCCAACAAATACTGACATAAAAATAGTGCGACTCTTCTGAACTCTGGCGTTTAGTGGTCACATGAATAGGTTAGGTGAAACTTGGAAGGAAAAAAAAGAGAGAGAGACTTCAGAGCAGCGGCAGCAGCACTATCAGCCCATATAGACACACCTACCCACCAATCCACGTCTCCAGACCGCGGGTGCTTGTTAATCGCCACCACTGAGCCACAGTATGGAGAGACCTAGACAGAGGAGGTGGGCGCGTTTTGTGTCAACGGAGCAAGCCGAAACGCTTTAGTGCGCAGTGACAGAGGAATTAAAGCAGCAGCCAGAGGCAGATAGTCAAAGTTTTCTCAGCGCGGTTTTCTTTTTCACTGAACGTCATCCCCCGGTCCATGGGTTCAAGTTGCACATAGGAGTTATAGGCTACAGGTTTCCAATGGACAGACACTTGGAGACAACCGGCGCAACAAGCATGGGATTATTTTTGTAATGTGGATTGCTATTCCCTTGCAAGAAAATAAAGGTCTGCTGCGGAACAATGTGAGACGTTATGCGGCGTCTTGGATTCTCGTGTTTCTGGATATCTTGAAAATCATTGGCAACAGTTGAGAAGTTATGCGCAAAGGATTGTACCCTCCAACCCCGGGACCAACATGGATTTGCCGTTACAACCCTCTGCCCCTTATTTAGAGAAGTTTTAGCCGGTCCACTTGTGTTGTTGTTTAGTTGTTGTAAACTTCATGTTTGAGAACAAGTCGCCTCATTGGCCTTTTGGATTTTAAAGCGTCGCCTGCCTTTGGATTGGATTTCCAACACAATGAACTTTATTGACAGTTTGACACTATTATTTTTGACGCTGTCAGCTGTCAAGGTGAGTCGTGTTCCTCACAAAGCAAAACTGGACCGACACATCAGTCGACCTCTATTTGCGACATGCAGTTACTGGTCATTAATGTGTAGCTCGTCCTTGTCTTTCCTCTGGCTAGGTCACAGCTCATGTTTAAACAAGCCGAAATGTTTAGTGGCTTTGGGGAGATTTAAACAGCCATTACGCAGAGCCGACACTATATAAACCAAAACCACACACTCGTGGGTGGTGCGTTTTTGTGTGTGCGTGTTGCAAATGTGGCGTGAAGGAGGATTTTGTTCAAATAAATCTTGTGAAGTTTGACGCTAGGTGATTGCAGGCCTGCTCTAAAACCACCTTGGAGATATTATTACGCTTTAAAGGCGCAGTGGCTCCAATTAGGACATGTGAGCAGGTTCACTCCTGGCACCGTGGCGACCCTCATGGTTAGTCCGCTCCAGTGAGAGGAAGAAGCTCAGCTCCACACACTGAAGTGTAACACTCCGGGTCCAGAACACGACGGGAATTACTCATCAGATTAATCAGGCCGACTGGGGAATTTTAATAGCTGCCTGAGAGCGCACTGTAAATCGTTTTCCAGATAATCATTAATCAGGCGCAGCGTGTCCAAGAAGCCTTTGAGCAAAGGTTTCAAGGTGAAAAAAAGCTCAGCTCAGCGGCATATTTTCCAATATGAGTTGACTAGAAGTGATTTCCACTATGAGTTTACCACTTAAGCGAAAGCAAATATACTATTGTCGCAGCATAGCCATTTCTTTCAGGGGCCTCTTGTCCAGAATTAATGACTTTTACCCCCTCCTCTGTCTAATAAAGTGTTTATTTAACTAACTGGTTGATCTCATGACAGATAATCCACCCAATCAACGCAGGACAGTGTCAGGATGCTGCCTCGACTGCTCGTTGCCAGTCAGTCTATCATCACGCGGTTTAGGGGCCGGTGTTCGCAGCTTGACACCCGTCCATTAATATTACAGTATGTAGTGTTTTGGAGCGCCGGGGTCCCTCAGCCCTCAAGGCTGGACCCTCTCACGCCACCAGAAGGGGGCGGAGCCTCCACACAACCAGAAGTTTTTTTTTTCTTTTTTCTTTTTTTTTCATTTAAGGAATGGAAAAGACTTTCCACGCTCCTCTGAAAAGACCGACTGACTGAATACACGCCGGTGATACAGGACCGGGTCTCACGCAACATTGGCGTGATATTGCGCGACTTTGCGCGCGCTTGCATTATGAAAAAGGGAGGGAGAGAGAGAAGGAGAGTGAAGGAGAGAGATTGAGAAATAAAGGGGCGCGCGGGGGGTTGTGTGTGTGTGCGTGTGTGCGATGGCGACAGAAAGTTGCGCACGGATGGAAAGTTGCCAAACAGCCTTTGTGGTCCGGTGTGGTGGTGACAGCTACCCCCCTGTGAGGGAAAGTAGCAGGCTGAAATTCTTACCGGTTTTAATGGCAACACTTATTAATCCAGTGTTGCCCAGGGGCAGCGGGGCGCACAATAAAGGTTTGGTAACTGAAATAAAAAGCCACACAGTATAACTCTTATTTTGAAGTTGTGCCACGTAGCTGATGTGACAGAATTTAGGTCGACTTGTTTGGCTCTGTGCACCTCTGGTCAAATATTTGGCCATATAAGGTATACGCACAACACATGCAAGGCTATATACTACCTACCTACCACATAGGCAACATAAGGAATCCTGCTGAGATGATTTCTAAACGCTTTTACTCATAGTTAGATAGAGCTTACAGAGGACATAATGTCAACATTTGGCTCTCCCTGCAGCATATCCTGAGTATAGGTCAGGCTCAGATAAGATACATAATGTGCTTTTTTCATATTCTGGCAGTGGTCAACAGAAATGTCAAAATGCAAATATATTTTTTGCGCAACTGTGGATAAGTAGAGGGCATAGGCAACATTTTTTCTGAGCTCTTGCACAATGCACTGTAACTAACAGCTTGGCTTTTTTTCCCCTCCTCTTGCAGAGCGCCCACATACCGAAGGAAACAGAGAGAGGTCCACATGACGGTAGGTGTCCCACAGGGCACCGTGGGAATACAGTCTGCTCTGGTCTCCCTGGCTGGCACACAGCCAAACAGAGAAGGGCTGGTTTGAGGTTTGAGGTTCACCTTGACATAAAAAAAAAGGGGGAAATTATCGCCTCCTGGTGGACAGCTTTGTAATTTGACTCCAGTCCAAATCTGCCCCATTCCAACTTCTCACTTTTTACTAAATGAGAGCAGTTTCACCCCCTAAACCTCAACACTTGGACTTGGATGTGTTCATCTTGTACAGCATTCCTCCTTGTTTGAGGTTAAGCAGGGGAAATGTTATGGTGGCCAGACTCTTGTTATAGAACGGAATTTCTCCCTCTTGGCTCGCTATTTCATTTTGCACAATCCCAGCCTTGCTCAATCTAATTTGGACAATCAGAAGCTGAACTTCATGATATTGTTCAGTGCCGCTGTGTTTGGTTTGGCTTCCCAGAGGGCTGTCAGGCCGGGGTTGCGTTGGGTTCACAACTGCACTGAGTGATATTTTGGAGGTGTTGTCTGTCTGTGTGTGCTAATATCTTACCCAAGAACAGAACTCCTGCAAAGACAGAGAGAGGGGGGAAGTAGACTAGAGGTGAAACAGGCTGTTATTGTACAATAATACATGAATCACTGAGCTGAATCACAATGGTGAAGAAGTGGAGCTTTTGGGGTGACACGTCCAGCAATAAATGTAGTGCAGCAGATGGGGTCAAGATAGATGTCTAGACTGGTTGAGAGCTGATTAATTCTAATAGGAAATTGGATGAGAAGGTAAGTCTCTATTTACATGTATAAACCAAGGTTACTAAGTGCTTCCCAGTGGAACAATAGAAAGAAAACCTGTGTGTGCATGTACGTGTCTGTCTCATCTCCTTCACTCTGACTCCCTTGAGAGCATGCCAGTGTTTTTAATTCTAGTCTCCTTGTAGTTGTCTGTTATTGCTACAGCACAGTAGTGTTCAGGAGTCAGTGGTTTAGTCTAGAACCGCTCTGCCATTTTATAACCATGCACACTGTGCCTCTGTCTCCCAGTGATCCCTTTAATGGAGGTGTACAACAAGAGCTTGTGCCAGCCTCGGGAGCTGCTGGTGGAGATTCTGCAGGAGTATCCGGAGGAGGTGGAGCACATCTTCATCCCGTCCTGCGTGGTGTTGACGCGCTGCGCCGGTTGCTGCAATGATGAGATGCTGCAGTGCATGCCAACGTCCAGCTATAACATTACAATGGAGGTCAGTGGCCTGATTTACAACGGCAATACTTGTCCAGAGGGGTTCAGAGGGGTGCCACTGGCTATTTCTATTTAACCAGGACGTACTTGTGCCTGTAGAGGACACCTTAGGGATAGTTCAACATTTTGGCAAATTGGCCCATTGCCATAATCCCTATAGTCATAGCAGTAGGTTCGTTACCTTTAATTGTCGGTGCAAGCTATTTTTAGAACGGCGGAGCAGAGCCGTGAGCTGCTCAGAGCTACGCTACGGAGGCTAATGGGATTTCTTGGTTTCCCCCATCAAACTCATCAAATACACAATCCAACAACTCCAAAACGCGTTCGTGGACAAGTTGTGACCTGCACATTCACCGCGCTATGAGATAATAACGGAACGTTACGAGACGGAGCCGTTTTCAAGGTAAATTCATGCAAAACCGCTGATGTGCGTTGCGTTCAGGGACATTTTTTCAGCAAGCAGTCTCTGTATTTACCTCGAAAACAGCTCCGTCTCGTAACGTTCCATTATTATCTCACAGCGTGGTGAATGTGCAGGTCACAACTTGTCCATGAAAGCGTTTTGGAGTTGTTGGATTGTGTATTTGATGAGTTTGAAGAGGGAAACCAAGAAATCCCATGAGCCTCCGTAGCGTACCTGTAGCTCTGAGCAGCTCGCGGCTCTGCTCCGCCGTTCTATAAATAGCTTACACCGAAGGTAACAAACCTACTGCTATGACTATAGGGATTATGGCAATGGGCCAATTTGCCAAAATGTTGAACTATCCCTTTAATACTTTTATTTTTGCCTAAATATCCCGGCATAGGGGCACATCAGCTGCTTTAGTGTCCCTTTCTCAGTCTGTCCGGGGACAGTTAGCCCTGGTGTGACCCTGACTCTAACCCTGGAGTGAAAGTGGTTCCCCTTTTTACATTTAATCATTCAAGAGTTTGTCAAAGCCGTTTGTGTGAGGAATTGTTCAAAAAGCAAAGCAAGAACCTCTGTGCAACTAAACTGTTGGGTCTCGATTTGACGTGACGTAAAATTTGCATGTGTTATTCCTGGTTATTGTCTCATTTTACTCTCCACTCATGAGAAACTGGACAAACTAGAGTAGGCGCCTCCAGCTGGTCAGAAGTTGGCACCTTCCAGCTCTTGATTGGCTGAAGTCCCCTGAACCGTCCAATCGTCTGAGGGGCAGGGTTGGAAACCACAGAGGTTTTCCGAAACAACACAGTGACCTTACTGTTTGTCCTTTTGTTGATCCTTGAGTCCATTTATATCCACTTTTGCCTATTCTGGAAAATGTTAGGGTTGTGACTCACAGCACAAAGGACCTATAAAATTTATAGAACCATTATATAAATCCACATGTTGTCTGCAACTATGTGACAGTGTTCTCTTCTTCTTTTTCTCTCTTACAGATTAAAAGAATAAAACCCCAAAGGCAACAAAATGATATTTTCATGAGTTTTACAGAACACAGCGCATGTGAGTGTAGGTAAGAAACCTTGAACACACACCCCTACATACACACACACACACACACACACACACACACACACACACACACACACACACACACACACACACACACACCACCTCTACTGACACATGAAACCACTGTACGATTGTGCAGCGGAGCAGAGGTCGACCAGACGCCTCATGTAAAGTTGTTGTTTTCACTTTATCTCCGACTCATTTAACAGATACACATTAGGTAGATTCATATCTCTGCTTCTGTCACTTCCCTGGTCTTCAAAAGACAAGACAGTTTAAAGGGACAATTCAACATTTTTGGCAAATTGGCCCGTTGCCATAATCGCTATAGTTTTAGCAGTAGGTTTGTTACCTTTATTTGTCGGTGCAAGCTATTTTTAGAATGGCAGAGCAGAGTCGTGAGCTGCTCAGAGCTATACGCTACGGGGGCTAATGGGATTTCTTGGTTTCCCTCTTCAAACTCATCAAATACACAATCCAACAACTCCAAAACGCTGTCGTGGACAAGTTGTGACCTGCACATTCACCACGCTATGAGATAATAACAGAACGTTACGAAACAGAGCCGTTTTCGAGGTGAAAAACTGTCCCTGAAGGCAACGTGCATCAGCGGTTTTGCATGAATTTACCTCTAAAACAACTCCCTCTGGTAACATTCCGCTATTATCTCATAGCGTGGTGAATGTGCAGGTCACAACTTGTCCACAAGACTGTTTTGGAGTTGTTGGATTGTGTATTTGATGAGTTTGATGAGGAAAACCAAGAAATTCCATGAGCCTCTGTAGCATAGGAGCATAGCTTACACTGACAATTAAAGGTAACGAATCTACTGCTATAGCGATTATGGCAATGGGCCAATTTGCCAAAATGTTGAACTATCTCTTTAAAACACATCCCCAGAGACGTCCTCCATGTTGCCTTGGTTCAGTCTCAATCCATCACATTGTTGTGGGGGTAAAGGGAGTATGTTTGTGTGCGTGCTGGGCTCTTCCTTCAGGTCATTCCTGGAACTGCATCAGCCCGATCGCTTTAGTTTACTGATCTGTAAAGATTAGTGTCTGTGTCGTCTCTGTGCCCCCCGGTCACAGCCAGGTGATGTCCTCTGCTGCTCAGTGACCACACATTTAGACACTGTGTGACGCACTCTGTTACTCTTTCCTATACTCCGAGGCAGAGCGCGGTTTTTAATCTAATCTATTAAAGCCTGTGTTTCAGTAAAACACAGATTTGAGCTGTGTGACGTGAGTGGGTAAACTGTGACACAGCGACACACAGGGGGGGACATGCAGCCTCCTCCCACGTTTAAGGGAAATCTAATAAGCAAACAAACATCGTGGGGAGGACTGTTGGCTGGGAGTCAAGTGCTCTGGTCGTTTTATGTTGCTTTTCTCAGATACGAAATCGAAAGTATGTTGTTAAGTTATTCTTCCTACACTCAGCGAAGCAGCCCCAGTCTATCCGTGAAAGGCCATTAAGAGATTTCACTGAACTTTACGCTGTACTGCTCACTGCAATTTGTGATGACTCAAAAGCATTTATGGGATGCTATAAACCTTTTAGGGCACCTTAATAGAAACAGAGGATGCACACAATCTACTAAGTATTTGTAACTCCTCTATAGTTAAAAATAATAATAATTAATTCAATTTAATGCTACTGCTGTAACTTCATACAGCTGTGACAACAGCTGTGGGAGAGTATATAGCGAGGATGACAATAATGACAGGAAACTATATACAGTGCAGTCAGTGACCCTGAATCCAGCACGTGAATAATGGACAGCACTGCAAACAATAAAACTATATGACTGCATTAAAATCTTGAGAATTATAACAATAACAATCATAAAATTTAGCATTTTTTAAAGGTTCGGTGTATTACTTTGAATTTTTATATTTTCTTTATTCTCGAGCATCCTTTTTTGTTCATTTAAGTGTAAATCGTGAATGTAAATTAATTGCAGAACTTGCTTGTCCCAGAGTAGTTTGACATTGTGTCATTGTTCATTTTATCTTCAACAGACTGAAGTGCAGGCAGTCCACAGCACATCCATATCCCTCCATATCTTTAGATCATTTATGTATACTGAACATGCACACATGCACGTTTACCTTTATGCTTCATTCTTCCAGCCTCTCAAATAGAAACTTGGCAAGGTGTTCGTGACCTTCTTGAATGAAACACTGTTTCCCAACGCATTTGGCAAACTGCTGCCTCTGGAGTGTGCCAGCAGATTTATTGCTCCACACTCTTTCGTATCAGCAAGAGTTGTCACATGGACGAGTAATAAAACAAACCTGACAACCTGCTATTGTAGCTATATTTGTATGTGTGTGTGTGTGAGAGAGAGAGAGTCTGTCAGTGAACACACCTCTTTGTGTTACCTGTGCATGACTGTGTGCACTCTTTTAATTCCCAACAAATCTGGTTCATTTACCAGGCCAGGCTTCTGAAAGTGAAAGCCATGCAGGTTTATCACAGTTTCTGGTAAAAGGACATTGACGTAACACAATTTGAAAAGATGGATGTGAGCCCACCCATGTTGATAATGAGCCCTCTGGTCTCTGATGATCTTGATATGTATCTGTTTACCAGGAAACAATGGCAGGCCGCGATCTAATGTCGTTCTGTTTTGTTCCCGCGTTTCAGGTTAAAGAAAGAAGTGAGAGAACAGAGAGAAAAGTGAGTACAGCGCTCTTTCTGCATGAAAGATTGGGTTTTTGGGGGGAAACAATGGGGATTTGAGATTTGATCTTTTTTTTTCTTTGTTGCTCTGCAAACAAACTCTCAGCTGTCTGCAACTCTCACCCTTTCTACCTTTATCCCATATGCTGTTTCACTGAATCTGTTATTTTCTCCCTCTGTCTCTCCATTCACTTTCACACACTCAAACACACAGAACAAAAAAAAAAAAAAAAAAAAAGTCCACAACGATAATATTTCATTTCGACCACAGTGGACAAGCTTGTACATGAGATCATGTTATGCTGAGGTTAGCATGCAGCTCTCAGGTGATAAACAGGGAATACCAGCTTAATCCTGCCAGGTGAATGAGTGACACTTGATGGGGTCATTGCCCTCTCTAGCCCACACCTTCCTCCTCTGTTCTATATCATCTTTACATTCCTTTCTTTTCTTTGTTACCGTTTACATCCCACTTAACGTGTGTTACTCCTGTTCCTGGCTGCTGTGATATAGATAACAGCGTTTCTGAGTCACGGTAAACTTTTGTGTTTATGATCTTCCCGTCTCATGCGACAGAAGTCAGCGTGCTGAGAGTCATAAAACTCTTTAATCCTCGTTCTGTGACCAGTCGTAGATATCTTTCTACCGCAGGATGGTCGTCAGTTGTATTTTGGTTTTTATGTCAGGTTGTCTGTCGTATAGATAAGGGTTACCTCCGAGGGCCTCCTCTTTAACCTTGTCGTAACTGTTTACGAGTCCAGCGTTGATGGCGTGCTGTCACAAGGTGATGGTCTCAGGGTCGTTCAACTTATGTTTCTGATGCTTTCATACTCTTCTTGTTAGTCTTAATGCTGCGCCGCTGACCTCCACCGCGGGGTCTGGCCTTCTGTTAGGGTGAGTCACGCCGCTGAGGTTGTGAAACCAGTAAACTGTCAACTTCCACAGCGAAACTGATTTTTGGACAATCAAAAGAGGAAATGCTCACATTTACAGCATGCCAGCTTCATCCTCTTCCTAAGGTTTGGGGAGATGTTTATAATCAAGTCTGACACAGTCCCATTTGTGACCTAATTTCATGACTGTAACTGGTTTATGGAACCATAATGCAACCTTGCTAACAAAACTAAGACGGTGAACATGGTAAACGTTATACCTGCTAAACATCGACATGTGAGAATTGTCATTTTGACCATGTTAGCATTTAGCTCAAAACTCTGCTCTGCCTATACAACCCCACAGTGCAGCTAGCATGGCTTTAGACTCAGGCTTGTTTTTTCACCTGTTGTCCAGTTGTATTTGCCCTGAACAGAAACAACATTCAAATTCAATTTTTCTACCGACTCAGGTGGTTTATGCAGAAAACCTAATGTAGGCTTCAGTGACGTAGAAAAGGAGAGCGGAGTGTCAATTTTTTCTTCACAAACATCCACCATTCCAGTAGATTCAGGGAAATACGTGTACTGTAGCTTGCAGCTGGATAACGGGTAAAAACTCATTTCAAAGGCTGTGTGACCAGTAACAGAGTAACACGAGGTAACAAAGAAGTCCAACTATTATGTACTGCATAATAATTATAGCCTAATTCCTGGATAACTTCATTCCTGCACTCAGAAACTGGCTTATCATGTCATGGTGCAAGCAATTTCTTTATTTATCACTTTTAATTAGAAATTCAGCAGTGATTTCCTCTAAATACAATCAATGACCACATAGAAAAATATCACCAGTAATGTTTTTGTAATTCTATTTGAGTACACGAAACACAGACAGATAGGCTACTTTAAACCAGACAGCACTTGTGAAGATCCAGGTACATCCATGCACCTGTCTGTTCTCATTGAGCCACAGTTTGAAACCAGCTGAATCAGCTAGAAAACACTGACCCACATAGAGTCAAAGATGCAGTTTTGGTATCATTTATTGTCCCCAGTCCAACTGGGAAATTGCCCTGAGCCAAACCTCAGACCACGAATCTCTTTCACACGCTGCTGAGTCATTGTACTGTCGCACACACACACAAAAAAAAGGAACATTCGATATTCCCCACATTCACAAACTACAGGATGTGAGGGAATCGTGCACAAAGGTGACATACTGCGGAAGAGTCCTTACAGATAGGGACACACTATTTATTTATTTATTCATTCATTCATTGTGCTTGTCTTGAAACTCATATCCTCCTATATTGAAATTATTGAGATACATACACTGACTTAATGATTACATAATTGAACTATCTTGAACAAGCCAATCAGTAACAATAATATAATCAAAATATTACCTGTATATTATATTTGTACTTGTTCCTTTAATTTTCTTTTGCAAGGACGTCAAAATACAAAAAGGCTAACACATCAGTCCATCTCTCTCCTCAGTCTCTCAGGCATCAATCTGCCTTGTTGTCCTCTTTCTCTTGCAGAAAACCCCGGAAAGGCAAGGGTAAAGGCCAAAAGAGAAAGCGAAAGAAAAACCGTGACAAAACAATTCACGATGCGTATGTCAGCTCCGCCTTCTCCACCTACTTGCACCTGAGTGTTGCGCTTCTCATAATTAAGCTCATTTGGGAGGAGCTCCTTTGTCCTTTTTAATTTGCCCCTTAACCCCCTAATATGCCCATTTAGCCATCATCAATTAGCATGTTGCTTCCGCGCATTGTCCTAACTTTGTCTCATCAGTCATGTCCGACACACTCCAATACCAGTTTCTAAGCTATCCTTGTTTGCTAACCTGTTTTGCTAACTTAGCTTTAGCAAAACTTTACATAACAGCGATACAGCAGACTTATACTGTATACTGTACCTATCCCACGAGAAGTGAACCATAACCCATCTAATCTCCTCCCAACCTTACTAGCACAATCTTCAAAAGAAAAGTCACTCCTTATGAGAATGGAACGATGGTTGGGATGAGATATACAGCTGTGTGTCATGGAAAACAGTAGAAACCCGAGGTACAAGTTGCTCCTAACATCTCGTCATGTAGCTATAGCTTCACGACTGATAATGGACATGTTTAAAGAAGCTGGAATAAACAGATCCTGGGTCGACTGTTAGCTGTAACTTGAACCTTCTACTGAAACAGATCACAGCTCCACCATCATGGCTCCGCGGGCCGGGCTCATACTGTTCTGGTATCTGTGCTGGAATCGCCAGGATTGTAATCATGGTCCTGTGTTCAGTGTTGAGTCTGTGCTGCTTTGCTGTGTCTCGTACCCGTCTCCTTTCTACTCTTCATTCTTTTCATCTTTACAAACAGGTTTTGCTGTCCCGTGCATAATGCTGGTAGTTTTTATGTAATGTGAAGATAAGTGATGGCTATCTATTGCCTTTTTTCTGTTTGTTTGTTTTGTTTTTTCTTTCTTTTTTTGGTAGGGGGATTTGTAAACCAGCAAATTGTTAAGCAAGCACTGTTTTTGTGTCTCTCTGTCTCTGGTTTTGTCTCTGAACCCACACAAAAGCTCCCGTATTTGATCCTAAAATAACACAATGATGCTCTATTGTTTCTTAAAACTGTGACAGAATACATACATGTATGTGTGTTCTTCTGGAATTTGTATATTGAGATGTCAATGGAGTACGTGAGCCTTCATCTGTCCATTTTCAGCCTCTGTTCTTAATCTAATGTCTCTCTAATGTGGGAAACACACTCTTCGGTTTTCACTCAATAAAATCAAACCTTCCTAAATGGAGAACCAAGTGGACCCTCGAGTCTTCTTTATTCAGAGTTGGATGAATTTGTTATAGTGAGAGCAACGAGTGTCTTGTCAGTGACCGCAGTCCGAAGCCAGCTTGTGTCGTTTTGTGTTGCATGATCCGGTCCAGAGCTTTCCTCATTGCATGTCTAACACATATTTGTGAGCGGTCCAATCAACGGGGGAGGGTTTTGGGGGCGTAGGTGAGGGAAAATTACTGCTTGAAGATTTGCCTGCAATGCTACTCGACTGTCATATGCAGAGAAACATTTCAGGCGTTGGCTTTGAAGAGCAAAGTGGGGCATATCAAAGGGTTGGCCTATGGCTGACCTGGCTTGGTTATAGTACACGGTGTTAATCTGCCTCTCCCCATCTCTGTCTTGTCTGTCTTTCTGTGTCTAGTGTTTGTGAGCCATGTTGTGATCACTGCTCAGAGAGGAGAAAGCGATTATTCGTGCAGGATCCTGCAACCTGCCGGTGCTCCTGCAAACACACAGACGAATACTGTAAAGAACGCCAGCTAGAGCTCAACGAGAGGACCTGCAAGTAAGTGTCTCTGGTGAAAAACCTGAAGTGAAACAAGAACCTCGGGTTTCAAAAACAAAAAAACACACATTAAAATGACCAAAACTCAAAATCCAGCATGTTGTTGTCTACAGTAGATAGTGATATCTTGTATCTTGTAAAAACCTATAATATCTTGTCCAAATCTCTTCATACGTCTATTTTTAGTTGGCTTGAAAGAAGTTGTTCCATATTTAGTAGTTGATGTTTTTTGCCAAGTTAGAGAGGAGTGATACCACTCCTGTGTCCTGTGTCCTGTATCCAGCCCTGACTGCACGGTGCACAGTCTGACTCCCTGAACTGATACACAGCCGAACGACTCATGACTCAGTTCATGACTCAGCCCTGAGGCTCACATTCACTGTGCAACTCATTCACTGAACATATAGTGAATGTGCTGCACAGACGTTCCCAAGCGACACAATGACACGTTCGCAAACATGTCATTATGTCGCTTGCAAACGTCTGTGTAGTAGCTACATTCACTGAACTTACCTTTTATCAGTATCAGTGAATGTGAGTCCTCAGCCCAACTCCAGCTTTTTGGGTCACTCTTTCCAGACTATAAGCCGCTACTTTCTTCGCCCGCCCCGGTGTCCCAGCTCTCGTCTCTGCACACCGCACACAAACGTGTTCCGTAACCCGTAATCTTTTGTTTATGACGGTTAAGACAACACAAACACACACGCCGTAACATCTTGTATGTTATGTAACGTTATCCACCGCTCCATTTATTGATTTTTAGCCGGCTTCGTTGTAAACAAATGCACATGGGCGAGAGGAGCGTGACCAAAACAGCGGAAAAGCGAGCGGACTTGCACAGTTCCCTACTGTCTTTATGTGTAAATATCTCATGTTACAACATGAAAACCTGCGGCTTATATTCAAGTGTGGCCTATAGTATATGTATTTTCTTTTAAAATTTAGCTGGTGCGTGGCAGTGTTTAGCTCAGTTGGTGGAGCACCCGCCCCATGTGTTGAGGCTATAGTCCTCACTGCAGGCGGCCCCAGTTTGAATCCTGCGTCGAGCGGCCCTGTCCTGCATGTCATTCCCCCCCTCTCTGCCTCCCATTTCCTGTCTCTCTCTCAACTATCCTGTCCATTAAAGGAAAAAAAGCCCCAAAAATATACTTTAAAAAAAAATTTTTTAGCTGGTGCAGCTTATATTCAGGTGCGCTCTATAGTCCGCAAATTACGGTACTTTTTTCCATTGTTTTCCACACATTAAGTTGCTTTTTAGGGCAAAAAGTGTCTAAATGCCCACTGTACTCTACCTTCTCAGCACAGAAACAGCAGTCGCCATGAGTGAGCCTAGTGGAGCATTTAACAGCTAAACATACAGTATGTCCCTCTGGAGCTGCTGCTGGATGTTCTTGAATGGGCTCTCAGATCACCAATGGTTGTGACTTTAGCTCTTTATGTGCATCACTTCAAATCCTATACTGATTTCCTTTCTTCCTGTTTAGATGTGACAAGCCAAGAAGATGAGAGAGGTGGGGGCACCAGATGTACAAGATGAAGGAATATTCTAAAGATATTTCACAGCACAGCACTTTGACCTTTGAACCGTAAGCTCTTCTTTTCTGTGGAAAGCATTCCCCTTGGACTGGCTGAGAGAGAACAAAAAAGAAAGACTGAACTGAAGTTCCCTCCCACTGTATATCTGTGTGTATATAGACCATGATAAAAAGAAAAAGAGTACAGAATTGTTATGCTGCTACAGAAACAAATAACTAAACCTATCATTTGACAAAACGCAAATATCCGCCATGTGGTTTTGCATTTCTAACAGGCTTGCAATGCAGGTGTAGTCTTGTTGTCAATTCATTGTATGCAATTACTTCACTGGATATGAGTCTACTGTGGTTGTGTGTCAATCAAAAGTTGCAAAACCTCTCAATCTAAGATATATTTAACTGCTAAAACAGCGGGTGAGGCTGAGGAAGACATGGACGCGCCCTCCTCTCAAAAGTGATGGATGGATTCTCGTTGGCTGAAGTCTACTTTGGCTTTTGGACTAAAACAAGAGGACACTGGGACAGCTGACGGAAACCTTGAATCTTGTTTGTGTCTTCGTGATATCACTTCCTTTTTCCTCTGCGGACATTGCAGGGCTGACATGGACATACACAATGTCTCCACGATTGTGATCACCTTGCAGGAGGAGAGACTCTGGAGTGCCATATACTTTTAAAGGGATACTGGTCATCAATAATATCATTTAATGTTTTGCTATGTCCTTCATGAAAACCACTGAAAACATCCTATACTGTAGTTTGATTCCATTTGAAAACTGTGCCTCACAAAAATGTACTGAGAAATCTTTCGAGTGCTTTTTAAATTATTTTTGTCTCATTTTTCAGGAGAGGGGATTGTCAAAGTAGTTCTGCTAGCTCAATACAGAAATCAATGATTACATATCTTCTGCTCTGTACTTGTACATACTTAATATCCCTTATTGCCATAGTCCATTCTAGATAATTTATAATGTTATAGAGTATTTTTCAGTATTCAGCCTTCTACCCATATTTAATTTGGTCTATTTATATATGCAGTGTTATGTACCTGTGGCTGTTCTATCTCCCACCCCTATGTGTAAGGTCACTGATGGCTACTCACAGCACAGACACACTCTTGTGCTTTTCTACGAAACAAAGAGAGACAAAAAAAAAAGAAAAAAAAAATCTAGAAATGATTTGTTAACATTCCCTAAATGGATCGCTTGTATTGATGTGGTGATCTCTGGATTTTAAAACCCCTCTTATCTAAGGGTGTGGGTGCTGTGTAGAATTTTTAACATTTCTGTGTGTTTGTGTTTGTGTGTGTATGAATGTGTGTCTCTGTGCATTGGCCAATGTGCACATCTGCGTGTAGGTGTTAGTAACTTGTATTTAAGTATTTAAGTAGCGGACCAGTCTTTTGTCCGCACTGCAAGATGCAAATACAAATAAACTACTGCTAGCAGCTCAGCATACACTACCACAACACTACCACCGTTTGAAATTTTAAAACAACTTGCCATCAGTCTTAGAGCCCTCGTTATTAGTTCTCTTTTGTCTCTTCTTCTCTATTAACATGTTTTCTGTGTCTATGTAAAACAGTAAAGCATATTTATTTTCAAATTATATTGTTTTTATATAAAATAAGGAAAAGGTTGCTGTGTTGTGAATGCTGTGTTTTCAAGAGATTTAATTAGGCAACATGAGTTTTCCATGTTTTTTTTTTTTTTTGTGCAGCAAGCTGGTACTCACACATCTAATAAGAACCCCTGCAGAATGTAATCTGAGTGCAAATAGGGAAGTGAAATAAGAAATTCCTGCGCTCTTTTCGTGACAGACAGACAGATATTCATCCTTATGAATAAAATGGCACTTTGAAGCAGTGTGCAGTAATTTCATCTGTGAAATTGAACTCCAGACAGCCATTTAACCGCAGAGGAGGAAACGCCACATTTTTCAGCAAAATCTGTGTCATGACCAATGAGGAAGGCCTCATATTTTTCAATGGCCAAAGGATTATGTAATAGCAAAAAGTAACTGTCTTGTAAGTTTAGTAAGGTAACAGAGAAAACGACAACTTCATGTTTACCCGCACGTCTATGAGCAGAAATGTCCCCCCTCCCCATTCCAGATTGGAATACTGGATTTCGACAAAAGAAAAAAAAGTCTTTAAATAGTTATTTTGCTGTTACAGTAGCAAGACTTGTGTAAAGCTTGGTGTGGTTTGATGTTAGGGTAAAAATATGGGTAGGGCCATCTTGGGCCATAATTGCATAAGAACATCTAATTGTATCTACAGTACATTGAATGCTCATTAACCTGGCACCAATGCAGGAAAAAAAAAGCACATTTGCTTAAAGCAACACTAAGGAACTTTTCAACCTTCATAAAATATTTTCATAACTTTTGTGATGATACATCGACTTACAACAAGTTGAATGACACCTCTGTCGTGGTCTGAGGGGGTCTGTATCTCTTTCTCTGGCACTAAGCAGCTTTGAGGAGCATGGTAGGAACCCTGCTCTCACTTAAGTTTCACTTTCACTTTTGCGAGTCACAACAAGGAGGGAGCAGGCAAAACGGCACTTTAGCAATGGATTATGTTTGTGTTTTCACTTTGAAATGATCCACTGGAAACGGAAACTTAGTTTTGATGTCTTCTGTTAATTTTAATGCAGGATATTTACAGGGCTTCACGCTAGTGTTCATGGGAAATGGAGTCTTCCTTCAGGCAAAACACTACCGCTTTGGTCCACAGGCACCGCCAAACTCAACCAAAACTGAAAGTTCTTTAGTACTGCTTTAAGCGAATGGTTGAAGAAATACTACATCGTGCAATCAAATTCATGTAAGCATAAATTTCTCGTGGATGACTCAGGTTATATGGTTTTCTTATGTAAAGATGGAGAATAATAATGACTGACTGTAATAGTGACTGTCCAGAGTAGAGAGTCCTTCTCACAGATTTATATCATATTGCACAGTGCTCTGGCATCTGTGAGGCCCTCTTATCATGAAGTTGATCACGTACTGATTTGTATTTAATTGGCTAACTGGTATCTGAAACAACACAGCTTCCCTCCAAATTTGCCCCTTGGCATTTGTCCATTGCACAAACAAATCCTGAACAACGATCAAGAGGTCAACACTACATGTCTCGTAATGGTACAGTAGGTCATTTTTAAGGTGACGACTACGTCGTCATCAAGAAAAAATGTGACTTGGTCGTCAAAATAAATTAGATGAAAATTCTGGTTTAACAGCAGAGTTAGGTTAACACCTCTACTGGCACTTTTTCCACCATAAGAACTTTTCCAGGAATCCAATAACCTTCGAAAGAATTCGGAAACATTACCTGGAACAAAGGTCCCTGGAACATGTTTCCAATTATGGTTCATGGGCTGTACTTCCTGCACCTCACTAAACCTGTTTTCTTCTGCTCTCCTTCTCTTGGTGAAGAAATTCTCACTTTTTGGATAATATGTTTCTGGAGTTTCAACATTGTGTGTTTATTTTCGCTGCAAACTTTGTGTGTTACATCCCCATGAAAAATTTTCTGTTCCACTCCCTACCAGATTATCATGTCACCTGTCCCCCTTATCCGCCAGGGAGGACAAAGAGCAGTTTTAGCTACTAAAGTATGAGATTAGTGACTTGTTCAGTGACACTTTAGCAGTAGCTGATCTCTAGGCCTCTGGACCAAATCTAACCCCTATGAATGTAGATTAAGTGGAGGTTTTTGGATCTTTGGCCATGTTTGTTTTGAAACTCGCTTCGTCTTAGCCCCATTGCTTGCTACTTCCCGTTGGATTAGCTCGTGCGTGGCACTAATGCTCTGCTCTGCTCTCCCTGACTCATGCTCTCTCTGTGCATACCTAAATATAAAGCACACCATATAATCCCTGAAAATTGTGGGGCCCCCTTTACTGGGTAAAACACCCCGAAGAATGTCATAAACCGTCTAATCTGTGATTTACTAAGAACCCAGAATCAGTGAGCTAGCTAGGTGCTTGTCTAGAACCACTGTGCTGATTTATCAGTCTGTGGTTTTATTCTGAGATTTGATGGGAGGTTGATAACGGCTGCCTCGGACGGCTGAGCCCCTTTTTAACTGAGTGCAATATAATTTTGTTGTATTCTTTCGTTGGTATACATACAACAATATACACAATAAAGGAAACTTCATCATTTAAATAAGTGTTTAAATTTAAAAACCGTACGTGCTACAGTTTTGCTACTTTCAACACAATGTAGCCCCAATACTTTAGAAACTTTTGTCCACTTAAACTCAGTGCAAATTATGTATATTATATTAAGTCCATCACTCTGTTTTTTTTTTTTTTCCAAAAACTGTAAAACGTATTAAACCTTTCTTGTCCCACAATATTTGCTCAATTGACACCAAATTTGCAACACTGCATCTTCAGACCGTCCTCCACAATGTCAACACCTGGATTTTTGATATTTTAAAAATTGAGCCTACAGTGCATGAAAACATTTGACTGTAAACAGTACTGTAAACATATACCAGCCAATTTTTGCTAAACACATATTCAATCTTCCTGAAAAAATTGACAATATTTTGGAGTTGTGTGGAGTTGATGAAGTTTGCTATCAGAATTTTATCTCAAAAACGGAATTTTTGAAAACATTTTGAATTCTGCTCTCATGGGAACAATTGCAGTTAATGTAAGAATTGAATTTTTGAACATTAGATTTTCTCTTATGAAGCAAAACACTTAGCATTAGGAACAAATCACCAACATTCCCATGCTGTCAAGATGCAACTTTACATAATGTATTGTCAGATTTTTGTCTTGACATTTTGACAATTTTTGAAATCTGCCTTGACATCTGCTGCCTGGCTGGTGACTGCCTGAGTCCATTTGTGAAGCCACACTTCTTGCTAGCTCCTCCTACTCGTCGTGGTGGTCCCTCAAGGCTCCCGGCTCTTTTACTGTGGAACCAGCTCTCTCCATGGGTCAGAGGCAGACACTCTTTCCGCATTTAAGTCCAGGCTTAAAACCTTCATCTATGACAGAGCTTTTGGTTAGGGCTGGTTCAGGTAGCTCTGAACCATTTTATAGCTATGCTGCTATAGACTTAGACTGCTGGGGGACACATCTGGTTACATGGAGCCCTCTCCTCTCCTCTCCTCTCCTCTCCTCTCCTCTCCTCTCCTCTCGCACATTTTGAACTGTCATTATCTTTATCTGTTGCACTAGTTTGGCCTTGGTGTCTCGCACTCTCTCTGTGTTTCCACAGATCCACCGGAGCTCCATCCCTCTGCACCAACCGCCGCCTGCATCGCCCCTGTCCCTCCTTTTACCCTGCTGTTAAACCGACCTGCCCTTCCTGCCCATGAGCCAGTCTGCCATCCAGTCCTCCCATTAAGCTGGCCTGCTCTCCCTGCCGTTCCTGTATATGGCCCAGCCTGCCCCCCAGAAGCTCTTGTTGACCATTTGTTTTTCCATATTCTGTGTATAAACTGTTTCCTTGTCTGTACACAACATCTATTGCACGTCTGCCTGTCCTGGGTGAGGGATCTCTCCTCTGTTGCTCACCCTGAGGTTTCTCCTGTTTTTTCTTGGGAGTTTTTCCTCCGTTGAAATGAGGATCTAAGGACAGAGGATGATGTTATGACACTGTGTAAAGCCCTTTAAGACAAACTATTTGTAAAAATGGGCTGTGCAAATATAATTGCCTTGCCTTGGTGACGGCCGGGCAACGGCCCGACACTCCAGCCCTTCACACAGACTTTATTTCCTTTTCTTCGCTGCTAAGTGTGCATCTGGCTTAACGGCGTCCATTCTCTATCTTGGTGGTAGTAGCAAATATTCAAAGGAGAACTTTGAGGGCCAAAATGGAGAAGGTTCCATGTGAACAGCAGTTGAACATGGGTCAGTCCGGAAAACTGCTGTCAGGGGGAGGGGGCGTAGCAGTTGAGCCCGAGAGGAGGGGCCCAAAATGGATTTTGTGTTTACAAACTGCAATGAACAAACCTACAGACTCTACCTTTAATTGATGATGAGAAAATTAAGTTGTTATTCACCATCTTGAAAAAGGGCAGACTTTCCTGCAGCTCGCCTGGTTGTTATTTCTCTCGTGTATAAACATGTGGAGTCATTCATCAAACCCAAAGAATGCTTGAGTGTTTTTATGGGAGTCTAAAATGTACATTAATCTTTGTTTTATATAACCTTTTAAACATATTCTGACCTTTTAAGAGTAAAGAGAGAAAACCTTGCATCAGACCATGTCAGAAACTGATCCTGTGTGTTGGTGTGTGTGGTCCAGGTATTATTTATATTGTGGGGACATCAATCTGTTCAAACAGTCATATGGGGACCGGTGTTCCTCATGGGGACAAAAAGCAAGTCCACATAATCACAAGTCATAAAATGCTAATGCAAATTTTTTTTTTTTTTAGTTTCTTTCCATTCACTTTCCTTTCAGTTCATGTTTAAAATAGTCTTATCTCTCCAAGGTAGACTCCCATTTGGACAAAGGACAGCTTCTTCACATAAAGTGTGATAGATTATAAAGGAGGAGGGGATAACGTGATTCAGGTTTTATCTGAGTCTGAGTTTTTATCTGGCAAAAGTTAGGCTAAATTGTAAATAGGTGAATGTAACCTGACTTTAATTGCACGTGCCTTAGTCTGATGATGCAACTTTGCTCTTTTTAAATTTCAAGTCACTTTCAAGATATTGCAAAATGAGTGACTACGACAACTTTAAAAAACAACAACAAAGCACTACTGTTGATCTTGTTGCACGTCACCACATCATATTTTTCTCCAAGATTCTCATGAGTTGAAATGTCAACCCATGGTAGTTCAGGCCAGTAGCTGCCAAACAAGACAAACAGCTATAACCGACAGAGGTAACACCAATATAATACCTGTTTTTGTTTTGTTTTTAAATGCCTCTCTGTATTCAGACAATGACAATGATGATTGTGTGTTAGCCATGTTACATAAATGACACAGATTAATTGGGCTGATGCCTGAAGTTGTATTGCAATTTGAAAGACACAGGATCAGGTATAATGAAATATTAAATTGCAACAATTGGAAAACCTGCATGATAATCTTCGGTTATGTGGAGACAATGGAAATACGAATATGAATAGAGTATCCATCAGTAGGCTAGTTGATGATATATGAAATATGACGAAAACACAACAAAAATAAAGCAAGGGTTGAGTAAAAACTCGGGGCTACCAGACTTTGCTGCTCCCAGTTGAAGCGCATGTTCTGGAATAAAGAAAATGTGATGTAAACACAAGTTAAGTTGAGACGGCAGGGCAGGTGGAGTACAACTGAAAGTGATGAGAGCTGTTTGAGCCAAAATGCTAAAGTTACAGGCTCTAAAACCAAAATAATGAGCTGAAAGATGCTAAAATAGTTTAGGGTAATCCTAGAAACTACATTTACTTTGTTGCAGTTGTATGTGTCCACCTTGCTGTTTACATCTACTGTACATCTACAGACAACCCAAGATTAGCGTCACCAATTTGTTGTGGACAGGATATTGTGATGGCACAGTGAAGTTGACCTTTGACCTTTTGGTTATAAAATGCCATTATTCATTAGTCTATCCTCCCACACATTTGTGTTCAGTTTTGTCAGGTCTGGTCGTACCCAGACAAGCAAAGAATTTGCATAATAAAATAAAGACATGAAGTTCAAATAGACAGGGGAGCTTAAGGAGTAAGGGACGATGGTGTAAAAAATATAGGGCAATGGAAGCGGGTGTGATTAAAACTCCTACCACAGCTTTAAGACTCGAGGCAGGCGACGTGCTCACAGGCAGGTAAAATCTCCCCACACTGCTGATGTAAACCGAGAGAAATCACGACTCTGCAAAAACCCCTCCCTGAGGCGTGTCCTGCGTGATATGTGCGCACTCACACGTACTACGTCTTTAAGGCTTCTGATCTATATTTACCCACTTTTCCGACTGATTGTGACACTGAAAAATATCCTCCTGGAGTCATGAGGCAGGGAACCAGAGAGGTGAAGGAGGGAGGGGGAATGGGAATAAGACTGAAATCAGTTTAAAGAGGGATCAGTGGAGCAGGGTGGAAAAGAGACTAATTGAGCTGAAGGGGGACGGAGGGGTGGTGGGGGGGCGGGAGAAAAGAAGATAAGCATGGGACGGAGGAGAAGGAGGGAGAGGGAGAGAGGTGAAGGGCTGATGACGAGATGCCTCATCCGTGTGTGAGCACATGTGAATGAAAGGGAAAGGAGTGAACTGATAGAGTGGTGTGATATTTTATCGTCTTCCTCCCGAGGTAGATGATAAACTTTAATGCAAGAGGAAATCTTTTAACATCTGACTTAATGTGAAACACCTTCGCTACTGGTGAGAAACGTTTCCGTCGCACATAGACGGTTGGTCATTTGTGGTTTTGCCAGACTGGCTGCACCCACTCACCCCTCACATGGGTGTAGTCCAGCTTACACTCATTACCACAGTATTACCATTCACCAGACATGTTTGAGAATAAGTGTGTGTGCATTTATGCGCGTATACACATGTACTCGCCTGTGGCTGTTTATTGATTGGTTGAACAGGGGGAAAAAATCCCCTTTAGCCCTTTTTTCCTCTCTCATTACAAATCCGTGCACTTCTAAACCCGCTAATTAACACATTATATCTTTGTTAGAAAACCAGTGTTTAAGCAACAATCTTTAGACCATGCCAAGACTTCCAAAAAAAGGTCTGGAGACATAAACACAGAGTTACATGAGCAGTATCAGTCTTCTCATGTCACTCTCAAGCAGGGGACCCTATATGTGTATTGACAAAATGTCAAACAAAATCCTTTTTTAATATATTTTGGAACACAGAACAGACTCAACAGTTGTGATATTATAGCAATCTCCTTATAGAAAGGCTCTTTTCTCTTTGCCCCTGCTCAGAGAGGATTGAGCTCAGGATCAGGAACAATAGTAAGGGATTCAGTGTCTTGCTCAAAACTATTTCAGCTGGGCACCGACCAAGTATGTGGAATTCAAGCCATCTAATTGTGAGACCCTTGCAGTGACACTTTTCAGCGGGTTCTCCCAAGTAATTTGAGGGCAGTGTAGTTTTAAATACTTCTGTATATCTGTGAGATCTACAAGTGAGGAAGTGATGTGAGCTCGGGGAATTACTGCAGATCAGGCAGAAAGGAGCTGGATTTGTGTTCTTGTATTAGACAGGCCCGGCCTTGTTAGCGAATCCACAAGGGCTCAGTGTTAAAATTTGGCAGAACTATCCCAACTCCTGATCGGCTCCAAAATCACTCAGAAAATGGCAGAGGAAGCTGACTTTAAAAAGCATGAAATTTTAGGATTACGATAAAGAATAACGCTGAGTTACTTTTCCACTCATGCAAAATAAAACCAGTGATTAAAGGGTCGCGGATGCTGGCAAATGAGGAGTTTGTGTTGACGCTGTAACAAATGCTTTCATGGGGTAACTTGAGTCTCATAATCACAAAGTTCAAAAGGGAGCTGTGATGACCTGCAAGTTATTGTTTGACTTCTTATCTACCTTACACAGTGTTTGAAGAATAGATGTTTATTTGTTATGATGCAAACTGCCTATTTAAAAGACTGTTAATCATAATCCTATAACTGACACCTGTCCTCTCAAAACTCAATTTACACATTATGACAAAACAGCCAGTACATGAAACTATTATGAACATGACTCTATAGTAAAAAAACAGTTTGTTGACTTTGCTTTAAAAAAGAAAATGTACTTAACAGGCCTGTATAAATACACCCCCTGCTCTATCCACAGGTTCCTCCTCAGTGTAAACATTTTGCTCTTTCTCCCACATACACTGTAAATCTCACATCTCCACCCTCCATAACATCTGACCTACATGTCGACTCCTTCACAAGGTGCTTTATAGAAACACAGAAATGATGAATGATGCGATGTATATCTCTTATCTTTCATTTACCTTCTCCCTAAAAACTGTGCGATGTATTTTGAAAGTTATACTCTTGAAAAGAAGTAGAAGTTACATTTTCCAGATTTTCTCTCGTGTTTGACAAGGCTGTCAGTGGCCTGTGCAAAGGTAGTTCAACATGCACAGAATGCTGGTTATCAACGGGCTGAGTTCACTCGGGTTTACCAATTCGGATACAAGTTTGTCCGTGTGAGTGTTCATTGTAAACATCATCAGAACCAGGAATAACGTCCTAAATATGATACAAGTAGAAACACTGGCTACATTTGCTTAAGCAATATTCAGTGTTCAGCAGTGTGAAATATTTCCACATGGCCAATAGGAATGGGCGATATTTTACAGTTTGCGATATACCGTCAAAAAATTTCCCCACGATAAGAATTTGTCATATTGCGGTAATAACGATAAGTTCCAGTTGATAACGTTTTATTTTTATTTTATTTAACTTTATTGTATTCAGATTTACTCCCGTTTGATGACGTTGTGTGCAACCACGCACTCGCAGCCCAGCTCACGTGACAGGCACCTGCGTGCAGACCTGACCTCTTGGCACGTGAAGAACAATGACGAGCTAAACGAGCTCCAGAATTTGAATAAATGTTGAATCTGTTCTCACGTTTCAAACTTGTTTGATTTGAGTCATTACAGTTTTGCAGTACAGGTGAATTGGTATTTTTTAATCGTCACTTTTGTCGTTACTGGGATAAATGGCAGAAATTATCGTGATACATTTTTTTGTCCATATCGCCCATCCCTAATGGCCAAAATGAAACAGATGCCTATTAGAAATAATTTCCGATCATAAAAGTCAGGCTAAAGGATATGTGATACTATAACGTGAACAAATTATTAGCAATTTTTTTTTTGTTTTTTGTCTATTGTTTTTTACAGTAAAAACTTGCTCTTTTGTGTGATGATGAATGTTGGTGATATTCCACTGATTTATCAAAATGTCTACAACTCATTATTATTTTTCATTTAATTGTAAACTTGTTTGCTCCTACAGGAATGATTCAGCATGACTCAGTTTGTCCTGTGATTTGATTGTTCAGTAGTTGGTCTGGTGACAGGTCAGGGACTCACCTGGTAGAGCAAGTACCACATACAGTATGCATTGTCAGCAGCCCTTTTCTTTCTCTCTCTCTCTCTCTCTCTCTCTCTCTCTCTCTCTTATATATATGTATGTATATATATATATACATATACATATATATATACATATATATGTGACTGTTGACAGGTCCTGTCACTATGCCCCCAATTGATCATGCGTCCTGGCTACTTGCAAGGGGATGTCCCTTTGGGTGGGTGACTGGCAAGCGCGCATGACTCTTACCCAGGAGGTGTGGATTCAATCCCCGCCCGGGCCCTCTTCACCTTGCCACATATACTATATTAGGGCTGGGACAATTCGCTTTTCTCCCGATTCGATTTTTCTAAGATTTTTTGGATGCCGATTCGATTTAAATTGTGATTCTACGATATTGTCGATTTTCTCGATTTTTAGTCTGCATTTTTAACACCAGCGAAACAGTTGAATGATTATGATTGTCTACAGACTATTCCAGGAACCATATTTCCCCAAAAAATACACATCACAAGTCAGTTTTTAAGGTTTATTCAGCAGCAATATACTGTATGTTTACTATCTTTTCAAAAGCCTGGACTGCATAAAATAAGAAAAAACAGGCTTCTGAAACCTTTCTGATAAAGTGAGATATAGCCTAGACTGAGGTAAACTGCTACATTTTAACATTTATCTACAGAAACACTGTAGGAGCCTATAAATTAACATACTCCATTATAAGGTGAACTTAAACCATTTTCAAAACCTGGACTCTCTGTATGTAAAAAAGGCGAGCAAATGCACATTGCACAATATATAAAAAAATTAGAATTAAAATTTAAAAAATCGATTTTTTAAATCGATTTAAAAATCGTCCAAAAAAATATTGCGATATTTATATGAATCAATTTTTCTCCCACCCCTATATATATATATATCTGCAAAATAAAAAACAATTTTAAAACTGTGGTGACGACCTCAATAACACTTTGTCCTACTACGTCATAGCACAGGTCAGAGTTTTAGTCATTCACTCAAAGTTGGTCCCTTCTCTTCAAGTCAACCTCGCCCTCCTTTCATACATCTTTCACCGTACATCAGGCGCTTCCTCTCCACTATGACTCACTTCTCTGATCTCACTCCCTCAGGGCGGACGCTGACTTTTATTTTCTCCACTGTGAATGACCACAACAAACTCTGACCAGAACAGCTCACTGGCATCAGCTGCCCAACACAAAAAAAACATGTTCTAGCTACAGTGTCTCCTTGACTTTTCCCACAATGAACCCGCCTCCTGTCCCTCTCACACACAGTCACTACTGGATAACTTTTACCCCACAGCTCACTCACTGTGCTGGGATGTGTTAACACAGTGACTCAACATGACAACACACTTGTACTTTTGTATCTTTACTTTTTAGTAAATGGACCAAATACTTTTGCCAGTTAACAGAAATGGCTAAATTTCTGAAATAGCTCATTTATGAGTCAACAGATGTGTTATAAGTAAATGTATACACATCTAAAGGTTAACTATAGCAGTTAAAGTTCTGCAACTGCAAGCAGAAATTGTACAAATGCAAAGTTGACAACACATATTTATTCACTTACTGTATTGACAGTGACAAATATTTTACTTTGGGTTGAATAGTCCAATAATGTCCTGTAATCAATTAAACCTGACACATTTTTAACATGACCTAAGTTGGCCTTCAAATGGTGCCCGATTACCAAATGTGGATAAAGGAGATATCTTTACATATTGTCCAATTTACAGATTGTCATTGATTTTGATGAACCACATGGCATTTCTTTTGTAAAAAGTGAAAAAAAAAAAAAAAAAAAACCTGTCCTGTGGGGGTATTTCCTACACACATCTAGCACACAAAGGCATCTGCAACATGATATGAGTAATAAAGTCAGGTTCCGGCTTCAGACAAGCGAGCTGCTCATATAGCTACACTACTTATCGATGATTAATGACCGCTTTTAAAAATGTGAGACACCATAATGTGTATAACAGCCGGATGTCACGTCGCTGGGCCGGCCATGCCTTGTTGTTTTAATGTACACTTTGACCGGTGCTGCTGCTAATTAGCCATGGCAAATTGTCAGTAACACACAGTCCTAAGACATGGTGTCCAGGAGCAGCAGATATTTCTGAAAGATTAGCCGTTTGAGGGGCCGGTAAAAGGTTAGATTAAGACATTCCCTGCATGTTCTCTGTAAAATCGGCCTATTTGTGACCACTTACAGTAAATCATTTACATACGATTACTTTCACTTTGCTGAGGCTCACAACTGTCAATGAAACTGCATTTTGGGGAAAATGAAAGGGTCAGTGTTGGATAGAAATGATATTGTACCATCTAAAAACTAATAAAAAGCTTTCTCATTAATGTCCAAATGTCAGATCAGGTCCAGGTCTCTATTTCTAGTGTGACCCCAATAGTCTGTAATATGAAGCCTGCTTGTGTGAGTGCGTACACTGAGGTTTGTTGGTGGCTGTTTATAGTCACCTTGTTTATCATGTACTTATGAGTTGAAATCTGTCCTTGTTCATCTTGTACCTTGCTACTTATTTGATATGTAACCATAAAATCCGTAACCCAGTCTCTTCATATGATGCCTCAATCTTTGCTACCAACATCTGTTAAAACAATATCCACAATTTCAGAGAGCTGCCGTTACTTAATTTAACTCACATAATGACCTTGTCGCATTATGTCTCATGCTGTCATCATACAGTATATTGCCTATACATTAGGGTAATAATCCAAAACCCTATAAGTGGATTAAGTATAATCTGTTTACTGTTTCATATTCTGGGATTTTCACATACGTGAATTGATAGCTACTGCCTAATCCGCTCAGAAAACCTGTGCTAACTTGTGAAGCTCACAGCTGCGTCATAGGCCCTTCTGCTGCAGCACAGCGTGAATGAAACGCTGCCTCACAACACACTGTTGTACACTCTGTAGCTCAGACCCAACACTGAGAGGACCCGAAGAGGAAACTGATGTATCCAAAAGCACGTCGGCTGCAGCTCTATCACAGGTCCGGCGGCTGCGCTGCATCACCGAGTGAACTTAGGCCACGACCCGGCTGGCTGTTACATCATGGAGGGAGCCAGCTGCATCACAGAGTAAACTGTTGCATCACAGACAAAGACTCTGTTTAACTCCCGATTCATTCTGTGTTGCCACTGAAAGTTGACTTCAAACAAAGGTCGCGTCCAAAACCACTCCCTCGTTCACTCATTCACTTCTCCCTGCAAACAGTAAATTCAGATTCTAAACATTTACTGATCATCACAGCACTGCAGAGTCACACACCAGTAACTTTCTCCACAATGACACCGGGAGAGAGTTCATAGAAAGTATAAGCAGCCATGGACTTGTTCCTTTGTGACATTAATTATGGAGTAAAATATAATGAGTACATGTACTCTCAAATCAAAGGGGGGCTGAACACAGTCCCAGCAAGCAACTAAAGTAAACAGTGGCTGTTGGATGCTTGCCAGCCAATGACAGACAAGTATTTTACTTTGGCTATAACAGATCTTCACAGATGAGATAAATCCAATAACAGTAGCACAACAACAGCCTAAGAATCACCCTAATTTGTTGTAGAAAATAGTTCAACCAAATTTCCATTTTGCACAACTTTTGAAGTAATTTCCAGAAATTCGGCAAAGGAAAAAGTGAGATAAACTACATTTCAAGACAGGCTCCAAGGTATCACAGATTGATTAACTGTCAAAAAATAATTGGAGGTGGGCTTTGGTTCTCTGTTCAACACAGGAAAACTCAGTATCATTGACTTAGTTTATGGTTCTCAGGTCAAGTTCAAAAACACATACAACATGTGTTCATTCACTTGATGCTGAATATCACACTGACTACAACCTGCTACATTCATAGTGTGGTTTAATATTACTCAGCTGGATGTTTGTCTGATGTCTGCACCATATTCTCAACATGATGAAACATTTAGTCATGTTCATAGTCACTCTGTAAACTTGCGAGCATAGGAACAGTGGTTACCTTTGAATCAAGCCACAGCTTAACAGTGGGCGTGCTCAACTGCGTAAGCAAATAGCACTACACCTTTGCACGTGAGAAAGAAAAACATGGCATATGACTCCAGTGTTGTCACCAGCAAGTCCAAAAGCAGATGGACAGTTAAGTTCAACAGTGCACCAGGTTGGGAACAATTAACAGCATTAGTTTTCTGAGAACCTCATTCATGTCCAGGTTAAACTGATATTTTACCTGAAATACAGTTTCTCTATAACTGAACTGGAATCAGAGCAAGAATCAAATGGGATCAGGACCTTGTGCAACAACCAGTCTGATTACCTTGCAAAAGCACACACCTGGCTGTTTGCACCATGACAACAATCCTTTGTCCTTAGGTCTACGTTAACGCACAGGACACAAAGAAGCAACGACTACTGAGATTATCCTCAAAAGAAAAACAAGCAGTCATTTCAGCAAGGTCCTCGACTATATACTCTGTTTACACTCAAGTGACTATATCGGCATTTATAATTATGACTCTTATTGATTTGGAGCAAAGGGGAGAGTAGTGCTGCTGTTATAGAACCACATTGGTTCCCAACCTTTTTTGGCTCGTGACCCCATTTTGACATCACAAATTTCTGGCGACCCCGTGATCGCGGCCGTCAATCAAGATGCTCAGATATTTTTATATGGTGCATTTTATTAAAACTCTACTTATATTCGAAAAAGTGAAAGTATAGCTATAGAATACAGTTGCTTAAGATTGTGTGTGATGTTTTTAATCATAATTTTAAAAAGAATAATTATTAGTTAAAAGAATATTTGTATCAGTAATTTTTTTTATCAATTACTAGACATTTCAGGCAACCCCATTCGAATTCCAGGCGACCCCATGTGGGGTCCCGACCCCAAGGTTGAAAAACACTGACATAGTCTGTATGGAGGAGGTCAGGGTGGTTGGAGCCATACAGCTGCAGCCCCTCTGCACATGGATGTTACATGATGTTTGAACGTGGGTTACTAGAATTCAACAGGTTGTGCTGTAAACATTAATGTGGGTAATGTTTTTAAGATCCTTTTCCATGCGTCTCTATTTAGCTCTGAGCACCTGGTCCTCTAAAGGTCTCTGCACGGCCCTGCATGGTTGGAAGGATCAACAAAACACTTGAGGCCACTGTTCATTTCCTTTTTCCAACCAACAGTGAGGTTGGTTTCTTGTAAGCATGACCATTATCCTGTGGTAATTCCTTAACCTTAACCAAGTGGTTATTATTTTCCCCATGAGGACCCTCTAACCTTACTAAATTTAACCCAAATTCACGGTAGTGTTTTCGTGCCTAAGCTGAAACCATGCGGGCTGTAAGATCGGAAAAAAGTTTTATTTCTGAATGAGTTTTAGAAACCGCAGACAAACAACGTCATTCAGTCAACGGCTACTTCAGCACCAGTGGGTGCTAGACAAATATTTTTAAGGATTTATTGCTGCTACCATATGACAGTGCCATAATAGCCCAACTATTGTCACGCTCATGCAACCCAGAGTCACCCCTCATTGTGAAATCCTGCTACGTTCAGCTGCTGAGCTCAGTGGAATATGTCTGTGATTTTATACCTGGACACATGTGACGAGGAAACATCCACGAAATACAGGATATTTCTGGCTTTAGAAAAGCACGACTGATCCTATGTCCTGTATTTGCAGGCTAACCCATGCAGGTTTGTCTGGCAGGCTCAAGCTCAAGGACAGACAGATAAGAGGACACGCACAAACTCGCTGGGCGCACATTTACACACGCTCGCACAAGTTTCCGAGACTTAATCAAATATTTATCAAATTCAGTAAAAAAGTTAGAAAGGAATGAAACGTTGTCTCAAACACAACCTCAGACTGGGGAGAGGATCAATGTGGGTTATCTCCACAGTATTCCTTAAGGAAGTATATACATGTATGTATGCCGGTATCTATACTTTGTCCTTGTACAGTAAGATGTACCTGAGAGCCTCACAAGGCATTTCCAGGAATAACAAGCTCCCATTAAGAATGCATGTCAGGTGCTGTAGATGTGACCGACCTACAGTATCAACAATCAGACCAGAGCTTTAATGGGATTTCACATCCTGCGGTGTAGACTGCATAAACAATATTAAATGAAATGGAGATGAAAGCCAGAAGCCTAATCTCAACTCCTGTCTAATGCACGGGAGATAGCAGAGGAGAGAAAATGTGCAGTGGATTTATAAAAGCTGGATCCCTCCTAACCTCAGTCCTGGTTGAAGTGAGGAGGGATAAACATGAACTCATTGACACGTGATCATGGCAGCCCTACATTACACTCTCTCTCTCACTTTCCTCTGCCCACAATCTCTCCTTTTTCTCTCTGCCTCTCATACCTCCCATTCCTCCCACACTCACCCCTCTCCGCCACTTGCCTGCCCCTAAGTGTATCTCATTTTAGCATCAACAATCTGTAAGCCAAGAGCTGCTGTCACCAGATCCCCCCCCCCCCCCCCCCCCAGTCCTGCAGGGTTCTTAGGAATGGCATGTGTTCCCATTTGGCAGCTTAGCAAACGCCGACCACACAACTACAAACCGGGGGCTTTCTGGAGGCCGCGGCGGGCCGAGCTATAGGTCGACGCTTGTAGCTCATCTGTCCCGCCACCGCACAGGAAGATTTAAGACCAGGATGCACGGGGAGGCGGTCTCCTGAGGTTTCTGACTGACCGAATTCAGAGGTTTGCTTTATCAAACAGGTGCACGCAGGTTCATCGACGGTTATGACGGACAGGTGTTACTGCTTTGGGGTTTTTCAGAAACCCCCTATTACTCCTTTCCAGCACTTCTGAGCATCGATAATGTCAATGTTACTTCTCGGGTTTCAGAAGGAAGCTACACAAGGAGAGCCAGAGGTTTCTTGGAAATGACGATAGCCTCAACCCACTCCACAAACGCCATATGGCCTTGTTGACTGTGCATATGTGGGTGCATGCGATTGTGTACATGTCTGTAATATATGTTTAAATGCATACCCACTGCACGCTCATGTGTGACTAATTGAAAGCACATTCGTCATGCAAAACACACTTTTATGCATGGGCACACGCTGTCATTTACATTTTTTCCCCAGTTAGACAGAGCGAGATTTAAAAAAAGAAAAAAAAAACAGTTTATAGCTTTAGCCCCATGAGTGTGCACCACAGAGTGTCCCTGGGATTGGTAGAGCCAATATACAGTAAAAGGTCAAGGTGAACATGGACACAAGAGCTGGAATATGAAATTGAACTGTCACGTGACACTGGCCCGCTCTTTTTTCATTTTTCTTCTTTTTTCCTCTTAATGACAGACATTAAATATTTTGGTTGTGTCGCCACAGATTTTTATTTCCTTTTCCTTTTATTTCCTGTAACAGTCCTGCTGTTCCTTCCTGATTCATAAATCACAGTCTCCAGTGTTGCTCAATGAGTGTAGCCTACACTCATTGAGCAACAATTGAAAAAAAATTCCACCATTGCTCTTCCTTCAACCTTCTGTTTTGAGTTCAGCTCACTGAAGATGGAGATGATAATCCCACCTGAAAATTCCCAACAAACACTGGATGGATGGCCGTGAAACCTATGCAGACATTCGTGTTCCCCCTTGGATTAACACTTGGATCACTTTTCATCCAGCGCCATCATCAGGTCAAAAATGTCATTTGTCCAACACTTTTTGCCTCTGACTGATTTGCACAACTAATGACATTCCCACCAGCTCTACCTGGCCTTTGTGATTAGTGCTAATTAGCCGACATTAGCGCGCTAAAACGCTTAACCAACACAATGACCATGGTAAACAATGTACCGCTTCCCCACCATGGGATCATCTCTATGTTCCCCACTTTGTATGGGACCGGGGAACATAGAACCCTTTTTTAGAAAAAGGGTTCTATGTTCCCCACTTTTCCCCAAAAGGACCCAGGAAACATGCAATTTTTGTACCCATACCTGGAAGTGGAGTTGTGAGTGACTTGGCATATTTTTGCCTATTTTTGCGTGAGAAGTTGAGTTGTGACTTTGAGTGAGAAGTGTAAATTGTACCATTGGTTGGGTTTAGACAATGAAAAGAAAAAGAAAAGAAAGGAGTTGGTTAAGTTTAGTAAAAAGACCAGGTAGAGACAGGCCAGATAGATAGATAGATAGAGTCCAGAAAAGTAGAGAGAGTCCATCGACCAGCGATGAACATAGGGCCTTTATTTTGGAAAAAGGGTCCTATGTTCCCCAGTATGTATTGTGACCGGGGACCCTTTTTCAGAAAAAGGGTCCTATGTTCCCCTATTGCGACCGGGGAACATAGGACCTTTTTTGGGAAAAACGGGGAACATAGGACCCTTTTTCAAAAAGAGGGTCTTATATACCCGGGGATCATAGGTACGCTCCCCTTACCATCATGTTGGTATCGCTGTTGTTAGTTTTGCTGAGGTTAGCATTTAGCTCAGATCACCACTGTGTTTAAGTGGAGCCGACCACTGCTGTACACTTGTAGTCTTGTTGCTCTATCCATCCCTTGGCAAGGGAGAAGGAAAACGCCTCGTGAAGCAACGCAATGCAGAGTAGCACAGGCCAAATATAAGTCTGAGTTGCGGGAGGGAAAATGGAGGGAGAGCGAGACTGCTATTTCTTAGAAATAAGGTTACAGTAGGCTACAGGACACATTAAACCCTCCGCCTCTCTCTTGGGTCATTTCTTCACCTTGTGCTCATTTTTCACTTCTACTCCAGGAATATGTCTCCATCTCGTTTTATTAGCAGGGAGCAGTGTATTTATTATTTTTGGGACACTCTGGTCAAAATACATTTCATAGCATGGGGTAAACCATGCAGTAATGCAGCTAAGGGATTCCACTACTAACCCTCCTCCACCCACATCCTCGAACCTCCTTCTCCTGCAGACACAGACACAGCCAGGAAGAAGCATTATATATGCACACTCACATGTATACGCTGACACACATACATACACAGAGGTAACCCAGTAATTAGAGGTACTGTAATTGTGACTTAGCATTGTAAACTGGTGGGGCTGTGTTGCCAGGGAAGGATTGTTGACTGTAGGATTATGAGAGGGAACTTAAATGGTATGTGTTTATCTACATTCTGCAGTGGTGAGAGCTGCCGTCTAAAATATCCACCAGGTTCTCGGTAATGGAGTTGGCTCGGCCTGTAAAGCTTGAACGGTCATCATCATCACCATCATCATCATCATCATCATCATCATCATCATCGTTGTAACTGGCAACTTGCCTGGTTTATTACTGGATCAGTAGCAGGATGTTGGGCATAAATATAAAATTGTGACATGCACGTGAGTTTCTTTTGATTGTGTAATGATTGTTTGTGTTTCCACCATTTACTTTTTAACCACAGTAGCTAATGGATATTTGTAATGGATTATTTGAGTTAAGTGAAAATTCTTGTGAAAATACTCAAGTCAAGACAACATCGTGGTTGAGACCGTGTGATTTGGTGAACAGCTGGAGGTAGGATTGAACAGTTGTGATTAAATGTAATGTTAAGTACTGAGCATGGTTAATGTCATAATAGACAATATTGGGTACAAACTGGGAAACTTTTATTTTAACAAGATGTCAGATAGTCCATAATCACTGTCAGAGCCAGCGTATAAAAGTCTTAGATGAGTCAAAATGATCGACCTTTTACTTCATTGATTTGTGCACCTCAATGTTGTTTCACAGTCATTTATTTATCATAAATTTTCTGGGCATTTTCACGTGTGTGCTGGAAGAAATGTTATTGATTGTCCATATAACTCAGTTTCTTTGTGCTTATTTTCTAATATATCTTAAGCCGTTTTCCCACTAAAATTAGCGGGTCGACGCGGGTTTTTTAAACGCGGGTCAACCCGCTAACAATCGGCATTTGGCCCCTTTCCCATTGACCAAAATGAGCCGAGTCTGACCCCCCGCTGAGGGATCAGACAGAGCAGAAACCAGTCGCCCCGCTCTCATCCGCGGTGCAAGAGACACACACAGTCATGCCACAGCCGCCCGCCGCGGAGTGTCCGTCCGCCGAGGCAGACTCTCTGGCTGGCTGACCTGGAGCACCAGGACCGCGGAGGACAGAGAGTCTGCTGCGGCCGGATGACGGACCTCCGCGGCACAACACGTCAGTTAAACAGACTGTCGCTTCTTTTCTTTCCTTTTTTTCTATCGTTTTTGGTCAGTGTTCTCTGATGTTTTGATCCCAGTCTCGGATGAGAGCAGAGCGGAGCAGAGCTTTGTTTTGGTACGTGATATGAGACGCGACCGGCGCGATGACGTAGCGTCACGTAACGTTCAGTGTCATCACGTAAATTAGCGGGTTGACGCGGGTCTGGCGTTCCCACTGCAAGCCGTTCGGAGCCGAGCCGATTAAAGGCGATTTTAACCCGCGTCGCTTGCCGAGTCGTTTGACCCGCGTCGACGCGGGTCAACGCGGCTCGGTGCGCCTTTCCCACTGCCACCAAAAGCCGATTGTTAGCGGGTTTAAACGGGTTTTTTGGCCAGTGGGAAAGGGGTATTAATGTCACACATTGAATAGCTGTCTCAATCATAATATGGATAAGTAAATTGCAGAAACAACAAATGGAAAAAGAACCTAGGAATTTATTCTGCTATCCTAGACGTTCTTTAAATATATCACAAATGAAATAAATGTGACAAGCTCTCCAGGGAAGTGATGCAAGTCAGTGTAATGTCCTCCTCTGTGACAAGAACAGGAGTCTGTGTGGATGTTTATGTGAGGGAGACAGGTGCTTGTGATGACAAAGTCAAATATTTGACACTGGCTAATTACAAAGGCAGTCTTGTGACTTTGGCAGTCATATTTTCTAAAGGTGTTGAAAATAAGGCCTATCCAAAGACATGCCGTTAAAACTGTATACATGAATCTATACATACCGTACAGGCGCGCACGCATGTGTGTCAACAGTTTTGAGTTTCAGTCAGCTCGTTCATCATTTCATTCATTCAGTCCAGTTCTGCTGTTATTTCCCACCTGCTCCTCCTCTCATTCACCTGCTCACCTCTTCCTAATTCCCTCATTAGCACCCTTGTACCCCTGCCTGTTTTCATGGTCTTATCTTTTGGATTTTTTTTATCCTCAGCACAATTAATTGTACTTTGTTCAATGTTCCATTTGCGTATTCTTGATTTTGTTTTTTTTTAATACTCTCTATTTTTACATCTGCCCTCTGAGTCATGGCCTTGGGTTTCTTCTCTGAGAACCATGACAATGTGTGTGTGCGTGCGTGCATGTGTGTGTGTGCATACACAGCAAGCAGACCATAACAGCGGGAAGCACAGCATCAGATAAAATTTTAATCTATCGTATTTTCCCTTTCTTTCCTTGCCCTCGTTTTTGTGAAATTCCCACACACAACCACAATAAATCCTCCTACAACAATATTTCCATTCATGCCACTGCAAATCGCATTCATCAAAGTCACACATTTCCAAGCTATTATTCCTTTTTATGGCATTCTCCGACTCAAATTCCCATGTCCCAAATTTCCATATCATTCACATGAGTGGCATATCAGCAGATTTTTTTTTCCTCCACCCCGCTCTGAAATAAACAATAGCTGCTTTTCAGGACTTCAAAGTGCTGGAGGGGGTGAGAACGGGCTCTTGGTGGCATAAAATATCAAGGTGAGAGATTAGGGCTTATCAGAGATTTCCTTTGAGGAAAAAATGTTTCCTGTGGCTACTGCTCGACTCAACAGTGGAAGTGGAAGAGGTGTCCAGGTGTTGCAACAGGGTCAGATGATCAACTGCAGGTATGGACTCTTAGAATAAAGAAGTTGTAATCAGGTCCACTGAAATCTCTACCTCTCATTTCTGTCTTTTCCCAGTTGTGTGTGTGTGTTTGACTGAAAGTACCCTCTGACCAAAAAAAAAGCCAAATTACAGGAGAGCGTGGACTTTCCAGGAAACAAACATTTCACACACAACATGCACTTTTGATCACAGCGGCTGTCAGTCAACACACTATGGCAGAGGGGGAAAGTGAACAAAGTGATCTCAAAACAGCCTGTTGAGATCTTCACTGCTGCATGTAATGTCTCGTGGACAGGATTCAGTTTCCAGTGTGATTCATAAGTGCGGCATTGGAGACAAGGTCGGCTAAAACTGACGTGACGCCAAATGCCAGCCATTCATGAAGGTTTGGGTCATTCAGGCAGCAGACGTGCTGCTCTGTGAGTTCTGGGGGCAAATATTATTTGGGATCAGAGGCAGAGCCCCCATCAAGGGTCAGGCAATACCCTACCGCCCCCCAGTGGTCATGGGGCAAATGCAAATGACCTTGAAGGTTGGGGCATATTCATGCAGCTGCCTAGTTCAAGAGGCAGTATAAAGGAGGATCAAACAAATCATATTAAAAAAAAGGTAAAAAGCATAGCCTAACTATTGCTGTTCTTATATACACATTGATGACAAATTAAGGGGAAAACCTAAGTGGATAAACATAACAAATGCAGATACTTCCACAGGTGCACTGCAATGCAGGTAATTGCATTAGCTCACCTGGCAGAGCAGCCGCAATTAATAACCTTTGTAGTTTTTTGCACTAAAATCAACCCTGCCAATTAGTTGTATACTTTTGTACATTACATTGTATTTTATTTGCTATTGCTATTTTGCTATTTTATTATAGTTTGTTCTTTATATTATTATACTGTATGTTGTTATCGTCACTGTGTGTAATGCTGCTGCTGCACTGTAATTTCCCAGCTTGGGATCAATAAAGTCATCTATGGTACAGTTTAACAATCGACAACATCTCATGCTCTGTCACAGCTATAAAAAAACTGATCAGGCCCATGACTTTGTAGAAGGGTTCTCTCTCTGCTGGGGTATGAATGGCAGGAGCTTCCGTCACAAAGATACTCAAGTTTCAACGGGAACAAAATAAAGTCACATCTGCATTCCTCGATGGGAAAAACATCAGTGGTCCACAGCTCATTCAATGCCCATGATGTTAGCAGGGATTAGTGTTATTGTAAAGAAAACAGAAGAGCAACTCTTCTTCAGGTGGCTGAGAATCTCAATGCAGGACATGACCAGGCTGAGTCAGCAACAGCAGCTTGTCAGCAGTTACATAGAGAGAGAGGGATGTTAGAGTCTGGCTGCAGAGCATAAGCTCTTCATTAGGACCATGAGCCAACATCAGAGACTTCAGTGGTATGAAAACCAAGTGCACTGCTCCACGGGGATGTGGAGAAAAGTCTCATGATCCGATGAGGCGTCCTTCATTAGGTGAAAGTATGTGAGGCGTCCGTCCACCAAGAGGACAACACAGGTCTGAATGTTGGACCCTACAGTGAGGGGATCTTTTGGGATCCGCTTGTGCCCTTAGAGAGGAGAGTCACTGCAAACTAAAGTTGTTCTAGTGATCAACTTCATCCTATGACGAAACAGGAAGTTCTCTCCACCATCATCACCATCAAAACACCAAATGAGACAATATATTTGTGAAGAATCATGATCTTCATCCCTCTAGTAGAGTTCAGAGACTTGAAGAACCACTTTTTAAGAAGCATTGGTGCTGCTCCAACACCTTTCAAAGATATGTTGATCTTTCCTTTAATTTGTCATCTGTGTTGTTTTTGTAAAGACTTTCCTCATGTTTGTTCATAAAATGTTTAGAACAACCACTGAGTAGACTAGGTTGGTGAAAGTATGGCGTCCACCAAGAGAACACAGGCCTGAATGTTGGACCCTACAGTGAGGAACATGAAGTTCTCTCCACCATCATCACCATCAAAACACCAAAACACCCTAATATGAGAATGAGAATGAGATCTTCATCCCTCTAGTAGAGTAGAACTAACTGAAGCTGCTCTTTACTAAACAACACTTCCCTATGAAACTTGCAGGCAAGGTGAGGAAATAATGAAAAGGTATCAAACTGCCTTCACATGGTCTTATGTGAAGTATTTATCAGTGTGCTTTCACTTCCTACAGACAAGCAGCAGTCAATGAACAGGACTGACAGGAAGAAAGATAAAGCAAATCTGACTGTGTACCTTTTGGATGCAGTGCTACCATAAGTCACTTACAGTGCCGTACGTGACAGTGCTCACACATAATATGACTTGGCCCAAAATCTCCCCTGACACTGTGACACAGAGGGACTTTTACGTCACAGTTTTGACAAGTAGCTCTTTTCTTCACCCCACACAAAGCTTCAACTGTGCTCATAATGGACTGAGAGAACAGCTGCTCACATGTCAGCTCTAAGACTGTGTGAAAAAAAGGCCCTGTGCTGCAGGTGCTCTGGTATCGAGGGAGGCCTCGGTGCGGACGTGGGCCCCCACGGCACGGCACGGCACAGGTGGGCTCCGGGTGCAGGTGCTCATCATCAGACCCAGGAGTGCCAGAAGGACTCTGGTCGGGCTGTGCCAGTTCACCAGTTGCTTTCTGCACCCTGAACTCTATTTCTCACCAACACTGCAAGTAAGTGATTATGACTGAGATTATGGATTTCGAGCAGCAGCAGCAGCATCTTGTTCTTTCTGCATTTGTCTCTGTTAATTAATAACATGTGTAGGAAACATTTCACTCTCCTACTGACTTCTATCTTATTAGATCACTTTATACAGACTCAGGGCCGTTGCTAGGAATTCTGGGCCCCTAAGTGGGCCCCTGCCCCCTGACTTTTCCACTTTTTTTTCTTAGACTATGTACGTATTATCATTTTTTATTTAGCCTACTTTGTTTTGATGCTAATGCAGCATTACTATGAGTATTAGTCAGGGTCTTATGCAGAATAATTCAGTCATACAAAGATTAGACTACTGGGGTTTTTTGTGGGCCCCACTGGGCGCTGGGCCCCTAGAATTATCATCACCACGGCCGTGTACAGACTAACACAACAGACAACTATGGATGTTCACTGAGGCCATTTAGGAAATAATTCATATTTGCTCTCACACACACCACTATAGTCTCTTATACACACCATTATACTCTCTTACATACACTATTATACTCATACATACACACGCTACTCTTTTACACATACCACTATACTCACACACAACACTATGTGAGAGAGTATAGTGGAGTATAATAGTGTGTGTGTGTGTGTGTGTGTGTGTGTGTGTGTGTGTGTGTGTGTGTGTGTGTGTGTGTGTGTGTGTGTGTGTGTGTGTGTGTGTGTATGAGTATAGTGGTGTGTGTGAGAGCAAATATGAATTATTTCCTAAACAGCCTCTCATAGATATGACACACACACACGCACTTAAACCAGCTCCATTAGACTAAACTGTGCCCCGTCCACAGAGTTAATGTTTAGACGCACTGTGCCTACTGAGATATACGCAGCAAGTGGTGGGGGCGCCGTGCTGAAGGTCAGTCCCACATGTGCTGTTTGATCTTTTCCAGCCAGCAGCAGGCCAAATGACATGGATTTAAGGACCCGGGGCTGGGGGGAGGAGGAGGAGGAGGAGGGGAGAGTTGGCGAGAGGTAGCAGAGTCTTCACAAGCTGTGACTGACCCACCTGACACAAAGCTTTTACATAAAGGAGACGCAATCACCTCGGGAGAAGTAGGTCGATAAAAGAGAGAGAAGGAGGTTGTTGGGGAGAATCTAAAAGAACCTGTGTGTGTCGGTGACAACTGTTGCAAGCAGAATAACAGAGCTGCCATTACTGTTGACAATAGGCCCAAGGTATCAGCACTTCATTGTTTACAATGAAGTTCATATTGTGTTCCTGCTTTAGGGACATTTCAACAAAAAAATTACTGTGAAAAAGGGAAAATTTGTTCTCCAAAGAACATTAAAACTGAATGTGGTACATCATGTATTTTTAGTCTATTATAATGCCAGAGATAGCACCATCAAATGCAAACTTTTTCAAATCCACAAACTAACTGCGGCCATCTTATAGTCAGTGCAATTATGTGACAACTACAAACAAGCTGTAAAAGTCTTGAATTAATTAATTAGGCCTAATTAAAGAGGAACTATGTAAGGCTGGTCGCTTCTCCGCTGTGTTGCTAACCCTCCTCCTGACTATGTGCATTTGTTTACAACAAAGCCAACGAGAAATCAATAAATAGAGCAGTGGATAACATTCATATATGATGTTATGACGGGTATATTTGTGTAGTTTAATCTGTCATAAACAAGATATTACGGGTTACGGGGTGCGATGGCGGTGCCGCAGAGACGAGAGCTGGGACACCGGGTCGGAGAGAGACGCTAGGTGGAAGGCAGAGAGCGTCCACTCTCCCTGGAACAAGTTAAGCCATTTATTAAACCATCACAAATACTGCAGAGCTGTTTAATTAAGGAACAAATGGAGCATACTGTAATTAAGATACAAATCCTGCATAGTTCCTCTTTAAATAGTAAAACACACACACACACACACACACACACACACACACACACACACACACACACACACACACACACACACACACACACACACACACACACACAACTGAGGTAGCAAAGTGACCACCAGCCACCCTGGTGACTAGTTCACAGCAAAGCAACATGGCAACATGGATAAAGATATAAATTCAACCTGCTAAAAACCAAAGTCCCCCATATGGGAGACTTGAAGACACGCAGAACAATCACAGAGCCACCACTACACTACAGTAAGTTACTTAAACAGCAGAAGCTGTCCCACAGCCTGTAAAAACCATGTGTTTATGACCCAAACACAGCCCAAACACTACTCAAATAAACAACTAAACATCAAACTTCATGAAGCACCTCTGTGTGGACCCAGTCGCCACATTTCTGGCTCGTATACTACTGTACATTATGCAAAACACATCAGCTACAGCTCATATGAAAGAGCCGCTACAAAGCAACCGCGGCTAACACAGAAGCTACACAGAAGCACGTTAGAGAGAGAAGCCAAAAACTAGCAAAGTCGAGAAAACACAGACACTGCGTGGCCAAAACATGGTTGTAAATTCCCTCTTACCTTTGCTGTTTTGCCGTGAAAAGTTTGTTTGATGTAAATCCCATAGACTGTGGTAAATCCGCAATATTTCCAGTTGAACGTTGACAGGTGTTACATCTAAATCGGTCCGGACGGGCTTTAGGAGAGGCGGAACCTTTACAGCCTGCACGTCACACATTTCAGGATTCTGCTGATTCTGATTGGCTCATGAGAAGAATTCTGATTATGATTGGCTGCCAGTACTGTCAATCATATCAACGTGGGCCTCATTCAACCAATCCGCTGCAGAGATAGAGCCAGGCGTAACAGTACCCAAATCAGCTGCTCTCAGTGCAGATTTACGCAGAGGGACACAGAGGGCCTAGAAAGTAGTTGTTATTTAGTCCCGATTGATTCTTTTTCAGTTAGTTTATACAAATTGTGTGAAAATAAAGATTAAACAATGGTTTATAGTGGCAGGTGGTTCCAAGCTGTGCCAAAAATGGACATTTTGGAAAGCTCGTCTGAATATTTTGTAGTAAAATCTCAATAATTTTGTACTGCTTCACTTTATCAGAATCAACCACTGCAGAGATAATGTTCATACATTGTACAATCATTTGATAGAGGTTTTGAGCTTTAGCAGCATCATTCACTCATCCAAAATATGATTATTATTATTATTTTTTTTTTTTTTTTTTTTAGGCAAACATTATGTAGATTTAATTTTTGCTGTGTGCCATCTTCATTTACTCTTCACCAGTAACACATGCTGAAATTTACACATCTCAGCAATTTCCCAATTTTTTCCCTTTACTATGATAGCCTACCAAAAGTATTCAAATAGACCTTGTGGTTACAGAGATATACTCATTTTATTATGGATATGCAATTTTCAAGAAAAGGCCTAGAAAATAGGCTTGGTTTTTAACACGTTTAACAGAAATAGCAACAACAAAACTTTCTCTCATTCAGATTCATCACAGAGGCCTACCTGGTGGTGAGGTCCAAGTGTCCCTCTTTTCCTCAATTGTCCTCATGTTCCTTTAATTCATCAGCATCCTCCGACCAAAAGCTTTAAGGAAGGTTTTTCACAAAGGCTTTCCAAGATGCAAACCAACTGATACTGTCATAAAGTCCACTGCAGACAGTCAAACAACTTCTTCCTCTCCTTCTCCTTCTCCTTCTTTTCTTCTTCTTCTTTTCTTCCTCTTCCTCTTCCTCTGCTGTTGCTGCCTTTGCTGCTGTTTCCTCTTCCTCTTCTTCTTATCTTTTTTGGGTGGCTTTAACCAAGGGGGTGGATCGGACGCGCGTTGCCTTCATGGACAGTTTTTCAGTAAACAGTCTCTGTATTTACCTCGAAAACAACTCTGTCTGGTAACGTTGTGTTATTATCTCATAGCATGGTGAATGTGCAGGTCACAACTTGTCCACCAGAGTGTTTTGGAGTTGTTGGATTGTGTATTTGAGGAGTTTGATGAGGGAAACCAAGAAATCCCATGAGCCTCCATAGCGTAGCTCTGAACAGCTCGTGGCTGCATTTGGCCGTTCTAATGGGCCAATTTGCCAAAATGTTGAACTATCCCTTTTTTAAAAATGTATTCAAACACCAAATATGATGTCGTAGAACTTCATACAGGACTGATGTGAAAGGAGCTGATGTGAAATAATGACCGTTTCATTGGTCTCCATTAATTCATTATTTACAGGGTCTGACGTCCTGCTCAGGAAACCTTCACTGAGACAACTAACAGTTAATCACAGTGTTACTGTACAAACAAGTGACAGACTGACAGGCAGACAGGCATAAGTGGTCGTGGTGACAGACAGCCTCACAAGCCGCGACGGATGAGATGACAATTATGAAGGCCAGCGAGCACAAGAGAGCAGGCGTATAAAAAAGAAAAAAGTTGAAACGCTGATAGACGCAAACAAAAATAGCACAGAAAACCATGCACAGAGATATTCATGGACCGGAGTGAAGGTTATGAGAAGCATTGTTGACCGACCACGTCTCTGTTTTTATTGGCCACCCCCACACATGACTCCTTTTTGCAGACTAATGTTGTCAATCAAAATTTCTATAGACTCATGTTATATTTCATTATGGGCCTTAACCCAAAAATAGATGCATTATCAGCAGCGGCTCAAATGGCATCACGTTACCTAACAAATTGTTGCTGTGTGAATACGTATCAAATATCTGCTGGAAATCTGGCTCTGATGGTGTGACCCTCACCGCATGCATACACACACACACACACACACACACACACATGCATACCCGCTAACACACTTGCCAAAGAACTCCACCTGCTCTCTCCAGTCCCTTCCAACCATTCTCCTTGAAGCCAATTCGGACCAAATCCTGCTCCTGTGTTGGCCGTGCTGCTGCAGACAGTGAAAGGAAGATGGGTTTTTTTGTTCTGCTGGCCAGAAAGGCTTCGGGGTCTGATGCGGAAACCTTAGACAGGGAATAAGGTGGAACAGAGGAATACAGTCAGGGAATAGGTTGACCACACACACACAGTCTCTCTCACACAGATGTACTGTATAATCTGCAGCAAGGTAAATATGGTCACAGTAACCCGTGGGATCCAGGATCTAGAGGATTTTCCTGTATGGGGGAGGAGGAGGAGAGGATGAAATGCAAAGAAAAGAGAGAAAATGAGAGGTTCTGTGTTTGTGAATAAGAATGAGATCATGACAGTCTATGTGTGTGTGGTCAAAGTGTCTGTGTGTGTATAAGGGAGAGAGAGAGAGGGAGAGAGAGCAGTATTGGCTGCAGTCTGACTTTGACCCACACAGGCTGCCAGTAAGCAGGCAGCTGACAGCCTGGCCAGTTGCCATGCGAACCCAACGCCTCGGCAACGTGCAGCCTGCCTCGTACACAGCAGCGTCGTGGAAACAGTTACCAGGCATTTCTTTTACTGAGTCAACAGCAGCCACTGGTGGTCAAATCCAGACATTCATTCATAAAAATCTCTACCGCAGAAGTACAAAAACATTTCTCATGAAGTTCAGTGGTTGCACACATCACAATCTCAGTATAAAATGCCAGAGCATGAACATTTTAGGCACTGATGTCATACAAGGTTTAATTATAGACGAGAAAGACAAATTGGTTCGTCTTGCAAATGCCCCAGCAGATATATATCCACACATGCTAACTACAGCTGAAATAACAGCATCTCTATACAATCAGCAGGACATCCTCTGCTGTAATAGCCCATAGGGCAGAAGAGGACAGAACAACCTCTACCAGGCGCCCAGAGTCAAAAACCTAAATCAATTTAATGCTCCAGTACATTTGGATTGGAGGAGACAGTAGATCAGACAATGAATCTGCAGCAAGCATTCTGTCCTTTGCTTCATGGGTCACACAGTCCAACAGAGGAAATGTAAGTGACAGTATTGTGGCAAGTGGAGGAGGTGTCTGGTCTTTGCCTAATGCATGAGCAAGTAAAAGTAGGAGGGGACAGATGTCAAAGCTTCACAGCAAGAGCAGGACTTTCCATGTTTGCATTAAATAAAACCAGTGTCCAGTCTGGACTGCTGCTGGAAATCTCCACAGACACAAAATGATGAATCAGTGCTTAGTGCAAGTACAAAGTGACTTCTAAGTGGTAATGGTGTAGGCAGCAGGAAGGTCCGTGGCGTCTGCCTCATCTGCTCATATGTCAAAGCAGAACATCTGGTGAACACAGCCCAAAGGCATTCACATCAGCTCTGCCATACCGAGCTTAAAGCACAAGTTGGCCAAGAAACTTGACTTTTTCACATTTGTTTTAACAATTAAAAATGCTTTATTAAGCCGTAAGAAATATCTAATTTGGGAGGGGGAAAAAAACACACAGAGAGGACCGCCCCTTTATGCCGTTCTCTCTCCTCATTGGATAAAGGTTGTAGGATACAAGGAAAGTTTTCTCCTCGGCTTACAGCAGAGCAGAGTGACTGACAGACCCGAGTTTCAGACCAAACACATAAGTGATTGCTGTCGGAGGATATAACTATTTAAGACTTATATTACGTAATACAAACATTCCGCTTTCTTCTGCTTTAAGATACTTTTCTCCGCAACTGACAAGATAATCAGTGCAAAGGTGGCTAGCCCAGCTAGGCAGAGTCAGGCAGCAGTTGTTTTATTTGTTAGGATCTCCATTAGCTGCGCTCTAGAGCACCGCTAGTCTTCCTGGGGTCCACGTTTAAAACCAGTACATTTAAACATACATCTACAATGAGACAAGACAAGACAAGACAAGTCAACAAAAACTTACATATTATACTTACTTATTAAAACTGCACAATCGGATTGTCATCTACATCAAAGAACGTATGTAAGATACTCCAATGTATCTTATCAGTATAGTGCACATTATACCTGTTCCACAGTTTGGTGAAAACACATTTAATGTCTTTGTAGTCAAATGCTCCATTTCCTCTTATGTATCTAGTAACAAAGGAGAGCATGAAGCATGTTATATAGTGTCTGAGTAAATGTTAGAACTGAGTGTAGACAACACAGTGAATAAGAGCAGATGAGATAACAACGTTAAACACCTTGACTTCATTGAATCAGACCTTGAGATGGTGATGTCACAGGTTGCAGGCAGTTATGCAGGCAGGGGGGTGTGATGATGTCACCAGGATGAGCTAAAGCGCATAGCACCAGCGTTGGTATGTTTGTGTGTGTGTGCATACAAGAACTTGTGCTCAGACTGTGTTTGTCTATAAAAACTGCAGTTATTGTGACAATGCACAAACAGGAATGGAAATGTTACACAAATTAGGCACACCTCAATTAGTTTTCTTTTTCTGTAGCAGCACCTTAGAGATTTCTGGCCTCGTTTGAGACCATATACATTCTGACCTATATGCAAAAAGCCCTGTGTGCATCCCATCCACCCCACTGCAGCTGTGCAGAGTGTTTTGCCCCCCCGCCCCCCCTCTTCATCTGGCTTGAATTTTAGAGGCGCGAGGCAGACAGTGTGACTGCCAGTGTGACAACAACGTATGTGTTGGTGGAAGGAGGAGGGGGGGGGATCAACAGAACTGAATCAGCAGTGTCAGATTTGGGAGGGGGGGCACAAAGAGAAGAGTGGCAACTGCATGCGCTCTCTGCAGCTGTGGGCCTACGTGAGCATCGGCAGGAACGCTGCTCTCTCCTCGTCTCACCCCCTCCCTCACTCGTTCCCTCACCCTCTCTCATCTCTCCCATTCCCCCCCCCCTCCTTTGCTCATTTGCACCTTCTAATAGACTTTTGACAGCGTCTCTTCCTCCTTTGCTGAAAAAACCTCCTTGCACTGCTCTCTCTTGTTCTCTATCATAACTCTCTCCCACATCATGTTCCCAAATGACGAAGGACCTTGACAGTGAGGGATGTGTCGCGCTCAGCGAGCCAACGGACATCTGAGACGACTGAAAGGGAAAGAAGGGAAGGCAAAGATCCTTTTTCCCACACACACACACACACACACACACACACACACACACACACACACACACACACACACACACACACACACAGACATACACACAGCCAATCTGGCCTGAAATGACCTAGAAGGAATTGTGTGTGTGTGTGTGTGTGTGTGTGTGTGTGTGTGTGTGTGTGTGTGTGTGTGTGTGTGTGTGTGTGTGTGTGTGTGTGTGTGTGTGTGTGTGTGTGTGTGTGTGTGTGTGTGTGTGTGCGTGTGTGTGTGTGTGTCACCCTAAGGTAGTTTACCATGTCATACTTACGCACATGCCAATGCACGCTCATGTGACTACTTCAGTATCTTGAGACTGTGTGCAAACACAAGACTTGAGGTCAAGGTCAGAGGTGGTGTCGTGCACAATATTTAGCAGAATCAGACCATGGAGGAGGAGGAAGAATGAAGGGAGGAATGAAAATGAGGAGGCAGAAGGAATACAATGAAGAATTAATAGATGATGGATAAAGGAGCAGGGAGGAACAAGAGACAAAACACTGTATGAAAGAGTTTATACATTGTTGTGCATGTGTAAAAAAAAAACAAAAAAAAAACAGGAGAAGGTGATGTCAGAGGAGAGTAAATCATAACAGGGGCGATAAAGTGCCAAGCCAAATGGGCTGACTGTCCTTGTGTTGTACAGCAGGTGCATTTTTTGGCAGCAGACTTGAAGGCCTGCGCTGCCACATCTACACATAACTGAAGAGCAGTGCTGACCCCTACTGGCTAAATACATTTGTGTTCATGCCATCTTAAATGCTAAGGTTTCCCTCTGTCTTTAGTTTCTGTGCTCAGTTTAAACTACTCTAAACTACTGAGTTGAGTTTCTAACAGTGTTTGCCAATCATGTCTGGCAGGTGTAATCTTGTTAGCCATGAGCGACTATACGAATAAATCATTTTTATTTATAAGTCAAGTTATTAATTGAACGTTTCTGGATTATTCTCAGCAAATCGGCTCATGAATTCAGTGCAGGCAGTGGCACTAACAAATAAAGCCCTATTTGGCAAGGATAATGGTAGGCCTACTGTAATTATCCCACACAGCAAAGCTGGAACTTAAAACCACTATGAGATGAGACAACCAGGAAGTGAAAGCTGAAATAAGTGAATAACATCCTAATGCCATTTTAGGAATATGTGGGAAGTTGAAAGGCTGAAGTGAAACCATGGAGATCACTTCCTAATAAACTGACAACACTTCACTACACAATGTCTTCACTTGTTTATGGGAACTGCATAAAGTATGCCGAACACAATACTGCTGTGTTTGTTGTCAGGTTTTTGGTTTAAGGTCACTCCAGTAAAATGTGCAATTATCCATAATAAAAGTGCCAATTTAGCATTTAATCACTGAGAGAATGTCTCAGGATCCCTACAAGAGTATCAGTGTTGCTCTGTTAAAATTCTTTCAAAAGGCCTGTAAAAGGCCCAGAGAACAAAATACCCTCCCACCTCACCCCACCAGTCTGATGAGGTAATGTAAGATCAAGATGTCCCAGTGAGTAATAAGAACTGCAACAAATTGCTTCAAAATGTATTGAAAGAAACAGTATTTTGGTTGAAACCAATTTTATTCAATGAATACATTCACAAAAATTTATAAAAACATTTCTCATTTTTGAAACACACACACGTTATAATTTTCCTGAGCAATGCAAAATCTGGATCTCGACAGAATAAAACAATTATCTTTCAAACAAAGCAAAAGATTTTAATGTAAACGTTGTTCTGAAAAAGTTGCATGGCAGTGGCCTTTGTCATCCTTCATGTTTTCACATCATCTTTTAACATAGATTTGTGTGACCATATTATAAACCCTTTAACTTCATCAGTGCTGATGCTGCAGGTGCAAAATTTCCAGGATCAGAGGTCATCTGAATGCTCACAGTGATTTCATTATTTAGCACTTCATGGGTAATAGTAGCAGTCCTTTGAGCACCAGACAGTGTATATGTGGGGTCTTGTCAGTCAACACTTTATCAAAGCAAAGCGCTAAGGCTGAAACTGCGATGTGATTGTTAGATGTTGAGGATCAGAGAGTGAGCGGTCAGAGAAACCCACGAGGAATGGCATTTTCATCATCATTGTAGGCAAAACCCTGGACTCTGCCACCCTTGTAGAACTGGCGGAGGTTCAGTTTGGCAGGTGCAGAGACATACCACATGACCGCACCTGTGGGGTTCACTGACACCACAAAGTCAGTGGAGTCTTTCAGCATCGTGGTCTTGTCAGTGAAGACGTCATAGATCTGAGAAAGAGAGTAAAGACAACATAGATAGATGCTATTAATCTTGTGTGCCGAGTGGAGCAACACTGTTATGTGCAAGTTCAACTAAATAAAGCAATTCAATTTAACTTTACAAAAGTTATAAAGATAAAGATAAAAGTCTTAAGATCTTTCAGAGGAGATATGAGGAAGACAGTTAACTATTCACTCTTTCAAAAGGGTAAACAACACATGAGACATTTTCTGCCAAGAAAAGCATCAGCCTTCATCAGCCTTGTGCAGACAGCAAAGTTTGGTTTAAAATGTTTTGATCTGGATCTTGAATGATTTAATAAATAAATGGTGTCAGGTCATATCCCTCAACAGGTGTACAACTCAGGAGGATGGATATGTGTACCATTTAATGGCAGTTTAGATTTTAATACATTCCTCAGTGACACTGGTGAAGAGCACAATCTATTTGATCTTATCTGAATAAGGACAAACCTAAGCAACCTAAGTAAGAAGTGATAAGAGGAAATCCCCAAAGGAAGACTGAATATAAGTCTGGGTTGTGATGTTTAGCCAGGGCATATGAAGTTGTATCATCTGCATAAAATGTTTGTTGAATTGATAATTAGGAGGAATACTGTTATTCATGTGTTATGTAAATATCAGTGGATGAAGAACAGATCCCTGTGGCATTCCAATACTGATGGGAAGAGGGCTTGACTCCATTGCCAAGAAGTCCTTTAAAGACATACTGTACCTTGTAGCTGCCTGTGGTGTAGTTGAGTTTATTCAGGGAGGTTTGGTAGCGGTAAGGCATGTCGGTACGACGACTGAAGAACACCAAGGCACTGGCATTATTTGTCAGGGGGCGCCAGAACACCTCAATGCCACTCTTCTCCTGGGAGAAAGAAATTGATAACAAAATGGAAATAAATGACAGTAAGCCAAATGGTAAATGGTAAATCATCCTGCAAGATTCATGCAAAGAGTATCACCTTTAAAATTCGTCTTCCCTGAACACCCATTGGGTCCTGGTTGATGCTGATAGCCATTTTGTTCTGCAGGATGCTGCGGGCCCCACTGCTGATGGTACGCAGGTCATTAGACATGAAAAGAGGAGCAGCCATTATTGCCCACAGAGCCATCTGGGTACGAGACTGGTCCATGCTGAGGCCAAAGTCGCCAAGAATGAGCTGCAGATGTCAAAAATACACAACTGAGGAACATTATCTCAAATTATAGAAGCATACAGTAGCATGCTGTAGCATTGTGGCCATTGTTTTTTTTTTTTTTTTACTTTTGCAACTAATATCGCAGACCTTACAAACAGGCCATATGGAGATCTTATGTCAGTTAAACAAACCATATCAGGGTCATTCCATCTTCCCGGTCCAGCAGCAGGTATCAGAACATCCTGATTATTAAAGAACCAGTCAATAATGTTCAGGACACTGTCCCATGAGTCCTGGATGTCACCATAGTTACGCCACAGGTTGCAGATTTCACCCAACTGAGTGTAGTTTACCTGAAAAACGTAAATCAAAAATACAATTAAAAAACACTACAACATAATGCAGAGAAACAGTCTCATTCCACTCAGGGAAAATCTTTTCAGTGATGTGAATGTTACATTAAAATGTTACATCTAAAGCTTGAAGTTTAAAAATCTAGATTGAAAACATCCTGATTATACCTTGGGTGGCAGACCACCCTGGTAGGCAGGCCAGCTGCAGGAGTAGCCAATGGGACGGCCTGTTGCATTCAAAGCCTTCGACATGAGGGGGTAACCTGCTCAAGAGAGGAATGAATATTAGACAAGATCACATCAGAACAGCTTTATTATTAAAATGTAAAAGTCCTGTCTACTCTTACCCTGCTCCTGCTCAGTGGCATTAGAATAACAGCCGTCATATTTTAACATATCCACCTCCCAGTCAGCGAAGGTCTGGGCATCTATTTTAATCTTGTCCAGCGGGGTGCCAGGGTAGCCCCCACAGGTGTGTGTGCCCATGTCTCCATAGATTCCCAGCTTGAGACCCCTGTCGTGCAGGTAGCGTGCCAGCTTGTGGATACCTCCTGGGAATCTGAGTTAAGTTTATGATAAAGAAAAGTGTTACGTAATACACAAAGAAATCATTAGTTTGTGTCACGGCTGTCTTATAAAGTACACATATCCACTGAGATAGAACAGTTCTCAACCTTCATGGTTTTCATGATCACCTCAGTTTGATTTATTCTAATATGATCTAAAGAGGAACTATGCAGGACTTGTAGCTGAACTATGCTATATTTTTACCTTAAAGGTTATAGCTACAACTTTTTCATCAAAAGGATTAATTTAAAAAAAATAATGCATCCACAGAATGTCTAGAGGGGTGCAGAATAAAAGTATTAATTTTACAGAATTTAAAAAAAAATAGTATATAAATAATTGTTTAATAAATTTTGGCGGGTCCGAAATATGTAAATATTTACATCTGGTTACGTTGGCAACGTCGGCATGGAATGATCTCTGTGGCAACAGCATTAGAACGTTGATGTCATGTGTAACTGGCAACCAGTAAAACGGAAGGTTGGAGCAAGAGCAGGCAGTGTGAGTTCTACACCTACTGGCCAGAAGGAATTAAACTTGTAGCTATCACCTTTAACCTTCGAGCTTGTGATGGTTTGATAAATGGGCTAGAAGGCTCTTCCACGTGACGTGTGTGTCTCTTAATGCACAATCGCGCCCCATAACCCATAACAGATTAATCTACACAAATATACACGTCGTAACATCGTGTATGATCCGCTCTCTTGATCGATTTCTCGCCAGCTTCGTTGTAAACAAAATGCACATGGCCAGGAGGAGGGTTAGCAAAACAGCGGAAAAGAGACCGGACTTACATAGTTCCTCTTTAATCTATTTTAATCATTTCAGGGAGGTAAAGGACAAATGTTTTTATCACATAGACTGATGCTGCCCATAAATAACTCTGCACAGTATTGAAGTTACTGGTTAATGTTTTGTGTTAGTCATATGAGTGCATGACTGTCACATTGTCGCACCTGCTTTTCACAGCTTTATTGACTTGCAGGATTAAAGGTGTGTGCATTTGGGTGTGTGTGTGTCATTGTATGTCCCATACCTTTTTGGGTCAGCCTGCAGCCGACCCTGCTTGTCTCTCTCCATGGAAGACCAGCAGTCATCTATGTTCACATAGACATAGCCAAGTTCCCTCCAGCCATCCTCTGCCAATCTGTCTGCCATGTCGATGAACAGATTCTCACTGGAAGAAAGAAAGAAATCTCATTAGGAGGTAGAATATATCTTTCCTTAAGGAACATAATTCAGTGATGCTAGTGTCATATCTTTGCCTTAAAACTGCTGAGTGTTGTCATTTTAAAAATGAGAGGTAGCCTACTTGAGTTGATAGGTTGGCAAAAAAAAGACCTACTTCACAAGAAAAGAAAAAAGGAACAAAGTAAAAAGTAAACATGTTTAATGTGCATGGGTAAAGTCTGTTGGCCAACTATTGTTTTGATTTTCACAAGACTGGTTTGACCGTCAGAGCTCCACACCCACCAACTGAAACAGGATGTTTCTCATGAACCGTTTAAGAGTCTAATAAAATCCCCACACAGTTCATTTACATATATCAGAGTAAGATAATTTTTTCAAGTTGTGCTACCACATAAAGGGCCAGTTAATATCATCATATAGGGAGGTTAGTGACACTGAACTATGGCAGTTTGATGCTTTAACTTGCTGAGTTATATAGGCCTACAGTATGTTTGACATTCACAATCTTGATAACTAGTCTTTCTAACAACAGAATTTACCCCAAGGCTATTACCTGATGCAGTTCTTGGGGTCATGGTCACAGTCAATATCGCAGCGGAACCGTTCCCATGCCAACCAGCCCATGGGAGGTGTCCTCATTACTCCATTGTCAAGGGCGAAGGTGGTCACTGGGAGCACCAACGCAACAACCAGCACGGCCAAATGCATTTCTGCAGAGGAAATACACATTTGTGCTTTTTCATTTTACAAAAGCAATGCCCTGCATGCTGGCATACTGTGGGTTTAGTTTAGTTTTATTGTCATATATATTAAAAGTACTGTGTACGGTCAATGCAATGACACCTCTCACACAGATACACCTGTCCTGTCGGCTCTCACATGACTGGGTGTGACTGAGGCTTAAAGCAGGAACAGCACAACAAGACAGGTGACTTCTCCATCACACAGTCTGAGAAAACATCAGCTGACTTTATCAAAACTCCAGGACTTAAATCACATAAACCTCTTGGGGCAAGGCAGATACAGTAAAAACACATAACCAAAATGCATCCTACTCTCCAAAATCAGTTGTATTCTATTTAAAACTAATGAAATTGGTTTTGAAAAGGTACTTTACATGGTTTCATTGTTATTTTTATGCATTCACACCATAAACACAGTGAAAACAAACTTACTGTGATCCAGTGACTGGACTGAGAAGCTGAAAGAAGCAGCAGGACGAGGGAGGATGCGTTCAAGTCTCCTCGACTGCGATTCTGCGCTGGACTCTTATTCCCACTCGTCCCTTAAATGAACTCCATGGCTATAAAGTCTCCAACACGCCGACAGTAAAGAAATAAACTAAACCGTCTTTGACTGAACCGAGAAGCAGGAAACGAGTCGACAGTCACGTGACAAGGGTCAGCTGACCGCGGAGTATGAAGGAGGTGAGGAGCGGGGAGCAAACCGGTCGAACCGTTTTTAATGTCCTTTCTTGCTGTAGCCTACAATAGTTTTATACCTGTGACCGCCCGATAGGTGACGTTTGTATCTATATCAGAGACGTTCTCTTCGGCCTTTATAAACTGTAGCTATGGCTGAATTAATGGTTTAATCATCCACCAATGCTTAATACATCAGCTATTAGGTAGGCTAAGCCATAGTTAGACCCAGCAGCAGGTTGTGAAAAAAACCAACATGCGTTTACTTGTCATTTCATTAGAGATCCCTTAAGTCATCAGATGAGTGAGACATTTATAAAAACGCCATGCATTTCTCAGTAAGCCAAATATGCAATAGTCACCCATAGACTAAATGCTGATTGAAAAGAGAACTTTTCACAAATCTATCAAGATCACAATGGTAGCCTATTTGCAGTGTCTGAATGCATTTTCCCTTCCTTTCATGGTTTCTATTTGGTAGGCCTTGGTCATAGTCTATGTTGTTTCTGTTTTGATATATTCAAAGGGTCGAAATGTGAACGATTGTATTAACTGACCAACTTTATGGTCAGTTTACTAGCATATTTTCATAATATCACAAATGTGTGACACAGATCTTAGGTCCTTTGTCAAAAAAATCCAACTGAGGTGAAAGCACTTAAGTGTTTTCAGCAAAATATCAGAAGTCATTCATTTTGCAGGATGATTTTTTTTAAATTTTTATAGCCGGATGACTGTTGTGCTTTGGCCTCCCCAAGAAGTTACAAAATAAATGTAAGTGGTTGGGAGAAGTGGCATGGTGCTACAACATGTCCAGTGGGAGGCGCACTAGGACTAGAAATAGTCCCGTCATGTCCACCATTGCAAATGGGTAAATCCTATTTGCAATGTCTTATGAATCCAGTAGTGATCTCATAAAAGTAGAACAAAAGAACTCAAACCAATGGGTCTACTAAATGTGCCATGGTTGTGATATGTGAGTTGCCGTGCAAAATGTGCAAAGATAACTGTCTTGATTGCTGTGTCCTCTCTCCAATAAACAGATCTCTAGCACACAAGAGTTTTTATTCCTACATGTACATTTAAGCTGACAGAATATGTCTGTCCTGTCAGACCAGTCCTTCGTGCACTCTAATGCTGCGCCTGTCACTGGTTGCTCGTGCCCATGTGGGGGAAATGTGACATCAAACAGGAAAAGGTGGAGCCTATGAGCTGCAGCAACTGGGAGCCATGACACAAGAAAGCCTGGGTAAGATCACTTCTGAATATATTGAGAAACATAGGCAGAAGACAGGCAAAGCTTCAGATTTATAACACACACACGTGTGACTCAAATGCAGCTGCCTCTATATGGTGAACAGACGAATATAAGTTAATCCTCAATCATGATCTGTAAGCATGCAGCTGTGACACTGAGCTGCTGCTGCGATGATATAAAAATGAATCAGCCTACAGCCAGAGTATAGATAAGCAGTTTTACAATCACTCAGCGGCACTGACACAGGAATATAAGTGTGTGTATAAATATATATATATAACTGTGATGATCTGTAGAAATGTTTGTTGTTCTTACTGCAGTTCAAACATACTTCCTGGTTTAAGTTTCAGAATGGTTTGGTTCAAGTGGTTTCACGTTCCTCTTAAAGTGACAGCAGCAGTTCAGTGCATATCAGAACATGAACACGAACAAGTAATGGAAGCTGTATTCAGATTCTTCTGTTTAGTCAACCTAGCATAATGTAATAGTTCTTGTGATGCAGAATGACTTTGTTTTAAAGTTGAATCCTGTAAAATTATGTGCTGTAAATTCTGCTTTAACATAAAAGCAGCAGTCTCCTGGAGCTGGTGGGGACACAACTCATTACTCTGCATGCTGTTGGAAAGTTTCATTTATAACATGGTTGGTTTAGGTTAGTGTTTACATGGTAGTTTTATATACAATGGGCTTTGAATCTTTGAACTGGCTGTAATCAACTCACTAATTGAACACAAAAATGCCCCAGAAATGTAGAAATTATAATCTCTAAACCCACCTCAAGATAATCCTGATGATAGGGGTTATATTCTCAGACTTTAGAAAGCTAGACCCACAGTATGTATTACTTACCTGCCTGAATCCCCATGATGAGCAAACTGAACTGCATTTGTATGGTCGGAGGTATCACAGAATAAGAATTTCATTGTACTGTGTGACGCTGTCTTCGGTGCATATGACAATAAAGATTTGATTTGATTTGATCTCAGTAAATTAGAATATCATTGAAAAGTCAATTTCCAGTAGTCCAAATTAAATAAGCCCAACCAAGTATTGATTGCATACAGGTGGACATACTTTTCAGAAGGCCAACATTTCCATATTAAAATGCTTTTTTAATTGGTCATTGTGATATTAAATTTTTCTGAGATAGGCTACTGAATTTACAGCGGATGAAAATGGATGGATGGATACTGAATTTTAGGTCTTCATGTAAGCCATAATCATTACAATTAAAAATAAATTAAATAATGTAATGGATCTATATAATGTAATAGTCTCACTTTTCACTTTTTGAATGGAATTACTGACATAAATAAACGTTTCCATGATATTCTAATTCACTGAGATGCACATGTAGTTACTCAACTGAAATCTTCGTGTCTTTACCCCTCCCAGCACCAACACTCCTAAGAAGCGCAGCAGCAGGCTTTGCTTTTGGAGAAGCTGCATTATTTGCAGTTAAGCCTGCACTGACTGAAGATGACGTCCTGCTGCAAACTGCAGTGCTGGCTGCTGGTCGAACCAGCACCACAGGTGTTGGAGTAGTAACAGCGTGCCTCGTGTTCACCTCACTGCTCGTTTCCCTGGGAAGTGGGTTCCTCCTTGCTGCCATGGTGATGAACCTGTTGACCAAAATAGGCGTGAGCCGGGTGCCTTGGTTTGTGGAGGCCTCAACCGGGGCCTCTGCTGTGGTGGGAGCTGTCTCTACTGGAGTGTTAGTGGGCGTCCTCCCACCGTGGGCCTTCATCGCAGCCCAGGCCGTTCTTGTCCTTGTTGTCTACTCGTACTCTAATGTTAATGACATGACCACAGCTCTGGTGATCATCTTCACCACCCTCTACAGCAGCGTTGTATATGGACGGATGGGTGTCATAACTGGAGTGTTTGTCACAGGATTGACCATCAGTTTCCTCTGTGCCCTGCGCAAGGCCCTGACAGAGAGGAAAACACCAAGACCAAAGTCTAAAACCGGCTCCAAATTGTTGGAGAGGATTTTCTTCTATTCTGTTTTTGTGGGGATACTAGGATTTTCAGTAGGGTTAGTGGCAGGTGAGGCAGGAGAGGGGTCAAAGGCGGAGGTGGTTTTGATGCTGCAGTCAGTCCTTTGGGTGGCGTTTCTGTCTGCAGGGCTGCTAGGAGCTGGACTGGGAACGGTGGCCATGGTTGGGATGGGGCCAGAGGCGGCCGGAAAGGTCGCCGTGGGAGCCGCTATAATATCATCAGTGACCTTGAGAGCTATTCTGCAATCGTCCCCGGGGGCCCGCAGCAGCATTGGGGGAACGTTGGGAGCAGCTACAGCAGCAGGGGTGTCACTCGGAGCTGCAAGCGTCGCAGCGAAACAAGCGTTCGGGTCTAGAAATTCAACTTTAACAGTTTTAGGCTCAGTTGCTGTGGGTGCAGTTCTGGCCCTGCGAGGTGTGTCGCTGACTGGAACTCTGCTGACAACATCAGAACTTATTACCATCACTCTTGTTGCAGTGGGGGCATTTGTTCTGGGTGCACCGAAGAGCCCGTTCAACACTCAGGTGAACCTACAAAGGGGCCTTCTCACGGGGCCAGAGCTAATTAAAGGTATCGGCATGGAGACAGTCACCGCAGCAGCAGCACCTATTGGCGCCGGGGCACTTGGGGCCGCAGCGTTAGCCACCGCAGCTCTGGGGAGACTGGGGACTGTGGGAGTTGTGGCGGCTATATTGTTGGCTTTGGGAAGTGCTCTGAGTGGCATGATAGGAAAATCACCACAAACAACAAGTGCACACAGAGACTGACTGATGCTGAGTTTACACTTCTGCTGGTCTCTACCTGAACACAGGCCACAAGAACCAACTATACCAAACACCAAAATAAAGGGACAAATAATTTAAAAAAAAAAGAATTTTAAATGATGCCAACGCTCCTGATGTCAATCATGTCTCAAAAGGTGATGTTCATGTACAATGTTTTTTTCTGTGATTGTTGCCTTAGGGTATCTCTAATGCGCCCTTGTCTCAGGAATGTATTGCTAATAGTGTTGACCTCCAGTGGTGAATTGCTTTGGATCAAAGTGTCAGATGAGAATGTAATGAAAGGTTTTTGAGAATTTCCACACATTTTGTTAGTATGTCATGCTATCATTTTCTAAATCCATCCTTAAATTCTTGCTTGATTTGTTTTCTTCCAATAAAGACTCTTTTGGTTTATAAGATAAATGTTAAAAGTTGTCTTTTTCCCCCTCAGTTTTAAGTTTAAAGGGTGCAAGAAGTTGAGAGTGAAATGGAAGAAGTATTCACTCTTTCACTGTAATGTCAATTTGTGTGCATACAGTATGCATGATGTATAAAGAGATGTGCCTATATCGCTGCAAATCTGGGAGTATATGACCATTTCAATTATTTGAAATTTAGTCTGTTATGTGATGCACTATTTTCTTTTTTTACATTAAATTGAAAAAACTTGTATTATTACCATGTATTAGTGTGGCTCCCATTGTGATATGCCTTATTATTGTCAGACTGATCACCAATTAGCACTAGAGAATCAAATAAATTGCTTATTAGTCTACTTTTTGTACAGAAGCTTTAATGATCCCTTCTCCTCACTTGGCACATTTCCCAAGACATAATTACGAGCTGGCAGTTACTTTGGTTTCATCTTAGCAACAGTAACAGAGGACTTGATGTTTAGAAAAGGGAGGGGGTGTTGGGTGGGAGGAGAGAGAAACAGAGGCTGACATCAGAAGACTGAGGAGCATCTCAGAATAAGTTGTGGAGAGCTCGCTATCATTACAAGAAATATGGATTTACACACTAATATGTGGTGCCAGTCTGCCTGTATACAGACATATGACCATCTGTGAAGAGATGATATGTTGCATACAAATGGATATTCATCTGGAGGTGGTTGTTTTGCTGGTCTACCATGGCAGCAAACTGGACTTCAGCTGCAACAAGAGGCTGCAAGAAGTTTTTCTACTGACACAGCCTGTGGGCAAGAGGCTCCACTGATCGTATTTATTCTAAGGAGTTAAAGTTACAAGAGGAAACATGATAATAAACTCTGAAGGTAAGAGACTTATCATGGTGGATATATGCTGAAACAAACTACTCTTCTTCCTGGAATTAATGGAATCATTTTCTGCACTGAAATATTCTCGACTCATGTGGGTGAATCTCTCCACAATTAAAAGTTTGATTATGTATTTGTCCCAAAAAGTAGCACAGAGAGGGGTCACGCTCAGTTTTCCATGTATTTTGGCATTCTGTGCACTACAGGAATACTAATACAGTATTACATGAATCAAGAGGATTGTCTTTATTAAAGCAGCATGTCTCTGAACCGGGTCCACACAACAGACATGGAGCAGTCTGTAGAGTACTCAGTGGAGTCCTACTCAGGACCGGCTCCCTGTGACCCGGGTGGGACCCGGGAGGTGACCGTGCTCCAGTCCAGCTGCTGCAGCTGCCTGCCGCGCGCCGTGCGCCTCACCTTCACCCCGGAGTCACTGGAGAGACTTTACCAGAGCTACTTCCGTCGCCAGAGACTGGACAACCTGCCGCTGTTGGCCATGTTCGCCGCGCTCTTCAACAGCTTCATCATCATCATGTGCGCGGTGGTGTACACCGAGGACAAGCTGGCCATGGTGGTGGTGGCGGCCGTGGGTCTGGCCGCAGACGTGGTCCTCTGCGCGCTGTGCTGGCTGCGGAAGCTTCCGGGCTCCGCTGTGTTACGCGGAGCGGTGCCGTACGTCCTGTGGTTGATGATCACCGTCCACGTTTTATGTTACATGGGGCTGAACAACGAGCGGTTCCCCCACGCCAGCGACTCGGTGGGCTGGCAGGCCTTCTTCAGCTTCTCCAGCTTCCTGACCCTGCCGCTGGCCCTGGTGCCCCTCCTGATGCTGGCCGCCCTCTCCGCGGGAGTACACACCCTGGTCTTGGGGGTCATTGTTGCTCAAAGGTTTGATGCCAACCTGCAGGGGCCCATGCTGGTGAGACAGGTAAATATTGCCTCTCAGTAAAGTGACAAAAGCACAATGTTATCATTGAAGGAGTATAGCCAAAGTCAAGAGTTTGGCAACTGTCAAGGAATAGTTACACCCACATGTTTGTTTTTTCCCCCTTTATTTAGCCAGGTTAGTCCCACTGAGACCAAAGATCAATTTTCCAAGGGAGACCTGGCCAAGAGGACAGCCACATAGTTACAGTAAAAACAGTAAACAGCAGATTAGATTTACAACATTAGTCACACAGACCAGAACCAGAACCAGGGCTTGAAGTTGAAGTTCAGATTATAATTTGTTCCAAGCATTAAGTGACAGAAACCTAAATGCTTTCTTGCTCACTTCAGTTTGTACATTGGGAACTACAAATCACAGATTAACGGAAGATCAGAGATTGTGACTTCCATGTTTCCTTGTAAAAAAGACAAGACAAATAGGAGGGAGTAATACCCAGAATGGTTCTGCAAATAAACACCAATGGCTGAGGGGTTGAGCACTTCAGGATGTCCAGAACAGAATACACAATAGTGAGTAAGGGGATTACAGTTGTTAATGAATCTCAGTACCCCATGGTTCACACACTATCCAGCATGCCAAGACAATGAGCAGAAGCATTCATATACAGCACATCTCCATAGTCAACAGCAGGCATAAAGGTTGTTTCCACCAATTTTGGAACTAGCAAGACTTGTTTCTATAATAAAATCCTAATGAGATTTTTACAGATATGAATTGAGAGGCAGGCGTTACTGGGATTTTTAGTTTTTACATTTTATTTATTATATTTTATTCTATTATTTATGTAAATGTATTAATTCAACTGTAATGATTTCTGCATCTGTACCTCAGTACCATTGCAAATGTAGGTTTCTTCTCAACAGTTTTGTGATTTAAAAAGAATAAATGAATATGCCCACACTGTATCTTTGACACAAATATTCTTTAAACAGTGTAATGATTTTGTAATTATATTTGACTTATTTTGAATCGTTTGTCTTATGTGATATTAGATGCAGTAGTATAGTCCTCAATCCCACAAAGTAAAAATTTGAAAAACCAAAAGTGTACACTCCATTCAGTACTGTACCTGTTTTGGTTTCTCTCTGAAAGGAAAATGTGGAATCTTAGTCAGAAACAAAGTCCTGTATCAGCTGAATAGTTGAATAAATGTGTCTATAGATGCTCAGACAGGAAATACACAAATTGTTTCCTCATTCAGACCACAAAATACACAGTGTCATTTTCAAAGTTTCGAGAGAAAATTTTCCACATAGCATCATAGTCAATAGTTAAAAAGTGACAGTGCAAACACACATCCTCTCTTCCCCCTCAGCTTCTAGCCAACATAATGCTGTACCTGTGCGCAGCCGTTGTGGGTGTGATGTCGTACTACATGGCGGACAGGAAATACAGAACAGCTTTTCTGGAAGCACGCCAGTCCCTAGAGGTCAAACTCACCCTGGTGGAACAAAGCACCCAGCAGGTAAGTGGTTCACATATGTACACACACATAACTACATAATCCTTTTTTATTTTATTTTGGGCCAACACACATATATACAACCACAGAAACACACCTGTGGGGAAGAACACCCTGTGCTGCCTAATTATGGAGTGTTTTGCTCAGTGAGAGACTAATGGGTTGATTAGAGAGACAGTTGTTTTCACCAGTGGAGACACCATCAGGGACCTGGTACGATGTGGTCATCCTATGACAACCAATACAACCTTCTCCAAAACTGTTGGCAGATATTTTTATAAGTGTTACAGATTCTGTATGTTGTTTATCTGCTTACACACTAATTATCCTAACTGACTAGTCTTTCATTTGTGTCACTCAGTTAGCCAACCAACCTTGCTTTTATTAATTATATCCCTTCACTTTCACAAGCTTCTTACCTGTGACAATTAAACGGGAGCAGAACTGTGGGAGTAGTTGAGGTGGGGGTGGAAAAGATAAGGTGATGATGCGTAGGGTGAAGGATGGAAGAGGAAAGTGGAGGAAGATTTCCCAAGGTGTCTTGTCCCAGCAGGTTCTAGACAGAGAGAACCGGCCCACCACAGTGAATCTGACCAGATGAGTGGGTCTCTCCAGGATCCCTTCACTGCCTCAGTCAGGCTGTGTACGCACATGGGACAATTTATTCTCTCTGTCACTGCTGAACATGGCAGCACTCACATTTCTCTTGACTGCCTCTGCATGTAGGAGGAACTGTTACTGTCTATCCTGCCCAAACACATCGCTGATGAGATGCTGCAGGGCATGAAGAACCAGGCCAATCAGAAAGAAGTCCAGCAGCAGCAGTTCAACACTATGTACATGTACCGCCATGAACACGTCAGGTCAGCTCCGTAAAACCTTTTCTGTGGAGGGTGTGTGGGGACTTGTTGAGCGTTACATTGTGACATTTCCATTTCCACTGCAGTATCCTGTTTGCTGACATTGTGGGCTTCACCCAGTTGTCCTCGGCCTGTAGCGCCCACGAGCTCGTCAAACTACTCAACGAACTGTTTGCAAGTTTCGATAAGCTGGCAGCAGTAAGTATGTGTTTACATACTGTTGCATTCCCTTCTGTGTTTCTCTCCTCATCTCATGATACAACTTGGATAATGAGTCACATGATTAAAGCAACCCATACGGCTTTGTTTATATAGGACCAAATTGGATTTGGTCCTATATAAACAAAGCCTTTTTTTTTTTATCTCATCTTAAAAAATTTGGTAACACTTTACTTGAATACGGGTTCATAAAACTGACATAACACTGTCATAACCATGACATTACACCTGTCATAAACATCAATGAATACTTATGACTGTTGTTGTTAAGTGTCATTCGGTAAGTTATGTCACTTTTGATGCAAAGTTGACATTGTTTGAGATGTACTTGTTATGAGAACTTGACATAATTTAAACATTTTGGCAATTAGGTCTGTTATGTTGTCTTTATGTCAAGTTCTCATAACAAGTAGGCCTACATCTCAAACAATGTCAACTTTGCATCAAAAGTGACATAACTTACCGAATGAAACTTAACGACAGCTGTCATAAGTATTCAATTATGTTTATGACAGCTGTCATGTTGTGGTTATGACAGTATTATGTCAATCTCATGAACCCGTAGTCAAGTAAAGTGTTACCAAAAATGTTATATATTCAATTCGACATTGGTCATCAACTTTTATGTCTGTAACATAGCAACCGGTGTTACTTTTCACAGTTCCTCTCATCTGTTTATAGTTCTCAGAAAAATGTTTGAATGGATCAAAACCATGATGGACACTTAACCTAAAGAGAAATTAGAAGTATGGTTCCTGTTTACATTTCACTTGTTTTGTAGAAATAATACAAGAGGAGCAATATGCAGTAAACTAGTTAGCCAAGTGAAAATATGAAAAATTATCAGCTATCCTAAAGATATGGCAGTTTATTCAAGTCTAGGAAGTTAGGAAGTTTGTGTAGACTACTGTAATACACGTTTCCTATCTTAAGTTAGCATAGGAATTTTGACCTAGCAACTATTCAGCATCAGCTATAATGGTTTTTCCCTATATGGGGTCCTAACCCAAATGACCATGGTTACCAAACATGTGAGATGGGAAGTTTCTGTATTACATCCCCCAGGACTATATCTTACAGGTATGTCTCTGTTTAATTATTATTTTTTTTAGTAATCTACTGTTTCTAAGTTTTAATGTGGATTTCTGCCCTCATTTTACAGGAACATCATCAACTGAGGATTAAGATTCTTGGCGACTGCTACTATTGTATCTGTGGTCTTCCTGACTTCAGAGAGGACCATGCAGCCTGTTCCATAATGATGGGCCTTGCCATGGTTGAAGCCATCTCGTAAGTCGTTTTTATTATCACGGTTGAGAGAGGAAACCGGCACCACTGACAGGTTTTATTTGTATATCAACAGGAGTTCAATATTGCTGTAAGAGAAATTTGTGGTTTGAAAATGATGGCTGGAATAAGAGAATAGGAAGACAGAAATGGAATGATTAGAAAATAAAGAAGAAACTGTTTTTTTCTTGTGTCTTGTGATGACTTCAAAATTACCATATTGATCTTCTGCTTTCTTATTCCAGGTATGTTCGAGACAAGACAAAAACTGACGTGGACATGCGCGTGGGCGTCCACACGGGCACGGTGCTGGGGGGAGTGCTGGGTCAGAAGAGGTGGCAGTTTGATGTTTGGTCCACAGACGTGACTGTAGCCAATAAGATGGAGTCTGGAGGGATTCCTGGGTAAGAGCAACATACTCATGGAAAGTCAAACTATCGCCTGTACTTTATTTTAAATGGTGCTTATGCGACACAGGAAAGTGCATATTTCCCAGTCCACCAAGGACAGTCTGCACGGAGAATTTGAACTGGAGCCGGGGAACGGTGGAGAGAGGTGTGAGTACCTGCTGGAGAAAGGCATCGACACCTACTTGGTCCTGGTGCCTGAACAGGTGGCGGATGAGCTCAGTGGAAATGTTAGTGGTTGCAGCGCTGTTGTCATTTATGATCCAAATACACAGATTCAGATTTGTATTTAAAAATCTTAAACGGCTGTTTTTCCTGATTTCCTTGGCTCAGAAACCAAGCACACTAAATAACAGAAATTCAAACAACTTGATCAACACTACAGCAACCAACGGGAATGTAGCCTCACCACAGTCCACACCCACTGAGTCTAAACAGGAGGTGAGCTATAATAGAAGCCTTTATCGTTGTTATGTTGGAAGTAAATATCTGCTATACAGACACGGAGACTGATGTTTATACTTGGATTAGGAGTGCACTGATGCAGAAATGCATTGAGATTCTTTGAGAAATCGTCTACAGTAAACACATTAAAATCCCACCTGTGTCTAATCTGCTCTGCCTTTCTTATTCCCAGAGGAATAAGATGGTTGAGGAGCAAGTGATCAACAGGCGGCTGCAACAGGAGCTGCTGGAGAGAGAAACTCAACAAATGTAAGAAGACAGGAGAATTAAACAAACAAAAAAAGGAATAAGAGTGGCATTAGTTGGGAAAGGCCATAATAACTAGAAACAAATGTACTCAGCTGTACTCCGTGTTTCTCTCAGATTGAAGGACCATCAGATCAACCCGGTATCGTTGCGTTTCTTGGATGGAAAGTTGGAGGAGCATTACTCCTCTGAGAAGGAGAAACGGAGCGGAGCGGCCTTCTGCTGCTCTATGATAGTGCTCCTTTTCATCACAGCAATGCAGGTGTTCATAGACCCACTGTGAGTTCATATGTTTGTATTTAAATCACCAAAATGAATGCATTGTTAATTATGGAATCTTTATGCATGCAGACTCTGATTTTCTACCCTTTCAGTTGTGTCTTTGACCATGTGTGAAACCAGACTAACACCAATTATAACATCTATTAATGAAGAAGATTGTTAATTTGTCAGTAGCTGACTCAAAATGTGTTTCTGTTCTAGGTTGGTTGTTAACTATGTGACTCTGGCCATAGGAGAAGTTTTGCTGCTGATCCTCACAGTTTGCTCCCTGGCTGCCGTCTTCCCCAGGGTGAGAGAGCAAAACAAATCCATGCATGGTTGTTGTGGTGGGAAGCAGAATTTATTGTGTGAATGTACAAAAAAAAATGAATTCACAATGCAAAATGTATTCTCAGCATCAAACAATTACGACTGGTGTTAACTTATAGATACACATCGTATTGAGAGGATTTGTTTTCGCACATGGCCGTTTGTGACCCTCTGAGTACACAACACTCAGTGTTGATGATAATGATGGTGTTTTTTGTTTATCACAGATGTTCTCCAAGAAGTTGGTGTCTTTCTCACTGTGGATTGATCGCACCCGCTGGGCAAGGAACACATGGGCCATGGCAGCAATATTTGTTCTTACCATGGCTGTGATCGCCGACATGGTAGGCTACGTTACCAAATTCTAATACACTGAGTAAGTGTGTGTATTTTTGTGTCATGGAAATGTGTATTTTTTTTCTAATCCACTGAATTAAAATTTTAGTACATCAGTGCAAAATTGGCTTGTGTATGTGTATGTGTGTGTGTGCGCACGTCTTGCCATTTGTGTGTTTCCACTTTGTCCTCATCAAACTATCACTGGCTTTTATGTGTCTGACTACATGTTCCCAGTGGGGTCCATTAGCTGTCTGTTTCGCTGCCTGCTGGCTCATTTGTCACAGCCCCACAGGAGCAGCCTGTTACACACACTGCTGCCTTCAAGGTCTGACAGGAACACAGGAAACCAAAGTGAACATTCTTTTTTTTATTTCTGTTTCAGCTGTAATGTTGATGTGACAGACACACTTTCAAAGGAAAAATAAAAGGACGATGAAAAAAAAAACTGATTGACTATTATACTATATGGAGTAGTTAAATAATCACCATCACACGAGTTCATAAATTATATCTTATTGGTGGTTGATTGATTATATTTTAAATGTCACTTTGCCAGTTTCATGTTTACACACAGAAAATGTATTAACTGAATTGATGAATGAACTGTAACTTCTAATTGCCCATCTGAATGGAATGAGTTAACATCATCTCTGTAATGTTCAGTCCTTGCTTGTTACAAATGCCAGAAACGGTTTACCTACCTGGTAAAACCAAGCTACAGAGGCACTGACAGGCATTCAGTGAAAACTACTCTGTCTTTTTATTTTTGCATGTTGCAGCTAAGTTGTGCCCCGCCATCGCTCCGCATCTTCAACAGCACCTCTGGCCCCGTCTTGGAGTCATTTGGGGACCAAGGCTGTGTCGATAACCCAAAACACTACAGCTTCATGGCTGTGATGTCACTCATCGCAGCCGTCATGTTGGTGCAGGTCAGCCATCTGATTAAACTGGGCCTCATGGTGCTGGTTGTGACAGCAACTGGAGCTGTTAATATCTACAGCTGGCGGGACATTTATGACCTATATGACTATATACAGTTTGCCTCCTACAGGTGAGAAAACAGATAAATAATAAAATACAATATAAGATCAGAGGCCTTTAGGTGATACTGATGTCTTTGTGTCTTCAGAACATCTACGGTACCATCTAAGTACCTCATGACCATTATGATTATCATCATGATGATTGGTTTCTACTTCTACGCCCGTCATGTGAGTCCTTTTTCTTCTGCACACCCACACAGTGTCACCCTCAGCTGACCCACAGCCTGTTGACTGTAGACTTCAAAAGTCAGCACAGACTAAAGCAACTCTCAAATTTCGTCATCACACCTATTTATCTCCAAATAATGCGTCACTGAATCTGTGTCACCTGAGTCTTTTCTACACTGTGTGTGCACAGCTGGAACGTCAGTCCAGGAAGCTGTTCCTGTGGAAGATTGGCGTCCATGACCAGAAGGAGAGAGTATTTGAGATGAGACGCTGGAATGAGGCACTGGTCACCAACATGCTGCCAGAACATGTGGCCAAACACTTCCTGGGCACTAAGAAGAGAGATGAGGTACATATGTGTGTGTGTGTGTGTGTGTGTGTGTGTGCGAAGTTACAGGATCATCTTACATATGTGGGTGTTTTAGGTGCAGTATCAAAAAAGAAAATGATATGAGTGAGGAATGTCAAGTAGGAGGAGGAGGAGGGGAAGGAATGTCCAACAGCATGATGCTATTTAAAAGCCATTCCAGTTCAAACCTCAATCAGAGGCAACATAAATAACTCATCTAAAGCAACTTAACCAGCAACATACACTTAAGATAATTTCACCTCTTAAAGGGATACTTCACCCAAAATCAATAATTCACCAATTTTCTACTCACCGTCATGCCAAGGAAGGGTTCGGAGAACTTTCATCAAAACACTTTTGGAGTTCCAGGGATCAAATTCATTTTTTTACAAACAACTTTTTCATGTCGCGGCTTCAGGACACTTGGGTCAGTACGGACGAGCAGTATGGAGGTATTTGGATGTTTCATTCAGTGTGTGTTTTGGACGATTCAAATGTGAACTAAAAAAAAGTGAACTCAAACCCTTCCTTGGCATGACGGTGAGTAGAAAATTGGTGAATTATTGATTTTGGGTGAAGTATCCCTTTAAGTGATTATGGAACCTGTGCCTCGTCATCACAATTCATTACATATTCAGGAATTGTAAGTACTTGACATTTTCATTCATCATTCATAGGAGCTGTACAGCCAGTCTTATGATGAGATAGGTGTGATGTTTGCTTCCATACCCAACTTTTCTGACTTCTACACGGAGGAGAGCATCAACAACGGAGGACTTGAGTGTCTCAGGATCCTCAATGAGATCATTTCTGACTTTGACAGTGTGAGTTGTGGCATTTCTACATCTGGTTGTATATATTGAGGTTTAAAAGTGCTACTCACAAAGGCGTAATTTATAGGGGGGCAGGAAGGTTATAACACCCCCAAATAAATCTAATCTAAGCTAATATAACTGGTTATAATTGGTCAAGCCCATAATCTGCTCAGAAACATAATGAAAAGAGCCTCAAGGCCAACAATCAATTTTCAATAGTTGGTTTGTCATATAAAAGGAGAAAAACAACTGTCTAAAGGAGGTAATAGTCATATCATTGAGTTCGCAAGTGAATGGGCTTTATGCACATCTCCACTACTTCCTGAAATAAGCCAGCTGGTTTATTTCCTGTCTTACATTATTGGACCAACTGATTAATCCAGGTGTGTCTGACCTCACAACAATGGTCAGGCACACCTGGATTAATCAGTTGGTCCAATAATGTAAAACAGGAAATAAACCAGCTGGCTTATTTCAGGAAGTAGTGGAGCTGTGCATAAAGCCCATTGTTGTCTTAAGTTAGCTGGTTGCTAGTTTGCTAGTGGCTGGAGGTAAAGCTAAGCCTGAGGAGGCCACAGAAATGTACTGGTGCGATTTAGCTGATCTGAGAACTGATTGGCTTTTCTCTCTAAAGCAAAATCATGTCATTAGTTCATCTGCATGTTAAGAAATAGCTCCACAGTGGCGAGTGGTGATAGGATAATTTAATAATAAGCATTATAGTCCAGGCAATTTAGCTCATTTTGGACCCCAAAATAGAACTAATTGTCACAGAAGGTTTTTCACCATACATAATTTCTATGAGGTGTCTAGAACAACATACTAAAAGTCCTAAGAAATCCTAGTTGGGGAAATATGTTTAATTTGCATCATTATTTACTCTATAAAGTCTATGGTGCCGACAACAATACACCCCAATGAGGCTATTTTTTCCTTTACTCCTATCACAATGAAACTTTACATGATGAAAGTATCCATGAAATGTAACATTTTTTGTATTACAAGTTTCTTTGAAAATTAATTTGAATATGCAAATGAGCCTTACACTAATCAAATATGCCCAAAATACACCCGAATAGGCTTCTTTTTTTCCTTTACTCCTACCACAATGAAACTTTACACAATGAAAGTAGACATTAAAAGTAACATTTTTTGTATTACAAGTTTCTTTGAAAATGAATTTGAATATGCAAATGAGCAATGCACTAATGGAATATGCCCAAAATACACCCGAATAGGCTCATTTTCTTCCTTTACTCCTACCACAATCACACTTATAAAACTTACTCACACAATAAAAGTATACATGAAAAGTAACATTTCTGTATTTCAAGTTTCTTGGAAAATTATTATTTTTTAAATATGTAAATGAGCTCAACACTAATTGACTTATGGTCAAGAAGCCATAAAGCCGCAAGCAGCAAAAACAGGGGCCAAATAACTTAGTTCTTAGTCCCGCTCATATGTTGTTGAACATAACAGCATATTTAATATAACATCACACACAGTCGTTGAAACGACTTTGATGAATTCTGACTTTCATCTGATGTTCTCTGCAAACTGGGAGGAAAGTCGTTAGGTAAGGCTTGTTCGCTAATAAAAAAAAAAGAATTTAGAAAGCAACTGGAGACAAGACTGTGCAATTAATTCTTAAGGTCAATATACAGTAGGTCTTTTAAGTGTGGCAAGTGACATGTGTGTATGCATAAGTCAAGTGTGGCAAGTGACAGCACTCAGTGCATAGGTTAACTTATTGAATGGACATGAATGTGTTAGTTATTTGGCCCCTGTTGCTGCATGCGGCTTTATGGCTTCTTGACCATAAGTCAATTAGTGTTGAGCTCATTTACATATTTAAAATTAATTTTCCAAGAAACTTGAAATACAGAAATGTTACTTTTCATGTATACTTTTATTGTGTGAAGTGTGATTGTGGTAGGAGTAAAGGAAGAAAATGAGCCTATTCGGGTGTATTTTGGGCATATTCCATTAGTGTATTGCTCATTTGCATATTCAAATTCATTTTCCAAGAAACTTGTAATACAAAAAATGTTACTTCTAATGTCTATTTTCATTGTGTAAAGTTTCATTGTGGTAGGAGTAAAGGAAAAAAAGAAGCCTATTCGGGTGTATTTTGGGCATATTTGATTAGTGTGAGGCTCATTTGCATATTCAAATTCATTTTCAAAGAAACTTGTAATGCAAAAAATGTTACATTTCATGGATACTTTCATCATGTAAAGTTTCATTGTGATAGGAGTAAAGGGAAAAATAGCCCCATTGGGGTGTATTGTTGTCGGCACCATAGACTTTATAGAGTAAATAATGATGCGAATTAAACATATTTCCCCAACTAGGATTTCTTAGGACTTTTAGTATGTTGTTCTAGACACCTCATAGAAATGATTTATGGTGAAAAACCTTCTGTGACAATTAGTCTGTCGTAAAACGCTATTTTGCCTGGACTAATTAGTCTTGTCAGAATAAATGTGTTAATCACCACAATTGATTAACAACAAAATAAAATGCATTATGTTAAATAATAGTGGTAAATGACTGAAACTACTGTTACTACTGTGATGAATATGGGAATGGCAAAGTAAAGTGGTAAATTAGCCTTGTCCTTTCATCAAAGTTCATATACTTACCTTTTTTGCTTAAAAAAAATCCTTATCCTACTCACAAAGGACATCATGATGTGAAAAAAACTGCAACAGTTTTAAATGCCTTGTTCCGACCCCTGAGACTGATTGGTGTCCACTTTCTCCACCAGTTGCTCGACAGGGATGAGTTTCGCTGCATCACTAAGATCAAGACGATAGGAAGCACATACATGGCTGCGTCAGGACTCACACCAGAGAGCAACACTAATGGATACAGCAATCGCAAGGTCGGACACCTCTGCAGCTTCTATCTTACAAATAGAGAGTAGTAACGTGTATCAGCCTGCTGTTGAACTAGTGCTGTTAAGGCTGATGAGAGATGTATACTGTCATTCCACAGCCAGAGGACCAGGCACTGATTGAGCGCTGGCAGCACCTCGCTGAACTGGCAGACTTTGCCTTGGCTATGAAAGTTACACTGAACAACCTCAACAAACAGTCCTTCAACAACTTCATGCTTCGAATCGGTCAGTGTTATGTGTGTGTTTGTTAGTGTTTGTGCCCAATTTCAAATGTAGGACCTTTATGTTTTTAATTCCCTGCTGTTCCCTTCAGGTCTGAACAAGGGAGGAGTTCTGGCTGGCGTGATCGGAGCTCGTAAACCTCACTATGATATCTGGGGCAACACGGTTAATGTGGCCAGCAGAATGGAGTCAACTGGAGTGATGGGAAACATTCAGGTTGCAAACACACACACACACCACAAAATCATATACAGCACCCCTAACATCTACTACTACTGCTGCCCATTTCAGTCTTTAAACTTTCTTTTTCTGCCCTCAGGTGGTGGAGGACTGCTATGACATCCTGAAGCAGTATGGTTTCCGCTTTATCCGAAGAGGGCCCATATTTGTCAAAGGGAAAGGAGAGCTGCTAACTTTTTTCATGAAAGGCAAAGACAAACCCAGTAGCAACAGCGGCCCAGTGACCACTGCCCTTCCACACCAAGTTGGGGACTTGTCGTGACTTTTTTCACTGGAAGAAACTTTATTAACAAAATTTGAAAACCCCGGGCAGAACATCCATTTTGCTTCATTTCTCATACACACTGTCACAACATAAACAACATAAAGCATAGACCAATACAACATAACAATAGGCTACTATTATGAATATTACGACTGTCAAATATCATTTCACCCACAGGGAAATTTAAGAACAGAATTCTGTATAGTTGTAAATAATTCAGGAATAGAGTTCAATATCTCACAGAGCTCCTGCATTAAATATTGTATCACTTTGCACTTAATTCATAGAGTGCTATGAAAATTACAAGATGGGAACAGACATATAAATTACTTTTTTGTTGTTTTACCTCAAGTTTGTGTTTTGTAAAATAATGTAGGTTGATTGCACTATGTATATTGTGTTAATAAAAAAATGTTTGCACCAGGCTTTTGAAGTTTTATCTCTTTGTTTATTTACTCTTTTCTTTCTTTTTTGCCATGCAATGTGGGCAGTAACGTGGTCTAAAGGCAGTGCTTGAATTTAGCAAGCCACTGAATGAGCTTTCATGTGGCAGTGTTTGATAGATAAATGGCCAAGTAGTGATTTTATAAGTGCTGCAGTCAGTGCAAACGCATATTAATTAATCAGATTATTTAGAAAAATCTCAGATTCAGGTAGAGAACAAAGAGAGAGAGAAAAATCCCATTTATGTTTTAAATGTTTACCCTCAGTAAGATTTTTAATAGCATTTTTTAAAATATGTTTATTATTTATGCCAAACAATACTGAACAAGACTTGTTCAGGATGAATGGCAATTGGGGCTGATTAGTGATAACTGGTCAGGTTTGGATGGCTAATTGAATTTGCTTACTGTGACATTTAGAACATGGAAAGTAAACTATGTTATTGGTTACACATGTGTTCTCGCTATAATCATCATATACGTGAAGCGAATTGATTTTAAGATTAATGTGGTAGGTAAATCTGTGAGTTTTACTTAGGCCTACATACTTGTGAGGCCTATTCTCTTAGATAAATAATTTAGCTACATGATATTCTTCTTTAGTGTTAAAATCATAGTGCGAATTACAGGGGGGTTTGGGGGGGTTTGACCCCCCTAATTACGACTTCGACCCCCCTAAAAGAGGTACAAATAACAGATAGGGGGGGTTGAAACATTTATTTTTCTTATTAGTAATCATAAATACTACAATATACAGTATTCCATAGTCATGCCAGGAAGATGCTTGTAGTAACATTTCAGACACCCCTAGTGGACTAAACCATTTCATTGCCTGAATCTGTGCATGTCACTGACTGGTTCACATCCAAGTCGGCGCGTACATTTAAAACTGACTTCACACCGTGTCATGGACTGCTGTAAATGAATGTAAGTAGCTACCAAGCTATTTAATACACTTACTTACTCTAGAATATTTTGTTGGCGACTACAAAAGTTGTTTGTGTGGTACATTATGTGCCGCATGAACTGTAAAATTGTGTAAAATTTGGTTTATCATCATCAACAGACTGGAGACGTTTCATTGAACAAGCAAGATACTGTAAGACTTCTGTTAACTCAAGCACGCGCCTGCGCTGTGTAAAATGTTGACCCCCCCAATTGTCATTGTATAATTCGCACTCTGGTTAAAATGTAAAACCTGAACGCCTGTAGAAAGACCATATGAGATTCACACATAAGTTAATGCTAATATGAAATTACTGACGTATTAAAACCATGTCTCTGGAATAATCAAATTAATTTTCCATGGGATGTATTTATTATTGTCGTTTGATAATTATTATGCTAACTAAGTTCCTATGCGCCACCCATGGATTATAATTCTACCCGGAAGCCTGCTAGTGTAGGAATTTCCGGTTACGTCAGGGCGTTAGGACTCCATTAGAGCTGCAGCTGTTTTGAGAGAAACAACAACAAAAACGGGCTAACTGTCAGGGCTGCTGCGGTGACAGTCTGCTCTTAGCCCGACAACGAGGCCTCAAATCTGGAAGCTTAACCTTCATTTCCCACCCGGAGCTCCGCCGGCTTCTAACCACGGCCGCTCTCGGTGAGGAAACTCTGGCCTCCGCTTCCTCCTCCTCCGACTCGGACACCGGCGGAGCGTCGCCGCCCCCGCGGAAGAAGCACCGAGCCTCGGCGGCGGAGGGAGCAGGAGAGCCCGGGGCTTCAGCAGTTGTAACAGGCCTCTCTGGAGTTGTCCTAGGACTTGCTACGCACTCTCCACACTCTCAAGCCACTTCTGCCATCCACTTTAACCGAAGTGTTGTCAACAACATCAGCAGCAGCATGCAGGCAAACGGGGCAGGACAAGGACAAGAATCCTCAGAGCTCTCCTGCCTAAACAGCGCACAAAACGGGGAGTCATCCTCGGCCGGCGGAACCCACTCCAACGGGCTTCTCTCCAGCACAGACAACGGGAATAGTGTCGGTACCAGTAACGGGTCGTCAACCGGGCCCGGTTCGGGGACTTCGGCTGCATCTACGACATCGGGCACGGAGGTTGGTTCGTTGAAAAAGAAGAAACGACTATCGCAGGCGGAGGAAGATGTCATACGATTAATAGGACAACATCTCCAAGGACTGGGGCTAAAGTAAGTTTATTCAGTGTGTCAGTCGAGTCAAAAACTAGAAAAGCGTTTAACTTTAGTGTTGAAAATGTAATCTGCAGTCCATATCTCTGGTGTTATGTATGAGGCTGCGAAACTGCAGCTGGTAAAAGCGCTATTAGTGTGCTGACAGACACAAACATGGGGGGATGGGGGAGCTAGCCTGTGAGCTCGGCAGTTGGTAGAAAGAAGGGGTCCATCTTGCACAATAACAGTTAGCTTGATGGCTAATAGCACTAGCCTGCGTTGAGGTGTTGTGCCTCGGAATTAAACCCTTACACAAACATAAAACACAATCCAACCTTTAGCTGCTTCACAAGCACACCATGGGCTGAAATGTGTCTTAAATGCCACTCACGCCACGAAGTGTTAATCAATGTTATAGATTTTGCACTGAATTAAAGGCATTACATCATCTAACGTTAGCAACGTTTATTCAGAAAAAACAAGATTCAACGATTGTCACCGTTGGAAAGCTTAAAATCAATGTCATGAGGGAGAAACTTGATTTAGCTTGTTAATTAAGTTCACAAGCAGGATTATCGAGTTCTCTGTGTCCGTTTTTGCGTTTCAATTGCTGTTGCGCAAAAAATGCGGAGGAAATGTTTAATGTGCGGTTTGTCAACGTCGGTTTTCGTCCTGATGGTTCGGGATTTTCTTCATATTCCAGCTCGGACGCCTCGGGAAAATAACATGGTTTTCTGTGGGGGGGGTTTTGTTGCAAGGGCTGCTGTGTGGGAGGAACATTAATGGGTCGGCCACAGTTTAATAACGAGCATGGTTATGAAAACTGCCCTGGTTATTTTAGTATTCAGAGTGCACTCTCTGCGCGTCTTGAGCTGTCATGTCGAGCAACTCTTTTATTGATTAGATTAATCGCCACTTTCTGTAGGCTTCTCGTGAACAAAACAACTTCGTTCCCAGGCGAACGTCTCCATTTCTCTGTCGCTGTCACTGTGTCAGCAATGTGTCAACAGTCACAGTGGCGTGCATGTATTTATTTAAAGACGGCAGTCAATATGGGGGCGACAGTTGGTCTCGAAATTGAACAGAATCAGTTGGTTTCATGGTGGCTGAGGAATGCGCTTTTCTACCAGCTGTTTTAGATGGAAACGCAGTGTTTGAATCTAATTATAGCACAGTGGGATTTCAAGAAATGTGTGTCTGGCCCTCTTCTTCAAAGTAGCCGTGGTAGCCCCTGTTGGATAGCTAGACATCCACTGGTCTCTGCTGCTGCCTTGCTGAGGAAGTGGAGCTTCCATAATTAGGCATTATAAAGGACGACCTAACACTGCTATGTTTACAAAGAGGGTGGGTAAGGGGGGGATACATGACATTGCCTTCTATGAAACAGAGCCCCTACATTTCAGCTGGGGAAATGCAAGTGAAATCTGTGTAGCAGCCAGCTAGATGAGAGGCTCAACACAAAGCTGCTGCGCCACTCCATTGATACCTGAGAATGATGTCATCATGCTGAAGGTGTCAGCCACCCCCCACTCCCAACCCACTTACATTATCTCACACACACACACACACACATACACATACACACTCTCATATGAGCGGGTCTGTTTGTGTGTTGGTGGAGTGTGCTTAGCAGAGAGGTGGTGTTTGGACAGATGGTTATGGTTCATGGTTGACAGGCTGAGAGGGTGATGTCAACTGCAGTGAAAGCGGGGTTGATGTTAGTCAACCTCCCACAATCCACAAATAATGCCCTGGTGACACAAACTGCTCCAGGCTGGTTATCTCCAGATATTGTCAGCCATGAAATTGCCTCCCATCGCATTGTCAGTCAATGATATTTATATTCTCTACTAAGATTATTGTTCCAGATCTCCCACTCATCTATTTGCAATTCCTAGAATGGTTATCTAATTATAACTGATAACATATAGATAGATGAGAAAAGTTGAATCTGCTGTGTTCAAATGGTATTTCATGCAATAATGGTGCTGAACTTTCTACACCATTCGGACTTGGCTGTAATAGTTGACATAACATAATTTGGCATGATTGAGTTTGATTTGTAATTTTTAAAGACATGCTCTCTCTTCTCTTCTCTTCTCTCCTCCCGTCTGTCATGTGTCTTTATGTCTGCCCCTCTCCCCCCCTCTCTGTGTCTCTGCAGTCAGACAGTGGACCTGCTGATGCAGGAGTCAGGCTGCAGACTGGAACACCCCTCGGCTACCAAGTTCCGCAACCATGTCATGGAGGGGGAATGGGACAAGGTTGGTCTCAGGTTGCCATGGTTACATAACAGCGAGCACTTTGATAGACAGGGAAGTAGTGACTCCTCTTGGGATCCTTTGTCTTAATTGTACAGTTGCACGTCAAGCTTGTTTTGGTTAAGAAAGGAGCAGATAGCATCTTGTTATTCAAACTCGTGTGCATGATCAAACTAAACAAACAAACCTACCGGTATTTACCGGTTCTGTAGAAGACAGTCAGTGAAAACGTAAATTAAGAGTCCATTTTAGCCAAGTTCAACTTTTAGACTTTTAATAGAATGATACAGGGCTGTCAGTGGGTTATTTGTCTAATTTGTGTTTGCTAGAATAATACTTTTATCTCTTTATAAGTGTTATTATTTAGGGCTCAAGGGAAATGCATCTTACTTCAACTAGTTAAAAAGAATATTTGCTTGGTCAACTGAACAATATGGTAGAGGTAGAAATGATTTCTTATTCTGCATACTGAATGGTCTGGCAATAAAAAATCTGTAGTTTTGAAACTATGGTATATATATATATATATATATATATATATATATATATATATACAAAATAACAAGTGATGTGTATCATAGAAATGCAGTCATAAGAAATGATCAAAATGAATGTTAATCAGAGCAACCCAAAGCATAGCATAGGACTGTATAATGTGAGCTTTCTATACGACATAATGAAAACAGTAGGTTTATATCTTGCAATGTTTTTATTTGCTTGCCTTTCAAATCAGCAGCCTGAGTTGTATTACGCTTTTCTGGCGACAGGGTAGCTCATTCCAACATATAGAGGGTATGCGCGTGACGTCACGGACGGTACTCGGAAGTCTCTGTGGAACGCTCACTGAGTGGCAAAAAGACGAGTGGCAGAGACGCCAAAGTTTAAAATCAAGGAAAGTAATGGGGCGATTTCCTCCGAGCCCATACAAGTCTGATGTACAGCATGATGTCAGCATATACAGTAGGATGACCAAACGGGAAAAAAAAATATTGTGGATACGTCTTACTTTGACCGAGTTACATCAAGAACCTGTTTCTATGACGAAAAGTAAATTCACCTGAGCGGTAATTTTTGTTCAATCGATCAGCTGTGTTTACCGTGTCAGGTGTCATAGTTCTGACGGTTGGACATATGAATTAGTCTCTAACACATCCCACACTTTGACTCGTCAGAGTTTTTCAGTATAGAAGCAACTCAGGTTTAAGTGTCAGGAGTCACTGTCGGGACCAAAGTAACAGCTGTAATTTCGTCCCTCCCCACAATCATCCTGTCTGTCACTCTGCCGGTACCGCGGCATGTGTGGGCGTGTGTTACAGGATTGATTAAAACACAACGTAAACAATGTGACTGTATAAACATGTAGATACTGAAGGAGGAGGGCAGACACCAGTGGTTTTATTTCTGTTTAAATCTAATAATGGCCGATGGATGTCATTTTGAAATGATTTAATGATTTCTGGCAACATGGACCAGATGGTTTTGAGGAGCTGGTGGATCATTGTCGAGTCCTTCTGACCTCAGTTTGTTTTGATACTACATGTTTTACCCGGTTTCACCGCGTCCACCGCCCCATCACCACGTTGAGGGAGGTTTGTTTTGCCACTCAGTCCGAACGAAAGGGGGCATGTCCCAGGGCAACGTGACGTAAACGCATACCCTCCATTACAGTTGACATGTGAATCTTCATGAATAATAAAACCATGACAGAAATGAACGTCAGCCTTGAGTATAATGGCAGGTACGTTTAAGTACAATACAAACCAATAGTAAACTACCGGTACCTGTTCATGTGACAGACTCGTCCATGTTGCGATGCCGAAAAATATTTCACAGGTAAAACTTGCCACTATGGAAGGTATAAATGTTCTACGCTGCCTTCTATAACTATAGCAAATGGACACCAGCTCCATTGTTATAGCCTCAGGTCATCATCATAAACATAAATGACTATAGATTTGTTTTACTGTCTATTACTCTAGGTTTTTTATCTGTTCATGTTTGGAAACTGCTGATCTGACCATTTCTTTCCCTGTCCCCCCCTCCCACCCCCTCCACCAAACTCCCTTTGTTTTGGTCCAGGCTGAGAATGATCTCAATGAGCTGAGAGCACTGATGCATTCTCCTAATGCTATTGTGGTAAGCTCCCTTTTCCCCAAACCTGAACTGGGCTGAATGACCGTCAGTCTGTTAGTAGGCACAGCTGGCGCTTCTAGAACGCTGCTTTTAGAATGCAGGACTGCAGCTTCTTGTTGTGGAGCAGTAAATGCTAAAATATTCTGGATGACTCCCAGAAAGAAAGAAAGAAAGAAAGAAAGAAGTTTAGTGACAGGAATGAATGGGACATTAGAGTCATGGTGCGCATGAGTCTGTTTCACAGTAGTTAAAATGGTTGATCAATTAATAGAACAACTGACGAATAAGCTGAGAGGATATTAGGATAATTGATTACTTTTTTTTAACCATCCCTGTTTCTCTGCTCTTTCTGAAGGATTTTGGGGACATCTCTTTGGTCTCTAAAAAAAACATTTTGCCCAGTTTTCTGCTTTATGAACCAAACAATTACTCAAAAAATGGTGAAAATAAGTGATTTGTCATTCACGTGGATCAGTTTGCCAAGATTTTATTTAAATTGTACATTAAAGGGGTGTTTTCTGTTGATGACTGAAAAGTCCAGTTAAATCTACCTTAACACAGTATTGTAAGATTATAAAACATGAAAAATTCCAGGGGGCCTGAGTACATTTTAATAGGAATTGGGAGTTTTAGAGACTGCATGTGAAAGATGATCCACCTGTATTTATCCTGGTTAACTCAAGTGTGTGGATCCATTTCATACATGTCAAGTGTAATTGGACTGTTTTAGTCTTCTGTCACTCTTTGTTTAGTTAAATGAACTCTACCTGGACTGCCTAAACATTATACCAGTGTGAAGATCAGTATGACATTAAATACAGTATTTGAAACTGAGGGCTTAGTGCAGGTTAATTAGCCTTAGCTGGCATGCTAATTATCTGTCAGTGTGAGCCCCAGAAATGCTCCTTCAGGTTGGTGGAAGAGCCCCTGCCTGTTTGGTTATTAAGAGAATTAATGTAGCTGGTGATTTGAATCTGCATCTATAATTTGGACTGCCATTTTAGTTCTTGAGCTGTGGCAGGTTAGTGTTATCATTGTCAACATGACTTTCACTTTACTTGTCATAGGCAGTTATGCTTATATCACAGGCCCAGCTGGAGAGGCAGGAGGAGTGTGTGTGTGTGTGTGTGTGTGTGTGTGCCCCTTCTTCGCGGACATTTGTGGGCGGATGTCTACTTGAGTCTATGTGTAGTAGATGTAACTGTGCCAGTTGTCGGGGCTGTGGCTCCCACTGCATACCTTAGATAAGACGCAGACTCTTAATGCCACTAATGTCAATATTGCAACTTGAAAACATTTTCCAGTGGTCTTCAGCTTGAGGAAAGTTTGCTCATGGTGTTGACATTTACTTTAATGACAAAAAATGGGATAAAGGAAATTTATTCTTATATGATTATTTAGTACCACTAGAAATTTGAACTTTTTCATACTTGTCATGCTAGCCAAGTCAGTGAGTCAAACTACAGACAATTTGTGTTGTGTATTAATATTTCTCTCCCTCTGGTCAGCGTATGAAGTTCCTGCTGCTGCAGCAGAAATACCTAGAGTATCTGGAGGATGGCAAAGTCCTGGAGGCTCTGCAAGTGCTCCGGGGAGAACTGACGCCTCTCAAGTACAACACAGACCGCATCCACGTACTCAGCGGGTACTGTTACACATTTCATTTTCTTTGTCATAGCAGCCCTCAGACACTTCACCTGGCTAACAAACACCTACCAACATCTATGTATTAGTGCAATAGGTAGCTCTGTAGTGAATGATGCTGCAGCTATTGATACTGGTGACGAGTCATGCAATAAATTTATATTTATAATATACATCTTGTTTTCTAAGAAATAAGACCTTAGTAAATTGGCAATGTGGTTGGTCATTGGGATTAAATATGTAACTTTAACCAATCACACAGTGATGAATCTGATGCAGTACATAATTTAAGGTTCAATGTAGGCACACGGGTGATGTTTATTTTCATAGATGTGTGTTTATCTTGCACAGACAGAGCTACCAGCATCGCACAGATGAACCGAGGGGAGGGGGGGAGGGGTGACTATTGACAGTAATCATGGGGCCTTAAAAGTTACAGTCTCTACCCATGATTTTAGTTTGTAGGCCAGAGTGTGCACTTTGATTGCTTCCACAGCTAGTTAAACATTTATTTTAAAAAGCAATAATGTTGCAAACTTGTCATTTACCTGATTCTCCAGTACATATACCATCTATTTGTTCTATTGACTCACAGTCTAATAGCATCAGAAGCCCTGATCCACTAGTGTGGTCAACACATAGTCCCCATGTTTTCAGCAGAGAAACTCTTCTCATATGTTACCTAATCAATTAGTGGCATTCGATATCACCTACGAGCCTGTTTGTCTTAACACACTGTCACTTAGTTGACAGAATAATTTATTGATCTGTTGCTTGTCTCAGGTCAGTCACTCAGCTGTATCTAAATGTGTCCTTAACGCTGTCAACATATGTCTGTCAAGCCGTTCCTCAATTGTTCTACACCACAGGCAACTGGAGGTTTTTTCAGTATGTGTTATCTGCATTAAATCTAGCCCATTCTGCTCAATGTAAAGGAGCAAATGCAGTACAGTACTACTGTAGTGGTTGGTTAGTAGCTATAACTTATGAATTTTTTGTTGAATCTATTTATATATCTATCTATTTACAGTGGCAAGAAAAAGTATTTGAAACCTTTGGAATTTCTTAGTTTTCTGCATTAATTGGCCATTTAATGTGATCTGCTCTACATGTTAGTCACAAGTATAAACAAACACAATCTGCTTAACCTAAAACCACACAAAGAATTATAATATTTCATGTCTTCATTGAACATAACCATTAAACATGCACAACACTCAGGATGAATCCTGGACCATTGGTCCTGACAGAACTGCTTCAGCTCAGCCATGTTCTTAGGATGTCTGGTGTGAACGGCTCTCTGGAGGTCATCCATAGCATCCCTATTGGATTCAGGTCTGGGCTCTGACTGGGCCGCTCTCAAAGGTGGATTTTCTGTTTTTAAAGCTACTCTAAATTATCTAGACACGAGGTAGTTTACTTCAATGTGTAGGCTCATTGTCCTGCTGCATCACACAACTTCTACTGAGTTTCAGCTGGTGGACACTCGCCACCCTGACATTATCCTGTAGGAAGCCTTGATAAACTCTGGAAGTCATCAAACTGTCCAGACCCTGAGGCAGCAAAGCCCCAAACCATGATGCTTCTCCACCAGACTTCATCTTTGACATGATGTTTACATGCTGCTACATTTTTGCACTATACGTACAACACAATAAATAGGTACATAAAATACAAAAATTAAATCTTAGTTTCATCAGTCCACAAGACATTTTCCCATTAGTCTTGTGGAGGGGCAAACTCCAGGCCTGCAATGGAATGTAAAGCAATTAATGCAGAAAACTAGGAAATTCCAAAGGGTTCACATACTTTTTCTTGCCACCGTATCTTTGGGTAGAATCTTACCATCCATGCTAAGGACTCCTACTTTGCTGTTTTGCTTGAAATGTGCAGGTACCTGATGTGTAGCCATGCTGAGGATCTAAGGGCCAAAGCAGAGTGGGAGGGCAAGGGAACGGCCTCACGCTGCAGACTGCTGGACAAATTACAGAGTGAGGACACGTGACAATACACCGACCCCCCTTGAGCTCCATGCATAGCCCACATGTGTGGTCAGCGTGTCTTTTTCTCTGTCCTTGTAGCGTACCTGCCACCTTCTGTGATGCTGCCCCCACGGCGGCTGCAGACCCTGCTGCGGCAAGCAGTGGAGCTGCAGAGGGACCGCTGCCTCTATCACAACACCAAGCTGGACAGTAGCCTGGACTCGGTCTCTCTCCTCCTCGATCATGTCTGCAGCAGGTTGGTACTGCAGAGCTAGCGTGCTGTTCTGGCCCCTCAAGACCCTGCTTGCTGTCAGAGTGCAGCATCTGATATTTATGTATCAGTTGACCTCCTGTTATTACATAACCAAAATGTCACAAGACCGAAAGACCTTGTTTTGTTTCCAAATGTTGTCTTCTGCAAACTTATCTACCTTCTGCTTTATACCCTCCCCCCTATCATTCCACTCTCTCTGTGGCTTGACTACTCTTTTTATGAGGCTCATCATTGCTGTCTTAAACAATTAATATTTCAACTTGTGAACTTTTTATTTCCCCATCACAGGAAGCAGTTCCCCTGTTACACTCAGCAGATTCTGACAGAGCACTGTAATGAGGTGTGGTTCTGCAAATTCTCAAACGATGGCACCAAACTAGCCACTGGCTCCAAAGACACTACCGTCATAATTTGGCAAGTGGACCCGGTGAGTGCAAAGAAGTTGAACCACACACTTCATCCACAGCAAAAACATCCCTGTTAGAATTTATCGGTTAGGTCGACTTGTACATTTTTGCAGGCAGCTTTCTCTTTTTGAATTTACCGTACCTGAACGTAGAATATATTCTTTGTATTTACACACGATAATCCTTCTGATATAAACATGAAAATGACCCGGCAAGTCCCTGTAAAAAATAGAATTGTAACAAAACAAATGAATTTTATCAAGTTGCTTGTTTTGGTTAGACATTTCACAAATTTCCACATTTGACTTTAATGTGAATACAAGTGCAAATGAGAGCCTAACTCTCAATGTCTCTGAATGAATTTTATCCTAATCATCTTAATCCTGTCTTTATGCAGGAGAGCCACCAGTTGAAGCTGCTGCGAACCCTGGAGGGTCATGCGTACGGGGTCTCTTACTTAGCCTGGAGTCCCGACGACACCTACCTGATCGCCTGTGGACCTGACGACTGCTCCGAGCTCTGGCTTTGGAACGTTCAGGTAACATCCCTCTGGTTTTTATCTTTTTATGATTCTCTACTGATGGAAGTCCCTTTTTTCTAGAACGTATCAGTCGTGTCAAAGATTTCAGCTGTCTAATTCCAATTCAGTAAACAAGTGGAAACAGAAAACATGCATTGAGCCGTGTATAGACACTCTGTATATTGTGTGTACTCAATGACCTCTCTCCTCTTGTCCCCTCCCCTTTCTTTTCCTTGAATCACCCCTCCCCCGCTTACTTAATCTTTCTTCTTGCCGTCTCCCTTCCCCTTGTTTTTCTCTCCTCCTCTGCCTTCCACTGTCTCTTTTAATCTCCTTGCCGACCAGACGGGGGAGCTGCGGACCAAAATGTCCCAGTCCCATGAAGACAGCCTGACAAGCGTGGCCTGGAACCCTGATGGCAAACGCTTCGTCACAGGAGGACAGAGGGGGCAGTTTTATCAGTGTGTAAGTGGATGGCCCAATCTCCTTTGTTCTCAATGGACAGCACTGTTATTATTATGTGTGTTTATTAACAAGCGCCTTTTCCCTCTCGGGTATAATGTTTTGTGTCTGTGTTGAGTCAGTGCTGAATGTCTGCTACGTGTGAAGGTTTATAGCAAGGGGCTTTAAGAAAAGGGATGACACAGTGTGTGAGTTCCAGTGTCTGTAGAGCAGCTGCTAAAGTATTGTGCTGACCTTAAACACGAAGCTTCCAGATAATTGTACTTTTTACAATGTATTGATTTTCTATGCATGAACCTGATGAACCCATGTTATGACATTTAATTTTGTCTGTGTCGTTGACAATGGTTTGAGCTACATTATTCTAAAGAGAATAGGATCAGTTCGCATGTCTGATTGATGCACTCTTGGTTCTACGGCATCCTCTTCCATCCTCATGGTTGTAGACTTCATCCATGTTTTCATCCTCTTAAGACTAAGGGTGTTTGGATCAGTGTGAACACAACAGTACCACTCAGGTGGGAACCAAAATGGCCGCACAGGGGCCGTCCTGCAGGGGAGTGGAGCCCTGCTGCGGTCCGTTTGTTACATGAATGCAGCTGGACCTGGATCCTGCTGTTTCCATTGTTAAAGTTAAGCGTTATGAAGCGTTTCACTTTTACAGTCGGGGGTTACGTAAACGTGACGTACCATGCGTCTTTTTCTGGTCAGTTGTCATGGAAACATGGCGCCCTGTCAGCGGTACAGCGATCGGACTCAAGTGAAAACAAACACAAGTGAACCTGGACCATACGAGTTAAAAAATGAAACAATGTATCATTTTTGCACCTGGTCTGCAGCAGCAGTATGTGTGAAAACCCCCTAAGACGAGAGGTCTGCTGTCTGTGTTGTCAGGACCTGGATGGGAATCTGCTGGACTCATGGGAGGGCGTCAGAGTGCAGTGCCTGTGGTGCCTGAGCGATGGCAGGACAGTGCTGGCCTCGGACACCCACCAACGTATCCGGGGGTACAACTTCGAGGACCTTACCGACAGAAACATGTGCGTGCCAACTTTCTGATACCTGCCTTCCTTCTAAATGATTTAGATATAAGGGTTTTAATATTTAAAGGTTTATTGTGCTCTCAGAAAAGTCTATATGGAACAAATATTAATGCTTGACTGTTAGCTGGATTCATAAGGCAATTAGAATGTACAGTCCACACAGTCATATAGTACAGGTCTTCATGTTTTGAAGAGGTTTCATAAGAACCTGTATACTGCATGAGTGTACTTTCTGCAGAGTACTTTCTCTGATGTTGAACAACACATTCTGATAGATTCCAGGAAAGCTAAATATTTTTACAGTGTATTATTGTGAGTCCTTCAAATTCAAGATGTAAAAAATGTCATCCTCACTACATAATATTGGATGTGTCTGACTTTCTGTTCTGTTGTTCTCCCAGAGTTCAGGAGGACCACCCTATCATGTCTTTTACTGTTTCAAATAACGGAAGATTAGCTTTGTTAAATGTAGCAACTCAGGTAAGCCTTTTAACCAAGCTCACTGCTAATTATTGGTTAAGATGATCAATTTCGAAACCCCACTTGCATGTTGTTTGATGCGTCCATAGTTGAAGTCTGTTCATGTAAAACATTTTTTCCAGGGAGTACACCTCTGGGACCTTCAGGACCGGGTGCTGGTGAGGAAGTATCAAGGTGTGACCCAGGGCTTCTACACCATCCACTCCTGCTTTGGAGGACACAATGAAGACTTCATTGCAAGTGGCAGCGAAGGTACAAAATACTAGATGTCATAATGCCACGATTGGGGCTGTCAAGTGTCACCTGGAGCGCTGCTGTCGACTTCACTCAACAATGCAGATTTGAAACTTCCTCCCAGTTTTTGTTTGATGTTGATGACGGTTTTAATTTGATAGTACAGAACTATTTATCGGAGCGTAAAAGTGGGATGGGACAGGCACGCATCGCCTTTCCTTTGATAGATTTCAATTTTTTTGTGGTAGAATCAGCTGATACTACTATATGTGATTTTAAATTTACTTTCGGGTTCAATATGTTAATAAAATAGGTTAAAGTGAAAAAATAACTGTCAGATAATATAGGTGAAGTTGTGCTGGGAAAAAAAAGATCCCAAACATGGAAATGGTCAACATTTTCTATTTGGTTTATAAAGGTAAAATATAACAAAATTCAAAACAACCAGAATTGTCTCCGACCCCTAAGGGTTAATCTGTGGTTCTACTTTCACCTTCTCATCCCCCTCCCCTCAGACCACAAAGTGTACATCTGGCACCGGCGTGGCGAGCTTCCCATTGCTGAGCTAACAGGCCACACACGCACCGTTAACTGTGTGAGCTGGAACCCGGCCATCCCAGGACTCATGGCTTCTGCCTCAGACGACGGCACAGTGCGAGTCTGGGGTCCTGCACCCTTCCTCGACTCACAAGAGGCAGACGGACTCAACGGTAACTGCCAAAGCTGTTTTATCCCGCCACAGGGCACATGGATGCTGTAAACTCAAAAATAGTCATGTATAGCCTCTGCTTGTGGTAACTGACTAATGGCTTAGCTGTTTCAGCAGGCAAAACCTTAAAGGGATAGTTCAATGTTTAATTAACCTTTAATTATCTGTGCATGTTGTTTTGAGATCAGCGGGGCAGAGATGTGAGCTGATCAGTGAACACAATGAAGGTGAATGGTACAGGTACCCTGTCCATCATCAAGCTCATTATATACACAATCCAACAACTCCAAAACACTCTGGTGGACAAGTTGTGACCTGCACATTCACCACGCTATGAAATAATCATGTAACATTACGACACACAAAGCAAATACTTGGAACTACTTGCACTTTTCAAATCACTCCACCCAGCAGCCATGTCTGGGATGTAGTTCCGGCTGCATTTGCCTCTAAAACAACTCTGTCTCGTAATGTTACATGATTATTTCATAGCGTGGTGAATGTGCAGGTCACAACTTGTCCACCAGAGCGTTGTGGAGTTGTTGGATTGTGTATATGATGAGTTTAATGAGGAACAGGGGACCTGTACCATTCACCTCCACTGTGTTCACTGAGCAGCTCACGTCTCTGTCCCGCAGATCTCAAAACAACATGCACCGATGATTAAAGGTAACGAACCTACTGCTGTGACTATAGGGATTATGGTGATAGGCAGATTTGCCAAAATGTTGAACTATCCCTTCAAATCAATCTGTGTGAGTGGTTTGAAGCATCTGATAAGATAAGAATGACTTTATTTATCCCAAAGAGGAAGATTATTAACTCATGGTATTCACCACATTTGTAGCTTTAGATATGAAAATGTTGCTGTTTGTGGTTTTTAGCCACCAGAGTTACTGTGACAGCTGTATTTACCTAATGTTGTTTTCTTCCACAGAGAACTGCAGTAATATGGACAGTTGATGGTCACTCATGGAGCAATGACATCTCTCTTTGACAACAATCCAAGAATCCCACAATAAAACTAAATCTGAACGGGCAAATAAAATCTTAACAACAGAAGAAGAAAGTCAAGAATAACAAACAAAAGCCACCAAGACAAAAAAGAGAAAACACATGTGAGAAAAACTTGTCTCCTGACTGGCCTCGAAAAAATGGTGATGGTGATGACGGACACTCTGAAAATTCAAGTCCTCATCCAAAACCTAATCCCGACCCAGAGGCCTGGAAAACCAGTCAACAGCCAGCGGGATACGACGGCCATCCACTGGTGAGGTGTTAACAGGCTGTTCTCCTCCAACTGACCCTTCTTTACTCCATCTTGCTGCGTGGTCGCCAGCCATGCCAGGTCCTCGAGAGTTTCCCTGGAAACCCACCTCCACCTTGAGCTTGGAGCACATCAAGTCCCCGTGATGCCTCCAGACGGACACGGCAGACCAGCCGTCTACTCATTGGACTACATCTGTCTGCCTGTTTTGTCTCTCACGTTACCTGTATAATGTCTCCATGGACATGGGTGGGGTGTTGTTGGGGGAGGATGGCGCGTAGGGGGATATAGCAAACCTTCTGTGTATGTTTTCCTCTTCCCCTCTTCTTGCTATATTCTTCACATTTGATAAGTTGGACAAAGGCTGAAAATCCACCATAAAAACACTGACCGACCAGCTGACAAAGAACACAAAAACAAGGCTATGCTAAATGTTGGAGTTTTTTTTTTCATGATAGTCATAGCGTTTATTCTCATTTAAGAGGTGAATCTTAGCTCGAGTAGTGCCCGTGGAAAGCTTTAGCGTGAAGATTCCACTTTCTGTTTCTCGACATTAGGAAAACAAACTTTTTATTCCTTAATTTAACTTCTAACAGGACAGTCGCTGTATTGTTTCCAACTGACAGCCCCCCCTCCCTTAGAAAACCCCCTCCGTCGAGCTAGCTACCGCACAACTCCATTACATCTGCCTAAGAGGAGAAGGACAGAGGGATTCACAGGTCACATATCAGCGGTGAGGGGGGGGGTCAGATGTTTTCGGTGAGCTGGGGGTTTCCACTGTCGGGACATGTACTTTGACCCTTCTCAAAAACACATGCTTTCAGATGTGAAAGGGTTCAAGTGTGATTAGATTGCACGCCGGTGACTGCTGTCCCTCCTCTGTGTGTGTGTGTGTTTGCGTTTGCGCGTGCATGTGTGTGAGAGTGAGTGAGAGAGCGAGAGTGATTATGCATACACACATTAATGTGAGAATTGGCATTTGTGGGTGCAGATTTAATTGGCACGTGTTTTTTGTATGTGTGTTCAATTCACACCAGCAGAAGTTTCCCGCCCCTCCCCTCCCTCCCCCCTCTGCTCCCAATCCCATAGTGAAATTGTAAAGAGGATTTTAAACCAATTCTAAGTTATCCAAAGCCCCATAGGGACCTCAATCTGTGGAACAAAGAATACTTGAGAGCCATTTTGTAAAAGAAAAAACTTTATTTTAATCTGGGGCTTTGATTTTTACATTTGACCTTTTTCCTTGTTTTGTTTTTTTTCCTCTTTTTTTTGCCCTTACCATGTGGCATTCTAACGGCACCGAGTTATTGGCATCAAATCATCTTTGTGGGGGAAAAAAGAAAAGGAAATTTTAGAAAGGCTAATTTGATCGAGGCATGTTTCAAAAAAGCTGTAAAGTTGTTGTGTTTATTAGCAAAGGGTCATTTCATATGAGAAGTCAATGATTGTAATTACTGGACGAGTAGTTAGCACAGAGAGAGGAGAGGCACCAATAACTAGAACCATGCTCTGAGCCCACAGTGTTGGGGAGTACTGTTGGATTCCTAAAACACAGACAAACTGCCTTCCTGTTCATACAGTTGCACACATACCTTCAGTATGTATGACACCCCCCCAGCCCCACTGCACTTTGAGTGGTCTTTTTGCTCTCTTACACCTACTGCAATGGCACAAACCCATAAGGCTCTTACGGCCTTAAGAGTTGCCACACTTGCCGTTCTTTTGTCTTAAAAGGTTGCATTGGCAAAGATTTCAAACATAATAGGAGACGGCGAAAGGAAACGAGCCCTTTCTATGCCTCTATGCACCCAAGAGCAGTGACTGATTTATCTTGTAGACATTACAAACCTCTTGCATATAAGGCATAGCAGCCTCATCTCGGGGGGTACCACTCTTGGAGCTTAGAGAGAATTCAGCATTAACTCCCCCGTTGCTCTGCAGCCAAGTTATCCAGTGCTCAGTGCACCATTCAAAGCTTTCTTCCTCCCTTTTTCAGGGTATGTAATGACTATTTGCTACAGACTGATATACAGTAAAAATGTTTAAAAACAGTGCTTTTCTGTCTGTTTTTATTGAACTTTATGTTTTTTTGTTACTTAAATCTTTTGTTCACATTATATCATTTTTGGTTGACCTCTATCCCTGTATGATCATATTAAAATATAACCAGACATTTGGAGTCCTCACTTTTTTGTAATCTTTATAATCCCTCCTAACTTTCTTTTGTACATTTTTTTGTTTTTGTTTCTTTGTACTCAGTTGCATTTTATCTACCACTACTATTTCAAATAAATATGCACAGTAACACCCATGCCAATAGGAGTGGGAAGAGTCTTTAGGAAGTGTGTTACCTACAATCAAATCAGGTTTGAACTATCCACCCCTCGCCTTTAAAGAGTTTCCTTCATGTGAAAATCTCCTTTATCGCATGTCTGTGTAATTGACCAAAATCTCTCTCTTGGTGTGCCATTGTTGGTTGACAGGTGTCACTCCTCTAACCCCTATGGAAGCCAGACCACTTGAGGCGCCCAGTGTTGTTTTCTGTAGGTTACCTGTGTCATGGTCTGATATTCACGCTCTTTTCTCAAAGCCTGGACCGCAGAATGGACTCCTCTTCCACACCTGACATTATTTCAGAAGACTTGAGGCAAATCATACACTAAAGAACCCAAAACAAGAGTTACAGTTATCATCCTTCATCCGTCTGCTGGTGGCACATGCTATGTCTCTTTGCAACCTGGTGTCTACTCTGTTCTTTTGTCTAAGTTTACCAAGGGAGTTGTTTCTGATTTAACTGTCTTATTTCTCTCTGAGGTGAAGGTGGTGGGTGTGGGTGTGGGTGGGGGCTGGGTGGGGAATACTAAGGGCTTACTGTAGCAGCTCTAAGTTCCTTGGGAAGGGCGGGAAGGGGTGATGTATGGGTTTGCGTTCAGTGTGTTATTTACAAAAGTGATTGTACTGTTTTGTATTGTTGTGTAGGAAAAGTGTTATGTATGCATATTTTCAATAAAGCATTCAGGGTTTTGAAAAAAAAAAATGGCCCATGGAAGTTTGATGGGGCAGGAGATTGTGAAGTCCACCCATCAGATGCCAAGAAATCTCATTGAACTCATCCCTCTGTCAGCAATAGCTTTGTAGAACTGGTGGGAAATACTGAGTTGAACAAAATACCACTTTGTATTCAGTCTTGATCTTTATTAAATGTCTCAAAGCAATCTCCTATAGGCCAGACCGCCTGCTCAGAGCTGGTCTTATCTGCCAAAATTAGGAATAATAAGAACAACTGCCAATAAAGTGACATTTTCTGAGTAAGCCTTGTTGTTTGACACACATTTCTATAGATGTTTACTTCAGAAAGTAGGTGAACAAGGTGTGAGATAATTCAACCCCCATCCTGAACTCTTATCTGTGAAACAATGAAAGTTTCCCCAGACTGGAAGGACCCACTCTGTCTGTATTGTTCCTTTGATCATTTGGATTGAATCAGGCACCTATGATTGACTACTGACCTACTGGTTGACTCTCATGCCACCTCCTGTCTGCACACCGGCACATGTCCCTCCAATAGTGTTCATGTTTGATGTCTGAACATGACTGATCCTGGAGGCCTCCTCCTGCTACCTCCTGTCACTCTCATCATGTCCAACACCTCCTCCTGGTGGTCAAAAGTCTCCGGATGTGAATGGTGTCAATATTTGCTCTGTCGTTAGGAGGTGTCTTTGTTCTGACTGGATATTTAAAGTGCATTCAAACCGTTCTCCTAATAGATCCACGGCATCATGGATGTCTCATAATAGATCCATGATCCACGGTCGTTCCTGCCGCTGTCTACTAGAGCAGTGCTCTACTGTCTACAAGCTCCTCGCTGGAGAGGTGGGACTTTCTACCTCTAACCAATGGGAGGTGTGTGCACCTCCCAGTCTGACCAATGACAGCTGGTCTAAGTGTGATTGACGCCTTATGTGACCAATAAGACCATGTCAGAGCAGCGTAGTTAGATTGACAGGTTAAAACAACCATCACAAACTTCAAGCAACTTGAGGATGGGGTGATGAGAGAATATATTTAAAGAAATAAATGAGTATTTATGAACCCAACTCTCTACCGGGTACTAACAGTACTAGTGGGAGAATGTGTAATGTGTTTCTGTGTAATTACATTGAATATGCTGTTCTCTTGAACGGAGTGGAATTGGAGACAGTAACCCAATTCAAGTATCTTGGGGTGATACTGGACTCCAACCTTTTCAAGAAGCACACCAAGAAAATTACCAGCACCCTAAAATTCAATATACAACATTTTAAACAAATCAGACCTTTTATTACAACTGTGGCTGCAAAAGCCGACCTGCACTGTATGGTTTTGTCCCATATTGAATACTGGTTGTGTCACCACCTTTAAACCCATTAAACAGTTATACAAAAAAGCCATTAAAAGCCATTAAGGTCTATGATCAAAACGAAAAAACGGCTTGTTTCTGGTTTCTCCTTATGTCAGTTATTCCCAGAAAACAGACTGATAAAACGTACCTTGGTCCTTATCTCTGCTCAATTCTAAAAAAGCACCAGATCTGACCTTTGAGAATCTCAAATTATTCAAAAGTTCTTGTCTCAAGTAGGTCACTGAATGCTCTCTAATACATATTTTTTTCTGGAAATGGAATATTAAAATGAATTGTAATGAACAGCTGGGAAACTTGAAACAGAGGAAAGGTAGAGCGTCCACCAAGAACAATGTCAATCAAAGCAGCTGATTACTCTGCAGTTCCAGAGCCAGAGGTGTCTGTGCAATACCTTACTATAGGATGACCAAATATATGAATTATGAATTTCTTACCCTGTCACAATTCATAGACTAATTCTAAGGAAAGCCTCTGCAGGATGTCACTGTTTACTGCATTAACCTAAGCTCGATGTTCTGTTTATGTTACTGTCAGGGAACTCCCAAAATCTCCAGAGGGTCACCATTAAAAAAGTGAAATCTTGATGTAAAAAGTCTAGTGATTCCACATTTCAAAGCCTGAGAAATGTTTCATACTAACATTAGTGATCATGATGAGGCACAGGCCGACATGTTTAGTAGTTTAGCAGCAAAAAGACAACAGCTGACTTGTTTAGCTGATGGCAGTCATGATTTGCAGCGAATCAATGTTTCCATTTAGTGGCCAAGTGATGTCATACACTTTCGGAAACCTTAATTGAAAACTATCAAAAATCTCAGGGGCTGATTTATGAATTGATTTATTTGTATAGTCTGGGTTTTTTTTGTTTGTTTGTTTGTTTTTTTTTGTTTTTTTACAAACAGTTTGTCTCAAAAGGCTTTACATAATCATGTACAACCATCACTAATTACACAATGAATTTAGTTTATATGGATCTGGCTCCACAGTCAGAGATGTCTGCAGGAGGAGAGAGAATATAGTTAATTGAAGCTGCAGGCACCACAGTCACAGCACACCACTCAAAAGAGCTGTACATTGTAGCAACCTTATGACTCCATGGCCTGCAGGAACCATGTGGAAGCAACAAAATGTCCTGCATTTTTATATTCATTGTCAACTGTGATCATCCTTTGCACCTTACACAACAGTGACTGTTGTAGGGTGCCTGGTCTTAATGAAAAGCACTATGTTTTAAGAAATACAGCACATCTCACAAATATATTCATCTGTACAATCAGTTGTGTGTTAAAGGTCATACACTCCTGTTGGCCTCAAGATGTTAAAGGTTGGGTTTGATTGGATCATTGCATAGATTGGTCAGAATTTTGTCAGTCCTGCCACAGAGGTCTGTTTTTTTTAATCCTTTTCCTGAATACATAATATTGACAACTCTAGAAGGACCATTTTACCCAGTAACAAAACATGCTTCTAAACAGGATTACCAATGGTTAGAGTTTCAATTTTCTAGGGGGCGCCATGGAGATCTTTTGTCTCACCAACAGTCCTATATGGCTGCAGACCTGCACAGTCAGACCCCTTATGCCACCTAGTGGTTGACTGTAAAATTGCAACTGCACAGTCTGGACAATTTTATTTTAGAGTTTTTCTATAGGCCTAGGCTACACAACTCTAAAATAAAAACAAACAAATGTCCTGAGGGGTGGACCCTGAGGGATAGGCAATGTGGGCCGTTTTGTACAGAAGTAAAAACAAACAAACACTAGGCTAAGGCAAAATCGATCGAAACCTAAAAACAAACTCAAAACGACACTCGACCCCCACCTCTCATCCTCCTCAGAAATCCCTGTTTAACCTCTGACCCGTCTCTATCTAGTTGGTACTGTTTGTTAACCGTTTTTTGGCTTTTTGTTCTCTAATAAAAACATTGGATATTTGACACATTCCTTATTGGATGCCCCAGGTTTCATCTCAAACCCAACATCTGATCAGCTCAACATAGGTTCGGGAGGAAAAGGTGCCAAATTTGGTTTTGTTTGCATGGAACTCCACGTGAGGAGTCTTACGTAAAACAATCCTCAGCCAATCTGCTCCCGCTGACTGGAACCGGAAGTTGCAAGCTTTGTTGTTTTTTTTTCCTGAAGGCGACACCGTGGAGCAGATTTTCACCAGGGTTTCACACACAGGTTGCGGAGCAGAGCCGTCTCAGCGCAGTTTGAGTCCAGCTGTAAAACACTGGAGAGATGAAGCACAACTCGAACGTGCCAGCATTCCTCACCAAGCTGTGGACGCTGGTGGAGGATGCGGACACCAATGAATTCATTTGCTGGAGTCAGGTAACGTTAACGGTCAACTGTGTACCGTTAGCTCGTCAGGGCTGGAAGCTAATGCCAAGCAGACAACTAGCCAGCTAAGTCACACAAGCCGTAATTTAACACATAACTATGAACAGGTAGGAGTTCGTGGGCCACGCACACACACAGCACCCAACTACTTGTTTCGACATATGAAATATATCTATGAGCAAGTCTATGCTAAGGCCAAACATCAGCTGTTAACGTTAGCTCAGTTAGCCAGTCAGCTGCCTTCATTGTGTAGCTGCTGGTTAGCTAGCATACTGAACGAGAGTCAGTCTGCGTCACGCAGCATCACTTCATCTTTGAGGTTTGGACACTGAGTTACTGTAAAGCAGTGATGGGAATAACGGCGTTACTTTTTTTTCGCATTACTGTTTCCCCGTTATAACACCCCTTAGAGTGTATAGCTACACAAAAAACTGTTTATCTGGACCTAACCACTGAGTGAGTTGGTTAGTTCCAGATGAACGGGGGGTTAGAGTTATGGTTAGGGGGGGCTAAGGGGCGAGTCAAGTAATTTGACATATTTGAGCATTTTATAAAAAAAAAAAAGAAAAAGTTACGCAATAGTAACTTTTCTGGGTAATGAGTTACTTTTATAATACAGTTATTCTGTTACCAACTCAGTTACTTTTTGGGGAAAGTAACTAGTAACTATAACTAATTACTTTTTTAAAGTAATGTGCCCATGCCCAACACTGCTGTAAAGATGCTCACGGGTGTGTATGTGTGCGCTCGCTCGGCACAGTTGCCGGTAAATGACACATGAACGTGTATCCTGTTGTGACTGTTTCCAGGAGGGCAACAGCTTCCTGGTGCTGGACGAGCAGCGATTTGCCAAGGAGATCCTCCCCAAGTACTTCAAGCATAACAACATGGCCAGTTTCATCAGGCAGCTAAACATGTGTAAGGCTTCATTAATCACCCTGTCTCAGCCTCAGGCCAGTGCAGTGTATAGTGCAAGATATGCACACAAACTGCCCTGCGTCAGAGTTGTGCAGTGGTTTTAGATTGGCCCTAGACTGGTACAGCTGGGGCCGCACTAATCTAGGTGGCTGGTAAGTAGTAGCACATAGGCTAACCCACTTGGAACAGAGGAAAACAGCCAATATAATTTCCCACTGTCCTTGTTATTTTAGCCAACAGTCCAAATCCAGCATATGAAATTTACTTACTGTTTGGAATCTGATACAGCAAAGAGGTAAAACAGGGGCAAAATGTCACAATCATGGTAAAAATAAAAAATAAAAATACGTAAAATGAAAAAGAAAAACCACAAAAAAAACAATATAATAAAAATTCAACAAAATAAACATAGGCTAATAGGTTTTAGAGAAAGACAATTGGACACTGACTCAGTTTTCTTTTTCCTCAGGCAGGTTATTACTGACATTTTAATTCACAACCTGGTGACCAAAATGACTGCAGCTATCAGTATTATCACAAACACATTTCACCAAGTAAATGTTTGCAGTCAAAGATTAAAATAATAACTTGTCCAATGCATCTGTATCACAAGAAACCAGTAGCAGTCCAGGAAATAGGTTGTGTGACATTGCTTTGAACAGGAAGGCAACAGTGTAAATAAAAGGAGTCAGTCACTTTTACAGTGGGCTTCCTCGCTCAAACACTGCTTGTCCCCAATAACTAAAGTGTAAAAAAGTTTTAAAAGGCTGAAAAATCTATGGAGCACCACTGCCACTGCTTCCACCTCATCTTGATTGACACATAACAAACCCAGGGTGCTTGCCTTGCATGCATCTATGAGTCTGTGGCTGGTTGATGCTGTGCTGATCCCAACAGGAGTCAGATTTTATGGAACATATTATTAAACTGCACTAATTCCTTTTAGAGTGGATGTGCAGCTGTGTTGAATTATAGCCCACGCCTTATTAGTAGTAATAGTATACACACCTGATACCAAACAGGTATGTGCACTTGAGCAAAAAAGAATAGATTAGTTTCATTCAGGGTGTAACACATTCCAGTTCTTAAATACACAGTAGTGATTTGGATGAAACTCTGAAGTAGTTGGGTGTGAACAACAAAATCATAATAATAGCTGTACATTATAATAATTTCCTTCTATTTCTATGGTGTGGGTTTCTAAGTTGTTTACTCCTCTGTGTGCACACTCAGATGGATTCCGTAAGGTGATGCACATTGATACAGGCATCGTGAAACAGGAGAGAGACGGTCCAGTGGAGTTTCAGCACCCTTACTTCAAACATGGACAGGACGACCTGTTGGAGAACATCAAGAGGAAGGTGGAGTCATCTCTTTTATCTTTTTACCCCATCAACATAATCATTGTTTTCTCAATATAAAATGTAAGAAGGAGTTCCAGTAGTATTTGAGGTGCATAATGTTGCTATAATGACACTATAAAAGAAAAGCCATCCTCTGGAGTGCTCCAGTAAGAATCCAGACCTGAATCGGGTAAAGAAACTGTGGACTGAGCTCAGATCAGATAGCCTCTCACACCAGACATCCTGAGATTCCAAAGTGAAGCAGCTCCATGAGGAAGAATGGTCCAAACAGCAGCTGCTATAGAGCTGCTGCAATGTTTAAGTTCAGTTCAGTTCAGTTCAGTTTATTTCATGTCCCCAAAGGGCAATTTGGATTGCAGCTCATAGAATCACATAAAGGTAAAAAACATACAACACAAAGACATATAGTGACATAGAAGCGCATCGTTATAAATAACAATATAAATAAAATATGCACTAATTGTGATCATATAAGATAAATATAGGAAATACCGTTAAAACACAGAATACAAGATCCAAGATAACACTATTAAGAACATAGTGGTCAAGTAAAGTGCATCAGATAAGGTGCAGTCTCACACACAGGAGAGCAAAATGATTGGGACAGTACGGTGGCCAGTACAGACTTAAACAGGTTACAACCAGCCAGTCAGGGAGAAGTGTTGGTCAAGATAAAGCCCTTTGATGCTTCTGGTTCTGTATTCTTCTTCTGGAAATATTCTGAATACGACAGTTTTGCATCCTTTTATGCTCCCAATGTTTAGGATACTGTAATCCAAGATTTGACTGTAATTTCAGGTCTCCAACGCTCGGCCAGAGGACAGTAAGATCAGACAGGAAGACCTGAGTAAGATCTTGGCAAGTGTTCACAACGTTCACAGCAAACAGGAGAGCATCGATGCCAGGCTGTCAACACTCAAGAGGTAAGAGCAGTCCACAGCTCCATTACTGGAATTCTCCAGTGGAAGTAGTTCAGTTCAGTCAGATTTTACTTGAATTAGAGCACTGGAGTACTTGATTTTAACGTACAAATATTCAAAATTCCAACATTAATAGTGGAACATAGCAGCGGAACCTATAGAAGAAAAAATATGTATAAAATGATGCCTATAGAGGGTATGCACATGACGTCACGGTACTCGGAAGTCGCTGTGGAACGTCCACTGAGTGGCAAAAAGACGAGTGGCAGAGCCGCCAAAGTTCAAAAACGAGCAAGTAACGAAGCGATTTTCTCCGAGCCCATACAAGTCTGACATGTCTAGCTTTGCCAGCATGTAAAGCATGCATGACCTAACAGAGCTGCTAAAAATCTTGCGGATACGTCTCACTTTGACCGAGTTACATTCAAGAACCTGTTCTCAATGACGGAAAGTAAATTCACTGGAGCGGTCATTTTTTTCGATCAGTCAGCTGTGTTTACAGTTTCAGGTGTCATAGTTATGATGTTTAGACGGATACATTAGTCCTCTAACACATCCTACAGTTTGACTGGTCAGAGTTTTTCCAGAATAAAAGCAGCTCGGGAGTCACTGTCAGGACGACAGTAACAGCTGTAATCTGGTCCCTCTGCACAAACAGTGACCCTGTCAGTCACTCTGCAGGTACCGCGGTCACTGCGTGTTACAGGAAGTGTCAGTGGAGCAGACGGTTTTGGGGAGCTGGTTGTCGATTCCTTTTGACATCAATTTGTTTTGATATACGATATTTTATCCAGTTTATGAGTCCACCGCTATCCGCCAGCATGTTGAGGGACGCTTGTTTTGCCACTCAGTCCGATCGAACGGGGCGTTGCCTAGGGCAACGTGACGTAAACGCATACCCTCTATAGACCGTCCACTACAACAGCATTCTCCTCTGACCTCTGGGATTAACAAGGCTTTTTGCCCCGAGAACTATCCCTCACTGGATATTTTCTTGTATGGGGACCATTCTCTGTAAATCCCAGAGATGGCTGTGTGTAAAAATCCCAGTAGGTGAGCAGTTTTAACATAGACTAGCCATTTTGGCATCTACAGCCATGCCACATTGAAAGTGTGTGTAATAAAGTGACCAGTAGGCTCAGGTGGTCAAGTGGTTAGAGCACCTAGCTGGCAAAAAAGCTTTACCCAAAAAACTTAAAGCAACACTGTATTTTCTGAACATATACCCTAAATATCAGAGCGGTGTTGTAGAATTTTTCAGCTCCCTGCCAGAATCTCACTCTCCTTGTCAGAGTAACAGGGGGAGTCGGATTTTGCACACGAGCGGCCAGTGTTCCATCACTTTCTCGTGTTCCTCGGCTCGTGTTCCATCACATCATCATAGTGTTGCTTTAAATAAATAAATAAATTAAATAAAACAAATTGGCTGTTGAATGTATGTGTATTTGTAGATGTTCTCCATTATACCTGTCAAATACCTCTGGTGGCACATTCCTTCATTATCCCTGAATATTGTCTTCAAATGTAAAACCACAGGAAGTCTGAGGTAACATCGTTGGTGCAGCAGTTCATTCTCTTGACTGTAAATTAATGTTATTTTTGTCTTTTTTTTTAGAGAGAACGAAGCTCTGTGGAGGGAGATCTCAGACCTGAGGCAGAAACATGCCCATCAACAGCAGCTCATCAAAAAGGTGAGTTTTCCAACACGCCACTGCTTCCCAGGAGAAATGTCTTTGAGTGTGTGATGATAAACTGAATGACAGCTTCCTGCTTAGTATCTCTACCACAGGCTTCAATCTCAGTAGGATTACAAACACTTTATTAAATGTTCATTTATACATTTTTGTGGCTTTGGATTGATGAGGATTGGAAGAGAAGAGTGACAGCCAGCAGGTGCTGTAGTGATCCCTGCAATCTAAGGTGCAGATCCACTCATATTTTTTATTAACCCTGAGCGCTTCCTGTTTTTCCAGCTGATACAGTTCATTGTCACACTGGTACAGAACAACCGCATCCTGAATTTAAAACGCAAAAGGTGAGTACTGCTTTTCATCTCATCTTTTAACTTCCTTTAATGAGTTCACATACTTGTGTATAATTGTGTGTATGATAATGTGTGATCATGAAAGTTTCTGATTAAATGATCATTACTGGTAATTAACAATGATGAAATGAAAAAAAACAGAATAATCTTCATTGTTTAAGGTGAAATGAGGCGTTGTACTTGAATGGCTTGTGCGGTTTACATTGTCATTGTTATCTGTCTGTTTTGTGACAGGCCCATTCTTATGAACAGCAATGGAAAGAAGCCCAAGTACATTCACCAGATCTATGATGATAAAGTGTGTGTGGAGCAGGTCAGTTAGCATCAGCACCTAGTGACCCACAGCAAACCTTGGCTTTTTCTGTTTTGTTCTCAAATCGATGAGGTTGAATATGTGAATCCCAGGTCGTGACTGTGTTTCTTCTTTAGTCGTCCGTCAACAATCTGAATGGTGTGAAGGGCCCTGAGATCTCAGATGACGTCATCATCTGTGACCTGACCGAGAATGATGGTGAGGTGACGTCTGAGATGACAGAGGGGTTACCCAGGTCCTATGAGCAGGGGTAAGACCTGTCTTCTATTCTTCTGTCACACTGCCACCATATGCATGTTAACACACTGATTACAACCCCAGTTGTTTGTAACCTACTGAAAAAAAGAAGACCTCTGGCAGAGAAGAACTGTTCAGCTGGTGCTGATGTCCTGGATTATTTAGCTATTAACCTGATATTACTAATCAATAATTCTTATTGTCAGGTAACAGTTAAGTGGATTAGTATGAACAACAGTAGTTTGATGTAGACCTATATTACTCATAGATAGATAAACATAGATATACTGTAGATAAGATATAGATGCTTTATCTCCTACGTGGAGACAGACAGACAGACAGACAGACAGACAGACAGACAGACAGACAGACAGACAGACAGACAGACAGACAGACAGACAGACAGATAGATAGATAGATAGATAGATAGATAGATAGATAGATAGATAGATAGATAGATCGATCTATGCACAAGTTTGTAAAATTATAAAAATGTAAGCTAAAATATGAAATGCTCTTAACCGTTACTGCTAAACAATAAATAAAACAAATAGAATACTGATCATATGAAATGGATAAATAATATTGAAGTGCTAGACGTATTGCACGTAGAGGGTTTGATAGTATATTGGACACTTGTTGTTGTTCCTGTTCCCCCAGCACACCACTCCAAACTCCAGTGTGCTGGCTCCAACAGTCTTATACATACATAGAAGGAGCACAGCAGTGGTTTGCAGATATTTAAAGATCATAGCCTTCTTGCTCTGACCTTTTTTGTATACTGCCTCCATGTGGCTGGACCAGTCCAGCCTGTTGTCCCCCTAAGTACTTAAAGGGACAGTATGTGGCTTATTTGGCTTTTTATTAGCAAAAATCAAATATTGCTTTCATAAATACGTATTTACCGAAGTCTAATCACAACCGCATACAAACGAAAGCTGTCTCGTAACTCAGAATAAGTTGTTTACAATACTGTACATAGGTGGCCGGTGCACCCACTGGAGGCCATCATGTTGCATCGCCTTCTTTGAATACAGTGCACGAAAGCTCTGTTGAGTGTCTGTGACTCGGCTTGTGCCCGGAGGATGGTCGACGTAGTGGTTTTTGTTTTTTTCTGCCATTACACAAGAGAAAAAAGGCTTGCGTTGCTGATCGGCACAAGCCTAGCAGACATTCAGATCATTATGATCTTATCGGTTATTAATCGGTTAACGAGCGTCCACTTCTGTTTGTGAACGTTAACGTCTGCTGTGCGTGTTTGCGTAAATTGCTTTAAATGAGGATTAATACTCCATAAATACAGTTAATGGGATGGGAGGAGACGGGTTTGGAGAGAACAACCACAGGCTGAGGTAGGGTCCATGATACGACAACACATCCAGCTGTTACTGTGCTCACCAATGTTATCTCCTCTGTTCCCAATAATCTAGCCACCTCACAATCCATTCATGTTGTTGCACACTTCAGGATCCTCCTCCTTCACATGAGCATGCAGCGACATATAGACATTACAACAACCTTACATAAAACTGACTCCTTCCACTAAAATTTCTATGTCTTTGCTGATTTTTAGCAGCTGCACAGAGACAGTAGCAGTTAAGTCAGTTGAAGTCAACATTTTCAGTCAGAATAAATCAGAAAATACAGAATGAAGGGAAAATCCAAAATTTCAGTCACCTATGCCTGAATGTTGGTGACATGTGTTCTCTGCATTAAAGCAGCATGAAGGTTGTCAGTAGTATCTGTCTGATGTTATGTTGTTTGAATGTACGTCCTTCCTCAGTGATGTGGAAATTGTGGAGGTGGAGCTGGACGGCTGTGCAGTGCTGCCGACTGAGACGGAGGTGAGCACCACCTGCACAGATGACAGCAGACAGGCGGAGGCTGCAGCCGCAGACGACGGCCTGAGGAGCAGCTGTGGAGACGGCAGCGGCTCCACCAGCAGCGCCCTGCAGCTCAATAAACCCTCAGTCCTGAGTCTGGAAGATCCCGTCAAGATGATGGACTCCATACTGAACGAGAGTGGAGCAATATCACAGAACATCAACCTACTGGGCAAGTGAGTGCCAACTTCAAATCCAATCCATGATCTTTAAAAGCAGCAGCTGCTTCTCACTCTCTAATGTCTTTCTGACTAGGACCATCCTTTAAAGACTGCTGCTCACTGTCACTGTCAAAATGCTGCTTATCCTTGGTTCTAGCTGTGTCATTCTTCTTAAATAAGATGAAGATGTTCACAGATTATGATCTTAAAATAGTGAATAGAGATAAAGATGAAGAATATCACCAAAATGATCATTGTTATCAGTTTGAACACAGCAGGGGTCGACAATATAAATGGCCCGGTGGCCCGGACGTACTTTTCAAACCGTCAGGGCCACCAGAACGCTCCAAACACTGGCCCGGTGGGGCCAGTGAAAATAATGCCTTGAAAAAAATATAACAAGTAAATAAATAAATCTAATTTCACATTAAATCCCTGTGGTTTGAAATGATAACTGTCAAATCATCTCGGTAATTAGTGCTAAGAGATCCCGACCCGATCAACGACAGAGACATCTACTTTCTGTGCGCAGCCAGCGCTGTGCCCTGGCACGTCAGCACCACCTGCAAGCAGCTGCAGCTGCAGCTCACTCACTGCTGCTGATAGAAGGTCGTCACAAGAACCGATAAAAACCTTTTTCTTAACCATGAAACTTCCCTCCTCCTCAGCGCGTCGGGTCGAGTCCTGTCGGGACCGACGCGAACGCTACACACGGGCCAGAGCTCGCGCTGGGGCGCCAGCTGTTCGGTGTGCGCCACAGCGGTGGCACGTCACGTGACATTTAGACCATAATAACAACAAAAAAAAAACGTGTGTAAACGCAAAACTGAGCTGAAAATGAAACAATGAGTCAGTTTTGCACCAATCTGTGGAAACAGCCTAAACGTGAATGAATGAGAACAACAGTTATATCACTGAACTACTTGGAGGATAAAAGTAATGACTACATAACTTCATGTTTGTGTTGAGGCATATTTACCATTTTAACTCTGTTTTTACTTCATTGTTAAACCACAGTGGAGGCTAAATATGTGAAACAGTTATTTATTTATTAAATAAAGTAGCCTGATGAATTTAAAAGCACTTTTTTTGACCTTCTTTAATGAAATTGAATGAAAAATATCTGATACAGGATATAAATCCTTTACATCAGACTCAAATAAATAACAACATACAAAAATTAAACACAAATATACCAACTCATACATAATCACTAAAATACATATAACAAAATAATCCCCCAAAATCTCAAGAAACTACAAGATCGTGGTATTGAATAAGTATCAAGAATGTTGGAAATTGACTAGTAATGGTATCAGAAAGTTCCAGCCTCGATGGCGAGACCGCAGGAATTGGCTGGGATATGTTGTTTTTCGTTAATATGGGGATCGATACCTATTGTCCTGGGCCAGTGGTTAGAATGGTGGGGCCGGGCCAGTGGCAAATTTCCCTTATTGTCTACCCCTGCACAGTGTTTTAAAATATGCTGAGAATGTTCACAAACATAATCTTTGGTTATTTCACCAAGTAAATGGTGGCATTTCATCATAAATCATGAGTCAAAAATAATTGCTGTACTTAGCAACAGTAGTTAAAGTCCCCCTCCAAGGACCCTGAACAGGGACTTAAATAAAGCAACATGGAGGTTTGGACAGTGTAGCTGGTAAAGGTCTTCTATTTGTGAAAACAGGAGCTGCACTATGGCAGGTAAAACAGTGTTGGTTGACAAAGTTGAATGAAATGTGCATCTAGCACAGACAGGACGGTCAGAGATACTGGTTGGCTGGTGGTTTCATCTACTCCGCAACAGCAAAGTCCAAGTGTGTTTGACCAGAATGATGAAGAAGGTTCCCTGACTGGCCAGTCAAGTGTCCATGCCAGAATACTGTAGTGTTTATCCACCTTTTTCCGAACGTCAAAAACGTAAGCCGGTTTTGCTCTTCCGGTGGAATTGTATGTTTACATTTCCATGGTTTCGGTAGTCGCAGTTAATGCATGGATTTTTTTTTTTTTTTCTTCTATGAAAATCTGTAAAACGCATGGATCATCACACCAGCTTTTAACAATGGATATCACACAGATTGACATCCGTGGTAAAAGCCAGCGTTAATAGACCCATGCATTTACCAACTATGACAACGACTGAAACCATGGAAACGTAAACCCACCGGATTTTGACGTTCGGAAAAAGGTGGATTAACACTACAGTATTCTGGCATGGACACCTGACTGGCCAATCAGAGAACCTTCTTCATCATTCTGGTCAAACACACTTGGACTTTGCAAAACCAGCTTCCGATTTTGACCATAGATGACGTTCGGAATAAGGTGGATCAATATCAATAAGGATCAATAAGGTGGATAGTGCTAAGAAGAGATCTCTGATGGAACATGGTCTCTGTGTGTGTGTGTTTGCGTTAGGGTGGAGCTGATGGACTATCTGGACAGCATTGACTGCAGTCTGGAGGACTTCCAGGCCATGCTCCATGGGAAACAATTTGGTGGTGACTTTGACGCTATGGAGGTAAAAGGACTCGAGTGCCTGCACTGACATAACAACACAGCTAAACGTGTTTATTTTCAAAGTTCATATCATTATGTGTAAGTTTTTCAGTCCTAGTGAGTAGAACTGTGGGAGCGTGGAGCACAGACAGCTGTTTGAGGAGACCACAGGGACAGAAGAGTCATGGATAAGAATAGAAACAGGATGAAACAACAGGCAACAACATCACAGTGTAGAGTGAACACAGTTTAGACTGCTGCCTCATATTAATACCAGGATTAGTGCTGTGCTCATATACGCATCCACGACTGAATTAATTCAACAACGTTTAACAAAAAATCCAGGCTGTTGTATGTTGCATTTATTTTATCATCTCTTCTTTCATGTGTTTAAGGAGAGTGTGTCCAGAGAGAACAGCACACTGTTGAACAGAGGCAGGACAGAAGAACACACAGGTGAGTGAAGGACTCTCACACATTCATCAGACAGTTTTTTTATATTACATTTCCTTTCATCGGCCACATTGGCCGTCTGAGCATGTGACCCTCATAATCTTGTCCCTGTAAAATCTTTGGACCAGCTTCTTTTATTGTTTGCTGCCAGAATGAGGGAGAAATGTTTGTTTGTTTTTTTAATTTTTCATCCATTAAAGTGGTGAACTGAGCTGAGATACACCTGCTGTATGTCAGGCTCCACAGTTCACCTGCAGGTCGGGACAATGGAAAGACATGGATGTGCTGAGTGTTGTGGTTTTTCTGGATTTGTTTTAGACTCGTCCTGTTTTCGTCTGTGTTCAGATAAGCAGTTGATCCAGTACACCACCTGCCCCCTGCTGGCATTCCTCGATGGCTGTACAGCGCCTCCAGAGCTGGATCTGGGCACCAGCAGTGACACCGGCTGCTCCAATCTCCACCTCCAGCCCTCTTCAAGCTCCAGTGCCGCCGTGGAGGCCGAGCCGCCGTCAGAGCTGCTGGACACCGGCCTGAGGTCGAAGCAGTCGGCCCGCAGCTCCCTGATTCGTCTGGAGCCTCTGACGGAGGCGGAGGCCAGCGAGGAGACGCTCTTCTACCTGTGTGAACTGAGCCCTGCTGGACTGGAGGCTGACTCCACCCAGCTGGACAGAGTGTGAGCAACAAGGGAACTTCACCACAGACTGCATCCCTCCATCCTCCATACAACACTGACTATGTGTGCGTGCATGTTGAGATGTTAAGAGAACTGAAGAAAGCACCAGGCCGCTGCAGTTTGTACCATGTGACATATCAGACGTTACATTGATTGGAGAAACACTGTCATCAAAAAGAATGATAGTGGAATAACCTGCCCGTCATAACCCACAGCATTAATAATAAAGGCCTAAAGCCTTTCTGATCTTCAGGCCTATTCTCATCATCATTAGACACAGACAGAGCCAACAGTACATCAGCCCTGAGGTCTGGACAATGAAGCAAGTTCAGTGTACCCAGGGTAACCGACAACAAAGTGAACTTCAACAGGTTGAGACAAGTGTATAGAAACAGTGGAAATAGATTGAAGTCAGACTGAAGATCAAATGTAGAAACATCATGATTTTGTTTGATGGTAAGCTATTTTGAAATGTAAAGTTAACGTTTTTTTTTCCTGCGGTGGTCACAGAGTGCCCCCGTGTTACTGCAGCTGCAGTGATGAAGAGGAGAGTAAAAGCTTCATCACTGTCAGGAACCTGTTTTCAGTCACTTGACGTGTAGTCATGTAGTGTGATTAAACTCTGAAAGACAAACAGCAACATCATCCACTGATCCTTATTATTGGCCATTTTATTGTTGATCCTGTAGGAATGACGACTTTGTGATCTGATTGGTGGGTAGTTTGGCTGTTGACAGGTTTAGATTTGATTCGGAGCAGTTAAGCATCAGTTACCATGCTGATTTGTCACCACAGTGAGTGAACCACTGTCATAGGACTGAAAACCCAGAGTTGAACCTGGCTTCACCTTGATGACTTCATGACACAGACCGCAGGTCTCACGTAAGCATTCATTAGACATAACTAGTTTTTCATACAAACTGTCCATCACCATGAACTGACTACAGTTCTTCCACCTGAGCAGTAGCAGGTGAGCGTGTCAGTGAAACCTGGCCAAATATTTTCTTCAATGCTAATGTCTCAAATGTAAAAATGACACAAACTGTGGCAGGTGTAAGTTAAGACACGAGGCCAGCACACAGCTTCAGCTCTGTCCCGTCTCCAGACTATCTTCATTCTTCATCAGTGGAACAGTGCATCACTTCTGCCCCTTCAGCATCAGTGAAGAGGCATCTTCAAACCAACTCAACTTCTGTATATATATATACTTCTGAAATCTATTTATTCTGACTTTATGTTTAACTTTTGCTACATGTCACTCTGTCCACTCTGCTGAGACTTTTCATAAAGCTACATTCCTTCTCTTTCTCGTTTAATGAAAGCATCATTGTTGGTAACTGGGACAGACGGTGATATGTGCACTGACGCTGACCTGCTTCTGTAGCAACATAGCTGAAGCTGAGAGTTAATGCTGGAGCAGGATCACCACACAAAGGCAGAACAAAGCAAACACATTGATTGTTGGTTTGTCTTTGACCCGTACCTGTATTTTAGCTGGACATGCATGGCAACACTAAGTTGGACAGATTGAAATGAGGGTATAAAATATTTCGACTTGGTTTTATTTCCGGCAGCGTTTAAATCACTTTTATAAATGTGCTCAGAAATAACCCCTGTTTTCCCAGTTGTCAAGAATGAAAAATAAAAGCCAACATCAGTTCATCAAGTTTGGAAGCAGCTCTGTACCGTATTCCTCCAGTCGCTGGATCTCCTACGTATCGTCTGTTCAGTGAATGTCTTCATTCTGACGCTGCAGGACCGGGAGGAAATGTGTGGCTGCTGTAAGAAATTGAAGCGTGTGAACTGAATTGACAATGGAACAACTGTAAATAATGTCAGTGTGCTCATGTTGTGATAAAGCAAAGCTCCTCTTCTGTCTCCTCCTTTCTGATATTAAAGTGCCTGCATCCTGTCCCTTCTGTTGGCAGAACCACTCTGGTGTTTTTTAAGCTGCTGTAACAGGTCCTGCATCGCACCAGCTGTCAAGTCTTACAGTTAGAGTAAAGCAGAAACTACAGTTTCATTTGGAGGGTCAGTGCTTCATATATACACTGGATGAAGGCAGCTGAGATCCAGTCACAGACTTAAAGGCAAGCTTTCAACCAATTATTGCACTGCCACGGATACAGTAAAAGTTATAAGCTAAAAGCTATAATGGGGAAGAGGGAGGGGCTAATGTCGAAAAGTACGCGTGGTTATGATGGTGACATAGGCGGGGTTAGTGCCAGAAGTGGGCGTGGCCACAGCAGCTGTGGCGTGGGCGGGCTAAACTGGGCGTGGCGGGACGGTACGTGTGTGTGCCTGCCCTGCATTATCCAATGCAGAAAAAAAACTACCCCACATTCACCCTGGATTTACTTGAAAATTGAATTTTGCACAAAGTTTGGTCTCCATCATCTGATAGATGAGTGATTACACTCATTTTAAGACCCATAATGGGCTCAAAATCAATTTTCTTTTCTTAATACCTTTAACTTGTCCCTGGAAATTGGAATTGTTCCCGCCTACTATAAACAGGCTAGTCTAGAACAAATTGCTGTTTATCCAGGTCTTAATGTCTCTAAATAATACCTGCTATATTATTTTAATGTTCCTCATTTAAGTCAAACTCAACGCTGTATGCGCGACACCTGACATACAGCAAACATATTTTGTTCTGGTTAAAAGGTCTCTAACGTCACACAGTGGACACAATTAAGAGTGTGTGCATACACAGACTTTTTTTTATTTATTCTGAAACGTAGCGCCTGAAAATCAAAATGTAGTGTGTGATACATTTTAAGTATGGGATCATGATCTGCTAAAACAAATCTACCTACTTCTTGTGCTCTTGTTTTTTAATCATCAGCACACTCAGGTGTTTAATCAGTTCAAATAAAATCTAAGATTGTTCATTTACTACATCGTCAGCTTTTTTGTGTGTGAGGTATGGGCTGATTAATTGGCTCTCTGTGGTTATCAGCCTTTAGAAACCCATGACTGGTCGACCTCTGGTCCCAGCCACACTGAGGGAACAACACACTTGGCCTCTTTTTCCTTAGTTTTATTTAACGAGTTACAATTTACAATCTGTGCAGATAAGCCACAGCTACAAAAACAAAACTGGAATCTTCCAGCCAGCCTGGGTGCAGCTGCACCCGTCTGGCAGGAACTGGTGCAGGGTTTCACATGTCAACAAAAAAAATCATATTAGGATAAAAAGCACAGGGATGACCAAACAAACATATAACCACAATCTCTAAGTCTGTGAGAAGCAACATGCTAAAAACACTACCAAATAATTTACTCAAGAAGTTTTCAATAAATCAAACTCAAAAATTTACATTTAAAATTCAATGCAAATCAAAATGAGCTTCTTCTATCTAGTATGTGCTGAGGAGTTGACGGGCAGCAGAGTGAACACACAGCTGGCAGAGCATTAACACAACAGTAGATAAGTAGAATACACACACAATGTTACACAGCAGTGCTCATGCCTGGTAAATGAACTACGGTGAGCCAGTCTTCTCCCTCTGTTGGCGCCACAGCTGGAGTTCTGCTCGTACACAACTCAAACCTTCCTCTCAGCAGCTTCTCCCTTGTTTTACATGTAACAGCATTTCCACAAGTGTTACAACAGAGTTCACCTGCCGCTGCCCACAGTGGAGCGACATCATCACCCCCCTCCTTATAAAAGCGTCATATACAGCTACTGAATGTCACATCAAGTTGTGGAGGAAAAGCATGCAGCTCTGTCAGTATAAAGAAATCATTCACAAGGATTGCACAGGATATATCTACAAGGGGAACAGTATGGGAGGCCACTCTGAGAATTCACAAGGACAGTTACACCAGATGAGACCGGGCTGCAGTCAGAGCTGGGATGGAACTCATTCAAACATCCTTAGGTGTCCAGTTAGCTGGCCGCAACAGCCTGAAACCTTCCCGCCAGTCTGAGTGCAGCCACGCCTCCGGCCTCAGACACTGATGCAGGGTTAGCTACCTACTGTTAAAACTGACTTTGCTGAAACAAAACACTGATGAAGCAGAGCATGAATGAATGTGTGAGCATGGATGTTTGCGTGGATGCGTTTCAGTCAAAGTCTCTGTTGACCAGGACCAGCGGAGCCACCAGAGTCCAGACGTAGAGGGCGATGCAGATCCAGCTGGAGGAGATCTTCACCCACACCGACGGCCACTTGCTGGTCATGGCCTCGTAGTTGGAGTCAGGGCTGCAGCAGAGACACACAGTGGAGAAACAAGTCAGCTGATTGAGTTCATACTCTGCTGGGACTAGGGGTGCAAAATTGGAAACTTTCCATGGGAATTAAAGCCCCTGTACGGAGTTTTTAACTGGATACGCAAAAGTCTCTGGTTTCTGCTGATGTGTCTCTGTTACCTACAACAGCAAATGAGCCCATCAGTGTGAAGATACGCTATTTCTAAGTAGTCTACATTACACAATTGAAGGTTGGCGCCTAACAGGAAACTTAAATATAGTTGGGGAAAATAATTCTGAAATCAGAAATACAAGCACACTTATGTTATTCCTCAATCATATGCACAGAAGAGTTCTACAACACTGGAGTACTTAGGCCAAAGCACAAAACCACTGAAGCCACATTTGAGCTGGCAGCCTACATAAAGCCAAGTATGTTTTTAGAATATTATGGGGTACATACAGTATATTTGATCTCTGGTTTTAATGTTTAACACAACATTTATTTTAACATTTTGAACGGGACTTCACATTTTACTTGTTCATTGAATGGGGTAGGGGATGAATAATATTTCACTCAACATTCATATTTTTTGTTGCTCAATGAAATAATTGATTGATTAAACATAAAAAAAAAAAATCAAATTATCTTTATTTTCAATTATTTTATTTTTGTTCATGTGTTGTCTTTGCAAAGTTTTTATTTGTTATGTTTTATTTCTTTTAACATGTCCGAAATAAACTAAACTAACTAACTAACTAAAAATGGTTTGATACAAGAATTCAAGTTTTAAAGTTCTACTCACATATGACTCTGTTGAAGTGTCAGGTTTTTTTATTTGGTTTATTTTACATGGATGTCTGCTCATGACAAAACTAAATGTTTATATTTATGATTGGCTATGATACAGTTTGTTTCAATTACCCTCAAATTTTAAGTTAATTCTCATAGAAAGTTTCCAATTTGGAATCATTTCCCCAGTTTAACCTCCCATGGAAAGTTTCTAGGAATTTAAGGGACATTTTCCACCTTTTTGCAACCCTAGCTGTGAGCACCAGATGTCCTGCATCAGTCAGTGACCTAATACCTGATCAGCAGGAGGAACATATGACACTGTGGTAGCGTGTGGGCCCACCTGTACCAGTTGGTGAGAGTCATCATGATGTAGAGTGATGCCAGGAACAGCATGAAGTGGAAGAAGGAGTACGAGTAGGTGACTCCGTCCTTCTCGTTGTCCACGGCTCTGTTGTGAGCGCCGCCCTCCTCGAAGCTGTCGCTCTGCGGCCCGTCCTCGATCAGAGCCGACTCGTCGCTGGTCAGAGTCAGCTTGTTCACCTGGGCGTTGGACGAGTTACGAATGCTGATCGGCACACAGAGGGACAGACACGGGTCACTTCACGCACCGACTCTCGCCAGAAAGATTCTGCAAGTGAAGCAGTAAAGCGCTTTCTCACCTGGAGTAGAGGACACACATGAGGAAGAGGATCAATCCCACGATGCCCTGAGCGTCCCACCACTGAACCACTTGGTCCTGACCTGCGGGACTGGTGCTGTTCAGCCCGATGATGCCCAGCAGACTGGGGTTACATTTCCTGTCTGAGACACAACCAGAACACATTTGAAGCCATTATTGTTAGTGAGTCGGTTAGTTTGCTTATTGTTTATTGTCATTGCATAAGGGCATTTAGAACAACATTTGGTTTGGCAGTCTCCTGTAGCAGAAAAACAATTAAAGTGCATCAAGGGTCAACAAATAATTAAATATCAGCAGTATTTAACTATTTATTGACCCTTGATGAACATCATGTTAGTGAAGGGCAAAAAATAAAAGATTCAGATTAGCATCATGAATCTATCTCTGCTGAGAAACTGCTCCAAAAATCCTGATTCAGATTTTTCAGTGTTGTGATACTGCTGTGTTACATGTCCAGTCCTCCAGACAGAGCTGTAAATAAACCTGACAGTGGAACATTTCAGAGCGCTGCATAGAGACACAACACTGCTGTTGTACCTGGGCCATGGGAGAGGATAGAAGCTCTATATAAAGCATGGATGTGTTAGCTCACCAGGCTCATTGGTCATGGCAGACCAGGTCAGGTACATGGTGTACAGGGTCACCAGGGACGACTGCAGCAGGCCAGACCTGGGCTGGGACTCCTGCAGCCAGAGAACAGCAGGCATTAGTAGGAACAAACACTGATTAAAGGGATAGTTGCCATAATCGCTATAGTCATAGCAGTAGGTTTGTTACCTTTATTTGTCGGTGCTATTTTTAGAACGGCGGCGTGCAGCCGTGAGCTGCTCAGAGCTACGCTACAGAGGCTGATGGAATTTCTTGGTTTCCCTCATCCAACTCATCAAATACACAATCCAACAACTCCAAAACACTCTGGTGGACAAGTTGTGACCTGCACATTCATCACGCTATGAGATAATAACAGAATGTAACGAGACAGAGCTGTTTTAGAGGTAAATTCATGCAAAATCGCTGATACGCGTTGCCTTCAGGGACAGTTTTTCAGCAAGCAGTCTCTGTATTTAACCTCGAAAACAACTCTGTTAAGTAACGTTCCATTATTATCTCATAGCGTGGTGAATGTGCAGGTCACAACTTGTCCACGACAGCGTTTTGGAGTTGTTGGATTGTGTATTTGATGAGTCTGATGAGGGAAACCAAGAAATCCCATTAGCCTCCGTAGCATAGCTCTGAGAAGCTCGCCGCTCCGCTCCGCCGTTCTAAAAATAGCTTGCACCGACAAATAAAGGTAATGAACCAACTGCTATGACTATAGCGATTATGACAATGGGCCAATTTGCCAAAATGTTGAACTATCCGTTTAAGACAAATCACCCCCAACAACAAGTGTATTGACTCAACTACATTAGTCACATCTTCCTCCATCATCACCCAACACCTGTGCTCTAATCTGGATAGAAGAAAGAAGCGGTGTGAACCTGGATCTGAGGCAGGACAGACAGGACAGAGGCGCCGAGGCAGAGGAGCATGTTGATGCTGATGAAGACCTTGTTCTCAGTGCAGCCGTCAGAGTGGGTGTAGTAGACGTAGAACATGACCAGAGACACCAGAGACATCAGGTAGCTCACCGCGGTGACCGACAGCAGAGCTGTGAACACACAGCACATCACACACACATCACACACACTGCACCCCAAGGTGTTCTGCCTGGATTCTGTACACATGTATATACTGCATTACAGCTTCAATTAGACTTGTTTTGAGAGTTGTTGCTTTTCTTGTCAATTTGAAGTTATTGTTTATTCAGATTTCAGTATTACCTAATCGACTCAAGTGCGTTTAAAGAGAAAGAAATTGCTACAACAAAAGTGATACTTAGCAACGTGCCGTTTTGTGTTTGTGTGATGCTGTTGTTTGATTCATGTATCATCAAACTACAACAAAAGACTGGTCTTCTGCTGTGCCCAGTGTTTCTATTATTTTGGTGGGTAAATAACAGAGAGCTCAACAGCTTCATCTACTACATCCAGTACTTCTCCACTTCTGCACACCACAAGCTGTGAATAACACAGCGCTCTTTGAAGGTTACTGTTGGTTCACATGTCCAGTCTTCTAATGATACCGTCTCCATACCTGCATACCAGCAGCGAGAGTTGCCCTCCTCCATCTTCTCCACCCAGGACTCATTCCAGGAGTGGGCAAAGTCGATGAGCAGAACCAGCTGGATGAGGATGAAGCAGAAGGCTCCGGCCATGCCGATGTAGAACCACACTGTGAAGCAGAACAGTTCTCAGTCATTAAAGAGCTTGTTGCTGCCTCCTCCAACTCACTTCAATGAGTCTGCCCCAACCTCAGTCACGTCCACTCATCAAAAATGTCCATTTAAGACCAGGTGATTCACACACATTAACATCTACATCAGTGGTCACCGACCTTTTTAAGGCCAAGATCCCTGACCTCAGGCTTGGTGACAGGCAAGATCTACCTATTGAAACGACGGTCCAGATTGTATTTATAATTTGAGGCATTTTGTAATTGAATTACATCAAACACTTTGGTCAAACTTTCAATTTGATGCCACCAAGAACTGCTGTAACTGTAAGGCCATCCCTGTCTTGTTAATAATTTCACAACATACTTTAATTAGTAATAACTTAATTTCAGTGCATCACAAAAAATAAAGGCATGTGGCCTATTTCCCATCTCTATGAGGAAATTATTTGTTAATAGTCAACAATCAAGGAAAAAAAACAGATCATACTAACTAACAGTATTAAGTGTTATGTTTATCAAGTGAAGCTTCATGCAAGTTACAACATAATAATCAGAACTGTAATGTGTGCTGACAACATTCTCCGGCAGTGCAGCATCACAATGCCATCAGAAGGCAAAACTGTTGTGGTTGTGTTAGGCTACACATGTCAGTGTGATGTAGGGCTGCCATGATTAGTTGACTAGTGACGATTATGTCGATGTCGACTATTAAAATCGTCGACGACTTATTTAATAGTCGATGCGTCGTTTTTTTAACTTAGTTTTTCTCTCAAAACTGCTGCAGCACCTTCCACTGCCGCGTTGATAACTGACGGCCACACTTTGCTCGGACTCAGAGCAACCGGTGATGAGAACTCTCAACGTAACAACCTCTCTCTGTGCAGCATTGATCGACAGTGCGTTCTTATGTTCTCTTATCTTATTGGTTACTTTAATGCAGCACCCATCCGCTAAAAGCGTAATGTGTTTCTGAACTAATTTTTCCGGTATTATTGTTGTGTTTTCATCCAAAATGTTTCCATCAGTTTTCAAACTAGAATAATCTGTGATTTTAATCGTGTTTCTGATGATTATGTGTATTTGACTGAGAGCCAAACCATTTTCTTTGTCCTTGTTGTTGTAATTCACATTTCAGCCACAGAAATGTATTTTAATCAGTGAAGAAGTTCAAGCACCGAGCTGTGACGGAGGACAGTCGTTTTTTCTCATGTTTTCTTTTTTTGTTTCCCATTTCAAACATTTAATCCAGAAAGTCTTTAAGACAAATTCCTCTTACACTCATTTTCTCCGCCTGTTTTCACTTTTGTAGCTTCTGTTAGCTCCCAGCCCCTCCCTCATCTACCATGATGTCATATGCTCTGTAAGCCCTGGCATTCATCGCTCTCATTTACACAGACACACAGAACTCTAGACTCTGAAGCTAATGGGATCATGGATGTCATTCACATGACAACAGAGGACAGGCATAGCTACCGGTGGTGAAGGGACCCTCTGTGATGAAGAACGACCCGATGGTGATGGCAGCAGCAGCAGCAAACTTAAAGAACCAAAATCTGAACAAGAGACACACAACACATCATCAGTGTTGAGAACACATTCATTTATCGTTCAATAATCAGAAAATCAATCACAAGTCATTTACTTAATAATAAATCACTCAAGTCATGTATTAAGGCCAGACAGCATCTCTGGTGTGTAGGGATGTCACGATTACTTACTTTTCACAATTAATCTTGGTATTAGACGCCACAATTAATTAATCGTAAAGATTCCTAAATACTGTCACTTTCCAAAAAAGATGACATGTCAGAACCATGTCGGCAAAGTAAAGGTAAATGCACAGATACTGGTAAATTTACATGTATGTATGTACCTATGTACGTAATGCTGAATTGGTAGGAATTTAAATGTAAGCGTGTCATTTGTAATTTAAAAAAAAGAAAGATTAAAATAAACTTAAACATTTGGTATAGATTTGAAACATTTCCCATGAGGGATTAATAATTGGTCCTATATTAATACATATTTAAAATATTTTGTGTAAACAATCAGTTATGTAAGTATATTTTGGCTATATTTGATTTTACACATTCATAGTCTTTAAAAGAAATTGATTATTGCATAATAATCGTCATAATCGTAATACAGTGATTATTTCTCTGACGATAATCGTACCAAGAAAATCTATAATCGTGACATCCCTACTGGTGTGTGACACATTGCTTTGGGTTTGGACTGATGCTTTTAAAGGTAGGGTTGGAGATCCTGGAAAAACTGTTTTATCACGCCTCCACCTTTCCACGGACATGGGTGAAGACTCTGATCGTGCACGCAAGAGGAGGGAGAGAGACGGAAGCTTGATTGACACATCCAGTTGACTACGATGTGACATTGTACGTGGTGTTTTCTCGAGGCTTGTTTCTCATTTTTGTCAAAAAGCCTTATTTTACTCAGTTGCAATCGGGCGCTAAGAGGATTTCTAGCAGATTAGTAAAAAATGCTCCAGAATAAGATCTCCAACCCAACCTTTAACATCCATCCACTCTGAGTGGGTCAACACAGCAGCAGGACTCACCCGTTGTGCAGCGCCGCTCGGGGGTCCTGGCTGCTTTTCACTTTGATCATCAGCAGAGAGAAGAGCAGGAAGAACATGGCCATCCCGAAGCAGACGCGGTACACGGCTTTGTAGCCGACCAGCACGTCACAGTTCACATGGCCCTCCACACCGGGTATGGATGAACCCATCCCTCCTTCACAGAAACCTGGAATCTGCAGCAGCACAGAGCAGGAGGTGAGAGGCTGCAGCATAGTGAGCTGCTCTACACCACTTAGAGCCTGGTAACAGGGTCTGAGTGATGTGAGGGACTGTAAACACTTAGGCCTCGTTCAGACTGCAGGCCAATCTGATTCAAATCTGATTCTTTCTCAAATCTGATTTTTAGGGCAGACTGTCCACACTGTTTTTAGCAAGTGTCCAAATCCGATTTGGCTCTGTTCAGACTGGGCCAACAGGAGCCGACATACCTTCTTCAGCTGGGTCTCCATGCCCGGCATCAACATGATGCAGGCGATGCCGACTCCCAGCAGCAGGAAGAAGGCGTAGATGAGCCGAGTCACCGTGGAGTTGTTCCCACTGGGGCAGCATCGACACAGCAAGCAGGGGGCGCTGCCGCACAGGCACGGGACCTGCACATACATGGAGGAGCTTTATTTCTGAAGCTGAGGTCTGTGTGGAGACCAGAAACAAGAACACCCCGAGTGTGTGTTTCACAGTGTTGGGCATGTTACTTTTTTTTTTTTGTAAAATATATTTTTTGGGCTTTTTATTGCCTTTAATCGATAGCACAGTCGAGAGAGAGACAGGAAATGGGGAGGCAGAGAGGGGGAATGACATGCAGGAAAGGGCTGCCGATGTGGGATTCGAACCTGGCCCTGGGCCACCTGCAGTGAGGACTGCAGCCTCAACACCAAGTGAGCTAAATGGTTATGGTTACTAGTTACTTTCCCTAAAAGTAACTGAATTGCTACATTATAAAAAGTAACTAATTACCAATAAAAGTTATTATTGCATTACTTTTTTCTTTTCTTAATAAAATGCTCAAATATGTCAAATTACTTGGACTGGCTGGCCCCCTAACCTCCTAACCATAACCCTAACCTCCCGTTTATCTGAAACCAACCAAACCACAGCCAGTATTCCTCCGCACAGGAAGGCTCCGCGACCTAAACATCTCATTTCCGACTAGTTGATGGACTGAAAAAAATGTGTATGTAGCTACACCTTGACTAGTGTGTTATTTTGTGACGGGATTTCTTGACTCAACTTTTACTGTCATTTACAGTGATGGCGTCATAACGGGGAAACAGTAACTTTTTTTTGATTACTCGTTACTGAAAAAAGTAACGCAGTTATTTCCAATTTCCCATCACTGGTGTCACATGTTGGTCTCAGTGTTTGTGATCCAGGAGATCCGCACAGTTGCGCAACTTCTCCATCATCTGCTTTTCTAATTCCCCGACTGTTAAGAGAGAGTAGAGTACCGTTATAGACGTGCTAAGAGAGAGTAGAGTACCGTTATAGACGTGCTAAGAGAGAGTAGAGTACTGTTATAGACGTGCTAAGAGAGAGTAGAGTACCGTTATAGACGTGCTAAGAGAGAGTAGTGTACTGTTATAGACGTGCTAAGAGAGAGTAGCCTACTGTTATAGACGTGCTAAGAGAGAGTATAGTACCGTTATAGACGTGCTAAGAGAGAGTAGAGTACTGTTATAGACGTGCTAAGAGAGAGTATAGTACTGTTATAGACGTGCTAAGAGAGAGTAGAGTACTGTTATAGACGTGCTAAGAGAGAGTAGAGTACTGTTATAGACGTGCTAAGAGAGAGTAGAGTAGCCTACTGTTATAGACGTGCTAAGAGAGAGTAGTGTACTGTTATAGACGTGCTAAGAGAGAGTAGCCTACTGTTATAGACGTGCTAAGAGAGAGTAGCCTACTGTTATAGACGTGCTAAGAGAGAGTATAGTACCGTTATAGACGTGCTAAGAGAGAGTAGAGTACTGTTATAGACGTGCTAAGAGAGAGTATAGTACTGTTATAGACGTGCTAAGAGAGAGTAGAGTACCGTTATAGACGTGCTAAGAGAGAGTAGTGTACTGTTATAGACGTGCTAAGAGAGAGTAGCCTACTGTTATAGACGTGCTAAGAGAGAGTAGCCTACTGTTATAGACGTGCTAAGAGAGAGTATAGTACCGTTATAGACGTGCTAAGAGAGAGTAGAGTACTGTTATAGACGTGCTAAGAGAGAGTATAGTACTGTTATAGACGTGCTAAGAGAGAGTAGAGTACTGTTATAGACGTGCTAAGAGAGAGCAGAGTACTGTTGTAGACGTGCTAAGAGAGAGTAGAGTACCGTTATAGACGTGCTAAGAGAGAGTAGTGTACTGTTATAGACGTGCTAAGAGAGAGTAGAGTACCGTTATAGACGTGCTAAGAGAGAGTATAGTACTGTTATAGACGTGCTAAGAGAGAGCAGAGTACTGTTATAGACGTGCTAAGAGAGAGTAGAGTACTGTTATAGACGTGCTAAGAGAGAGCAGAGTACTGTTATAGACGTGCTAAGAGAGAGCAGAGTACTGTTATAGACGTGCTAAGAGAGAGAAGAGTACTGTTATAGACGTGCTAAGAGAGAGTAGAGTACTGTTATAGACGTGCTAAGAGAGAGTATAGTACTGTTATAGACGTGCTAAGAGAGAGCAGAGTACTGTTATAGACGTGCTAAGAGAGAGAAGAGTACTGTTATAGACGTGCTAAGAGAGAGTAGAGTACCGTTATAGACGTGCTAAGAGAGAGTATAGTACTGTTATAGACGTGCTAAGAGAGAGCAGAGTACTGTTATAGACGTGCTAAGAGAGAGCAGAGTACTGTTATAGACGTGCTAAGAGAGAGCAGAGTACTGTTATAGACGTGCTAAGAGAGAGTAGAGTACCGTTATAGACGTGCTAAGAGAGAGTATAGTACTGTTATAGACGTGCTAAGAGAGAGTATAGTACTGTTATAGACGTGCTAAGAGAGAGTAGAGTACTGTTATAGACGTGCTAAGAGAGAGTATAGTACTGTTATAGACGTGCTAAGAGAGAGTATAGTACTGTTATAGACGTGCTAAGAGAGAGCAGAGTACTGTTATAGACGTGCTAAGAGAGAGTAGAGTACTGTTATAGACGTGCTAAGAGAGAGTAGAGTACTGTTATAGACGTGCTAAGAGAGAGTAGAGTACTGTTATAGACGTGCTAAGAGAGAGTATAGTGACGTGCTAAGAGAGAGTAGAGTACTGTTATACAGAGTGCGAATTATACAATGACCATTGGGGGGGTCAACATTTTACACAGCGCACCTGGACTCAGTCCCGGTATCTCGGGTTCATAGTCAGTGACACGCGCAGATTCAGGCAATGAAATGGTTTAGTCCACTAGGGGGGTCTGAAATGTTACTACAAGCATCTTCCTGGCATGACTATGGAAATACTGTATATTGTAGTATTTATGATTACTAATAAGAAAGATAAATGTTTCAACCCCCCCTATTTGTTATTTGTACCTCTTTTAGGGGGGTCGCAGTCGTAATTAGGGGGGTCAAACCCCCCCAAAACCCCCTGTAATTCGCACTATGCTGTTATAGACGTGCTAAGAGAGAGTAGAGTACTGTTATAGACGTGCTAAGAGAGAGTAGAGTACTGTTATAGACGTGCTAAGAGAGAGTAGAGTACTGTTATAGACGTGCTAAGAGAGAGAAGAGTACTGTTATAGACGTGCTAAGAGAGAGTAGAGTACTGTTATAGACGTGCTCAGCAGATAAGCAGCAGTTATAGACGGAGACAGGGACAGGCGGGGCTGCTGACCACACCGAAACCTGACACGGTTCAAAGGCCGAGATGTTGCAACAGTGAGCTCGTGGCCCGGCTTTCGTGTTCCTGATGATGATGTTGTTGTTGTTGACGACGTGATCGACAGCACCATGTTCTCACCACACACACACACACGGCTCTGCGTCAGCCACACAGACCGGACCGGACCGGTTCTTCCAGACCCAGCGGACAGAGCATCCTCCCCTGGACCCGGTCTGTGGTCTCAGCCTTTGTGCGGCTGCAGCCGAGCTGTGAGCCCAGGCTGCCCGACATGACGTCGTGTTTACGGCCTGCTCGTGTTACTGCGCAGTCACTGCGGGCTGAAGGAGCGGGGCTCGGAGCGGACACAGACACGACATGAGCGGCCGGGGAGGCGACGTAACGTTACTCACCCAGCTCGCCATAGAGCACAGTCCCAGGACGGCTCCCATGATGGCCGAGGTCTGTCGTTCGGTCGGATGTGAAGTCTGAAGCTGTGGTTTCCCAGAAGATGGAGGTTGTTTTGGTCTTCCTCCTCCCACTTCTCTCTCTGACACACGACTCTGTTGTTCAGCGGCTGATTCTCGGTCTGCTGCCCCCTGCTGGAGACGGCCCCTTGACAACCAGCTTTCAAACACGTTACCGCCACCTAGCGGACCAAAATGAGACCCCACCTGGGCTCAGTTGTTCAAAAGTAATCTGACCGATTTTGGATAATGGATTGGATGACATCTTGAAAATGGGTAGTTCAAAACTAAAAACAGATTCTGAAATCACATTAGATCATGTAATCTAACCTTGGTTTTCTAGTGCTTTATGGTAGCTAGGCTACATTCCTTTACCTCTTCAGATGTACCTTCACCACAGAAAACCATCTATACAATTGTAATTTGTTGTAAACAAATGTATAGGTTATTTGATTCTCATATAAAGGATATCTCATGCAAAGGATATCTGAAACAAGTCTTCAGTCAGTTTATTTAAATAAGACTTTATTGTTGTGTGCATTAACAGACAGAATAGTTTAAACTAACATGACATGATTCCAGTTGTGTTGTCGGCAGGAGAGTGAGGTAGTGCCAAGGTTTGGAACCAGTCGTCAGGTATGTCCATTCCTGTTAAAAACATTTTAGACTTTATATATATATTTATATAAAAAATGATAGCCTAGCCTACAGCCCAAAGTTGTATTTAAAAAAATAAATACAAGGGTACAAACTGTTGACTATACTCACACATAGGCTACTCATACTTTTCCCTCCCTCTTGAGGAAAGACATGGGCTTTAATATTTCTCATTATACATGCCGGTAGGTGTAACTCACCAGTGGCAATCAGCTTCTTCATGGCAGGTGTGGAAATGCGGGAGGAAGTTGCATGCCAAACTTGCCACAGCACTCTGGTGCTTGCACTGTCCACCGGACATCCCAAGTGGGCAGGAGCAGTACCCGGTCACCATATTCACATGGTACTGTTCATGACCAGATGAACTTGGGACGATGTAGTTATTTTGATCCTCCTGTATCAACGGTGAAAGTTGTGAAATAAACTGATACAGGCTTACAGAGGAGTAGCCTATAGATAAAAGTTTAGCAATAGAAAACCAGAGGGAGGTGAGGTTAGTAGAAATACACTTAATAACCATTAATATGGCCATTATATTTCTGTTGTTTATCCAGTCATTTTCTGAACTTTCTTTAAGGTAAGGGTCCAGGGACCGTTCGTTATGGAATGGGCCACCGGAGGAAAATGGGGGGGGGGGGGGGGGGGGGGGGGTCATGTCATAATATTCTTTGTTGAGGGGTGGGTCCACTAAAAAAAAAAGGTCAGCGAGGGGGGGTCATTCAACATTTTGTCTGGAGGACACTGCAATGACCGCAAAAAACAAAAACAAAACAAAAACTGGACATTTCAAAGCTGCAAGCACTGATGACAATGAGAGCAACGGCCCCCAAGTCACAACGTTATCTTATATTGCTCTGATCTGCCCTGAGTGGGGTTCGTACCCGGCATTCCCGCACCGCAGGCGACGATGCTAACCGCTTCGCCAAGAACTCAATAAGGACTTTGCCTGCGGCTTAGCACGTCTTTTATGGGTGAGTGAGTTTAACTTCAGTACTGTACAGAGGCTACGCTGCCTGCCTGCCTCATTGCGTAACTCTACATAGTCTGAGCAGCACGTACGTTCACGTTGCTTCCGTGAATTGTAAACACACAGTCGCCCCCTCGGTTTTAGCGTCCAGCAGTTTAGCGGCTAATTCGACTGCAGTGATGGATAACTGTACCGGAGAGGCTCAACAACTTAATGAGCTTCATTTGAGGAATAAACAGCAGCTTTTTTTTTTTTACTGACGGGAGACCGACGCCTGAGCTACGGTAGCTAACAGCTAACAGTTAGCAGGTTGTATCTACTTTCTCTCTCTCTCTCTCCCTCTCTTTCTTACACACACACACACACACACACACACACACACACACACACACACACACACACACACACACACACACACACACACACACACACAATTGTCTGTCATATCTGTCGTAAACCTTGTAATAATACGTTGTTGAGTTGAGTACAGTTCACATTATTGTTGCTTCGGTTTGAGTGTGGATTAATTATTAATGGTTTGGTCCAAAATCGCGATTCTGTTATTGATGAGTTGGGTTTTAATAACAGCTGATAAATGGCATGGATTGTGCTGAGAAGGTGTTGCACACATGGTTGTCAAAATGAAATAATGTAGTGTCACGCGCTACGTGATGCGATGTAACGTGTCGATGGCTGGGGGGGGGGGTCTTATGCAGGGTCATGTTAAAATTTATTGACTCTGACAGGGGGGTCATGTAAAAAAAAAAAAAAGTCCCGTGAATCCCTCCGGTGGCACTGATGATAAATAACGAACAGTCCCTAAGGAGTCCAACGCAGAAGGTTTGGTTGAAATCGGGCCGGTGGTTTTGGAGAAAATGACCAAAAACCGCTCAGGCCATTTTGTAAAAAGGAGCCACCCCGCAGGTTAAAGTTTTTTTTTTGACCAAAAATTTTAATTTCTCCAAACTGGGATATATCATCTGGGGGTCCGAGGGGAGTCCAACGCAGGAGGTTTGGTTGAAATCGGGCCGGTGGTTTTGGAGAAAATGACCAAAAACCGCTCAGGCCATTTTGAAAAAAAGAGCCACTCCGCGGGTTAAAGTTTTTTTTTTTAACAAAAATTAAAATTTCTCCAAACTCAGATATATCATCTGGGGGTCCGAGGGGAGTCCAACGCAGAAGGTTTGGTTGAAATCGGGCCGGTGGTTTTGGAGAAAATGACCAAAAACCGCTCAGGCCATTTTGAAAAAAAGAGCCACTCCGCGGGTTAAAGTTTTTTTTTTGACCAAAATTTATTTTTTTTTTTGACCAAAAATTTAAATTTCTCCAAACTCGGATATATCATCTGGGGGTCCGAGGGGAGTCCAACCCAGAAGGTTTGGTTGAAATTGGGCCGGTGGTTTTGGAGAAAATGACCAAAAACCGCTCAGGCCATTTTGAAAAAAAGAGCCACTCCGCGGGTTAAAGTTTTTTTTTTGACCAAAAATTTAAATTTCTCCAAACTCGGATATATCATCTGGGGGAACGAGGGGAGTCCAACGCAGAAGGTTTGGTTGAAATCGGGCCGGTGGTTTTGGAGAAAATGACCAAAAACCGCTCAGGCCATTTTGAAATAAAGAGCGACTCCGCGGGTTAAAGTTTTTTTTTTGACCAAAAATTAAAATTTCTCCAAACTCGGATATATCATCTGGGGGTCCGAGGGGAGTCCAACGCAGAAGGTTTGGTTGAAATCGGGCCGGTGGTTTTGGAGAAAATGACCAAAAACCGCTCAGGCCATTTTGAAAAAAAGAGCCACTCCGCGGGTTAAAGTTTTTTTTTTTAACAAAAATTAAAATTTTTCCAAACTCAGATATATCATCTGGGGGTCCGAGGGGAGTCCAACGCAGAAGGTTTGGTTGAAATTGGGCCGGTGGTTTTGGAGAAAATGACCAAAAACCGCTCAGGCCATTTTGAAAAAAAGAGCCACTCCGCGGGTTAAAGTTTTTTTTTTGACCAATTTTTTTTTTTTTTTTGACCCAAAATTAAAATTTCTCCAAACTCGGATATATCATCTGGGGGTCCGAGGGGAGTCCAACGCAGAAGGTTTGGTTGAAATCGGGCCGGTGGTTTTGGAGAAAATGACCAAAAACCGCTCAGGCCATTTTGAAAAAAAGAGCCACTCCGCGGGTTAAAAAATTTTTTTTGACCAAAAATTAAAATTTCTCCAAACTCGGATATATCATCTGGGGGTCCGAGGGGAGTCCAACGCAGAAGGTTTGGTTGAAATCGGGCCGGTGGTTTGGGAGAAAATGACCAAAAACCGCTCAGGCCATTTTGAAAAAAAGAGCCACTCCGCGGGTTAAAGTTTTTTTTTTGACCAAAAATTTAAATTTCTCCAAACTCGGATATATCATCTGGGGGAACGAGGGGAGTCCAACGCAGAAGGTTTGGTTGAAATCGGGCCGGTGGTTTTGGAGAAAATGACCAAAAACCGCTCAGGCCATTTTGAAAAAAAGAGCCACTCCGCGGGTTAAAGTTTTTTTTTTGACCAAAAATTAAAATTTCTCCAAACTCGGATATATCATCTGGGGGTCCGAGGGGAGTCCAACGCAGAAGGTTTGGTTGAAATCGGGCCGGTGGTTTTGGAGAAAATGACCAAAAACCGCTCAGGCCATTTTGAAAAAAAGAGCCACTCCGCGGGTTAAAGTTTTTTTTTTTAACAAAAATTAAAATTTCTCCAAACTCTGATATATCATCTGGGGGTCCGAGGGGAGTCCAATGCAGAAGGTTTGGTTGAAATTGGGCCGGTGGTTTTGGAGAAAATGACCAAAAACCGCTCAGGCCATTTTGAAAAAAAGAGCCACTCCGCGGGTTAAAGTTTTTTTTTTGACCAATTTTTTTTTTTTTTTTGACCCAAAATTAAAATTTCTCCAAACTCGGATATATCATCTGGGGGTCCGAGGGGAGTCCAACGCAGAAGGTTTGGTTGAAATCGGGCCGGTGGTTTTGGAGAAAATGACCAAAAACCGCTCAGGCCATTTTGAAAAAAAGAGCCACTCCGCGGGTTAAAAAATTTTTTTTGACCAAAAATTAAAATTTCTCCAAACTCGGATATATCATCTGGGGGTCCGAGGGGAGTCCAACGCAGAAGGTTTGGTTGAAATCGGGCCGGTGGTTTTGGAGAAAATGACCAAAAACCGCTCAGGCCATTTTGAAAAAAAGAGCCACTCCGCGGGTTAAAGTTTTTTTTTTGACGAAATTTTTTTTTTTTTTTGACCAAAAATTAAAATTTCCTCAAACTCGGATATATCATCTGGGGGTCCGAGGGGAGTCCAACGCAGAAGGTTTGGTTGAAATCGGGCCGGTGGTTTTGGAGAAAATGACCAAAAACCGCTCAGGCCATTTTGAAAAAAAGAGCCACTCCGCGGGTTAAAGTTTTTTTTTTGACCAATTTTTTTTTTTTTTTTTGACCAAAAATTAAAATTTCTCCAAACTCGGATATATCATCTGGGGGTCCGAGGGGAGTCCAACGCAGAAGGTTTGGTTGAAATCGGGCCGGTGGTTTGGGAGAAAATGACCAAAAACCGCTCAGGCCATTTTGAAAAAAAGAGCCACTCCGCGGGTTAAAGTTTTTTTTTTGACGAAATTTTTTTTTTTTTTTTGACCAAAAATTAAAATTTCCCCAAACTCGGATATATCATCTGGGGGTCCGAGGGGAGTCCAACGCAGAAGGTTTGGTTGAAATCGGGCCGGTGGTTTTGGAGAAAATGACCAAAAACCGCTCAGGCCATTTTGTAAAAAGGAGCCACCCCGCAGGTTAAAGTTTTTTTTTTGACCAAAAATTTTAATTTCTCCAAACTGGGATATATCATCTGGGGGTCCGAGGGGAGTCCAACGCAGGAGGTTTGGTTGAAATCGGGCCGGTGGTTTTGGAGAAAATGACCAAAAACCGCTCAGGCCATTTTGAAAAAAAGAGCCACTCCGCGGGTTAAAGTTTTTTTTTTTAACAAAAATTAAAATTTCTCCAAACTCAGATATATCATCTGGGGGTCCGAGGGGAGTCCAACGCAGAAGGTTTGGTTGAAATCGGGCCGGTGGTTTTGGAGAAAATGACCAAAAACCGCTCAGGCCATTTTGAAAAAAAGAGCCACTCCGCGGGTTAAAGTTTTTTTTTTGACCAAAATTTATTTATTTTTTTGACCAAAAATTTAAATTTCTCCAAACTCGGATATATCATCTGGGGGTCCGAGGGGAGTCCAACCCAGAAGGTTTGGTTGAAATTGGGCCGGTGGTTTTGGAGAAAATGACCAAAAACCGCTCAGGCCATTTTGAAAAAAAGAGCCACTCCGCGGGTTAAAGTTTTTTTTTTGACCAAAAATTAAAATTTCTCCAAACTCGGATATATCATCTGGGGGAACGAGGGGAGTCCAACGCAGAAGGTTTGGTTGAAATCGGGCCGGTGGTTTTGGAGAAAATGACCAAAAACCGCTCAGGCCATTTTGAAATAAAGAGCGACTCCGCGGGTTAAATTTTTTTTTTTGACCAAAAATTAAAATTTCTCCAAACTCGGATATATCATCTGGGGGTCCGAGGGGAGTCCAACGCAGAAGGTTTGGTTGAAATCGGGCCGGTGGTTTTGGAGAAAATGACCAAAAACCGCTCAGGCCATTTTGAAAAAAAGAGCCACTCCGCGGGTTAAAGTTTTTTTTTTTAACAAAAATTAAAATTTCTCCAAACTCAGATATATCATCTGGGGGTCCGAGGGGAGTCCAACGCAGAAGGTTTGGTTGAAATTGGGCCGGTGGTTTTGGAGAAAATGACCAAAAACCGCTCAGGCCATTTTGAAAAAAAGAGCCACTCCGCGGGTTAAAGTTTTTTTTTTGACCAAATTTTTTTTTTTTTTTGACCCAAAATTAAAATTTCTCCAAACTCGGATATATCATCTGGGGGTCCGAGGGGAGTCCAACGCAGAAGGTTTGGTTGAAATCGGGCCGGTGGTTTTGGAGAAAATGACCAAAAACCGCTCAGGCCATTTTGAAAAAAAGAGCCACTCCGCGGGTTAAAAAATTTTTTTTGACCAAAAATTAAAATTTCTCCAAACTCGGATATATCATCTGGGGGTCCGAGGGGAGTCCAACGCAGAAGGTTTGGTTGAAATCGGGCCGGTGGTTTGGGAGAAAATGACCAAAAACCGCTCAGGCCATTTTGAAAAAAAGAGCCACTCCGCGGGTTAAAGTTTTTTTTTTGACCAAAAATTTAAATTTCTCCAAACTCGGATATATCATCTGGGGGTACGAGGGGAGTCCAACGCAGAAGGTTTGGTTGAAATCGGGCCGGTGGTTTTGGAGAAAATGACCAAAAACCGCTCAGGCCATTTTGAAAAAAAGAGCCACTCCGCGGGTTAAAGTTTTTTTTTTGACCAAAAATTAAAATTTCTCCAAACTCGGATATATCATCTGGGGGTCCGAGGGGAGTCCAACGCAGAAGGTTTGGTTGAAATCGGGCCGGTGGTTTTGGAGAAAATGACCAAAAACCGCTCAGGCCATTTTGAAAAAAAGAGCCACTCCGCGGGTTAAAGTTTTTTTTTTTAACAAAAATTAAAATTTCTCCAAACTCAGATATATCATCTGGGGGTCCGAGGGGAGTCCAACGCAGAAGGTTTGGTTGAAATTGGGCCGGTGGTTTTGGAGAAAATGACCAAAAACCGCTCAGGCCATTTTGAAAAAAAGAGCCACTCCGCGGGTTAAAGTTTTTTTTTTGACCAATTTTTTTTTTTTTTTTGACCCAAAATTAAAATTTCTCCAAACTCGGATATATCATCTGGGGGTCCGAGGGGAGTCCAACGCAGAAGGTTTGGTTGAAATCGGGCCGGTGGTTTTGGAGAAAATGACCAAAAACCGCTCAGGCCATTTTGAAAAAAAGAGCCACTCCGCGGGTTAAAAAAATTTTTTTGACCAAAAATTAAAATTTCTCCAAACTCGGATATATCATCTGGGGGTCCGAGGGGAGTCCAACGCAGAAGGTTTGGTTGAAATCGGGCCGGTGGTTTTGGAGAAAATGACCAAAAACCGCTCAGGCCATTTTGAAAAAAAGAGCCACTCCGCGGGTTAAAGTTTTTTTTTTGACGAAATTTTTTTTTTTTTTTGACCAAAAATTAAAATTTCCTCAAACACGGATATATCATCTGGGGGTCCGAGGGGAGTCCAACGCAGAAGGTTTGGTTGAAATCGGGCCGGTGGTTTTGGAGAAAATGACCAAAAACCGCTCAGGCCATTTTGAAAAAAAGAGCCACTCCGCGGGTTAAAGTTTTTTTTTTGACCAATTTTTTTTTTTTTTTTTGACCAAAAATTAAAATTTCTCCAAACTCGGATATATCATCTGGGGGTCCGAGGGGAGTCCAACGCAGAAGGTTTGGTTTAAATCGGGCCGGTGGTTTTGGAGAAAATGACCAAAAACCGCTCAGGCCATTTTGAAAAAAAGAGCCACTCCGCGGGTTAAAGTTTTTTTTTTGACGAAATTTTTTTTTTTTTTTTGAACAAAAATTAAAATTTCCTCAAACACGGATATATCATCTGGGGGTCCGAGGGGAGTCCAACGCAGAAGGTTTGGTTGAAATCGGGCCGGTGGTTTTGGAGAAAATGACCAAAAACCGCTCAGGCCATTTTGAAAAAAAGAGCCACTCCGCGGGTTAAAGTTTTTTTTTTGACCAATTTTTTTTTTTTTTTTTGACCAAAAATTAAAATTTCTCCAAACTCGGATATATCATCTGGGGGTCCGAGGGGAGTCCAACGCAGAAGGTTTGGTTGAAATCGGGCCGGTGGTTTTGGAGAAAATGACCAAAAACCGCTCAGGCCATTTTGAAAAAAAGAGCCACTCCGCGGGTTAAAGTTTTTTTTTTGACGAAATTTTTTTTTTTTTTTGACCAAAAATTAAAATTTCCTCAAACACGGATATATCATCTGGGGGTCCGAGGGGAGTCCAACGCAGAAGGTTTGGTTGAAATCGGGCCGGTGGTTTTGGAGAAAATGACCAAAAACCGCTCAGGCCATTTTGAAAAAAAGAGCCACTCCGCGGGTTAAAGTTTTTTTTTTGACCAATTTTTTTTTTTTTTTTTGAACAAAAATTAAAATTTCTCCAAACTCGGATATATCATCTGGGGGTCCGAGGGGAGGCCAACGCAGAAGGTTTGGTTGAAATCGGGCCGGTGGTTTTGGAGAAAATGACCAAGAACCGCTCAGGCCATTTTGAAAAAAAGAGCCACTCCGCGGGTTAAAATTTTTTTTTTGACCAAAAATTAAAATTTCTCCAAACTCGGATATATCATCTGGGGGTCCGAGGGGAGTCCAACGCAGAAGGTTTGGTTGAAATCGGGCCGGTGGTTTTGGAGAAAATGACCAAAAACCGCTCAGGCCATTTTGAAAAAAAGAGCCACTCCGCGGGTTAAAGTTTTTTTTTTGACGAAAATTTTTTTTTTTTTTTGACAAAAAATTAAAATTTCCTCAAACTCGGATATATCATCTGGGGGTCCGAGGGGAGTCCAACGCAGAAGGTTTGGTTGAAATCGGGCCGGTGGTTTTGGAGAAAATGACCAAAAACCGCTCAGGCCATTTTGAAAAAAAGAGCCACTCCGCGGGTTAAAGTTTTTTTTTTGACCAATTTTTTTTTTTTTTTTTGACCAAAAATTAAAATTTCTCCAAACTCGGATATATCATCTGGGGGTCCGAGGGGAGTCCAACGCAGAAGGTTTGGTTGAAATCGGGCCGGTGGTTTTGGAGAAAATGACCAAAAACCGCTCAGGCCATTTTGAAAAAAAGAGCCACTCCGCGGGTTAAAGTTTTTTTTTTGACGAAATTTTTTTTTTTTTTTGAACAAAAATTAAAATTTCCTCAAACACGGATATATCATCTGGGGGTCCGAGGGGAGTCCAACCCAGAAGGTTTGGTTGAAATCGGGCCGGTGGTTTTGGAGAAAATGACCAAAAACCGCTCAGGCCATTTTGAAAAAAAGAGCCACTCCGCGGGTTAAAGTTTTTTTTTTGACCAATTTTTTTTTTTTTTTTTGAACAAAAATTAAAATTTCTCCAAACTCGGATATATCATCTGGGGGTCCGAGGGGAGTCCAACGCAGAAGGTTTGGTTGAAATCGGGCCGGTGGTTTTGGAGAAAATGACCAAGAACCGCTCAGGCCATTTTGAAAAAAAGAGCCACTCCGCGGGTTAAAATTTTTTTTTTGACCAAAAATTAAAATTTCTCCAAACTCGGATATATCATCTGGGGGTCCGAGGGGAGTCCAACGCAGAAGGTTTGGTTGAAATCGGGCCGGTGGTTTTGGAGAAAATGACCAAAAACCGCTCAGGCCATTTTGAAAAAAAGAGCCACTCCGCGGGTTAAAGTTTTTTTTTTGACGAAATTTTTTTTTTTTTTTTGACCAAAAATTAAAATTTCCTCAAACTCGGATATATCATCTGGGGGTCCGAGGGGAGTCCAACGCAGAAGGTTTGGTTGAAATCGGGCCGGTGGTTTTGGAGAAAATGACCAAAAACCGCTCAGGCCATTTTGAAAAAAAGAGCCACTCCGCGGGTTAAAGTTTTTTTTTTGACCAATTTTTTTTTTTTTTTGACCAAAAATTAAAATTTCTCCAAACTCGGATATATCATCTGGGGGTCCGAGGGGAGTCCAACGCAGAAGGTTTGGTTGAAATCGGGCCGGTGGTTTTGGAGAAAATGACCAAAAACCGCTCAGGCCATTTTGAAAAAAAGAGCCACTCCGCGGGTTAAAGTTTTTTTTTTGACCAAAAATTTAAATTTCTCCAAACTCGGATATATCATCTGGGGGAACGAGGGGAGTCCAACGCAGAAGGTTTGGTTGAAATCGGGCCGGTGGTTTTGGAGAAAATGACCAAAAACCGCTCAGGCCATTTTGAAATAAAGAGCGACTCCGCGGGTTAAAGTTTTTTTTTTGACCAAAAATTAAAATTTCTCCAAACTCGGATATATCATCTGGGGGTCCGAGGGGAGTCCAACGCAGAAGGTTTGGTTGAAATCGGGCCGGTGGTTTTGGAGAAAATGACCAAAAACCGCTCAGGCCATTTTGAAAAAAAGAGCCACTCCGCGGGTTAAAGTTTTTTTTTTTAACAAAAATTAAAATTTCTCCAAACTCAGATATATCATCTGGGGGTCCGAGGGGAGTCCAACGCAGAAGGTTTGGTTGAAATTGGGCCGGTGGTTTTGGAGAAAATGACCAAAAACCGCTCAGGCCATTTTGAAAAAAAGAGCCACTCCGCGGGTTAAAGTTTTTTTTTTGACCAATTTTTTTTTTTTTTTTGACCCAAAATTAAAATTTCTCCAAACTCGGATATATCATCTGGGGGTCCGAGGGGAGTCCAACGCAGAAGGTTTGGTTGAAATCGGGCCGGTGGTTTTGGAGAAAATGACCAAAAACCGCTCAGGCCATTTTGAAAAAAAGAGCCACTCCGCGGGTTAAAGTTTTTTTTTTGTCCAATTTTTTTTTTTTTTTTTGACCAAAAATTAAAATTTCTCCAAACTCGGATATATCATCTGGGGGTCCGAGGGGAGTCCAACGCAGAAGGTTTGGTTGAAATCGGGCCGGTGGTTTGGGAGAAAATGACCAAAAACCGCTCAGGCCATTTTGAAAAAAAGAGCCACTCCGCGGGTTAAAGTTTTTTTTTTGACGAAATTTTTTTTTTTTTTTGACCAAAAATTAAAATTTCCTCAAACTCGGATATATCATCTGGGGGTCCGAGGGGAGTCCAACGCAGAAGGTTTGGTTGAAATCGGGCCGGTGGTTTTGGAGAAAATGACCAAAAACCGCTCAGGCCATTTTGAAAAAAAGAGCCACTCCGCGGGTTAAAGTTTTTTTTTTGACCAATTTTTTTTTTTTTTTTTGAACAAAAAATAAAATTTCTCCAAACTCGGATATATCATCTGGGGGTCCGAGGGGAGTCCAACGCAGAAGGTTTGGTTGAAATCGGGCCGGTGGTTTTGGAGAAAATGACCAAGAACCGCTCAGGCCATTTTGAAAAAAAGAGCCACTCCGCGGGTTAAAGTTTTTTTTTTGACCAAAAATTAAAATTTCTCCAAACTCGGATATATCATCTGGGGGTCCGAGGGGAGTCCAACGCAGAAGGTTTGGTTGAAATCGGGCCGGTGGTTTTGGAGAAAATGACCAAAAACCGCTCAGGCCATTTTGAAAAAAAGAGCCACTCCGCGGGTTAAAGTTTTTTTTTTGACGAAATTTTTTTTTTTTTTTTGACCAAAAATTAAAATTTCCTCAAACACGGATATATCATCTGGGGGTCCGAGGGGAGTCCAACGCAGAAGGTTTGGTTGAAATCGGGCCGGTGGTTTTGGAGAAAATGACCAAAAACCGCTCAGGCCATTTTGAAAAAAAGAGCCACTCCGCGGGTTAAAGTTTTTTCTTTGACCAATTTTTTTTTTTTTTTGACCAAAAATTAAAATTTCTCCAAACTCGGATATATCATCTGGGGGTCCGAGGGGAGTCCAACGCAGAAGGTTTGGTTGAAATCGGGCCGGTGGTTTTGGAGAAAATGACCAAAAACCGCTCAGGCCATTTTGAAAAAAAGAGCCACTCCGCGGGTTAAAGTTTTTTTTTTGACCAAAAATTTAAATTTCTCCAAACTCGGATATATCATCTGGGGGAACGAGGGGAGTCCAACGCAGAAGGTTTGGTTGAAATCGGGCCGGTGGTTTTGGAGAAAATGACCAAAAACCGCTCAGGCCATTTTGAAAAAAAGAGCGACTCCGCGGGTTAAAGTTTTTTTTTTGACCAAAAATTAAAATTTCTCCAAACTCGGATATATCATCTGGGGGTCCGAGGGGAGTCCAACGCAGAAGGTTTGGTTGAAATCGGGCCGGTGGTTTTGGAGAAAATGACCAAAAACCGTTCAGGCCATTTTGAAAAAAAGAGCCACTCCGCGGGTTAAAGTTTTTTTTTTTAACAAAAATTAAAATTTCTCCAAACTCAGATATATCATCTGGGGGTCCGAGGGGAGTCCAACGCAGAAGGTTTGGTTGAAATTGGGCCGGTGGTTTTGGAGAAAATGACCAAAAACCGCTCAGGCCATTTTGAAAAAAAGAGCCACTCCGCGGGTTAAAGTTTTTTTTTTGACCAATTTTTTTTTTTTTTTTTACCCAAAATTAAAATTTCTCCAAACTCGGATATATCATCTGGGGGTCCGAGGGGAGTCCAACGCAGAAGGTTTGGTTGAAATCGGGCCGGTGGTTTTGGAGAAAATGACCAAAAACCGCTCAGGCCATTTTGAAAAAAAGAGCCACTCCGCGGGTTAAAGTTTTTTTTTTGACCAATTTTTTTTTTTTTTTTTGACCAAAAATTAAAATTTCTCCAAACTCGGATATATCATCTGGGGGTCCGAGGGGAGTCCAACGCAGAAGGTTTGGTTGAAATGGGGCCGGTGGTTTGGGAGAAAATGACCAAAAACCGCTCAGGCCATTTTGAAAAAAAGAGCCACTCCGCGGGTTAAAGTTTTTTTTTTGACGAAATTTTTTTTTTTTTTTGACCAAAAATTAAAATTTCCTCAAACTCGGATATATCATCTGGGGGTCCGAGGGGAGTCCAACGCAGAAGGTTTGGTTGAAATCGGGCCGGTGGTTTTGGAGAAAATGACCAAAAACCGCTCAGGCCATTTTGAAAAAAAGAGCCACTCCGCGGGTTAAAGTTTTTTTTTTGACCAATATTTTTTTTTTTTTTGAACAAAAATTAAAATTTCTCCAAACTCGGATATATCATCTGGGGGTCCGAGGGGAGTCCAACGCAGAAGGTTTGGTTGAAATCGGGCCGGTGGTTTTGGAGAAAATGACCAAAAACCGCTCAGGCCATTTTGAAAAAAAGAGCCACTCCGCGGGTTAAAATTTTTTTTTTGACCAAAAATTAAAATTTCTCCAAACTCGGATATATCATCTGGGGGTCCGAGGGGAGTCCAACGCAGAAGGTTTGGTTGAAATCGGGCCGGTGGTTTTGGAGAAAATGACCAAAAACCGCTCAGGCCATTTTGAAAAAAAGAGCCACTCCGCGGGTTAAAGTTTTTTTTTTGACGAAAATTTTTTTTTTTTTTTGACCAAAAATTAAAATTTCCTCAAACTCGGGTATATCATCTGGGGGTCCGAGGGGAGTCCAACGCAGAAGGTTTGGTTGAAATCGGGCCGGTGGTTTTGGAGAAAATGACCAAAAACCGCTCAGGCCATTTTGAAAAAAAGAGCCACTCCGCGGGTTAAAGTTTTTTTTTTGACCAATTTTTTTTTTTTTTTTGACCAAAAATTAAAATTTCTCCAAACTCGGATATATCATCTGGGGGTCCGAGGGGAGTCCAACGCAGAAGGTTTGGTTGAAATCCGGCCGGTGGTTTTGGAGAAAATGACCAAAAACCGCTCAGGCCATTTTGAAAAAAAGAGCCACTCCGCGGGTTAAAGTTTTTTTTTTGACCAAAAATTTAAATTTCTCCAAACTCGGATATATCATCTGGGGGAACGAGGGGAGTCCAACGCAGAAGGTTTGGTTGAAATCGGGCCGGTGGTTTTGGAGAAAATGACCAAAAACCGCTCAGGCCATTTTGAAATAAAGAGCGACTCCGCGGGTTAAAGTTTTTTTTTTGACCAAAAATTAAAATTTCTCCAAACTCGGATATATCATCTGGGGGTCCGAGGGGAGTCCAACGCAGAAGGTTTGGTTGAAATCGGGCCGGTGGTTTTGGAGAAAATGACCAAAAACCGCTCAGGCCATTTTGAAAAAAAGAGCCACTCCGCGGGTTAAAGTTTTTTTTTTTAACAAAAATTAAAATTTCTCCAAACTCGGATATATCATCTGGGGGTCCGAGGGGAGTCCAACGCAGAAGGTTTGGTTGAAATTGGGCCGGTGGTTTTGGAAAAAATGACCAAAAACCGCTCAGGCCATTTTGAAAAAAAGAGCCACTCCGCGGGTTAAAGTTTTTTTTTTGACCAATTTTTTTTTTTTTTTTGACCCAAAATTAAAATTTCTCCAAACTCGGATATATCATCTGGGGGTCCGAGGGGAGTCCAACGCAGAAGGTTTGGTAGAAATCGGGCCGGTGGTTTTGGAGAAAATGACCAAAAACCGCTCAGGCCATTTTGAAAAAAAGAGCCACTCCGCGGGTTAAAAAATTTTTTTTGACCAAAAATTAAAATTTCTCCAAACTCGGATATATCATCTGGGGGTCCGAGGGGAGTCCAACGCAGAAGGTTTGGTTGAAATCGGGCCGGTGGTTTTGGAAAAAATGACCAAAAACCGCTCAGGCCATTTTGAAAAAAAGAGCCACTCCGCGGGTTAAAGTTTTTTTTTTGACCAAAAATTTAAATTTCTTCAAACTCGGATATATCATCTGGGGGAACGAGGGGAGTCCAACGCAGAAGGTTTGGTTGAAATCGGGCCGGTGGTTTTGGAGAAAATGACCAAAAACCGCTCAGGCCATTTTGAAAAAAAGAGCCACTCCGCGGGTTAAAGTTTTTTTTTTGACCAAAAATTAAAATTTCTCCAAACTCGGATATATCATCTGGGGGTCCGAGGGGAGTCCAACGCAGAAGGTTTGGTTGAAATCGGGCCGGTGGTTTTGGAGAAAATGACCAAAAACCGCTCAGGCCATTTTGAAAAAAAGAGCCACTCCGCGGGTTAAAGTTTTTTTTTTGACCAATTTTTTTTTTTTTTTTTGACCAAAAATTAAAATTTCTCCAAACTCGGATATATCATCTGGGGGTCCGAGGGGAGTCCAACGCAGAAGGTTTGGTTGAAATCGGGCCGGTGGTTTGGGAGAAAATGACCAAAAACCGCTCAGGCCATTTTGAAAAAAAGAGCCACTCCGCGGGTTAAAGTTTTTTTTTTGACGAAATTTTTTTTTTTTTTTGACCAAAAATTAAAATTTCCTCAAACTCGGATATATCATCTGGGGGTCCGAGGGGAGTCCAACGCAGAAGGTTTGGTTGAAATCGGGCCGGTGGTTTTGGAGAAAATGACCAAAAACCGCTCAGGCCATTTTGAAAAAAAGAGCCACTCCGCGGGTTAAAGTTTTTTTTTTGACCAATTTTTTTTTTTTTTTTGAACAAAAATTAAAATTTCTCCAAACTCGGATATATCATCTGGGGGTCCGAGGGGAGTCCAACGCAGAAGGTTTGGTTGAAATCGGGCCGGTGGTTTTGGAGAAAATGACCAAAAACCGCTCAGGCCATTTTGAAAAAAAGAGCCACTCCGCGGGTTAAACATTTTTTTTTTGACCAAAAATTAAAATTTCTCCAAACTCGGATATATCATCTGGGGGTCCGAGGGGAGTCCAACGCAGAAGGTTTGGTTGAAATCGGGCCGGTGGTTTTGGAGAAAATGACCAAAAACCGCTCAGGCCATTTTGAAAAAAAGAGCCACTCCGCGGGTTAAAGTTTTTTTTTTGACGAAATTTTTTTTTTTTTTTTGACCAAAAATTAAAATTTCCTCAAACTCGGATATATCATCTGGGGGTCCGAGGGGAGTCCAACGCAGAAGGTTTGGTTGAAATCGGGCCGGTGGTTTTGGAGAAAATGACCAAAAACCGCTCAGGCCATTTTGAAAAAAAGAGCCACTCCGCGGGTTAAAGTTTTTTTTTTGACCAATTTTTTTTTTTTTTTTGACCAAAAATTAAAATTTCTCCAAACTCGGATATATCATCTGGGGGTCCGAGGGGAGTCCAACGCAGAAGGTTTGGTTGAAATCGGGCCGGTGGTTTTGGAGAAAATGACCAAAAACCGCTCAGGCCATTTTGAAAAAAAGAGCCACTCCGCGGGTTAAAGTTTTTTTTCTGACCAATTTTTTTTTTTTTTTTGACCAAAAATTAAAATTTCTCCAATCTCGGATATATCATCTGGGGGATCGAGGGGAGTCCAACGCAGAAGGTTTGGTTGAAATCGGGCCGGTGGTTTTGGAGAAAATGACCAAAAACCGCTCAGGCCATTTTGAAAAAAAGAGCCACTCCGCGGGTTAAAGTTTTTTTTTTGACGAAATTTTTTTTTTTTTTTTGACCAAAAATTAAAATTTCCTCAAACTCGGATATATCATCTGGGGGTCCGAGGGGAGTCCAACGCAGAAGGTTTGGTTGAAATCGGGCCGGTGGTTTTGGAGAAAATGACCAAAAACCGCTCAGGCCATTTTGAAAAAAAGAGCCACTCCGCGGGTAAAAAAAATTTTTTTGACCAAAAATTTAAATTTCTCCAAACTCGGATATATCATCTGGGGGTCCGAGGGGAGTCCAACGCAGAAGGTTTGGTTGAAATCGGGCCGGTGGTTTTGGAGAAAATGACCAAAAACCGCTCAGGCCATTTTGAAAAAAAGAGCCACTCCGCGGGTTAAAGTTTTTTTTTTGACCAAAAATTAAAATTTCTCCAAACTCGGATATATCATCTGGGGGTCCGAGGGGAGTCCAACGCAGAAGGTTTGGTTGAAATCGGGCCGGTGGTTTTGGAGAAAATGACCAAAAACCGCTCAGGCCATTTTGAAAAAAAGAGCCACTCCGCGGGTTAAACATTTTTTTGACCAAAAATTAAAATTTCTCCAAACTCGGATATATCATCTGGGGGTCCGAGGGGAGTCCAACGCAGAAGGTTTGGTTGAAATCGGGCCGGTGGTTTTGGAGAAAATGACCAAAAACCGCTCAGGCCATTTTGAAAAAAAGAGCCACTCCGCGGGTTAAAAATTTTTTTTTGACCAAAAATTAAAATTTCTCCAAACTCGGATATATCATCTGGGGGTCCGAGGGGAGTCCAACGCAGAAGGTTTGGTTGAAATCGGGCCGGTGGTTTTGGAGAAAATGACCAAAAACCGCTCAGGCCATTTTGAAAAAAAGAGCCACTCCGCGGGTTAAAATTTTTTTTTTGACCAAATTTTTTTTTTTTTTTTGACCAAAAATTAAAATTTCTCCAAACTCGGATATATCATCTGGGGGTCCGAGGGGAGTCCAACGCAGAAGGTTTGGTTGAAATCGGGCCGGTGGTTTTGGAGAAAATGACCAAAAACTGCTCAGGCCATTTTGAAAAAAAGAGCCACTCCGCGGGTTAAAGTTTTTTTTTTGACCAATTTTTTTTTTTTTTTTTGACCAAAAATTTAAATTTCTCCAAACTCGGATATATCATCTGGGGGTCCGAGGGGAGTCCAACGCAGAAGGTTTGGTTGAAATCGGGCCGGTGGTTTTGGAGAAAATGACCAAAAACCGCTCAGGCCATTTTGAAAAAAAGAGCCACTCCGCGGGTTAAAGTTTTTTTTTTGACCAAATTTTTTTTTTTTTTTGACCAAAAATTAAAATTTCTCCAAACTCGGATATATCATCTGGGGGTCCGAGGGGAGTCCAACGCAGAAGGTTTGGTTGTAATCGGGCCGGTGGTTTTGGAGAAAATGACCAAAAACCGCTCAGGCCATTTTGAAAAAAAGAGCCACTCCGGGTTAAAGTTTTTTCTTTGACCAAATTTTTTTTTTTTTTTGACCAAAAATTAAAATTTCTCCAAACTCGGATATATCATCTGGGGGTCCGAGGGGAGTCCAACGCAGAAGGTTTGGTTGAAATCGGGCCGGTGGTTTTGGAGAAAATGACCAAAAACCGCTCAGGCCATTTTGAAAAAAAGAGCCACTCCGCGGGTTAAAGTTTTTTTTTTGACCAATTTTTTTTTTTTTTTTTACCAAAAATTTAAATTTCTCCAAACTCGGATATATCATCTGGGGGTCCGAGGGGAGTCCAACGCAGAAGGTTTGGTTGAAATCGGGCCGGTGGTTTTGGAGAAAATGACCAAAAACCGCTCAGGCCATTTTGAAAAAAAGAGCCACTCCGCGGGTTAAAGTTTTTTTTTTGACCAAATTTTTTTTTTTTTTTGACCAAAAATTAAAATTTCTCCAAACTCGGATATATCATCTGGGGGTCCGAGGGGAGTCCAACGCAGAAGGTTTGGTTGAAATCGGGCCGGTGGTTTTGGAGAAAATGACCAAAAACCGCTCAGGCCATTTTGAAAAAAAGAGCCACTCCGCGGGTTAAAGTTTTTTTTTTGACCAATTTTTTTTTTTTTTTTGACGAAAAATTTAAATTTCTCCAAACTCGGATATATCATCTGGGGGTCCGAGGGGAGTCCAACGCAGAAGGTTTGGTTGAAATCGGGCCGGTGGTTTTGGAGAAAATGACCAAAAACCGCTCAGGCCATTTTGAAAAAAAGAGCCACTCCGCGGGTTAAAGTTTTTTTTTTTGACCAAAAATTAAAATTTCTCCAAACTCGGATATATCATCTGGGGGTCCGAGGGGAGTCCAACGCAGAAGGTTTGGTTGAAATCGGGCCGGTGGTTTTGGAGAAAATGACCAAAAACCGCTCAGGCCATTTTGAAAAAAAGAGCCACTCCGCGGGTTAAAGTTTTTTTTTTGACCAAATTTTTTTTTTTTTTTGACCAAAAATAAAATTTCTCCAAACTCGGATATATCATCTGGGGGTCCGAGGGGAGTCCAACGCAGAAGGTTTGGTTGAAATCGGGCCGGTGGTTTTGGAGAAAATGACCAAAAACCGCTCAGGCCATTTTGAAAAAAAGAGCCACTCCGCGGGTTATTCTTTGACCAATTTTTTTTTTTACCAAAATTTTTTTTACTTTTTTTGACCAAAAATTAAAATTTCTCCAAACTCGGATATATCATCTGGGGGTCCGAGGGGAGTCCAACGCAGAAGGTTTGGTTGAAATCGGGCCGGTGGTTTTGGAGAAAATGACCAAAAACCGCTCAGGCCACTTTGAAAAAAAGAGCCACTCCGCGGGTTAAATTTTTTTTTTTTTGACCAAAGTTTTTTTTTTTTTTTACCAAAAATTAAAATTTCTCCAAACTCGGATATATCATCTGGGGGTCCGAGGGGAGTCCAACGCAGAAGGTTTGGTTGAAATCGGGCCGGTGGTTTTGGAGAAAATGACCAAAAACCGCTCAGGCCATTTTGAAAAAAAGAGCCACTCCGCGGGTTAAATTTTTTTTTTTTGACCAAAATTTTTTTTTTTTTTGACCAAAAATTAAAATTTCTCCAAACTCGGATATATCATCTGGGGGTCCGAGGGGAGTCCAACGCAGAAGGTTTGGTTGAAATCGGGCCGGTGGTTTTGGAGAAAATGACCAAAAACTGCTCAGGCCATTTTGAAAAAAAGAGCCACTCCGCGGGTTAAATTTTTTTTTTTTGACCAATTTTTTTTTTTTTTTTGACCAAAAATTAAAATTTCTCCAAACTCGGATATATCATCTGGGGGTCCGAGGGGAGTCCAACGCAGAAGGTTTGGTTGAAATCGGGCCGGTGGTTTTGGAGAAAATGACCAAAAACCGCTCAGGCCATTTTGAAAAAAAGAGCCACTCCGCGGGTTAAAGTTTTTTTTTTGACCAAAAATTAAAATTTCTCCAAACTCGGATATATCATCTGGGGGTCCGAGGGGAGTACAACGCAGAAGGTTTGGTTGAAATTGGGCCGGTGGTTTTGGAGAAAATGACCAAAAACCGCTCAGGCCATTTTGAAAAAAAGAGCCACTCCGCGGGTTAAAGTTTTTTTTTTGACCAAAAATTAAAATTTCTCCAAACTCGGATATATCATCTGGGGGTCCGAGGGGAGTCCAACGCACAAGGTTTGGTTGAAATCGGGCCGGTGGTTTGGGAGAAAATGACCAAAAACCGCTCAGGCCATTTTGAAAAAAAGAGCCACTCCGCGGGTTAAAGTTTTTTTTTTGACCAAAAATTAAAATTTCTCCAAACTCGGATATATCATCTGGGGGTCCGAGGGGAGTCCAATGCAGAAGGTTTGGTTGAAATCGGGCCGGTGGTTTTGGAGAAAATGACCAAAAACCAAACAGGCGATTTTTAAAAAAATTCTTCAAATTTCTCCAAACTCGGATACGTTTTTTTTTTTTTTTACCAAAAATTAAAATGTCTCCAAATTCGGATATATCATCTGGGGGTCCGAGGGGAGTCCAACGCAGAAGGTTTGGTTGAAATCAGGTTGGTGGTTTTGGAGAAAATGACCAAAAACCACACAGGCCATTTTGAAAAAAAAGCCCACCCGTGGGTTAGATTTTTTTCTTTGACCAAATTTTTTTTTTTTTTTTACCAAAATTTTTTTTACTTTTTTTTGACCAAAAATTAAAATTTCTCCAAACTCGGATATATCATCTGGGGGTCCGAGGGGAGTCCAACGCAGAAGGTTTGGTTGAAATCGGGCCGGTGGTTTTGGAGAAAATGACCAAAAACCGCTCAGGCCACTTTGAAAAAAAGAGCCACTCCGCGGGTTAAATTTTTTTTTTTTGACCAAAGTTTTTTTTTTTTTTTGACCAAAAATTAAAATTTCTCCAAACTCGGATATATCATCTGGGGGTCCGAGGGGAGTCCAACGCAGAAGGTTTGGTTGAAATCGGGCCGGTGGTTTTGGAGAAAATGACCAAAAACCGCTCAGGCCATTTTGAAAAAAAGAGCCACTCCGCGGGTTAAAGTTTTTTTTTTTTGACCAAAATTTTTTTTTTTTTTTGACCAAAAATTAAAATTTCTCCAAACTCGGATATATCATCTGGGGGTCCGAGGGGAGTCCAACGCAGAAGGTTTGGTTGAAATCGGGCCGGTGGTTTTGGAGAAAATGACCAAAAACCGCTCAGGCCATTTTGAAAAAAAGAGCCACTCCGCGGGTTAAATTTTTTTTTTTTGACCAAAATTTTTTTTTTTTTTTGACCAAAAATTAAAATTTCTCCAAACTCGGATATATCATCTGGGGGTCCGAGGGGAGTCCAACGCAGAAGGTTTGGTTGAAATCGGGCCGGTGGTTTTGGAGAAAATGACCAAAAACTGCTCAGGCCATTTTGAAAAAAAGAGCCACTCCGCGGGTTAAATTTTTTTTTTTTTTGACCAAATTTTTTTTTTTTTTTTGACCAAAAATTAAAATTTCTCCAAACTCGGATATATCATCTGGGGGTCCGAGGGGAGTCCAACGCAGAAGGTTTGGTTGAAATCGGGCCGGTGGTTTTGGAGAAAATGACCAAAAACCGCTCAGGCCATTTTGAAAAAAAGAGCCACTCCGCGGGTTAAAGTTTTTTTTTTGACCAAAAATTAAAATTTCTCCAAACTCGGATATATCATCTGGGGGTCCGAGGGGAGTACAACGCAGAAGGTTTGGTTGAAATTGGGCCGGTGGTTTTGGAGAAAATGACCAAAAACCGCTCAGGCCATTTTGAAAAAAAGAGCCACTCCGCGGGTTAAAGTTTTTTTTTTGACCAAAAATTAAAATTTCTCCAAACTCGGATATATCATCTGGGGGTCCGAGGGGAGTCCAACGCAGAAGGTTTGGTTGAAATCGGGCCGGTGGTTTTGGAGAAAATTACCAAAAACCGCTCAGGCCATTTTGAAAAAAAGAGCCACTCCGCGGGTTAAAGTTTTTTTTTTGACCAAATTTTTTTTTTCTTTTTGACCAAAAATTAAAATTTCTCCAAACTCGGATATATCATCTGGGGGTCCGAGGGGAGTCCAACGCAGAAGGTTTGGTTGAAATCGGGCCGGTGGTTTTGGAGAAAATGACCAAAAACCGCTCAGGCCATTTTGAAAAAAAGAGCCACTCCGCGGGTTAAAGTTTTTTTTTTGACCAATTTCTTTTTTTTTTTTTGACCAAAAATTAAAATTTCTCCAAACTCGGATATATCATCTGGGGGTCCGAGGGGAGTCCAACGCAGAAGGATTGGTTGAAATCGGGCCGGTGGTTTTGGAGAAAATGACCAAAAACCGCTCAGGCCATTTTGAAAAAAAGAGCCACTCCGCGGGATAAAGTTTCTTTTTTGACCAAATTTTTTTTTTTTTTTTGACCAAAAATTAAAATTTCTCCAAACTCGGATATATCATCTTGGGGTCCGAGGGGAGTCCAACGCAGAAGGTTTGGTTGAAATCGGGTCGGTGGTTTTGGAGAAAATGACCAAAAACCGCTCAGGCCATTTTGAAAAAAAGAGCCACTCCGCGGGTTAAACATTTTTTTTTGACCAAAAATTAAAATTTCTCCAAACTCGGATATATCATCTGGGGGTCCGAGGGGAGTCCAACGCAGAAGGATTGGTTGAAATCGGGCCGGTGGTTTTGGAGAAAATGACCAAAAAACGCTCAGGCCATTTTGAAAAAAAGAGCCACTCCGCGGGTTAAACATTTTTTTTTGACCAAAAATTAAAATTTCTCCAAACTCGGATATATCATCTGGGGGTCCGAGGGGAGTCCAACGCAGAAGGTTTGGTTGAAATCGGGCCGGTGGTTTTGGAGAAAATGACCAAAAACCGCTCAGGCCATTTTGAAAAAAAGAGCCACTCCGCGGGTTAAAGTTTTTTTTTTGACCAAAAATTAAAATTTCTCCAAACTCGGATATATCATCTGGGGGTCCAAGGGGAGTCCAACGCAGAAGGTTTGGTTGAAATCGGGCCGGTGGTTTTGGAGAAAATGAGCAAAAACCGCTCAGGCCATTTTGAAAAAAAGAGCCACTCCGCGGGTTAAAGTTTTTTTTTTTACCAAAAATTAAAATTTCTCCAAACTCGGATATATCATCTGGGGGTCCAAAGGGAGTCCAACGCAGAAGGTTTGGTTGAAATCGGGCCGGTGGTTTTGGAGAAAATGACCAAAAACCGCTCAGGCCATTTTGAAAAAAAGAGCCACTCCGCGGGTTAAAGTTTTTTTTTTTGACCAAATTTTTTTTTTTTTTTTACCAAAAATTAAAATTTCTCCAAACTCGGATATATCATCTGGGGGTCCGAGGGGAGTCCAACGCACAAGGTTTGGTTGAAATCGGGCCGGTGGTTTGGGAGAAAATGACCAAAAACCGCTCAGGCCATTTTGAAAAAAAGAGCCACTCCGCGGGTTAAAGTTTTTTTTTTGACCAAAAATTAAAATTTCTCCAAACTCGGATATATCATCTGGGGGTCCGAGGGGAGTCCAATGCAGAAGGTTTGGTTGAAATCGGGCCGGTGGTTTTGGAGAAAATGACCAAAAACCAAACAGGCGATTTTTAAAAAAATTCTTCAAATTTCTCCAAACTCGGATACGTTTTTTTTTTTTTTTACCAAAAATTAAAATGTCTCCAAACTCGGATATATCATCTGGGGGTCCGAGGGGAGTCCAACGCAGAAGGTTTGGTTGAAATCAGGTTGGTGGTTTTGGAGAAAATGACCAAAAACCACACAGGCCATTTTGAAAAAAAAGCCCACCCGTGGGTTAGATTTTTTTCTTTGACCAAATTTTTTTTTTTTTTTTTACCAAAATTTTTTTTACTTTTTTTTGACCAAAAATTAAAATTTCTCCAAACTCGGATATATCATCTGGGGGTCCGAGGGGAGTCCAACGCAGAAGGTTTGGTTGAAATCGGGCCGGTGGTTTTGGAGAAAATGACCAAAAACCGCTCAGGCCATTTTGAAAAAAAGAGCCACTCCGCGGGTTAAACATTTTTTTTTGACCAAAAATTAAAATTTCTCCAAACTCGGATATCATCTGGGGGTCCGAGGGGAGTCCAACGCAGAAGGTTTGGTTGAAATCGGGCCGGTGGTTTTGGAGAAAATGACCAAAAACCGCTCAGGCCATTTTGAAAAAAAGAGCCACTCCGCGGGTTAAAGTTTTTTTTTTGACCCAATATTTTTTTTTTTTTTGACCAAAGATTAAAATTTCTCCAAACTCGGATATATCATCTGGGGGTCCGAGGGGAGTCCAACGCACAAGGTTTGGTTGAAATCGGGCCGGTGGTTTTGGAGAAAATGACCAAAAACCGCTCAGGCCATTTTGAAAAAAAGAGCCACTCCGCGGGTTAAAGTTTTTTTTTTGACCAAATTTTTTTTTTTTTTGACCAAAAATTAAAATTTCTCCAAACTCGGATATATCATCTGGGGGTCCGAGGGGAGTCCAACGCAGAAGGTTTGGTTGAAATCGGGCCGGTGGTTTTGGAGAAAATGAGCAAAAACCGCTCAGGCCATTTTGAAAAAAAGAGCCACTCCGCGGGTTAAAGTTTTTTTTTTTACCAAAAATTAAAATTTCTCCAAACTCGGATATATCATCTGGGGGTCCAAAGGTAGTCCAACGCAGAAGGTTTGGTTGAAATCGGGCCGGTGGTTTTGGAGAAAATGACCAAAAACCGCTCAGGCCATTTTGAAAAAAAGAGCCACTCCGCGGGTTAAAGTTTTTTTTTTTGACCAAATTTTTTTTTTTTTTTTACCAAAAATTAAAATTTCTCCAAACTCGGATATATCATCTGGGGGTCCGAGGGGAGTCCAACGCAGAAGGTTTGGTTGAAATCGGGCCGGTGGTTTTGGAGAAAATGACCAAAAACCGCTCAGGCCATTTTGAAAAAAAGAGCCACTCCGCGGGTTAAAGTTTTTTTTTTGACCAAATTTTTTTTTTTTTTTGACCAAAAATTTAAATTTCTCCAAACTCGGATATATCATCTGGGGGTCCGAGGGGAGTCCAACGCACAAGGTTTGGTTGAAATCGGGCCGGTGGTTTGGGAGAAAATGACCAAAAACCGCTCAGGCCATTTTGAAAAAAAGAGCCACTCCGCGGGTTAAAGTTTTTTTTTTGACCAAAAATTAAAATTTCTCCAAACTCGGATATATCATCTGGGGGTCCGAGGGGAGTCCAATGCAGAAGGTTTGGTTGAAATCGGGCCGGTGGTTTTGGAGAAAATGACCAAAAACCAAACAGGCGATTTTTTAAAAAATTCTTCAAATTTCTCCAAACTCGGATACGTTTTTTTTTTTTTTTTACCAAAAATTAAAATGTCTCCAAACTCGGATATATCATCTGGGGGTCCGAGGGGAGTCCAACGCAGAAGGTTTGGTTGAAATCAGGTTGGTGGTTTTGGAGAAAATGACCAAAAACCACACAGGCCATTTTGAAAAAAAAGCCCACCCGTGGGTTAGATTTTTTTCTTTGACCAAATTTTTTTTTTTTTTTTACCAAAATTTTTTTTACTTTTTTTTGACCAAAAATTAAAATTTCTCCAAACTCGGATATATCATCTGGGGGTCCGAGGGGAGTCCAACGCAGAAGGTTTGGTTGAAATCGGGCCGGTGGTTTTGGAGAAAATGACCAAAAACCGCTCAGGCCACTTTGAAAAAAAGAGCCACTCCGCGGGTTAAATTTTTTTTTTTTTGACCAAATTTTTTTTTTTTTTTGACCAAAAATTAAAATTTCTCCAAACTCGGATATATCATCTGGGGGTCCGAGGGGAGTCCAACGCAGAAGGTTTGGTTGAAATCGGGCCGGTGGTTTTGGAGAAAATTACCAAAAACCGCTCAGGCTATTTTGAAAAAAAGAGCCACTCCGCGGGTTAAAGTTTTTTTTTTGACCAAATTTTTTTTTTTTTTTTGACCAAAAATTAAAATTTCTCCAAACTCGGATATATCATCTGGGGGTCCGAGGGGAGTCCAACGCAGAAGGTTTGGTTGAAATCGGGCCGGTGGTTTTGGAGAAAATGACCAAAAACCGCTCAGGCCATTTTGAAAAAAAGAGCCACTCCGCGGGTTAAAGTTTTTTTTTTGACCAATTTCTTTTTTTTTTTTGACCAAAAATTAAAATTTCTCCAAACTCGGATATATCATCTGGGGGTCCGAGGGGAGTCCAACGCAGGAGGATTGGTTGAAATCGGGCCGGTGGTTTTGGAAAAAATGACCAAAAACCGCTCAGGCCATTTTGAAAAAAAGAGCCACTCCGCGGGTTAAAGTTTCTTTTTTGACCAAATTTTTTTTTTTTTTTTGACCAAAAATTAAAATTTCTCCAAACTCGGATATATCATCTTGGGGTCCGAGGGGAGTCCAACGCAGAAGGATTGGTTGAAATCGGGTCGGTGGTTTTGGAGAAAATGACCAAAAACCGCTCAGGCCATTTTGAAAAAAAGAGCCACTCCGCGGGTTAAACATTTTTTTTTGACCAAAAATTAAAATTTCTCCAAACTCGGATATATCATCTGGGGGTCCGAGGGGAGTCCAACGCAGAAGGATTGGTTGAAATCGGGCCGGTGGTTTTGGAGAAAATGACCAAAAACCGCTCAGGCCATTTTGAAAAAAAGAGCCACTCCGCGGGTTAAACATTTTTTTTTGACCAAAAATTAAAATTTCTCCTAACTCGGATATATCATCTGGGGGTCCGAGGGGAGTCCAACGCAGAAGGTTTGGTTGAAATCGGGCCGGTGGTTTTGGAGAAAATGACCACAAACCGCTCAGGCCATTTTGAAAAAAAGAGCCACTCCGCGGTTTAAAGTTTGTTTTTTGACCCAAATTTTTTTTTTTTTTGACCAAAAATTAAAATTTCTCCAAACTCGGATATATCATCTGGGGGTCCGAGGGGAGTCCAACGCAGAAGGTTTGGTTGAAATCGGGCCGGTGGTTTTGGAGAAAATGACCAAAAACCGCTCAGGCCATTTTGAAAAGAAGAGCCACTCCGCGGGTTAAAGTTTTTTTTTTGACCAAAAAAAATTTTTTTTTTTGACCAAAAATTAAAATTTCTCCAAACTCGGATATATCATCTGGGGGTCCGAGGGCAGTCCAACGCAGAAGGTTTGGTTGAAATCGGGCCGGTGGTTTTGGAGAAAATGACCAAAAACCGCTCAGGCCATTTTGAAAAAAAGAGCCACTCCGCGGGTTAAACATTTTTTTTTGACAAAAATTCAAATTTCTCCAAACTCGGATATCATCTGGGGGTCCGAGGGGAGTCCAACGCAGAAGGTTTGGTTGAAATCGGGCCGGTGGTTTTGGAGAAAATGACCAAAAACCGCTCAGGCCATTTTGAAAAAAAGAGCCACTCCGCGGGTTAAAGTTTTTTTTTTTGACCCAATATTTTTTTTTTTTTTTGACCAAAGATTAAAATTTCTCCAAACTCGGATATATCATCTGGGGGTCCGAGGGGAGTCCAACGCACAAGGTTTGGTTGAAATCGGGCCGGTGGTTTTGGAGAAAATGACCAAAAACCGCTCAGGCCATTTTGAAAAAAAGAGCCACTCCGCGGGTTAAAGTTTTTTTTTTGACCAAATTTTTTTTTTTTTTTGACCAAAAATTAAAATTTCTCCAAACTCGGATATATCATCTGGGGGTCCGAGGGGAGTCCAACGCAGAAGGTTTGGTTGAAATCGGGCCGGTGGTTTTGGAGAAAATGACCAAAAACCGCTCAGGCCATTTTGAAAAAAAGAGCCACTCCGCGGGTTAAAGTTTTTTTTTTGACCAAAAATTAAAATTTCTCCAAACTCGGATATATCATCTGGGGGTCCAAGGGGAGTCCAACGCAGAAGGTTTGGTTGAAATCGGGCCGGTGGTTTTGGAGAAAATGAGCAAAAACCGCTCAGGCCATTTTGAAAAAAAGAGCCACTCCGCGGGTTAAAGTTTTTTTTTTGACCAAAAATTAAAATTTCTCCAAACTCGGATATATCATCTGGGGGTCCAAAGGGAGTCCAACGCAGAAGGTTTGGTTGAAATCGGGCCGGTGGTTTTGGAGAAAATGACCAAAAACCGCTCAGGCCATTTTGAAAAAAAGAGCCACTCCGCGGGTTAAAGTTTTTTTTTTGACCAATTTTTTTTTTTTTTTTGACCAAAAATTTAAATTTCTCCAAACTCGGATATATCATCTGGGGGTCCGAGGGGAGTCCAACGCACAAGGTTTGGTTGAAATCGGGCCGGTGGTTTGGGAGAAAATGACCAAAAACCGCTCAGGCCATTTTGAAAAAAAGAGCCACTCCGCGGGTTAAAGTTTTTTTTTTGACCAAAAATTAAAATTTCTCCAAACTCGGATATATCATCTGGGGGTCCAAAGGGAGTCCAACGCAGAAGGTTTGGTTGAAATCGGGCCGGTGGTTTTGGAGAAAATGACCAAAAACCGCTCAGGCCATTTTGAAAAAAAGAGCCACTCCGCGGGTTAAAGTTTTTTTTTTTGACCAAATTTTTTTTTTTTTTTACCAAAAATTAAAATTTCTCCAAACTCGGATATATCATCTGGGGGTCCGAGGGGAGTCCAACGCAGAAGGTTTGGTTGAAATCGGGCCGGTGGTTTTGGAGAAAATGACCAAAAACCGCTCAGGCCATTTTGAAAAAAAGAGCCACTCCGCGGGTTAAAGTTTTTTTTTTGACCAAATTTTTTTTTTTTTTTGACCAAAAATTTAAATTTCTCCAAACTCGGATATATCATCTGGGGGTCCGAGGGGAGTCCAACGCACAAGGTTTGGTTGAAATCGGGCCGGTGGTTTGGGAGAAAATGACCAAAAACCGCTCAGGCCATTTTGAAAAAAAGAGCCACTCCGCGGGTTAAAGTTTTTTTTTTGACCAAAAATTAAAATTTCTCCAAACTCGGATATATCATCTGGGGGTCCGAGGGGAGTCCAATGCAGAAGGTTTGGTTGAAATCGGGCCGGTGGTTTTGGAGAAAATGACCAAAAACCAAACAGGCGATTTTTAAAAAAATTCTTCAAATTTCTCCAAACTCGGATATATCATCTGGGGGTCCGAGGGGAGTCCAACGCAGAAGGTTTGGTTGAAATCGGGCCGGTGGTTTTGGAGAAAATGACCAAAAACCGCTCAGGCCATTTTGAAAAAAAGAGCCACTCCGCGGGTTAAAGTTTTTTTTTTGACCAAATTTTTTTTTTTTTTTGACCAAAAATTTAAATTTCTCCAAACTCGGATATATCATCTGGGGGTCCGAGGGGAGTCCAACGCACAAGGTTTGGTTGAAATCGGGCCGGTGGTTTGGGAGAAAATGACCAAAAACCGCTCAGGCCATTTTGAAAAAAAGAGCCACTCCGCGGGTTAAAGTTTTTTTTTTGACCAAAAATTAAAATTTCTCCAAACTCGGATATATCATCTGGGGGTCCGAGGGGAGTCCAATGCAGAAGGTTTGGTTGAAATCGGGCCGGTGGTTTTGGAGAAAATGACCAAAAACCAAACAGGCGATTTTTAAAAAAATTCTTCAAATTTCTCCAAACTCGGATATATCATCTGGGGGTCCGAGGGGAGTCCAACGCAGAAGGTTTGGTTGAAATCGGGCCGGTGGTTTTGGAGAAAATGACCAAAAACCGCTCAGGCCATTTTGAAAAAAAGAGCCACTCCGCGGGTTAAAGTTTTTTTTTTTACCAAAAATTAAAATTTCTCCAAACTGGGATATATCATCTGGGGGTCCGAGGGGAGTCCAATGCAGAAGGTTTGGTTGAAATCGGGCCGGTGGTTTTGGAGAAAATGACCAAAAACCAAACAGGCGATTTTTAAAAAAATTCTTCAAATTTCTCCAAACTCGGATACGTTTTTTTTTTTTTTTACCAAAAATTAAAATGTCTTCAAACTCGGATATATCATCTGGGGGTCCGAGGGGAGTCCAACGCAGAAGGTTTGGTTGAAATCAGGTTGGTGGTTTTGGAGAAAATGACCAAAAACCACACAGGCCATTTTGAAAAAAAAAGCCCACCCGTGGGTTAGATTTTTTTCTTTGACCAAATTTTTTTTTTTTTTTTTACCAAAATTTTTTTTACTTTTTTTTGACCAAAAATTAAAATTTCTCCAAACTCGGATATATCATCTGGGGGTCCGAGGGGAGTCCAACGCAGAAGGTTTGGCTGAAATAGGGACGGTGGTTTTGGAGAAAATGACCAAAAACCACACAGGCCATTTTGAAAAAAAAGGCCACCCCGCGGGTTAGATTTTTTTTTTTTGACCAAAATGTATTCATTTATTTTTGACCAAAAATTAAAATTTCTCCAAACTGGGATATATCATCTGGGGGTCCGAGGGGAGTCCAACGCAGAATGTTTGGCTGAAATAGGGACGGTGGTTTTGGAGAAAATGACCAAAAACCACACAGGCCATTTTGAAAAAAAAGGCCACCCCGCGGGTTAGATTTTTTTTTTTGACCAAAATGTATTCATTTATTTTTGACCAAAAATTAAAATTTCTCCAAACTCGGATATATCATCTGGGGGTCCGTTCTCACTGCAAATGAATTGATTGGAAGCAAGTTCTGACCACCCATTCTTGGCGATCTCTGTGATCTGTGACTGCATGATCCTTAACAGCCCCCTCTCCACGTTGTAGTTCTTTAACAGTAAAACTTTTATCACTCAGTACTGGCCATTATACTGTTTAATAGTGTAGCATGTCTGACCTAAATACTAGGAGACTGTACAATCTGGTTAAGAAGACTGATCTTTCTAGGAACAGCTCAAGCAGGAGATCATGTCAAGAGAAAGGTGAAGGGCTGTGATCATGAAATGGATCCCTCCTCCTTTCCCTCCTGATGAAAGACAGAAACTGAAAACCATGCATGGAACCCTCAGAGGCGGTCCTGGCTAGTTTTACGCCCTGGGCGAAACCATCCCTTGGTGCCCCCCCCCCCCCCCCCCCCCCAAAAAAAAAAAAAAAAAAAAAAACCACCAACGAACAGACAAAGGTGACAAGGGGGCGCCCCAGCGACCACTCCACCAACTTGGTAGCCTATCCGCGGGTCATTCCGACATACCGCCACTCCGACATTGACGTCTAATTGTCGTAATGGCGGCACTTCCATTAATTGAAAACGTCCCACCACTCCGACAATTTTTGTTTCCATTGTCGGAATGGCGGTACTTTCCTTTTTCGGAAACGTCCCGCCATTCCGACATAAGGTCATTAAATGTGTAGGTTAATAATGATCACCGCCTCCCTGCCTGCCCATCTCTCTCCTCTAACAGCACTTTGACTCTGGTTAATGCCCTTGTCACATCCCATCTCGATTATAAAATGCATTATTATTATTATTATTATTATTACTATTATTGGCGCTGTGCTACTTAGTTTGCAGCTGTGGTCGAGAGAGCTAGAGAGTTAATGGAGAGAGGGACCGCTACGCCGGTGAATCAGTGATGTTGTTTTTTATTGTATCACAGTGGTTACAGTACGTTCAACAGGATCAGTGATTCTCATGGGGGTCCTGGACCCCTGCATATTTTTGATCTCTCCTGTAGCCTGACCGGGTCTGGCTCCAAGTTTAATTATAGACAATTTGATCTGCAGACGCACAGAGGCATGCGTAAAACACATATTTTGACTACTTCGTGCTGTTGCTATTTTTTTTAAAGTTACCTTTCGTTTCCTTTGGATTTTTGTGCGTATAATGGAGCCGTCCTGGTCCATGTTTGTAAGCCTTTTTTACCAGGAGTAAATTCCCAAACTTGTAGTGATCCACTGGGTTTTGCCTGGCCAGCTGGGGTAGTTGATTTGCAGGTTTGCTCCCCAGGTTTTTTTCATTGTGTATTAGGCCAGGGAAATGATCAATTATCCTTGTGGTTTGCGCACTGGGACGTGCGGACCTTTAATGAATGAATGAATGTTTCTTTTTTGCTGTAAGTTGTGTGCGTAATGCGTAAAAGTGCATTAGTGGGACCGAGGGTTTAAATGGAGAAGTGACGTGGTGAGAGGGGAGGAGAGGCGGCATAGTGGATTATTTTTCCCGGTGTATTACCCTGTGGATCATAAAGGCCCGTTTGGACACCTCACAGCCCGTTTTCAGCCAAGCGGGACGAGGGAGAGGACTGGTGGTCACCTCGGCGGAGCCGCGGCGTCTCTCCCGTGTGGACAGTAGGACAAACAAACTCTCTCTCACTCACCCTCACCACGCACCAACACACACACATACGCACGCCACGCACGCACGCACACACACACACACACACACACACACACACACACACACACACACACACACACACACACACACACACACACACACACACACATTGACTGTGAGCTCGCGCACCCCCGCACACACACATACACGCCGGCACGGACAGTGACAGTGCGCTCGCGCACCCACACGCATACTCGGACTTAATGGACAGCGGGAGGGGGGAGGGCTTTCGGGTTCTGTTGATCTGTGTGTAATAGTTTATTATATGCCGCCTGTGATGGGCGTGTTTTGAGTTCTGTGAAATACAGAGACTCAGACTAAGTAGCGACTTTGAATTATTGCTTCCCTGGACGCACCAGTAGCGCGAGCCTAGATCCGCCTGCAGCAGTTGTGTCAGTTCCCCTTATATCCTTATTGTAAGGGAAATTGTTACAAACTGACATCGGAGTGTGTGATTGTACATGGCGAGACTTTGTGTTTGTTTATTTATTAAGCTTCCACTGACTGTATCACATCTGTACACATGTCTTAAAACATGAAAAAAAAAAAAAACATACACACATACACCTAACCGCCGCTCGGAGTAACGCACATTTCCTTATGGAAATTAAAGCCTTGTCGGAATGGCGGGACGAAACTGTCGGAATGGCAGGACGTTTGCATGTCGGAATGGTGGTATGTCTGAATGGTGACATGTCTGAATAGTAAAATGTCGGAATGGCGATATGTCGGAGTGGCAGCATGTCGGAATGGCAGCATGTAACCCACTAACTTGACGGCGAGTTTTGTTTTGTCTTTTTTTTTTTTTTTTGGAGAGCGCTCGTGCGCCCTCACAAAGATTGCGCCCTGGGCGGTCGCCCACATTGCCCATAGCTAAAACCGGCCCTCTATACACAACTGCACATTCAGAAATAACACTTCCACTCAGTGAGCTTTATTTCCAAAAGGCAATCACTACATTTAATGTAATGGTTGCATGAGATATACTGTCCAAGTACAGAGCATGAGCTGCTTGTGTCATAACACAGGCAGTTAAAAAACAAAATGCCATGTTAAGCATCAGCATGTGAAGCACATTGTGGTATACAATCAACACCATATATATCATAATATAGTTTTTCAGTGTAGCATGCCTTTTTTGTTTCATGTCTTGGTTTTCTTTTAGTATTTATTTGAAACATTTTTAAAACACGTGTAGTCCTTAATTTTGCTGCATTCACATGAGCCTTAAGCTTCACTTAGTGATGTGAACAGTAAGATCAGACAGTGGGCAGACATAGATAGTGAGCACATTAAAATGAGGTGGGTAGTGTATGTGAAAAAGAGAATGTGAGCATCACACTGTCACTGTTGGACAGTTAGTGCAAAGGTTACATGTCATGTCCCTCAACGGTACATGGTGAGCATGAAAATGTACTGGACGTAGACTCTTGTTCAGCAGCCACCACCATGGCTGAAGTGCCTTCAGATGCAGTGTCACTGCAGGCCCTAGATGCTGGCTGTGAAAAACCTCTGACTGCATAGAATTCCATTCAATGACTCTGCAAGAATACAGTTTATTTCACACAATGTGTGAATGTTCCTTCTGTGATCATCAGGGTGAGACGAGGTATTAAGGCTTCTAGAGAAGTATTGATTTGGGGCATGTTTGCGTCATTGACAAATGTCCCAGCATATCAAGTATGTCAGCTGTGGTGGTTGCTGCTCCCTTGTCACAACTAAGCTCCATCAAAGTCGTAGATGGGGGGGTAAACCCAAATCCATACACCAGGCCGTCCCTGCAGGAATCTCCTTTACTTTTCATGTGAGTGACAGTCTTTAAAGATATTTGAGTCACAATGAAAAGTGGTCAGTGCACTCTGATCACTGTGACAACAGGACACTTTATAATCTCAGAGAATCTCTTTGAAAGTGTTCCACGCAGTGTGTATACAATACATACAGTCCTTCCTTTTGCATTATGGCTTATCTTCCTTTCTGTTGTCATTCATTTTCATGGAGCATAGGTACATCATCATTGTCCCCTGGTCCTGTCAAAGTGTGAAGCAACTCAACAACAACAACAACAACAACAACAACAACATGTGTGAAGCAACATGTTTGTCAACAACAAACATTAGGAAAACAGGCCCTGAGAAAAAGTGTCAAAGAGGTCACAACCTAGGTAGCATTTTTGGACATTGTACTAAGACAACAGTGGAGCTTGGGGACCATGCACAGACAACATGTGGCATGTTCTTAACTCATTTTCATTCACATTTTAAGAAGTCATTTTTAACAGTGACATGACAAACAGCACGACAGCAAATGGTGGTGTAACATTTAACTCAAGTTTCTCTTGTGTAAATGTTTAAATCTTTGCAGCTTGTTGGGTGACTTGTCTGTGTGTTACTTCCTATGCGTTCTGAACTGAGCCACAAATGGCATCACAGCACCAAGTAGGAGGTCCATGTGCACTGTCAGACCTTATATTATCAGATTGGACCAGTGACATCTCTTTTTTTTTCATTTCTTTATGTTGACACGTCACATGTCTAATCAGCATTGTTTTATTTGACCTCAAATAACCTCATACACTGCTGTGTATGTGTCTTCACCTGGCCTTTCTTTCAGTGGTCAGGGATTCATACAGTTGTAAACAATTTTAAAGTAACATAGTTTAGGCCATCATTTCTATCAGTAATGATAATGTACTGCTCATCAAGTGAACTGCTGAAATTTGCAACCACACCGACATCACAAAGTCTGACAAGGCACCAGGCATTAGAGGGGAGGTATTCTTAAATAAATAACCTAATGAGATCAGGAAGGGACCAATCGCTTCAGAGTTAAGTGAGGTTAAACCTGACAGAACTATCCCAGCAATATATCTCTGGGTTTTCACCATCATCTTAATAACAAGTAGTGTGCATGTCCGTAGAGGCAGCACAGCACCAGCAGCACATGATGAACGTAGAGTAAGACACAAAATGCAAACCGGACACGAAGCAATACGTTTTGAGCACCAAAATCAAACTGTGTGTCAGTGTGCACATTTTCCCAGGTGATGTGGGTTAACACAGACACATTCTGAATTCTCTCTTGTTCCTCTGAGTTTGCCTTTAACCTCTGTTGGGTCAATATCAGGACCACTGATGCCACTGGGCTTGTTAGTGTTCCTGTAGTTGGAGTTGTTGGCCTCCTCCACTCCTCTTTGGTTTAAACAAGATCTACAACTTACAATGCTATGCTTTAATAACAATTCACACATTCAACAACTCTAGTGACTGTTGTCACAGCAGCCAGAAACACTATGTGCAAGACTGTCGTAGGTGTGTTCGTTGTTGCTGGTTGGTAATGTTAGCAGTTACTTAAGATGAGTATAGTTTTAGCATGACTGAGAGAAATAATGGCCAAAGCTGCAGAAGAGGAAGATATTATCCTTTTTACATATGACCATCAATTGGCAGAGCACACTTATAGAAACCAGGTGTTTCATTTCTAGAACACAGTGCGTGTCCATCAGATTCATAGGGCACAATGAATACTGTGAACATTACAAGATATAGCACAAAGGGCTCTTGCATAAGCACACATGGAATTAAGAGAGACCTAAGGCACGGATGGTGGTATTAAAACCCTCTTTGCAGGACTGCACGCTGTCTATGGGTCCATCTGAGTCTGCAGCTCTTCTGCTTCATGTGTTTTCTCACTCTCATTCTCTGTGGTCTGCTCTGGAATAAACCCATTCAGTGGCTTGCAGACCTCCACAAAGAGTGGGAAATCAGACAAGCTAGTGTTGCACTCCTTGTCCTCAATGTCATTCTCCCTTTTCCCTTCATCTGCAGAGTGCATGCCGCAGTCGAAGGCTGCTGTGCTGTAGCCGTAGGCCTCACTGTGAGGACGACGACTCTCGTCTGGGATGTTCTTCTTTAGGTCCCGATTCCGGTTGCGCTTGGCCATCTTGGTGACGGAGCCGAGGCGGTTGAAAATGTTGTCCTCGGAGGTGGTTTGGTGGTCGGAGCGGCGCTCGCGCTCGCAATTCTCAGCCCCCCTCAGCCGGAGGTTGTTCAGCTTGGTGTCGATGCTCTCCTGAGAGGGGGTCTTGTAGCTGTTGGTGTCCAGGCTGTTGAACATGGCACGACGTTCTGGGGAAAGCATGTCCAGCGAGACGGCACGCTGGTCCAGACCCAGCTGCCGTCTCTCCATGCTCCGGATGGTGGCGGCTCGCTGCAGCTTGTCATGGACCTCGACACTCATACGCCGACGCGTCTCCCGGAACTCTGCTCGCACATTTGCTTTCCACTCTGCTGCGTGAGCCTTGATCTCTCCAACCTCAGGAAAAAAAAACATTTAGTACAAATCAGTACAGTATGTTAGTCATCGACGTGTGTGTTCAGTGCTCAGCAACAATGCTACAGCACGACAAGAATTTTCAACATAAATGAGGCGACAAACATCTGACATTTTATCAGACGTCTCAACCAATAGGCCTACATATTCATCAACAGTTCATCTCATCCCAATTATGTCTGCCACATCTAATCAAGGGTTCCTAGAATAAGGAGATGATTGACAGGAGAGAAAAGCACACATACACACACACACACACACACACACAAAATAATTACAGTTTTTCCACGTAATTATCCAATCATTTTATCTTCTCAGACCAAAAAATTATTTGAATAAATCAAACTAAAAAGAAAGTTAACTTTTACACAGAAAATTAATCAGTAAGAATTATGAAAAGTTTTAGTCACACATCCATCAGATTGCAAATTTCTGATCCTTTTGGTTAAGAGATCTATGTTTCACCACCCACACAGTGATGCTCTTAGTCTTCATATGGAGTATCACAAAATGGGTATCTGGACACCCTGTCTGATAGGTACATCTGGTATTAATAAGCACTGTCATAGGATATGATCTCAGGAAGCCAAGGTAGAGGTCATCATCATCATCATCCTTTTGAGAACATACCTCTTCTTTTGTCTTTTTGGACAGCACCCTCAGCCAATCACCAATCATGTTCAGCACAGCAGCAAAATAGGCCAGACCACCCAGGATCCAGAACCACACTAATGGTCTATACCACTTGCGGTACTCAATCCTTCGGTTCCCCCCTGATGAGAGAACAGGACATTAATGAATACAGACAAATACATGACTTTGCTGCTGCCAACGGGAGCTCCACCTGAACACCTCAGGGAATGAAGCTCAAACAACGAGGTGAGCTTCAGTTATCACCTTTACAGACAAAGACACTGAGCGTGGATTTTCCTGTAACAAAGCAATAATTGCAGCAGACCACAATAGATTCAAATCAGAATTCTTGGATTAAAGTCAACTTCTTTGGTTGGAGAGTTTTACTACTGAGTTAGTACCAACGTCTGTTCTAAATTTAACATGAATATGGAAATGGAAATATGTTGAATAAAAAAAAATGATGTGTTGAATACTTATTTTTTCCACTATACCAAACCTAAATCATAAACTGCAATCATGATTGTATTTATTAATAATAATTTGTATGAAAACCATACAGCTCAGTTAATCAGTGTTGTCTTTTTGAATGTTCTCACCTGCCACATAGTCTCCTATTCCAACTGTTGTCAGAGTGATGACCACAAAATATGTTGACTCCAGTGCCGTCCAGCCCTCGATGTGTTTGAAGATCACAGCTGGAATGGTGACAAACAGGATGCAGCCCGCCAGGATGAAGAGGAGGGTGGACGCCACACGGATTTTGGTCTGACTGATCTGGTTATGTTTATTCTGTGAGATAAGGTCACACACACATGCACATTGAATTAAGCAGTGTAAGTCATTGTCAGCAGTAGGCGTGCACAGAGTTACCATTATCTATATCTGTTTAACCCAAAAATGATCTGTATCTGTATTAGGATTTAAATTGGATCTAGCTGTTGAGATACGATGTGGAGGAAAAAACATTTACTTGGTTATTCCTCATTTGAGTCAAACAGATCTAAGTCCACCATGATTTCATTCCTTTGTGGTTGTTTTTCGGTCCAAGACTGGTAAGAAATACAGATCCACCTCTGTCAGCAGGTCTGACTCTGGTTTATACCAGAAGTTAAGACAAACAAGAAATGTAAAACAAAGATGTAGTTATAGTTGAAAAGTATATTTTTTTAAAGGGATAGTTCAACATTTTTGCCATAATCACTATTGTCATAGCAGTAGGTTCGTTACCTTTATTTGTTGGTGCAGCTATTTTTAGAACGGTGGAGCAGCAGGCTGCTCAGAGCTACACTTTGGAGGCTAATGGAATTTCTTGGTTTCCCTGATCAAACTCATCAAATACACAATCCAACAACTCCAAAACGCTTTCGTGGACAAGTTGTGACCTGCACATTCACCACGCTATGAGATAATAATGGAACGTTACGAGACGGAGCCGTTTTCGAGGTAAATACAGAGTCTGCTTGCTGAAAAACTGTCCCTGAACGCAACGCGCATCAGCGGTTTTGCATGAATTTACCTCAAAAACAACTCTGTCTCTTAACTTTCTGTTATTATCTCATAGCGTGATGAATGTGCAGGTCACAACTTGTCCACAAAAGCGTTTTGGAGTTGTTGGATTGTGTATTTGATGAGTTTGATGAGGGAAACCAAGAAATTCCATTAGCCTCCGTAGCGTAGCTCTGAGCAGCTCACAGCTCTGCTCTGCCGTTCTAAAAATAGCTTACACCAACAAATAAAGGTAACGAACCTACTGCTATGAGTATAGCGATTATGGCAATGGGCCAATTTGCCAAAATGTTGAACTATCCCTTTAAAATGGCATGACTAAAAAAGTTCCTTTGTTGTACAAAAAAACATATAATTACTAACTTGCACAGTGTACACCACACAACATCCCATTTGCCAAAAGGGAGATGGAGAAGTGGGAGGACTTCAACAGGTCTGTCAAACCAACTGAGAGGAGGCTGGACAGACAGTGTTCACTTGAACTGAGCACGACAACAAGCGTCCTCCATCAGTGGGATGAAAATAATAGACACAAAAATGGGCTGCAGCTAACTGTTTGGTTGCAGCACTACCCATTTAAAGAACCATACCTGCCTTTTGCCAAACTATAAAATACCTAAGGGTCAACTAGTTCAGATCCCTGCAACAAACCTGTGATGCAGAAACAGTTGTACTTGCCAATGAACATGCTGAGGTAGCACTAGCACTGAGACAGAATGAGGAGTGCTGGTACCTTCCAAAATTCGGGGTCTATCTGAACAGACAGCAATGAATGACCCACAAAAAGTCAATTAGATCTGCGTTGTTGCTCCTCACCTGTTCCAATCCTATTAACTCCCTCCAAGTTGTTTTATTAAGTTTCTGGAAAGAAAGAGTTGCAAATCCTGGCAGACATTCAACAAATATTTCATTGTTCTCCTTTTATTGTTTCCTGTTAATAGACTTTAGAGAAATCAAATATTACCTGCTCCAGCTTTAAATAACTGAGCCCTGAATAAACCCAGGAACAGGAAGCAAGATGTTCCATGAAGTGGGTCCAGTGCTCAAACTGGACAATATCATATATAATATCTGTAGCCGTAGCCCTCATCTGAACACAGTGTGTCTCACTTTGTGTCCTCTTTTCTGACCTCACTTTAAACCAAAGGGTCACATTAAAATGTTAGTATCATCACTGTATGATTTCCACAAGACTCAGTCACAGACAGCAGGATGTTTACAGGGTGACTCACCCGGAACATCTTCTCCACTTTGGCAATGCTTTTGACAAATATGGTTCCTAGCTGGTCTCCGACACCTGCCAGTAGGAATCCAAATAGTGGGATACCAAATATTGCATAAAGGATGCAGAAAATCTTTCCTCCCTCGGTGCTTGGGGCAATGTTGCCATAACCTGGAAGAGAAAATGAGAAAAAAGGAGACAAACCACAATTCAAGATTCAGCTGTGTTGACTGTGTAATGACTACTTATTCTGACTACTTCATCTGCTGTACAGTCAATTGAATGAGATGTATCATGGTGTAGACATTGGGACAGCCTGACAGGAGGAGTCTTAAAAATACACCCTCAATAGTCTCTGATGTGTCTTTGGACATACAGTACATGGATTCAAGACAGTGTGGTAGCAGGAGTCACTGTTGAGACATACAGACAGGCATACAGACATACAGACAATAACCATGGTACCTATGGTTGTCATGACTGTTCCAGCAAAGAAGAAGGCACTGCCCAGATCCCAGTGGCTGGAGTTATACCAAGTGTCACCAATGGGATTCACTCCAGCATTCACAGCTTCAACAGAGTGCTGTGGGGAAAAGCAGAGACAGACATACATGAGAAAAGCTTCATCCTGCAAGTCTTGTTTAGGACTGTGTCTCAGTAATTTGGATTCAGGCTTTGGGCTGTGGGAAAAGACCAGACAACCACTGAGACAGAGTAGAACAAGCTCTTCTCACTCTTCTCACTCGTTAACATTTTTGGCTAGAGCTAGGTGACTTAGACATTTCCTCATAAGTCATTCCAGTGTCTGCCGGGTCTCCAAAGTGCTGTTGTCCCAAGTCCTTGTAACGCAGAATGATCGGGCACAAAAGTTCTCCACATTCCTGGGACAAACTAAATGAAAACAATTTTTTGTGCATCTCTCTGCGATTGCACTCTTCTCCCTTTCCAGCCTCCACCTGCTCGGCTGCTGGGATTCAATCCTTCTCATCAATTAATCATGACAGCGGTAGTTAAAAAGTCCCAGCAGAGACTCCACTTTCTCAGACTTCTCTGGAAAAGCAAACTAAAGGAGAGACTGCTGGTAACATTCTACCACTGCACCATGGAGACTGTGCTGGCAGACTGTATCACAGTGTGGCGCGCTGGCTGCTCAGCTGCAGACCAGAAGGCCCTCCAGAGGATCTTAAAAACAGCTGATAAAATCATGCTGTCCTCTGTCTTCTCTAGAGGACATTTCAAACTCAAGATTTATGAACAGTGCCAGAAATATAATAAAGGACAATCACACTAATGGAAACTGTTCATCCTCCTGCCCTCTGGTTGGCGATACAGCAGCATGGGAAGCAGAACAGCCCAGAAACAGTGTACATATATAATATATACACTGTTTCAGTACACAGCTCTGGAAAAAATTAAGAGACCACTTCAAAATGATCAGTTCCTCTGGTTTTACTATTCATAGGTATGTGTTTGAGTAAAATGAATACTTTTGTTTCATTCTATAACCTACTGACAAAATTTCTCCCAAATTGGAAATAAAAATATTGTCATTTAGAGCATTTATTTGCAGAAAATGGCAACAGGTCAAAATAACTTGTGTAAAAATTCTGGTGTTTTTATTTTAAAACAACACAACACTACTTTTTAAATTTAGGAAATTGGTGGAATAATCCCAATTTTTAATCGCAGCAGTGTTTTTTCTTTTGTTTATTTATAATCTTTCTTCCTCATTAAATATGATTTGGTTCAGGTGATCAGCTAAGTAGAGTGAGGTGTGCTTGTGTTGGAGTTCAATAGACACTGGAATCGATGGCTGCCATACATATAGAGAAGCTGATTTATTAAGAACATTTTGGAGTGGTCTCTATATTTTTTCCAGAGCTGTATATCATCATACAGTAGCTGTTTTCTTTTTGCACTGTTTCAGTTGCAGCACATTCTAATTTGATTGCACTGTTTGTACAATGACAAAGTATTCATTCTTTTATTCATTTTTTTGTATTCATTAATCCATTCATCATGGCATTTATGGTCGTCATCAGACAAGACAGAGCAATGAACAGCTGTGAGTGTGTGGGGAAAATGGCCCCCGTGTCCCGCCTGAGCCTTGAGCTTTAGAGGACACAGCTCCGCATCCTGCACCTGCTGCTCAGCGCTGGTTAGAGGCTCTTCCATCAGCTCCCCATTTTGCAGAGGTTTTATTATAAACCAATTTTCCCTTTGTTCTTCACTCTCCTCTTAAAGCAGAAGTAAGTGGTCCGGTCGTTTTCGCTAATGCTGCGTTCCAGGCAGGCTTTTGAAATCGTAAATTACAGCTTCAAGTCACAACTTACGACTTTGTAGCGTTCCAGGCAACCCACTCGTGTTTTTCCGACCTGTTTTACCGGTGAAAGTCACTATAACGGCCACTCGTAACTTCCGACCGGTGAACTCGTACCAGATCGAACTGGTACCACTTCACGGTCGGAAAAATACGAGTTTCCTTGAACGCACCATAACAGTCCTCGTCGCTACGTCACCACATTCACGGCGTTCCTTGGCTGCACACACAGCCCTGCATGCCGTTCTCTCTCCTCATTGGATAAAAACTGTAGGATACGATAAATGTTTTCTCTTCGGCTCAGAGCAGAGCAGAGGGACTGAGAGACCCGTGTTTCAGTCCAAACACTCTATGTAAGTGATTGCTGTCGGAAGATATAACTATTTAAGACTTATATTAACACAAATATATCACTTACTTCTGCTTTAACTTAACTAACCCTGCCAACTGTATTTACTTGACATGTGTCACAGATCTACTACTATTTACTCTCACAGATACTCTCCCATATTTCTCATTAGCTGTAATGACTTCATTTAGATCGAATTTTATTTTGTGCATCTTGCTTTCCATCCAAACTCTCCATGGCAGAAACCACTCAAATACATTAAACCTTCAATTACATTTAATGTTTGAAATTTACTTATTAAACTTACAGTAAATATCAGATACTTTTACACAAGTTCAATTATATTAGGCTATATTTTGGGGAGGAGCCATGTAGGTTTAATGGTATTAAAGCCACATGTTTCAAAATTCAGTGCCACAGAAACACAGCCTGCAATGGAATAATGATAATAATAATAATGGCTTGGATTTATATAACACTTTTCATGATACCCAAAAGCACTTTACAGAAACCATTATTCACTCATACCACATTCACAACTTGTTGTTGTTTTTCCGGCAGTACAGACACTTTCTAAAAAAAAGCAGGGGCTTTTAATTCCTGTTTCGATCGTCGCGTAATCGCATGATCTATATTATTGTAATAGATTTATGTGATTTACAGTTTGAGGTTGTCACCTTGTGGGTAATTACTGCAAAAGGCAGTTGCTGTGTTAAGTTTTTGGTTGGCTAAGAATTATTGGTGTTTTACCCAGCCAAGCGGCAATTGTAGTTTTGAGTCTGTCCCTGGAAATAGGGGAGACCGGGGACAGTTGGAACAAGTCTTATTTCTCCAATCAGAAACATGCTAGAGTGATGACACTCACACTGCACATGCACAGTTAGACCCTCTGCCCACCAAGAATAGAGAAGACATATTCAGCATCTGCGCCTACTTGAACTGAGACAAAGTTGTTTTAGAGGTATGAAAGTAGTTTTTTTTTTCGTGAGCTGTATTTTTGTCATACTGTCCTGACCATTTGTATGAATTAATCCAAACCTGCCTAGTTTGAATCACTGTTTTGTTGACTATCAAATGACATGGTCAGCATGTGCCAGTGTCATTGTGTCTAGCTAGTACATGATGTTTTGTCATGGCTGATAGGGTGGGGAACTGCCATTTGAATATGGAAGCACATATGCAAATGCAAATGTATAACATTTAATATTTTTTTAATCTTAAAATAGACACAATATATCTGTTTTATTCCTCGTGATGAACAGAACAGCCAATTATATTAAACCACGAGAGACTAATGCTAAACATAAACAAAATAATTCCCCAAATAATCTTGTTCTAGGGACAAAAGTAGCCACATATATTTCCCTATGCAAATTAGAAAAAAATGAATTTATTTGATGTCATACAGTGAATAAATCATCCAAACGCAGATCTCAACGACACAAAAGTGCAGTATGTGAATGGCTTTATAACTCACAAAGGTTTAAGTCACTTCACTGTCACGTCTCATCTATGTGCAGCTGCAGCACACATGGAGTTATCGATGAGGCAGCGGCTTCTACCTCTCTCTCTATCTGCAGAGAATGTGCATGGTGTGACCACTTGATAGATTCAGCAAAAAAAAACAAAAAACACTCAAACATACCCATCGCAAATATTTATAATATATATTAATCAAATTATTATTTTATGGATGTTGTCTGTTTCTGTTTTGTATGGCTGTATGATATGGTCTACGCCCATGTATGAGACAGTTGAGTTGAGTGTGCAAGTCAGGATGTCACTTGTACACCCCACCAACAAACTTTAAACAAAGATTACTTACCAGTCAAAGTCTGGCAAATTATACCAAATTATACCAAATACCAGGCAAATTATTTGGATCCATGTCTATCTCTACCTCCATCTCTATCTGCTCACAACACTCAATCTATATCTCCTTCTGATGTACTCCTTAGGACCTATGGATAGCTTTCACAACACAGTCTCTGGCTTCCTCTCTGTGTACCTGCACAATATATGTTTTTGGCTAAGGTGAAGGGAGGGGTCACAGAATCCAGCCTATTAGTGATATAACACTCAGTGCCAGTCTGCTCTGCAAGCGTCCATCCTGGCAGATGGAGGCTCAGTGTAATGAGCCCACTCAAGGTGTGACAAATAGCTGTTTGTCCAGCTGAAGGACGAACACACGATGACACAGCTGATCCGCTTCATCCATACAAACTTCCACCAAAAGTTCACCTGTATCACAGATAACTAGACCTGTGGCACACGTCAAACTGTAATTTAACTTTAAAAATTATGATGAATTACATCATAAAGGGGTAACCATTAGGAATGTCTGTGGCCTTTCTATATGTCAGAATGTTTTACCGGTTTCACTGCTCCTAAAATCTCCTGTTAACACACTGTTTTACTGAAGTTAGAAAGTATAATAGCACCAAGTTACACTGGAGGCTACTTGAACTAAAAACAGTTGGTATGTATTCAAAAGAGCATTTCTAAATACAGTTCTGATATTACTACACTTGTGCAGATAGGACAAAAAAAAATCTGTACAAATATTTGGGTATAGCAAATGTTGGGCCCTAACAACTTTTAAAATTAGGTCTGCAAATCTGACATTGCTTTACCTGACTTGGTATTACAGTACAATAACAGTGGATTGTGGGTCGATGGGTTAAATATAATGTCTTATAAGTTCTTACATCTGTCACTCTACATTTGTTTTAAAGGCTGTATTTAATGTCGTGACTAGTGGTGACAGGTAGAAACAGTTGAACTATTATGAAGTTTGACCGTATCGCTGATATCAATAACGCAGCAACACTATGGGAAAGTGTACTTACTATCCACTTTTCTGCTGAGGTTACATGAATCTTAAAAACATAAAAAATACCAAATTCTACTCACTTGAGGATGAAACACACTTTACAGGCATTGCAACCTCAATGGAACAAGACACCACACATCCACTTATCACCCACCTCACCCCACTCCCCTCAGGACGCAGATACAGAGCACTGAGGTGCAGAAGGGCTCGCTTTGGGATAGGCTGATCTCTGCTGTTGTGGCGCTCCTGAGCTAAAGGCTCTGTGGTGGACATTGTCTGTGGAATGGAGACAGTCCTGTGAAAAAAAATCCTCAAGGGGTCAATAAAGTCTAAGTCTAAGTCACAAATAACACCCGATTTAAGGTCCTGTAGAACAATATGCAATCCATTGTGATTTATTGACAGTGTTGTCAAACACACTGCAAAAACTCAAAATCTTTCCAAGAATATTTGTCTACTTTCTTGTCAAAACATCTTATTTCTAGTCAAAACTAATCTATTTCCACTTAAAATAAGACTCATCAGTCATCACCTAAAAATTGACTTGTTTTTGGATAATTTCTATTTGTTTCAAACTAATTTTCACAAAAACTCTGCCAGTGAAAGCAAGTTTTTTGTGCTTGTAATAAGGACAAAAACTTACTCCACTATCAGATTTTTCTACTTATTTCAAGTAGAAAATATGCTTGAAAGAAGTAAGTCTTATTTATGAGATTTGTTTTGACTAGAAATGACATTTTGACTAGAAATAAGACAAATATTCTTGGTAAGATATTTGAGTTTTTGCAGTGCATTGATGAATCTCTCTCACTCTCTCTCTCTCTCGAATGCCAAAAGCTGACACAGGTCAAGGGTGAGCCTCTCTCTCTCTCTCTCTTCACCCAGTTGGCTGCTTGTGAGGGACAAGGATGCTGTGACACCATTGTAGACTGGTAGTAGTGTGGAGGTCATAGTACGGACTCCGAGTCACAGGTCACAGATTGTTTCCCCAACCTGCCTCATTATCTGACTTTCTTATTTTTCACTGACAAACAGTTAATTAGTTGAGTTTTACGGGAAAACATGCCTGGAACCAGGGACAACACAAATCTGACAAGATGCTAGCATGGATGATAGCAAAGGTGAGCCAACTCAGGTTAATGTTGGTGGTGTTATATTCCAGCATATTACAGAGAAAATAAGCGCTGCACTGCAATCAAGCAGTAACCACATTGATCAATAACATTTCCCAGTGGGGGACTAATAAAGTATGTATAAAGTCTGAACAACAACGTTAAAAGAATGAAAGAAATCAACACACAAATTTCTTGATGAAATACCCTCACATGATGCATGGAGAACATCATCTTAGATTAGGATTACAATGGGAAGATAATACCTGGGAATAACTGGAACTGAATGCCGCACCTATAGGCCAATACCACACGCTAACCAGTGACAACCTAATGATACACATCTGGCCCACAGCTGGCCAACACATTCATCTGTTTCACCCATGTGAAAAAAATCTGCTTTTCTTTCCTGAACAAGGAATCAAGAACCTACAAAGTCTCAATTTACTCCAAAGTCTAATATGATTTTCTCCACTAAACTCAAGCTCACAAGCAAATTTTTCATCAAACTGTGTAAGCTACAGATGACACCTTGGCAATGGAAACAACTTGAACAACTTGGGGACTTTTAAACTTTACCTGGGCTGGGCCCAGTGTCTTGAAAGGAATGACTGTGAAGGAACAGCAAATACTGAATGTGAAGATGGTGACTGACGGATGGTGATGGTGATGACTTGCAGACTTAGGAGAAACTTACAAGTCCTCGCCAGACCTGACTAGTCTTCCCTTACTAGTTGTAGTTAACTACATTTTTTTAGATGACAAGTACAAAACAACAACATGAAAAAGAAACAGTTTTTTTTAAAGGGACTTTGAAGATAATTTGGAATCAAATACATGTTTGTTGCCTTTGTTGTTGTTGTTTCTGACAGTTCCTAAAAAATACACATTGTACACTGTGAAGCCCAAGATGGGTTACACCATTTTTTAAATTACTTGACACACAAGCAGGAAAGTTCAGATTATTCTTATTTGCATTTTGATTTTGTTTCTGTTCTGTTCTGTTTTCAATTAACCAGTAGTTATTTAATGTTTAACATATAATAGTACTGAAAAAGATCCACAATGTGAATGTGTGAGTCAATTGTGCCTTGTTAGTGGCCCCTCCCTTCTTTAGCAGTACTGGGCGCAGGTTGGCTCACATCAGCAGCCAACCATGTTCTTCCTTCTTTTTAAACTTCACTCAGTATTTTCATGTCAGAAATATTATTTAATTTATTGACACTGGCAGTTAGATTTGTTTCCAGTTAGATATTACATTTGTACTCAGGTCCCAGTAGCAAAACAAAGTGACAGTAAAAAAAACAAAACAAGTCAATAAACAGACAGCATAGAGTCCACAGCAGCAGCAGGGGGCAGCAGGGTTCAGTAGTGAAGCAGTGGGTTTGTCCGTCTCACAGCCTCTGGAAAGAAGCTGGACTTCAGCTGTGATGTCTTGTCTTTGATGCTCCTCAGTCTTCTGTATGAGGGGAGGGACACACAGTCCATTTGCAGGGTTTGTGTCCTTCACGATGGAGGAAGCTCTGCTCCTGCACCAGCTGACGTAGATGATCTTCGACAGATGGTAGGATGCAATTCATGTTTTTTTGGGGCAGATGAGCACACTCTATACAGTGTCTCCTTGTCAGCAGCACAGCAGTTTCAGTATCTCACTGTGAAGCAGGATGTGCAGGACGCTCTCCACCACAAAGATGTCAGGATTGTGGTGCCCAGTCCAGCACACATCAGCTTCCACACAAAGCTGCTGATGGGCCTTCTTTATGATGCTTGCTGTGTTACAGGTCCAGGTGAGGCCATTGGGAATTGATTTGCACCAATCCTCTATAGTTTCTCCACCTCCCTTTAATCCCTCCACGGCTGTCATCTGCAAGTTTCACAACACGACTTCCCTGATGTTGAACTGAACAGTCATCAGTTAGACGAGTGTACAGCAGAGGGCCCAGGGCACATCTCTGGGGGGAGCCAGTGTTGAGGGTGATGGGGGAGAGTGGGACATCATTCTGTCATCTGTTGGTCAAGAAGTCCAGTAGCAGTTTGTTGACAAGAGTCTGTGGGAAAATTATATTATTCATCTTATTTTAGGCCTAACCGTGTGCTGGCATTTATACCACTGCAAAGACATAGTAGTTAAACAGCTGGACTTTTTATGTTCCCAGAGAATAAATTAAGCCGCTTTAACTTAGCATGTACTTCAATGTACCAGGTGCCAGCCATGCAAGAAAGAGTCATCAGACTGATGACAATGCACTGTAAAACACTATAAACACGTACCATTAATGACAGCTTTCAGTTGCAGCTGTGGAACTGGACTGTGGACTGTTTATCCACTGATGCCATGCCAGGTGAGCTGTTTGACAAGAGAGTTGGTAAAACAGTGGTTCATAAGTTGCTAAACAGTATCTACATCAACCTCTTAAATGACCCTGTGAGCCTGATTTACTAAAGGTTGGCTTGTGTAGAAACCTGAGCAAACTTGTTATCACCTGCAAACAAATGTGCGAGCTGATTTACTAACAGTGCACACTATTTGGTTTTTCAAAAATGCAAAACAACATGCGCTGTCCATTTAGTACCTTAGCCTCAATTAATTCTGCCCAGGTCTGCAAAATATTGGAGGGAGAAAATGCAGATAGCTCCATTTAGCTCAAGCAGTGTAATTTACTAAGCCTGGAAGTGAATTGTGGTGATTGTGACTGCATCTTAAGTTAGTACAGTTAGTAAGGGCTGCTGTTATTGGAGTCGAAAGGAGATGTAGGCACAATGAAAGCGTACAAAACAAGTTTTTCTCACTCATGTTTACATTTTTGGAATCACACCAGGTCATTTTGGAGCTTCTGGGTGATCTAAAGGCTGACTTCGAGCCAGTGGCAAATATGCAAACTGTAGCTGTTTACGTTAGGGTCTCCAAAAGCAGTTTTTCGGTTGTGCTCGCCCACGTCCTTAAAGCTACGTTGCTGTGCTTCCCCTCAGGTGCCTCCCCCCCTTCCCACTCCAGTACCTGACTGTTCAGCTCTGGGATTGGGACTGAGAGACATCGCCACTGCCTTCGACCCATCTCTGATCCCTTTCACCAGGGCATTTAGGGCCATCAGACCAGATGCAGCTAGGATCGGCTGCCTGAGTGTCCCGTCTGAGCTATTGAACCACAGCTTGCACCTCCAGCACAATGAATGACATCACCCGGCCTCCCAGTTGACCTTCTCATCGCAGAAAGTGAGCTGCACTAGCAACTCCACACTGGACTGAGGCATCTATTCTCCCATTTGCCAAGGTTGTAGTAGCAGCCAATGTTTTTTGTTCTTTTTTGTTATCTCCTTTATCTCTCCCAAGGATTCAACACTATGGCAAGTCTGTGATTTGAGTAATGCTCTTGCATGTCTTGCTAAGATGGGTGGACTTTCAGTATACACAAAAGGGCTGACGAGGCGAGCAATGAAACACCACAATGTACTGCCCAGTCTCTCAAACAAATAGGCTACTATATTATAGTAGTAGAGCATCTTTAGGATTCACCTTCACCACAGTTTGGTGGCAAACCAGAGCAACTTCTCCAAATTTGACATCATCTCCTCGTCAGTATTGTCATCAACACCATTATCCCTTTCATTCAAAGATAGTTGGTTGACTCTGTTGTTATTGTTATTGTGTATTCTGTGTATGATGTGTGTGTGTGGTCTTCTGTCTGGTGCTGCTGTGGTAACAATGTAATTTCCTGCAAAGGATTAATAAAGTGTCTTTAACTTTAACTTAACAGCCCTTTTTTCTTAAATTGTTGCATGTGGTATTCCATTTCTCCCCCTCCATTACACTTTTGCAAACATTAACTCTTCAATATTTAGCCAACCTACACAGGTAACAGCAACAGTTACTGCGAAAAAGAAAGAAGAACCAACATTTTACTGACATTCAGTTATTATAGTAACAAATGTATTGCATGGAAGAAACTTACCTTAAAGGTAGGGTTGGAGATCCTGGAAAAACGGGTCTAGCAGGCTGCATTTTGAAAACACACAAGTCAAAGGTCCCAGCCCCTTTCCTCAGACTGCTCTCTGAAGCCACGCCTTCTCCTTTCCGTGAACGTGGTTGTAGACACCCAAGTGCATTGCCAGAGCTACATTGTCACCCATCAGATGGAGTGTGGCTTTTCCGCCTTGTGCCCGCAGACACATGCCGCTGCCTCACCGCTCATGGTACTGACACATGGCCTAATTAGATTAATCATGATGTCACTGTCCTGTCATGTTTCACTGAATCAACAAGCGGAAATGATCTACATGTTAACATACAGAGGTGGAGTCAAATAACCTGTCTCAACTCTGGGTTTGTAAACAATATTAGATTATTAGTAAAAAAAAAAGTGGTTAGTAGGGATATAAACAATTAGGCTAATCAACTATCGGTTAATTGTCGGTGTTGGTAAGAATTTAATTGATTCAATTAAAGGGATAGTTCACCCAGTTCACCCGACTCTGCCGGTGTCCGGCAGAGCCGTGAACTGAGACACTGAGAGCTTCCGTTACAAATAAGCTTAAAATATAGACTTATTTAATTTTTTTGGACCAATTTCTCATGTCAGGGCTTCAATACAAGAGGGACATTACAGCCGAGAAGTATGGAGGTATTTGGATGGTTTTTGGTGTGTCTTTTTGGACGAAGAAAAGTGAGCCCCGTTCGCTACCGTCATATGGCAGTGCAGTGCTGCGCCGAGCCCCTCTGTAACTCCAAAAAGGCACGGATGACTCTGAAACTTCTTCCAACTCTTAGTCGACATGAGTAGAATAAAATTTGTGAAATTTGAATTTTGGGTGAACTATCCCTTTAAATTAATTGTAGAATCAAACCTTTTTCAATGGGAGTTTAATTTGTTTTGTTTTTTTAATTAATTTCATTTTCAACTTACTGTGACTTTAGTTTACCATCACTTTATTTTGCAATTAGATGTTACTAGTGTTCCACCAACAGTTCATTCAGTTTGTGAGCCCTTTCTAGCTTCAATTAAGTTCATAATATCCTCATTTGATGATCACTATAGGACTGGTCTACTACTGAGCTGGTCACGCCTATGCGGAACATCAGCTGATAAGACACGTCACAGCAACGTTAGGTGACCCATCTGAGGAAGACTGCAGATGACAGTCGAAACATGTCAGGGTAAAGCACACTTTTATCTGACTAGAAGAACATTCTATAGTAGTGACCTTTCCAGCTTATTTCAATTTGAATATGAGGCATTGAAAAGATTATGGAATTGGAAAAACTCCAGCTTAAGCAGACAAATATCCACAATTAACAAAGAAGATAAAGCTATTATGATTTGAGTATAAAGAGAACAAAAATATACTTGTTGAGTTTGGCTCATTGATACCATGACTGTGCAGTGCAACTTGGTAAGAGAGAGAGAGAGAGTCCACATCCCCATTGATTCTTTATCTCTGCTGAGGGATGGTTCTGCAGTAAAAATATAATTTCACTTAATAAGCTTTGTTTAGCAACCCTGTTTTGGCTTCAGAACCAACATTAGAAGTCACCGGTCCAAAAGAAGGAGTTAGCTGGACCAAGATTCATGCCGTCCTTTGGGATGGAAATAAATATTTCTATAAAAGAATTAAGGTAAGACTTGTTTCAATGTGTTTAAATGCACAGGAATTCAGAGATGAAGAAAACAAAAACAAAGGACTGTACTGCAGCAGTTGCACAACAGCAAGATGAGATACGGCAGCATAGCAGCTTTCAGCATGATGTTATGAAGTTACTGAGCCTCAACAGCTGCACTCAGCCCTTCTCAATGCAGCTCATTCTACTTTGCAGCTTTTCCAGGAGGGAATTGATCGGATGCCTGATAGCTCTCTGGGTTTTACCCATTTCCCTACTTGGCCTAAACAAGATTAATGACCAACTCTGGGTTTGCTTTTAGAACTAAGCAATGCAATTACAGTATTCACTTCCAATTGTGGCATATGTGAGAACTGTTAGTTACAGAGGTAGGCAGTTTTATAATGCAGTTTGGGATTTATATTTCTCTTGTGCCATTGAATGTGTCAGAAATGGAGTTCTAAAGGCTCCACTGCAGCAGCTGTGCATTATGGGCACTGTTTGGCCCATACAGGGATGTGTAGCCCCAGGATGTGTCCATCTGAGACCTTCACACCCCTAGGACTTGTACATAGGAAAGATAGTGGCTGACCCTTCCCAACCCAGACACTAATTGTCTGAGTCACTCTTCTATGGCAGGAGCCTGCAGTCCTGATGGACCAAAACAGACACTGTCTGTCACTATCACTATCTCTGAGCTTTCAATTCAACTGAAGACTCACAGAACATCAGCACCACCAGAGGGAGTACCGCCTACTACCGTAAATGACATTAAGATCTTTGAAAGCCATTGTGTAGAACGTTTTCAACTGGCATCTACACTAGTCCTCAGTTTACCAGCCCCTGCTGACAAGTTTGGAAATGCTGCTGGACCTGGAGCATATCCTTGTCTGATGCTTCTATCATTTGACCCTTTTCTGAATGAAATGTGTCACTCTGAGTCTATAATAAGACTACATTAATGGATGATGGTATCAATGACTGACCATCATCAGAATAATGGCTGATAGCTCCAGCTTTGTAGATGTCATGTTCATGTTGTAGCTTATTGTTAATTATAGGTTTGAATTCAACAGTTTTACATATAGGAGAGATCAGGGCATCCTATCACACTTTTTTGCTTTCACATCAATTTCGTAGTCTCAGAACATCACAGTCACTGAATGATCACTTCAATAAACTCAACTTAAACTTGTGCCCAAGTGGGTGATGTTTAGAATTTGACTTTTGCTTTAAAGGTAGGGTTGGAGATCCTGGAAAAACGGTTCTAGCAGGCCACATTTTGAAAATACTCAAGTCAAAAGTCCCAGTCCCTTTCTTCAGACTTCTCTCTGAAGCCATGCCTCCAGAGCTCAGGAACGCTCAGGATCGTTTCAGAAAAGATCCGTTTTGGGTGTTTTCGGACCACAGACGTGCAATGCTTGGTGCTTCAGCTGGCCTTTGAGAGGGACTGGACCGGACTGGACCCGAAAATGTACAACCCAGTGGAAAGACGCTGTTCTTCGAATTAGTAGCCACACTCGCCGCATAGGCTACAACTCAAGGTAGGCTAAGCCTTCTTTTAATGCATTTTGCCTGCCGTAGCATTATTTATAACACTTAAAGCTGAGTGGGGTTTGCGGTTAGTTTGCGAACGTGTTTGTCCTCAGAGGCCACCGTCACTTTGCTGACGATGTAGAATCTGAACGCTGGATGCCACGGTTTGGCCCCAATACTGAAAAAAAGTATGCCATTAACAACAAATATGAAAAGCGTTATAAAAAACCAGGGAACAGAAAAATATTCTCTGTCAAAAGCCTGTTTGTAGGACCAACCGAATGTTAAGTAGGCTAAAGACAAAGAAAATCATAACTCAGCGCTGAGTTTGTTTCATTAATTATAAATTGAAGATTATAGTTTTTGTAAAGGTCAAAAGCTGTTCTGCAGTGTTTCAGAGGTTAAAATGAAATGTAACTCTGCAAGTAAGTAATCAGTCATTGGTGTAAAAAAAACAACAACTCTCATTTCAAAAGAATTACTTTATATTTTCTGGTCAATATTTAAAGAAATGCTGATTTGGTAATACCTACATGTGAGAGGGATGAAAAAGCACCACCTCTGTGGACCTGTTATCATGTTCACCTGACCACCCTAATACACAGCATGTGTGTGAGTGCAGCCCTTCACATGCACACACACAAAAACCCTGCAGGACCCTTAGTGCATGCTCACCGCTGTAAATTAGCTGGTATGTGCAACACAGGTTGCACAGTGCACTTTCTTGCAGTCATAATCATCATCAGGTCACACAAAATTAAAAATCTTCCCACACAGATGCAGCTGCTGGTCTGGACCTCTTTGGTCTTTTGGTCCTGACCTCCTGCTGCACTCCACATTGAAGCGCTCGGCCTCAAAAAACTTCTCTGGGTTAGCTCTGCTGAACAATACACAGATGCCTTCCACTAAGACAAGTGACTTGAACAGGACAGATTTCTTCATGAACCGTTCCTCACCTTAGCCAGGGTGTCATTGTGGACCTCATCCACTCATTCGGTGCTGGACAAACTGCTTTCACCAGCAGTGTAACTTGGCTCAGCATTTTGTATAAGATTGTTGTTCTTCATTAGTTAGGATCCGGGCAGCTAAGCTGCCAGGACACTATTGTATTCCTTTTATTCCTCAAAGTGCATCTGGAGACCCGGGAGGCCGGTTTGTAGTCCAACAAAAACTTTATATGAGATTAATAGCGCCCGACACAAGAACGTGCATAAAACTACACAAAACCTGTGTAATATTCCTCCATACCGGCCTCCCGGGTCTCCAGATGCACTTTGAGGAATAAAAAACTACTTTGGAGTATTCATCAGCATGAGGGTGAGTTACTAAAGACTGAATTTCATTTTTTGGTGAACTATTCCTTTAAAGGGACAGTATGAGACTTTATTGGCTTTTTATTGACAAAAATCAAATATCGCTTTCATAAATACGTATTTCACTGAAGTGGAATCGCGCCCGCATACAAACGAGCGCTTTCTCGTACCTTAGAATGAGATGTTACAAGTCGTTACAAACATACAGGGGGGGGTTCACCGAACCTTCTCTGCCATGTTGAATCGCCATGTTTTACGTTCAGTGTCACCGTGGCTGTAAGTAACCTCAAACTCGGGCCGCCGGAGCTTCTCGGCTCGGGGAGAAAGTTTTCCAGACAGCGCCTGTTAAAACTGTCATCACCGTGTAGCTAGTGTGAGGAAGGACGGAGGCACTGGTGTTGCCTTCAGGTGCAGTCAGACACCTGAATGACGCCGTGAGTGACGCCGTCGGCAAACCAACTGGATGTTATTTTACTCGACGAGAGAAAGCCGGTAAAACGTGGGTCAGGTAAACAATACGACATCACCATGACAACATATTGTCACGCCTGTATTGTTTTGCCTCGTGCTGGCGGACCGTTTGTTTACATAGAGGCTTGTTTATCCTGATACATGCAGCGTGTGTTGTTTTTCTGACTTCTGCCCGAGTTTACGTAAACGCAACAGCAAGAATACGTGCCGACATGCAACCGCACCGCTAGATGGGGGTAAATCTCACATACTGTCCCTTTAAGTAAATCAGGTATCTGGAACACAAAAAAGATTGCATCTTGAAAAGATTTTGTGATCTACACTAAATCAAGGGCTCATATAAGGTCAGTTATGAAGTAATCTTGGCTGTTCTCAAGTGCAAATGCACCACAATAAATAGGCATTAGTAATAATAACAAATCTATTCTATTCCACTTAAAGCAGATATCAGCTTCACGGCCGTTTCGGCTAATGCTGCGTTCAAGGCAGGCTTTTGAAACCGTAAGTTACAGCTTCAAGTCACAACTACGACTTGGTAGCGTTCCAGGTAACCCGTAGCTCGTGTTTTTACCATCCTGTTGTCTGTGAAAGTTCCCTATAACGGCCACTCGTAACTTCCGACCCGTGAACTCGTACCAGATCGAACTGGTATGACTTCACAGGAAGGAAAAACACAAAGTACGAGTTTCTTTGAACGCACCATGAGTTAGCAGCCCCCGCCCTTGTCAGGCATCAATTGGTCCTCGTGCTACGTCACCACATTCACGCGCATCCCTTGGCTGCACACACAGCCCTTCATGCCGTTCTCTCTCCTCATTGGATAACACTTGTATCCCACAAGGAAAATTTTCTCCTCGGGTTACAGCAGAGCAGAGTGACGGAGAGACTCGTGTTTAGGCTGAAATACTTCATGTAAGTGATTGCTGACGGAAAATAGGACTATTTAGGACTTATATTAACAAAAACATTCCACTGATATCTGCTTTAACTTGTTCTTTAAGGCGATCAGTTTGCATGCTTTTTCTAGGTAAACTTTACTTATTAGACTTTACAGGGCATTTGTGGTAACACTTTTTTTACATCTCCAAAAATTGATGTGTCTTTTTATTGCTATCACTGAGGCTATTTATGAGGCGGAGAGAAAGAGAGATAGGGTAACAAAACGCAGTGTACCCAATTCAAAAAAGAGACCGAAGGAACAAGACAGACTCAAGTCATCAGCTCAGAGCCTGAGGCACCGATGAAGATAAGACAAAAACATTTCCTGGAATATTATTTTCAGATTCACTCAACTTCAGGGAGTTTCAAGGATGCATAGAAGTCATAAAAACAGTTCAGTGTGGTCTGTATCTGGTTCCTGGTGGCAGACAGAGTGTGGTGTGTGACGGATGAATAGCGTTGGATCAATATGATGCTCAGGTTTCAGTAGACCTGAGTAGCCACTGGGGACCGAGGGTGAGGAAAGGCTGGGCTATCGACTGGCGACTGCCTCTTACCTTGATGATGGCCTCCAGCTCGTCTGGGGTCACGCACGGATGCTTCTGCAGGAAGGCTGCCTTCTCTGCTGTGATGGCGATCTTCTGGTTGTTTTCAAAAGGCTGTTCCAACGCCTGGAACACCAGGCCTCCTGCCACCAGGTAGGCTACCACCACTACAAACACAGCCAGCACCGTCTTCAGCTTCATCATGGTGAAGGGAGCTGAGCCGTCGGCCACCGCATCCATGCTGGCCACCATGCTTGCGGGGCGGGAGGAAACAGAGAGCCGTGGCACAGTGCAGCCCATCGGGTTCTGCATTGTGGCCACACTGGCCTGGACCAGGCTGGACTGAAGCATGCCTGGCTGCACCTTCTTCGGGAGAACCAGACTGGTCTGAACTGCCACTGAAACAAAAGACAAATATAAAAAAAACTACTGAAACGTCAAAGTGATATGTCTTAATTGTTCCCTGAATACTATTATGTAACAGGGGAATGGAAGAACCAGGTTTGAAAGACCTCATTTTACTCTCCGCATAGGATTTATCTTACACATTTTTATCTTACACTAAAAGCGAACTAAACATAGTGTTGTTAATGGATGCTTGACAATGAGTGGTCTGCATCTGTATTTAATACGTTTGGCAACAGATTTTAGGATCCCTAAAGGACATTTAGGACTACAGTAAAGTACTGTGCAAAAGTTTTAGGCAGGTGTGAAAAAATGCTGTTAAGTCAGAATGCTTATCCATCATGCACCATCAGTGAGGCGTCTGATTGGACCCAAATTTATTCACAACAACCCCAAACATTCAGCGACAGCCAGTGTCATTTAGAATTATCATCAGCATAAATAAGAACAACAAGTCCTGGAAGTGATGGTGTGGCCGCCCCCCCACGGAGCCCTGAGCTCAACATCATCCAGTCTGTCTGGGATTACATGTAGAGACAGAAGGATCTGAGGAGCTCCAAGATATTTGGAAAAAACCACCGGCCCAGGTTCTTCAAAAACTGTGTGCAGGTGTACCTACCTAGAAGAACTGATGCTGTTTTGAAGACAAAGGGTTGTCACACCAAATACTGATTTGATTTAGGATTCTCGTCTCTTTATTCAATGAATTTTCTTAATTGATGAAAAAAAAAAGAACACTTCCATCTTTAAAGGCATTCAGCTTTTTTCCCCACACCTGCCTAAAACTTTTGCACAGTACTGTACATTATATAATCATGTAATGTCGCGCAGCCCTGAGCAGCATGTAAAACAACAGTTATAATTTATCACAATTCGGTGAATAACCACAGGAAATTTCACCTATGTCTGATTTATTTTGAATTTTCTTCAGTTTCTATTTATCCTGTGAGAGGCCACACCCACACTATTCAATTAATTTCATATGTGCAAATCCATGCCACAATTTGTATACATTTTTTGTGTCTGTGGCATCCCCTAGTGGCAGATTAGAATCAAATAGAATTTGGTACCCTACCCTTTGAGTGATAAGATGGAATGGTTGGTGCAATGGTTGGTGTCTATGGTTGGTGTCTATGCATATTATTTTCATCACAAATATATGTTTTGACAGCGAGCTACCAAAAATCGTATCCTAGCTTTCCTTGCATGCACATACTTTGAGAGCTTGCATGTCGATAAATTCTGTCTGCAAAGTTTTGTGCAAATTGGAGTAGGAGTTTGAAAAATAGGTTTTGCATTCATTGCAGTTTAGGGACAACAGCCCCAACTGAAACTAGTTGAACTGTCTCTGTGATGAAGATAGAGGGATTTTTATAGACAGTTATTTATTTGACTGTATGATGATGGAGGATGTAGTGTGTGAAACTGTTGAGCTGTGTAAAATTCTCTGTTATTTAAAATACAGTCAGTGATAAAAAAAAAAAAAAAAAAAAAAATTGCACAAATGTACATTCCATCATCTGTTACATCATAATACCTAGTGTTATAATCAGTGTACCACCCTCAGTAACACTGGGGTGTCTCACAAGAACCAGTCGACTGCTTTGATTTATGTAACCAATCAGCCATAATGTGTAGCTGTCCATCACAGTGCTCACGTGTAGGTGCAATGAAGAACGACACGCGTCATAAATCACAGGACTTCTAGTGTGAGGAAAGAAAAGAAAAGGCTGTCACGTCGCTAGAGAAGGTCATGAACACATGAAGCGCCTGTTCGGTCGGTACCGCCCGGTAAACAAGTGTTGATGCAGACGTTGCTGAGCTCAGGGAGGACGTGACACACATGCAGGATTTGGGGGCTGGATGAGGTAATGTTCCAGACCCTGTGTAGCTACATCTCCCCTTTGCATCACACGGAAGCTGCTGCCTGACAGCCTCTATTGACACCTCGTTCTACTGAATCACCACCGCATCAACACATGCCCCCCTCGTGCTCTGATGCAGCTGCAGTAAACTTCAGCGTGCACTGGCTTCCCCACTGCCTTATTTCTCAGGGAAGTCTTAAGATATCGTGGTCAATATGAATGTTTAATTTGGGAAGTCTCCTAGAGCTGCTGGAAGATGCAGAGCAGGTAGACTGTTTATCCTACAGGAACAGTTTCAGAGTGCAGCATTTCATTTAAAATAACCTACGCAGTAGGCTAATAACCATTTGATGTTAAAATAAATTGTTGTCACAACCAATATGTAATCAGAAAATAGAATTAGTCTTGAGTGTAACTGCAGCATGTAAGAGACTGGCGGTCTAACCTGGTGCAGGGTTCGTGTTCCCTGGTTTTCGGGGATTCTCAGTCGGGAATTTCATCTTGATTCTGTGGTTCTTGTTGCTGCTGCCGAGGGAAATGATAGTCTCTTGTCTCCCAGGGTCCTGTCGGTCGGTTCGGTCGAATTTTCACACCAACAGAAGGCGGAGGACGGCGGGGAGTTTACACCATCATCCGCGCCGTGCGCTTCTGCTGGCAGGTTGCAGCTCCGTCTCCTCACCCACGGCGGTGTTCAAGAGCGCACACCCACTGTTGCTCGTCTCGTCGCATCTGCATCGTGTAGTAGTTAACAACACCGTGGGCGCGCGTGCCGGGAGACGTTGCCGTTTAAGAGTCTAACACTTACATTGTGCCAGGTGAATGTTCTGTTGTGTGATTACGTCAAGATACAGCGGATCAGCATCCCTCCTCTCCCGTCACAGGGCTGCTGCTTCTGCTTCTCCTCCGTGGGCTCTGAGTCTCCGCTGCGGCGCACCTTCTTGGCCGTGTTGTGCAGAGTTCTGCTGCCCGCCGAGAAATGCATCCCTGTCGCGGGAACGCGCACAGTTACCACAGACACTGTGATGAAGCAAACGTGAAGCAAACAGTGCAACGTTTTTTGATGGTTTTATAAAGGACACGTTACCAGTCTAGTTAGTTTATGGATATTTACGGTTATTAGCGGCACGCTTCATTTGAACATTTTAGGCAGCTTCCCGTTTCTGGCCAGAGTGTTGTTGTTGTTTTTTTGTTGTTTTTTTTGGCACAATTCATTTTTATTCTCAATTACTGTAAGATTTCCAAATGCGGGCCACTGAATTCTGGTCAGTATTTTTTGATGGAATAAAGAATGTTGATGGTGGCAAGGCAAGCCCATTTTGCCCATTTGGTGCACATTCCTCACTTTATTTGTTTGGCTTGCCCATAGTAGCCAGAAATCACCTGTGAATTGACAACCTAACACATTTTGGTTTAGGCTGAATAATTAAAAAAAATAGAGTTCGATTAATCATAACCAAAATACACCTCTGCTACCACTGAACAGCAATTAGGGTTCTTACACAGTTACACAGAGTGAAACGTTACAACTAACCCACCCCCCTATAATTTTATAAAATTCTCTCTATATCAATTCTGTATTGGCACACACACAAACAGTGTCCATTCTTCCACTTTGTGCCCTTTTGTCTGTGTTTTTTCTTTGGCGTGTGTGTGAAGGCCTGATCTAAGTCTTCGTGACATCATCATCTCTGCAGGTGACAAGCCTGTTGTTATATGTGGCGTGATGCGATAACTGACAGAAATCTTGACAGTCTGATTTGTAGTGTGTCGCCTTTTATTTTCTTCATCCCCTCCTTGAAGGTTTGGACCACCCTCTCGGCCAGACCATTGGAGGAAGGGTGGAAAGGTGCTGACCTCACATGATCAATGCCATTTTGTTTCATGAAAGTCCCAAATTCAGCACTGGTGAAACATGTTCCATTGTCTGAGACTAACATTTTAGGCAGACCAAACACACTAAAACTCTGTCGCAGTTTCTCAATTGCAGCCTGTGATGTAGCCGATTTCACAGGGTAAATGTCCATCCACTTGGATCCTGGACCATGGCGACTCCGGCCACTCCCAGGGGTGTAATGGTGCAGTGGGTGGTGACTTGTGGTGTTTTTGACACTCCTCACATGCACTTGTCTCTCAATGTTCGTATCCATACCTGGCCACCATACATATGACCTCGCCAAGCCTTTCATTTTTGACATAGGCTACCTGTATGAGTCTGGTGCAGGAGTTTCAGTATTTTGTCTCTGCCTTTGGTGGGGATAATTACTCTGGCTCCCCAGAGCACACACCCATCCCTCACACTTAGTTCCATTTTCCTTTGTTGATATGGCTTGAAGCGAACCTCTGTCTGTGCAGGCCAGCCTTTTAAGGTGTATTCATGGACTTGAGACAAGATGACATCCTTAGCTGTCCAGCGTTTGATTTGTGTGGTGTCAACCAGTGTGTCATTCAGTAGGTACATCATCATCAAAACCCCAAAATCCCATCCTCGTCGCCAAACAGATGTTGCATCTTAATAATAAAAGAACGAATGTCCACACAGCAGGAATATAGTTTAGCAGGTTTTTTTATTGGACCAGTAAGGAACAGTATGGCAGGATGACAACATGGACCCCACTTCCGGTTACACTTCTTCTACCTTCAACACCAACCTTGACCTCTGCTAATCCACATACGCCCCCTACTGGTACTACAGCCTCAAAAACTGTGAACTGCATGTAAACTACCTGTAACTGGAACTGTTACTCTGTGAGGAACAAACAATAATTTTCCTGCTATACCACAACACAAGCAACCAATCACACAAGCAGGTCCATGTTGTCCCTGTGTGATGTTCAGGGGTAGGTCAAGGCAGTCTGAGGACAGAGAGCTTTGAGGTTGAAGTCCTATAATAATGAAATGCACAGTGAGAATGTGACAGGTCTATGTCTTGACCACATGTCAGTTCAGCTGTAGTAGAGGAAACTCCACTGGTCTCAGCTCCACTGCAACGAGTCATTCTTTCTTTTTTAAAGTTAGCCTCGGTAGCTCCCTGCTAAAATACCGGAGGACACGCGGATTCGGTGTATTTATCAAAGCTTGGTCACCGCGCTGAGGCACCGGGTCGGTTTGAGCTGCGTTCATGAAGTTAGCTAGGCTACATAAAACTCCTTTTCAACTTCTCTGTCCCTTGTGTGATCAGTGTGCTGCACACACGTTTAAACAGAGATCCCGCTACATTATGTCGGCTTTTTTTTTTTTTTACTAATAATTTAATATTGTTTACAAAACCAAGAGTAGAGACAGGTCATTTGACTCCACCTCTGTATGTTAACATGTAGATCATTTCCGCTTGTTGATTCAGTGAAACATGACAGGACAGTGACATCGTGATTAATCTAATTAGGCCATGTGTCCGTACCATGAGCAGTGAGGCAGCGGCATGTGTCTGTGGGCCCGGCCCACTGCTCAGTAGGCCTACTGGCACCAGTTACACATCTGGATTGTTCCCATGGGACTTTTCATCAGGGTAGCTCCAGATACCAGCATTGAGAGTAAAGAGATAAATGATAGGGAATTGGAAGTAGCATTATGAGTAGTTAAGTGGGTGTTTTGCCCCAAACACTCCCAACCCTTTTAAACCATATACTTGGTGCAGCGACAACCTTTTCCACTGGTAGGCTAAGATACCAAAAAATACATTTGGATGACTCTCAAAGTCTGATAGCAGTCTGTGAGAAAATACATTTCCATGAGAAGAGTATTTCCATTGTCAGCTCATTTCAGAGATAAGGTGAATTACCGGGAGTTAGATCTGACTCCTGAAACAGAGGTGCATTGCTGGTACTAGTAGTTTATGGGTATTTCTTAGCCTTGTGTGTCCTGAAGATTTGACAGTGAAATTTTAAAACAGTTAGGTTAAAAAAATTAAATTGATTTTCTTCTCAGACTTCTAAAATGTCAGTTTAGTTCAGTTCATGTTCAGTTTAAAAAAGAAGAAGATCATAAATAGAATTATGATAACTGATTGTTTTATTGTTTAAAGGAATAGTTTGCCAAAAAATGAAATTCAGTCATTATTGACTCGCCCTCATGCTGATGAATACTTCGGAGTAGTTTTTTATTCCTCCAAGTGCATCTGGAGACCCAGACAGACGCGTGTTTTGGACCAAACACTCTATGTAAGTGATTGCTGTCGGAAGATATAACTATTTAAGACTTTTATTAACACAAATATTCCGCTTACTTCTGCTTTAAGATGTGTAGAAAAGAGGGCGGTACATACATATTGTATATTGTGTATGTAGATAGATACTCTTGCTGAGTAAACTGAATGCCACGACCTGTATTATTGCTGCATGTCCAGCAGATGGAGATGTTGAGCTTAGATGAGCCAGAAAATGTTAGTTAGGAGTCAGACCAGCAGGGTGCAGATCAAGTCATGATTCTGCTGCATTGATACTGTGTATTGATTATGCTGTTGTAACATTGAATGTATGTCAGCCAGAGGCTGCAAAGCGACTATGAGCTAGTAATTCTTGGAGATTACGACATTTAGCATTCCTGCCTTGACGTAGCAGTGTGATCTCCAGTCATCAATATATCTAAAGTGAGCTGCTGTGTCCATATAAGAATAATTTTACAACAAGAAATAATAACTAAAGTATACCAACCATCTTTGATTTAGTGTCATGGAAGTATCTTAGCTTTATTTAAAACCTGGTTATCTTTCACTTCCAGCAATAAGAGGAGTAGTACAGATAAAGAATGGAATACAGAACACACACTCTCACACACACTCTCCTCTCTCACACACACACACACACACACCCACACACACACACACACACACACTGAGAGAGATGTGGTACACAAAGTGGTTACTGAGCCAAATCTTTGTTCAGAATTAACAATTACAATCCTCCAAAGGAGACATAATGAGCTTGCTGGCTTCTGTCCACAAAGCCCAGGGGAATGAATGAAATAAAACACACACATGCGCACGCACACACGCACACACACACACACGTACACACACAAACAAAAAACTCAAGGGAAAACATGAGTAATATCAAGGATTGAAGTAAGAAAATGATACAATGAATGTGAAGTGTAGTTCTTCCGGGCATGCATCAACAACACCAATGAATTAGTGTGAATTATAATGTCTTGATTTTGTGAAGAGCTGGAACAGCACAAATGGAAGACAGTAACGTCCTCGTCCTACAGCCATGTTTTGCAGGAGAGATGTGATGGAACCATGTACTAAAGGGGTCAGTGATGAGAAGTCACACTCACGTACACACAGATGCATCAGTTTTATCAATATAATATAATTTTAACTGTGAGAGAAATAATATATGAAATAATGTTTCCATGGGATCAGATTATGGAGAGAAAGCTAGGAACAGTGTTGTATCCTCTTTTATACATTTCATCGCATTCAACCAAATTTTACCACAATTTCATCAGGAACAAGTTATGAATCCCAGAGTTATGAAACCTGATTCATTCTCTACTCAGTTTAGTCATTTCTCCATACATGAAGAAGTAGCACCCCATGGTAGACACAGCCAATTTTAGAAGGAAAAAATATTTTGATGGAAGAAAGTTTTTTTTTTTAACTTCATTTATTTTTGTGATAGCACTGCCTGCTTTAGTTGAACTCGTCAAACTTAAATCATGTTTATTGTGTATCTGTGTAGAAATATTTCATGCAAGTTGTAAGTGCTAATGTTTTATTTGTTAGCTGTAAGGTAAGCTAGTACTGTCACGTTAAGGAATAGCAGGACCCAAATGCAGACTCAATTGGCAAAGTTGTCTGTTTATTTAGGAAAAATGTAAATAAAAGTTTATCAACAGAAACAAAGTAGCAACAAAAGAGTCAACGAGCCTAAGTCTCGGACAGGGGAAAAAAACGAGGAATCCAAAGTGCAACAGAAAAAGAACAAAGTACTAACCAAGTGACTTGAAATATACCAAACTCACAAGAAGACACAAAAAGACGCAGGATGGGCAGACATGGAACACGGGAGGCAACGCAGGAGATAAACACAGACCATCTGACAAGGGAGACACACATGGGAAGACACAGGTGGTGGAATCGGGACAGGTGAAACACATTGAGTAAACAAACAGGCGGGAGAACACAGGAAGACAAGACAGGAACTTCAAAATAAAACAGGAAACAACTCAACTACACAAAGAAACAGACACCAAGACAAGACACATAGACACAGATCATGACAAGTAGCCTACATGGCTACAAGAGTCTGGGTTAGTTGTTACAACAATGAAAAATGTGAACCTACTCCAACCAGAATTTCAATTGCATGTTTTCTTTCAATTTCAGTATGTTTAGGACTTGAAAGAGAAGACAAATGGTTATGGTTAGGACAGTAACTAACATACTGTACTTGAGACATACACAGGTGTTACACAGATAACAACTACACCATTTAATGACAGACACATTTAACTAGTTTGTATCACATTTTGAACACACTAATAGCTTTGAAGAACTTTGAAGATACAGACAGAAGTGTCAAAAATGTTACAACCATGTTACAATCACTAAATTAAGATCCGTAACTGTGCAGTTTGCACTGTTCCTGGTGGTATCCACACGCAAGGACACACTGGACACTATAATGGCAGCACTGGATGTTATGCACAGGGTTAGGGTGACCTTAGGTCTTCCTCATTCAAACAGTATGACATGAGGAATACTCACAGTCTTTATTTTTTGTGACTACAGTTCTGCACAGGATTGATCTAAGACCTGGGCCAGACTTTAACAGGTTGCTTTTAAGATGTACAAAAGACAGTGAGGACCACATGTTCTTATCTTTTCTTTTTTACAATTTTGTCTTTAATCCTAGGATTTTGACTTTAAATATAAGAAAACTCTTATAAAGATGCAACATGGCTGATCTTAAAACTGTCTTTTTTTTAACATATCAGGTTCAGTTGTGGTGGCAGAATTTTATTGTTTTATCGTGATACTTCAGTGTCAGATAGTGAAGTAGTGTCTCATGTATGTAATGAGGTGGGCTGTATAGAAGTGGTGGTGTTCCTGGTAGCTGCATTGTTTTAAAATACACAAGTAACCAGGTCTGTGTTATATGAGCTCGGATAGCGGGAGTCATCAAAGAATGTGGTCGATTATACTTCAGAGGAGGCAGAAAATCATGTGTATGGAGTCGGATCCATTATGCTGCCACTTAATGTGATCTGAAGTTACTATTATCCATGGGTTGTGTGTGTTTCTATAGTTGCTGATAGGTGAGAGTGCCTGTGATCTTTTGTTCACACCTCAGAGTTGTGGCCCAGCATCAGGTGTGGCTGCTGATAGGAGCTCTATGACTGGGCTGCTCCACCCTGGGCAAATCCCGTGGGTTTGTTGTGGTGACCTCCACTTATTACCTGACCAAGCAAGGTCTGTCCAAACCTCTATAATGAGTACAGGACCATAAATGTGGGAATGCATTTCCGTGTGTGTAACTCCACGTTTTGGGATGTTAACTCAAATTCAACTGGACAGGTAATTTTGCCCAGATAAGGCTTGTGCATATTCTTTCTCATCCGGTGATGCAGATTGGATGGTGCCTCTGTGCTTTCTGTGGCTGACTGCTACAGGGTGATTAATGTGTTCATTTCCCATTATTAAAGACTAGAGCAGTGCTGCAGGCTACAGATATAGGGCCTCATCATAAATCTTAGCCAAATGAACAGTCAAATAATTGCTCATCAGAAATGAAATTTGGGTTCATTAATACTGACTCCCAGACTGGGGGACGAGGACACACACACATAAATACACACACAATGAGGACTTGAGAGGTCTCTGGAGCTAGTGTATTCCTCAACACATGGAAGACTAATTATTAAAGAAGAACACACACACAGATTGGTCTCATTGGTCACACACAGGACAATGTAATCACACAAAATAATAACTTGTGCACACGGTTTGACTCCTCAACCCCCATGACTGCCTCATGGTCTCTCCATAGATTTATGGCTCATAATTTAATGCACACTTGCATACCATGTTTAAACAATTTTGTTGTATCCTTGCGCATATAATAATTATATATATATATATTTCCATATATATATATATATTTCCATTCCAGTTAGTGAAATCACACGAGAAAGTGAATAAACAAAGGACACAAGTTCAAAGTTTAGATTCATAGTATTAATATTAATAATAATAAAAGCTGTGGCAATATTATGGTTTTGTTTTTTGTTTTTTTTCTTGAGGGAGTTCTTAACGAAAGGAAGGTCTGAAGAAGTAGAATATTACAATTCATGCCATCGCCATGTAAAGTTATGACCTAACAAACTCACTGCCTCATTAACTGAGCCCTCTGCCCCCTGCTGTTCTGTTGTGTTGACTTACTGTAATGTCCTGCTGGGACTTGAATACAAACTTGGTTCTTTTCCTGTGAAAGCATGTTTATAGTGTCATCTTTATGAAATAAGCCACACTCTGGATGCCTCTGTCCACAGTCACTATGATCACTTAAACTCCTTTGTTGTATTTTGTGCTGTTGATGGATCAAACGAGTTGGAACAGGCTCTACTGCTCTCCTGGACTGTCCTCCCTGGTCCCTCTGAGCAGCAGTTCTTGTCCTGCCAGTCTCAAATTTAGCTGGACCTTCATCAGTGCTACATGTACATTCATCTCACTGGGTTTAAGGCAGTAATTATTGAGCTTTCATCATTTCCATAAACCATGAATCAAAGCTTACTTAAATCTGTGAGCTAATGCAGCCTGCACACACCATTAATCTTTCTGATAATCAATCCTCTGTGGCTATTAATCATTTCACTGCAGCCTACAGAAAGTGTATCGCCTGTTGTTCTGTCTTTTCACAGACAGGTGAACAGATTTATTGCATTTAACTGCAAAACCATGCTGTGTATTGCGTCTAGACGTGTAATATTGCAGTCTCCATGTTGTTAAATAAGCAGGATTGAATGGAGCTGAGCTCACAGCTGAAGGGTGAGCTTAGCGCATGGACATTAAAGACAGAGCAACTTTTGTTGTGTTGCAGAGTCTATGCATTAAAAATGACTAATGTTATGGATTTTTCTGATGATTCCTATTCATCCAGCAATGACGAATGAGGCCACTATAGGCAAGAGTTCCCCTTCAACCCTAAGGTGACCAGTCCCTGTGAGGAAGAGCAGTTTTGGACGATGTCCTCCTCATCTATTGTAGTGTAAAGTGTCCTGGTGACCAGTTCCTTCTCCTTGCGTTCTGCAACCATTGCTAGAACCTGTCACCATTGCCTACTGCACAATCTCCATCTGCAATCCCTCGTAGGTTGATTAAGTACAAAAAAACACATGCAACAATTCACATCAAACCCTAACTCATTAAGAAATAATACATCACAATAAATATTTAACTTTACAGTTACAAAACCACTAAGCCACTCTAGGCTATGTATGATTAATCACAATATTAAGTTATTGCCCTTTGTTATTCCAGCCGTCATAAGTGGCAATCTTAACGTTTGATAAGGCTGGTACACAGTGGAGGGCACTCGACCACAACAACTCAGTCAGTGGTGATGTAAAAGTCTTTACTGGCAATAATTTGGCAATCAGTCAGGGATACAGCAACCAAATCCGACAAGAAAAAGGCATGGACAGGGTCCAGAAGGCAGAGCACGGATCAAAAAACCGAGGGAAAGGCTGGAAAAGGTTGACACAGGGGTAGAAGGATGAACTGGCACAGGAGACTGCAGCACAGAATATACACAGGGGAGGTGGGGATGATAGAACAAAGGTGAAACAAATCAGGGCCCGGGCAATCAGGAGTGCATGAGGGCACCGATAGGCAGTGGAATCTGAAAGGAGAGGAGAGTAACAGAAAATGAGAAAAATTACTTGCAAAACACAAAATCATAACTTACAGGGATACGCCAACATTTTTTTTTTCGTGTCTTGCTGCAGTCCCGAGTCCATGACAAGCAGATAGACACCATCCTTTCGACTGTGCGTGCAGTAACGAGGTAGAGCCCGTATCGCCCGTAATTAGCTTAGCTCAAACGCTGGAAGTGCATAGGTAATGGTAGCCTTCCTCCACCTAAAGTCATCAGAGACACTCTTCAGCAACTCTAAACGGACCGATCTTCGTCTCAGAGCTGACAAAACTCTCCAGTAAGGCAACTTGAGCGGTCAAATGCCGGTAACGGGACGAGATCGGTCAAAACGGAGGGTTCAAGCAAAGTTGGTTTATTTTGGTTCAAGCTAGCTACATCGATGGTAGGTTGGCTTCCTATTTCAAAGTAAAAGCACTTCTGTTTGTAAAGGGAAACGGGTGTTTTATTTCGTGAAAGTAACCGTTGGTCATAACGGCTAGCTTGAGTATAGCGCCGAATTCATCCGAGCAAAATTGTAAACAGCTGGTATTTAGACAAATTAACGACACACTGCTGATCTAAACGACTACTTTCTCGCCTAAAAATGTTTGAAATGTTGATAAAGTGCTATATTTACAGAGTTTAGAGCTAAAATGAAATCAGCTTCTGACTGCTGATTTCGGCTCGGGTAGGAGGCAGGCTAACACTACCTATGCACTTCCAGCGTTTGAGCTAAACTAATTATGGGCGATACGGCTCTATCTCCCTTGTTACTGCACACACAGTCGAAAGGATGGTGTCTATCTGCTTATCATGGACTCGGGAGTGAGGCAAGACACACAAAAAATTTTTGGCGTATCACTTTAAGATGCGGACTAGACATGACAGTGTTGACCATATATCCTTGTTCTTGGGAGCATGGATCAGATCCACCCCTCACTCCTCTCCAGTTCTTGTCTCAATAAAGTGTCTTTTGGTTGCAAAAGACTAAAGATGGCCGAGCTAAAGGCTTGACAAACCAGTGGGTAACACTTTGGAGGGGAGCCACGTGGCTTTCACCAGCAGAGTGACAGTCATTTCGTCACATTTCATCAACACAGCACAGCTCACAGCAGTTCAGCGCACACACACACACACACACACACACACACACACACACACACACACACACACACACACACACACACACACACACACACACACACACACACACACACACACACACACACACACACACACACACACACACACACACACACACACACATCTCTGTTGTCCTCCCTTTCCCAGTGAGTTCTGACAATTCTAATGACTCTCACTGAGGCACAGGATGACGGGTGACAGAGCCACCTAGGCCAGGGCTGGCTGATGATGGAGGGGCAGAGGGTGTAAATGGGGAATTGGAGGGCTGTGTGTGTGTGTGTGTTTGTGTGTGCGAGAAGCGTAATGGTAGAGGGAGAGGTCAAGAGTGGTGGTGCACAGGCCCCTTGTCTAGTGATGTGTCAGAAGTGATGCACCATTCCCCGGCTGGATGCTAATTTATTACAATTAAGACAAGGCCTGACATCCTGAATCAGCCTCCATTCAGATCACATCGGCTGGCCGGGGTGGTGGGAGAGTGTGTGTGTGTGTGTGTGTGTGTGTGTGTGTGTGTGTGTGTGTGTGTGTGTGTGTGTGTGTGTGTGTGTGTGTGTGTATGGGGGCGTGGGGAGGGGGGGTTAAACACAAAGGAGGAGAACGTAGGAAGAGGAGAAAGACTACATGGAAATGATATGCGATGAGGGGAGATGTAGCCAGAGGCATGGTGCATGTTTGGCCTGTGTCTTTATAGTTAGTGTATTTATAATTCAAATATATGCCTTAAATAATTCACATGAGGCATATCAAAGGAAAGTGTATAGCTACAATATTTCTGATGATAAAAAAACAAAAAAAAAACAACAATTTGGAATTATTCCACTTCTTCAACAAATACTTCATCAGAGAGAAGAAACAAAGCGGGATCAAGATATGAAAGTCATCATTTACATTATGTTATTTTTTATTATAATATCACTTGATTCAATTTAATGTTTTTCATTTTAATTTATTTTCAACAAGTGTGTGGAGACAGTTCAAGGAGTTGCTGTAATATTGCTCTAACATTCCTGTGTTGCTGTGAATTCTCTCAACTGATTCAGTGACTATTCAGTGATCGAACATGAACGTTTTATCATGTACAAGGAGCTTGTTATCACTCATTAGATCACTGATTAAATCAGTGTGCAGGGCAAAATTTAAAGAAAAAACATAGGCATTCAGTGAAACCTTGTTGGAAGAGAGCTGGAGACCTGAGACTGACAAACATTCACAGATTCACAGGGAAGATGAGCAGATGACTGAGAGACATCCTTAAACATCATGTTTATTAGACTTCTGTACATGACTGTGATTTTGGATGGTTGGTGCACAGAAAATATGATGTAGTGGTCTTATGCTACAACCATACCATACTGTGTGGTCAGTAAAAGATTAATAACTCAATCAATCACTTGACTTAATATGAATCAGTCTGTGTTTTTAACTGAATTGAAAATGAAAGGTAAGAGTGACACAAAGAAGAAGAAAAGAAAACAAACAAAGATGAAAGTGAAGAAAATAGTAAAAATAAAAATAAAAGCAGGAAAACAGCTAAAGAAAAATGAGATAAAGAAAAGGATAGAGAAAAGGAAAGAAAAGAAAAAAAGATTTTTTAGCAGCAGTTTCACAATACAGTAGATAGCTCTTAAAGCAGAAGTAAGTGGTCCGGTCGTTTTCGCTAATGCTGCGTTCCAGGCAGGCTTTTGAAATTGTAAATTACAGCTTCAAGTCACAACTTACGACTTTGTAGCGTTTCAGGCAACCCACTCGTGTTTTTCCGACCTGTTTTACCGGTGAAAGTCACTATAACGGCCACTCGTAACTTCCGACCGGTGAACTCGTACCAGATCGAACTGGTACCACTTCACGGTCGGAAAAATACGAGTTTCCTTGAACGCACCATAACAGTCCTCGTCCCTACGTCGCCACATTCACGGCGTTCCTTGGCTGCACACACAGCCCTGCATGCCGTTCTCTCTCCTCATTGGATAAAAACTGTAGGATACGATAAATGTTTTCTCTTCGGCTCAGAGCAGAGCAGAGGGACTGAGAGACCCGTGTTTCAGTCCAAACACTCTATGTAAGTGATTGCTGTCGGAAGATATAACTATTTAAGACTTATATTAACACAAATATATCACTTGCTTCTGCTTTAAAGGAGACCCTAACCCCAGACCCCAGACCTCTGACCTCCTGCTTTTGGGTTTATTAGTACCAGGCAGTGAACACCATACACTCCGCTCCCACTTTATCCACTGAACCAAGCTATACACACACACACACACACACACACACACACTGCTAGGTTTAGGATGAGGTTATCTAAACTAAAAGCCTCCAGCCTGGTCTTTGTGACGACTGCCTGTTACACCATGATGGAGGTTCTGTTTAGTTTGTGGGTCAGTGGAATAATAGTGATGATTATGAGATGATTTTTAAATTAAAGTTACATTAAATTCAGCTACAGATGTCAGCAGTGAACAAATATAAAGCATCAGTTAGTTACCGTATTTGCTTTTGTAAATGAGTTGTATGAATGTGCATGTGTGACAAAAACAGTGAGTGGTCCGAGTGTCTAAAAGCGCTATAGAAGTGCAAGTCCATTTACCATAGACTGTATAGTTGACCATGTCAGGGTGAAATCCTGAAATCCTGGTCCTGATCTGCTTCTAGCAGCAGAATGTCCGCGATCATGTCTTACACTTCACCTCACATGTTTACTTATCCAGTCCTGACACGACACTGGATGAGGGTCCTAATGCATCAACCCTGTGTATTTATTTCATGTTATATTCATGTAGGATTCACCCACTTCATATCAAGGTTGGTAAATGCTCTTCAGCCTCAAACAAGCAACTAACAAACAAGCTGGTGTCCTTTTGTTCTTCATTCATTCTGGATGTCTTTTTTAATTTGTAAAACGTGCGTATAAATCAAATGTGGTCAAAGAAGTAAACAACATGTATAAAGTAATTATCTATATCTTTCAATACATACAATAATTGGCCTATATTGGTGTATGTAGCCTATAAGACATAATATTATGACATCATATAAGCTATGTAATATAACAATTCATAATATACAGTATAGGCCTACATTTCTGTATGGGCAGCAGTAGGCTATTTTACAGCCCGAGTTCCACTCGGCTTGAAGCACTGGTGACCACAGTGATGGGAATAACGGCATTATAAAATAATGGTGTTATGGTGCTACTTTTTTCAGTAGACTGATCAAAAAAGTTACTGTTTCCCCCTTTACAATAAAATGCGCCATTTCTCGACTCAAGAAGTCCTGTCACAAAATAATGCACCCGTTAAAGTGTACTACGTTATTTACGTGTAAAGTGTATGTTATTCTACATGTTTTAAAATAGCAAACGTGCCCAACAGCGCTGGTGACAGTATGTACTGGACTGACTTCGCATCTTCTGACACATGTGACAAGATTTTGGTTGTTTAAAGTTTGAAGGACTGCATTAGAGTGTAACGTTGGAGAGAAATCTGTCAATAATACTTCCCTACAAAGGCAAAGTGCAGTATTGTATCTGTAAAGATGCCAAACTGAGAAAAACAGCTTTTTGTGTTTTTCATTGTCAGGTTTAAGCATTATGAATAACTACCAAGTCTATAATTGATTAGATAAAGGTGGACTGAATTAAATGTATTTTGTAGTTTGTCTTTCTGACCAATTTTGACAGTTTTATGGCAGATACTGCACTTTTGCCTTGGTTTTGGTGCAGATACTGCATTTTGGCTTGTTATTAGCTACAGATAACGGCACTTTGCCTTGGTTTTACTCCAATGGAATTAAAGAGTAAAGTATAGAATGTAGAGAGTACAGTATTCTTTGCAGATACTGCACTTTGCCTTGGTTTCACAGCCCAATAACTCTGGAAATTTTAGGAGTACCAATATCAAATTCTATCAGATTGAAGAGAATATGCCACACTTTTGACTGGTCAAAAAAAATAATTGAAAAAATGCAGATACTGCACTTTGCCTTTGTAGGGCAGAACAGGCTAAACACTTTTATGTGTCCAGTAGGTCGTGGCTCATGTGTTTATTTTGAAAGTAATGACCGGAAGACAAAGTTTAAAAACACAGTAGCCTGTCAGCCCCCCCATCCACACCCCACCCCACCCCCCGCCTTCGTCATCAGCCTATAGACGCTCCGCGGCAAACCTGTACACACTGAGCTTGACGGCGCGCGAGGCATGGGCACGAGAGCGCTGAGCACAGTGTACTGAGCCGGACAGTCAGTCAGTGGCGGCAGTGCACACACACAGCATCTAACACATGATCACTGACCCTCCAGCCGGTTGTCGGTGTATGTGCTCCGGTGCTCTGTCTCCTCGGTAACGGGCCGACCGATGCTGTTTCCTGTCCGCTTCACATGTCTGCGCGCTGACTTCAGTCTACAGTGACTTCTCGGGACAGAGCCGGATTATAATCTCTTCTTGGATTTACGGTTTCCTCTTCATCAGACTTCTCTTCACACGGCTGGAAAGTGCGCGCGGAGATGGCGCAAAGGGTGCGTCTCATTTTTATTTCATTTCATCCAGGCAACATTTTCTCTCATCTGACAGACTCGTTGACTTTATGCTGATGTATGAATGAAATGTTGTACTGCGCTCATTTGTTAAACGAGTTCCAGGTCTGACACAGCCTCCAGTAAATTAATTGGAATATCAGGTGTCACTTCAACCAAATGTGTCCCAGTTTTTATTCCCTATCATTTAGACAGAGAAAGGTTGTTTTTGTCACCGGTTGATGTCTCGATGTCCTCTGCAACTGTCACCTCAGTACGACGAGCTTGCTCATTATGGAGGCGCGATGGACGGAGTCGGAGTGCCCACCTCCATGTACGGTGACCCGCATGCCCCCCGGCCCCTGACCCAGGTCCACCACCTGAACCATGGGCCGCCCCCGCACCCGACCCAGCATTACGGAGCCCACGCGCCGCACAACATCATGCCCAGCAGCATGGGCAGCGCCGTGAACGACGCACTGAAGAGAGACAAGGACCAGATATACGGGTGTGCATATGATACAAATATTAGCCTATTATTATTACAAGGTTCACAATAATAACAACTCTACATTATTATTATTATTATTATTATTATTATTATTATTATTATTATTATTATTATTATTGTTGTTGTTGTTGTTGTTGTTGTTGTTGTTGTGCTTATGATTGTTATAATTGTCGGTATTGTTAATGTTAATATTTTTGTTGTTAATAGCCTATGATAAAGTAATAAAGTGGTTATTGTTTTTAATAGTGTTAACAGCAACATTATTTAACATAACAATAATAATGACATGATATTATAATTATTGTCATTATTATTAGTAGTAGTGTTATCATTTTATAATTAGAATAATTGCTGCTATATGTCTATAAAAGTCTAATAATAGATGATAAGGATTAATACATAAAAATAACAGCCTAATAAAACCGTTGTTATTATTAGTAATCGTTTTCTGTGGTTGTGATTCTTGTTATAGTTATATTATTTAAATATTGAGGTACAATAATACTTACTTTGGTTTTCTTGTTATTGTTTCATAATAAACTGGTTTTATTTCAGCTGTGAAACTGAAATGTGTTAGAAAAGCTGCAGTCATTTTCGGTGCAAGTGAAGTCTGACTTGACATGAACGGCTGTTCTCAGCTCAGTGTGAAGTGATCAGACCTTATAGTTCCGATGCACGGAGAAGGACCAAGTAGCCATGAGCTGCAGCTCTTGTAGGTTGGTGTTTGGTGTGGTGTCAGTGGAGGTCCAGGCCTCAGAGGGAGTGTAACCGGCCCGTCCTCTGTGTTGCAGCCACCCTCTCTTCCCTCTGTTAGCGCTGGTGTTCGAGAAGTGCGAGTTGGCGACCTGCACGCCCAGAGAGCCCGGGGTGGCGGGGGGAGACGTCTGCTCGTCCGACTCTTTCAATGAAGACATAGCCGTGTTTGCCAAACAGGTGAGTACACGTGCTGAAAATACGGGAAGTATAGGCCCACATTTCCCTTGGAGTGAGTGTGATGGGCTCTCCTTTCTTTCCCGCTTCAGATCCGCGTAGAGAAACCTTTATTTTCCTCCAATCCGGAGCTGGATAACCTGGTGAGCGCCTCCTCCAATACCTCAAAAAACATTATTATTATTATTATTATTATTATTATTATTATTATTATTATTATTATTATTATTGCGAAAATGACAGGTATGATCATTTTAACAAGGCGGCTCATTTTTAATTCACCTGTTTCAGATGATTCAAGCGATCCAGGTGCTTCGGTTTCACCTCCTGGAGTTAGAGAAGGTGAAGTTCTCTGCCCTTGCTCACGTGTTATTCCTGGTCACAGATAAAACTACAGGCTCTAATGGACTGACAACCTCACTCCGCAGGTCCACGAGCTTTGTGACAACTTCTGCCACCGGTACATCAGCTGCCTCAAAGGCAAAATGCCCATTGACCTGGTCATAGAGGACCGAGATGTCTGCAAGTCGGACTTCGACGACCTATCAGGATCCTCCACCAACCTGGCAGATCACGTGAGTCCACCTGCCGCTCTGATTTCAAACATGTGTGACGTGATTGTGAGAAATGTGTGTGTTGCTGAGGAGGCCTTTCATGTCTGTGACACGATCCAGAATTTATAGAAATCTGTGTCTGATCGACTGCAGCTCAAATACATGAATGGACTTTCTGTAAGTCCTGGACACAAATGGCTCGGTCAGCTTCTCTCAGTTTCCATTCATCAAGGTTGAGGAAAAGTGGCTATAGAAGGATTGTTTTGACCTGTAGGAGTTGCAACAGTTCAGCAAGTGGTCACTGGAAATGATAAAAAAGGAAGAACCTCAAAATCTCATCACTTCTTAACATCTAATGGACATCAATACTTATTAAATTAATGAATGAGGCTGCTGGTTGATAGACAATATTCAGATTTCTTCTGATTTGTTGCTTGAGCCGTGTTTTCTCACTTTATTTGAAAAGTACAATAATGATGATGATGACGATGACGGTGATGGTGATGATCTTCACACTGCAGCTGCCAGTGCTGTGTTTGCTCTCGTGCTTTAGTAGTCCCTCTCAGACAAGTGTTTTCTCAGCCAATTGGATTATTACAGCTGAAGTGGAGGGGGTCTTTGTGGGGCTGCCCCCCTGCTGCGCGCCCTGACACAGCCCCTTCCTACGTTTCAACCTGTGTCCATTTAGAAAGAAGAAAACTCAGATGGCGACTCAGTTACAGACTGTAGGTCTATACTCAAATTCATCCACTTGTCAGCGGAGTCTGCATGGACCAACGACACTGCTGCTGCTGCAGGTTCCACACTCATAGATGTGTGTGAGTGTGTGTGCATCATAGACTAAGCGATGTTTGTTAAACTGTGACACGAGCTCTGACGTTTGATTTTCTTTAAATAGAAGGCTACGGTTCAAATCGGCCTAAAGTCTTCAAATGATTCTTATTTTTCTTTCTTTTTTCTGTCTCTAACTAGCCTGTCATACTTGGTGCTACAAAAACTGTTCAATTTTCAAAATGTTCAGCCTTTTCTGGAGATTCTTGAATGTGAACAATCTATATATATTTTTCAAAAGATTAAGCTTCGTCTGCAATATTTTTGCCCTTAGAAATGAAATGGTGAATGGTGTGAAAACCCTTGAAGTCGTTCTGCTCTGTGAACTCGAACTACCTCATTCATACTTTAATCTAAATACTTTTCAACCTTAAACTGCTCACAAGACTTTCAGCTATTAAGCTTGCACAGATTTTACTCTTTAATTTGTGCTTGTGCTCCCCCCCCCCCCCCCCCCCCCCCCCACAATGTTAGACATGTTTGTTTTAGTTCAGAAAATCTAAGCTGATGGACAAAATCATGAGCTGATTTGCAGAGAAAAGCAGAAATGAAAAGAAAAATCTTTTTTTCTAACAACAACAAAGGATGTTTGCGAACATCTTTTGTTTCTTATTCCCTTTGTCCCATATATTCCTATGACAGTTAGGATATTTAACTTTGAGCCCTAATCTTTGTCTCACTCAGTGAAAAAAAAAATTGCCCACATATATATATAATAATCATGGCAACCTCTGCATGGGGGCACACACCTGTGTTAAACTAATTTTTAGGAACATGTAGGATTTTTTGGGTGTGTATTAACTACTCTGTCAAAGTCCAACACACACAAACACATTGGATTCAGACCCGTGGATTGACTGAGTTGGTGTCAATCAAACATTTGGCAGTTTTTCCCAGTTAGTCATAATGATTAAAGTCCAAAGTACACACATATACAATCAAGGCCCAGTGAAAACACTAATGGAAATTTTGAACAATGAAAACTGCATTTGAGTCCAGTTGCTCATGTTTTACTGTGTCCTGTTGTATGACAAATTCGATTTGTGGAAAGCCAGGTGAATGAAGCTGATGAAATTAAATTTGGACAGGTTTTATTGAGGCAGCGGCAGTAAAATCTTTTTCAAATCTTCACTCTCAGCATCAGGTTAGACTTAGAATTGCACAGTAATAATAATATCACAGTGCTGAAGTTTAAAGATTGTGGTGGGTGAAGCATCTAGATGAAGAGGTCTGACGCCTCCATGACATCACTCTGGTTTGAAGCTCACAGTGGCCTGCTGTGCTGTTTCCATCTTGCCAGCACTCAGCTGAATGCCTGGCTAACCCAAAGATGTGCAAAGAGGAGAGGAACGTATATTCCGAGGTAGCGGTTTGCTTTATCCACAGTCGACTGTCCTGAATCCTCTGGATTCCCTGAATCTTTCTCTCTCCACTGATTGAATGTATTGTTCCTGATATATAGCTACAGCACACAGTCCAAACTGTAGGATCCTACAGTCTTTGTTAAAATAGCAATAACAGAATAATGTCAGACCCTGTTTGATCTGACAGTGCTGAACTTGGAGGGAACAGCTTGTATTGGTTGCGGGCGGCTAAAATGTGGTGGAGGAACGTGTTCACGGTTCCTCCTTACCTGTGTGTGGATGCGACGCACGGACCCTCCAGTCCGGTTACCTGGCTTTGAACAGATGGGCTGTGAGGACACAAGATCTTCATTAGGTTGATAAACGTGTACACACATGGCGCCTCATTGAGGAGCTGCGTGTTCTCAGGAGTTGTAATCATTGTGTGGCCGGATAAGAAAAGAGGGCCCATCACTGAGGGGCCTCGTTCACACTGCGCCTTTGTCTGTGCTTCATGTTGTCATCTGCCAAGCTCTTCATCTGAACGCCATCCGGCAAACAGCTGACGCAGAGAGGCTGAAGAGGAGATCTGTTGTTTGTTTTGGGCTTTGAGCCGTCTGAGTAGCTGAGTAGCTTTGCCCCATAAATACAGGTTTCTCCTCAGCCCTGGTCTCAGACAGACCAGGACACAGAAGGATTCACATGCTGCAGGGTTGCTGAACTCTTTACTCTACATTTAAACCTCCCTATCTGAACTCAACAAAATGGTAATATTGTCCTTACATGTTTTTCAGAAAGCTGTGTCTGTAAACTGTATAAGGGACCTCATACTATTGGACCATTCTCATCTGTTTCTTCCCCCCTCTCTTTCCTTATCTCCTGTCCCCTGACCCCTCAGAACCCAGCGTCCTGGAGAGACATGGATGATGCACACTCCACGCCGTCCGTGGGCACCCCAGGACCATCCAGCGGGGGACATGTCTCCCAGAGTGGAGACAACACCAGTGAACTCGGTAGGATCTCTCTGCATTTCTCCCCCATATGAAGCTTTGACTTCTCTGTGACCTCTCCCCCAGGCCTGCTGACAGGACAGTCATTATGCGGTCACTTAAATCACTTTCTTCATTACACTGATCATTACTGTAGCGGGAAACAAACTGTAACTGTCAATCAGTCTGCAATAATGTTTTCGCACCTGTATGATTGACATTTAGAACAGAGTGTTTATTATCTTTCTAACAAGCCATTATCAAACACTGAGGCTGGCTTTTATCAACTGGAGAATGATTTAACAAATGACAGAAAACTGACGAGGTACATTCTACATTTAGAAGTAGACCTTCATGGAGGAGGATTAGAAGTATTAGTAAGTTTTTTATTTTATTTTATTTTATTTTATTTTTAATCACTAGTAAGTGGGGATAGACTGATTTGTTTTTACCAATAGCAAATTAATTCAAAACTACTTCCCCCTAGACTGGAGGGGGAAGGGGATTGGGTGAGATGAGGGAATCAAAACATTTAATATGTTGCTCATCATAATATTAAATAGAATTATTAATGTAAAAATCATCTTTATGCCCTGTGTATTAGTTTCCAGTTTCCTAAGTATAGCACTGACAGTAGGGATAGAACAACACTGAGAGGATGTAGTGTTTAGAGTTGCATTGCATTTTATAGAGGAGTTTCAGTTTTTTATGAGGGTTAGATGATTAATGATTTAAATAATAGACACACTTGTGGCAGTTTGCATGTATAAAAAAACGTGGGAAAACTTGATATCTCTCGCAAAAAAAAAAAGTTTAAGCTGATCTAACAGTGCGCTTTCAAATGAGCAAAACAACATGCGCTGTCCATTTAGCACCTTGGTCCTAATGAATATGTAACTTGAGGTGTTTCTGCCCAGTTGAGCAAAATGCTGTGAGGATAAAATGCAAATAGCTTGATTTAAGACACACATTGTGATTCACTTAACCTGGAAGTAATTGCTATGATTGCGGCTATGTCTGTATTTACTATGTTTGAAAGGAATGTGCTGTTCAGCCCAGGCTTCCACACAATTGCTGCTGCCACTGCAGGATGAGACATAGACATGAGAAAGTACCTATAGGGAAGGAGTTTTTCTCACATTTTTCTCCATTTTTGAAATGGGGAAAAAAATAATTCAGACATACAGTATTTCGTTTCTCCTGCCGAGTCATTTCGGAGCTGTCATACGAAGTTCTTGTATCTCTGCATTTCTTTGTGTGTGGCTCAGTCCAGCTACTGTTGCTGTTTCTGCTGGGGTCTCCCAAACCAGTTTCCTCTGGTGCCTTCCTCTCCTCCCTCTCCAGTCCCCGGCTGCTCAGCTTGGGGACCACTGGGACTGAGAGACCTCACCACTGCCTTCACCCCATCTCCGATCCCTCTCACCGGGGTATTTGGGGCCATCAGACCAGATACAGCATTGAACAGCTGCTGAGTGTGGCCCAATGTCCTGCCTGAGCGCTCACGCCATAGACGACTTGCACATTCTGCGCAATATATGACAGTCCACCCTCAAGTACTGCAGATGGATTTTTTTTTGTTCCTTTAGCAACTCCTCATCAATGTAGAGGGTTGTACTCATCGCAGAAAATGAGCTGCACCTATTGCACAACACTGGCCTAAATTTGATAAATTTTTCTTTCATTCAATAACTTGCCCTATTCGCTTAACTTCATCAGCTGTTTTTCTTGTTTCACCAGCTGCATTTATTTTCTAACAGAAACCTTTCCATGGTGTGTTTCCTCTTTGCTTTAGGGTTTAGGGTTGCCTTCCACTAACACTAACACCAGCTCAATTGGATCAAATTGTATATTGCACCAGTGGCCATCCTTCTTACTCTACATGACAGAAACGATTAGCTACAACACACAAATCTCCCATTTAAATACTGCTGTTTGCTCCGATTACCCAATTACTCCTCAAACAAACAAACACAAAAATGTGTTCTCTTTATTTGGGATCTTAGGCCCTTGAAGTCGTCTTGTAGCATCCATTAAATTTAAGCATTGGGCCTGAAAGAAACACATGGGTCAATCCTTAGTTAGAAGAACCGGCAGATGAAGGGTTCAGTGCTAGAATTAAATTCTTGAAGCTATAGAAAATATAATTGTTCAGATCCTCAGTGGCTGTGGACAACAGCAGAGGGGGAAGGTTCATGTAGACCTGTGGCTCCCTGACCGACAGCCTGTGTGGGTTCTCAGTTCCAGGTCAGTTAATGCTAAGATCATGTTGACTCTGGATCTGTGCTGCCTCTGAAGCTGTCCTCCTTCTCTTTATGTGGTTTCTGATGTGCTAATTGGAAGCTAAAAGGGTTTTATGGCTTGTTTTTGTTTTTCTCCCCTTTGGCCACAGTAAAAATAGAATGGACTTTAAAGCAACTTTCTACCCTTTGCCCATCAGGCATCAGTGAGTCAAGCATTGACAAGAACAATAGGAGGATGCTTTGCAAGACAAGAGATTAGGAGACAATCAGAAACAGACAGAGTGTTCTGGGTCTGCTTTTAAAACTTCAGCTAACATAGAAGTGTGACATGTATGCTTGGTCATTTTTTGATTCACCTATATCCAATATTTTGTCTTTAGGTGAGCTGAGAAAGTGTGACTAATGTTTTTTCTTAATGCTTTTTTATGATGATGATGGTGGTGGTGGTGGGAGAGTGAGGGGGGTTGGGGCGGGAGGTGGGTTGCCCTTTTGACCTGAAGGAGAATGTATAGAGGATGGGGGTGCAGAGTGCTCCCTGTAGGGATGTAAGGACAGAGTACTTTATGTTTGAGGAACAAAGGGGAAGAAGAGGGCAGAATGATCAGAGATGTGGTTGCTGCAGCAGGATCTCCTGCATGCTACCTGCTGCTTCTCCCCGGGTCTGGGGTCTATTCTCAGTCAAACACACAACCTGAAAGGATAGGAAGCTAGGATAGGATGCTAATCTGGTTTGGAGGAGTCGGCCTCCATGCAGCTGCAATAATGCATTCATACAGACATGATAAGGCAACAACACCATCTCTGTGATTTCATCCTATAATAAAGTGGTTGTGGTTGGTCTCCCTCCCTCCAGATCCCACAGACTACATCCAAACTACTACACATATTTTGCAGTGTTTCCCCTGCCATCGCACTACTTTGGCATTTTGACACTGAGGAATACGGAGGAATAATAAGACAAATAGAAATAGAATCCAAACAAATGGAATTAAATAGAGAATAAATAATAATTATGTGCAGTTTGTGCAGTTCAGAGTAAGTGGTGGTGCAGTTGAGGCTTAGGCTTTTCAGTGCTGTGATGTTGTGCAGTCTGATGGCTGCTGGCACAAAGGAGCTTTCTTTGCTGTTCCTTAGTTAGTATTTTTGGCATCAGCTACAGAGAAGACAATCTGCTTCCTGTTTACACTGGCACACATGCCCAGTGTACGGGATTGCTCATGTGCATGTTTACAGGTGCGGGTGTTGGGATGGTTTTGCATTGGTTTCTCATACAAAGCTAAAATAGACATCTGGACAGAGATCCATTTAGTTGTTGAGTATGTTGTGTTTGCTTTGACATCACAATTACTCCCAGGATTCTGCCGATTGTCTTTTCCGAGCCACTGTCATGTGGGAGCACTGTAGGTGGTGGCACTGTGGCTTTCATCACTAGCTAACCACAGGTAGAGGATGTATGTTCCTGGTGGTTTGGCCCCTCTGTGAGCTCCCAGGCTCTGGTTGTTGTTTTGTAAGCTGTGTGATATGCAGAGAGAGCTGATTTTTGATAGCTCAACCCCCAGGGGGACTTCTGGTGACCACAGCTACAGGGGCTGAGCTCTCCAAGGAATGTTTGGGAAGGGAACTGGAGGAGGAGGAGGAGGAGGAGGAGGGGGCATGAAATGTCCATTACAAAGAGCCTAATAAAACAAAAGACCCTGCACACTGGTGTAGAGAAGAGGAATGAGAGGAACAGCATGGGTTGCATTTTTTTGTAAAATCCAGAGCATGAAGAGGTGAGGTGCAGGTGTTGACTTATGAGTGATATTGAAGCATCCCCGAGACTGCAGACATTTGAAAAATACTTCAAAAAGAGATATAAGATGTTTGCTTATTTAACTCATGTTTGGTGATCTATACTTTGCAGCCTCTATTCCTGAAAATGTTAAATGCCACAGAATGGTCAGGGCTAATACAATGGAGCTGTTCTAGTCAAGTGTTTGGAGATTTGTCTGTAGTGCAAAGTTGCAAACATGTACTGTATGTTACCATCAGTGACTATAGGAGAGTGGGTGTGAAAACAATCACACAGATCTCGATATGTTGGAAAGACATTTTGCTGCAAATTTTCTTGAACAAAAAATATCTGCTTAACTGCAGATCTAAATGAGGAAGTACATGAACTTAACCTACAGAACAGAGTAAGGGTTTGTTAAAGGGACACAAACCGTCTTCCGGTTTTTAGCGATAAATTCTGTCAGGTGCAAACTCTTCACCTAGAGTCTGATGAATGGCCTGGCCGGGAAACTGTCTGTTTAGCTGGATTTCATGTATTTCTTCATTTGTGCAGTAACACTTTGTAAAAATGGCACCTCTCATTGTTGTTTGTTGCTGTTGTTACATGTGAACTGCTCCTCAGTTGCGTCTCCAATCAGCAGCTTCTAATCCTGTTCACCCCCTCACAGGGAGGCTTCCCCATGTGTTGGAAGCCTTCCAGACTGCTCCATTTAGAGGCCTGTATCATGTCTAATAAGGGGAGGAACTGCGAGGTGTCACTGATGATGGATCAGAGCCCCACTGAGCTCATTAGGTGGGCTGGGCTGGCTTTGCATCACTGATGCAGCTGGAAGTGTAGCAATCAGCTCTGCTAGACACTCCACACTTTGTCTTCTGGACATGTCAGCCAGTCTATCAGCCAAGGTACAGACCGGAAAAAAACAAACTACATTTCAAAACATACACTTTCAAGTCAAGAACATCTGATCCAAAATCACAAAAAAGCTGAACTGTGTGGGATGATAAAACAGTTAAGTAGTGACAACAAACTGAAATCAAATCTGAAACAAGACTATCAGGAGAATAAGTCAGCATGTTTGTTCCCCCTAAATTTTATTTTATTTTATTTTCAGTGATCATTATATCTCAGGACTGTGTAAGATTTTTCAAATGGATATTATGACAGGAACCATGAATTTTGTTTATTTTGTTTACCCCATGACATCTAATATAAAATAACAGCTGCAGTGTGGAGCAGGAAAAAAATAGAATGGAATCTGATGCCAAATGAAATAAAGAAATTGCAATAATCATAATAATTTTATAAGGCTTTCAGAATAAACTAAGAAAGAGAAACAAAGAGACTTTGTGTGTCAAATTCACAGCTTGATTAGTCCTGTGTCAAAGCCTCAGTGTAAGTTTTTCTGATTATTGTTGTTCCGGTGTACAGTACAAGCTGCAGAATAAAAAGGGTGCAGTCTCATTTGTCAGTAAGTCAAGTTTATGCAGTGCTGATGGCATCTCTCTTCTGAAAGTGTACAAAGCTTTTGGTTGGAGCAGTAGTCCTCCTTCTACTGTTCATAAAGAGGACTGAAGTGTGTGACAGCAGCTCGGCTAGAGGACAGGAAGACCTCTCTTCATATCTCAAGGTGCTGCTTTTTGCTGCTTTTTTCTCCCATAGCCTGGGGGCAATATTCCAGCCACCCCCCCCCCCCACCCCCCACCCCACAAACACATACACACACACGCATACATACACATACACATACACACACCGTCCCTCCCGTGTCCCGCATGCAGACACTGGCAGGCAGGGAGGGGGTGAGGTGAAGGGGGCAGAACAGACTAGCACGGGTGTACAACTTTGGGACTGCATCGTCACACACTGGTTAGATCACCCGAGCTGCCATGGAACAGTCAAAAGAGATTAGTGTAGCGCAGGATCTGCCCCGCGGCTTCCCCTCTCTGGAGCGCAAGGGGAGGCGGGCGGGGGGGGGGTGTTCCTTAGATATAATTAAGCAGAGCCAGTCCTGTTTTTTCTTTCTTTCTTTCTTTCTTTCTTTCTTTCTTTCTTTCTTTCTTTCTTTCTTTCTTTAGATCTATGATCTGAAGGTGAATCATATAGTTACAGTACACTACACCCACACATACATTCAAATCACTGTTTATTACTTTGGCTACTCTTTGATTATTTGATTTTGTCTCATCACTTGCATCAAGCAGGTTGAAAAAAAAACATTTACTTGCCTGAAATATTTAGAATCCAAAATAACAAGAATATAAAAGAACACTAGGCACATATTTTTTATTATGTAAGTATTTAGAAAGAACATATACGATAATAACATATATAAAAATGCTACAATGTGTACGAGTTTATCAGAATTGAATAGATATTATATAGCTATAGATATGTAATTGATGAGACGTGTTCGTCTTCATCAGCCTCCCTCTTGACAGAGGATGAGTCACTGTTCAACAGAATAGCTGGACATTGTGTGCGCTTTGAGGCAGGTTGTGTGTGTCAGAGTTTCTATTCCTCTGTCTTAACCTCAACACATTGATTATTCTAGAGCCAGGTTGTCTTCACCTTATCAACAGTGAAACTTGAGAGTCTCTGTCACTGATTATCTCCATTCACATAACTTTGTTCTGATTCTGATCTGATTTATGGAGAGCTTAGAATTAACACAGTACAATACTATGAGACAGGAATACAATGATACTAGGACTACTATGATTTTACCAAAACCACACCACCAGCACCACCACTTTCACCAAAGGGAACCTACCCCAGAATGGCGTAACTTAACCAACAAGCTGCTGGAGTGGTGGAGGACAAACCACAGAGCGGAGGACAGGCAGTATGAACTCTGATCCAGTGTGAGTCAGGGCTGGACACCATCAGTCAAAACTCCCACAACCCCCAGAGCCCTAAACCCTTGAACACATCCTTTTTAATGTCAATATTCATTGGGTGAAATATTTATGCATGAATATGGCTCATATAGGGGCGTTTGATTGATGCATCTCTAAAAACAAAAAGACATGCTAGGGCAAATCTTAAGAAAAGTAGGGTTTCTGTCCCGCCTCGGGGGAGGAGTCTCTCAGATGCATAATTCACATGCCCTCCAGGCAGGCTTTCAAGGCTTCTCTGCCCCGAGGGCAAGAAAAATAACCACCACTGTTAAAAGTAAATCATCTCAGCTGATGCACAATTAATGGCACAGAGGGAAGGAATGGGAGTGCCCCTTGTGTAGTGAGAAAGAGAGAGTTATCTTGCAGGGGCGGAAATCTCAGCTTAGAGGAAGCCTCCTGTTTCCATCCACAGTAGTTTCCTGCTGAAATCAAACAGGGATGCTGCTAATGGCATGGATCCCGAGCCCGGGATGCTGCCGCACTGCAGACAATCTGACACAGACGTTGTTGTGTGGGGGGTGGGGTCGGGGGTGTTGGTCACTGAACACATGAGAGCACAAAGGTGACGGCTTCATGTCCTACTGACCCTTCCACCCACACACTCTCTCATTCTGCCTCAGTTGCTTGGGTAAATGTCTGACTCCAACTTCAAAAAAGCACAGGGTTTGATGTTGGCCTCACTTTATAAAGGAAATCATTAGTCTTATTTCAAGTAGAGGTCACATATAAATAAGTAGTACATGGCACTGATTCTGACTGCAGTCTGCACGTTCATTATTTCATGTCAGGCGCACAGCTCCCACACTCATTACTTCATGTCAAACGCGTGGCTCAGATTGAATTAATAGCTCACAGTTTTATGGAGCTCCCACCCCGAAAACTCCTCTTCATTATCCAGCGGCTGGGGAGTCAAGCAGAGGTGAGAGGAAGATTCTTATATGCTGTCGTGCCACAGAGGAAAATTCCCCACAACTGCCCCTTCACAGCACATCTCAGCGAAAGGAGGATGAAGAAGAAATGAGAATGAATGTTTTCTCATTTCTTTTCTCTTCTGTTTGATTGCAGGAGATGGCCTTGACAACAGCCTGGCATCACCGGGCACGGGAGATGAGGACGATCAGGACAAGAAGAGGCAGAAGAAACGAGGCATCTTCCCCAAAGTGGCCACAAACATAATGAGAGCGTGGCTGTTCCAGCACCTCACGGTAAGAAGAATCTACCCTGCACCCTGTGAAGCCGCTTCCTTATATGAGCCAGATCCAGCTGCAGCTTTTCTCAAACACATTTTTGTCCTCTCTGTAACGGCACCCTTTCACTAAAGCTAGAGATGACTGTTGTCTAACCCTAGCCCCCTCTATTTTTGCCGAGGAATGAGCTCAGGCAAGATTTCCTAAAAGCATCTCAATACCAAGTTCATCTTTGTTCTGTCGTAAAAGAGTGAATGTGTGAAGCTCCTTTTGAAAACCAGTCTTGGGTTTGTAAAGAAATCAGTAGCCTCCTGCTCACAGGCAGCGGCAGAGCGCTGGGGTGGGTGGGTGGTGATGTTCGGGTGGGGAGATGAAGAAAGTCCCAACCAAGATACCACCACTGCTTCCTCCTCATCCTTTCTGCCTCTCCTGCTCTTAGATGTGGTGTAACCCTTCACTTGTTAAGTTTGTAAGAGGCCCACACAGGTCCTGTACTTGGAGTAATCCCTTCTTTTCTGCAGCCCACCTTTAGATTTTCCAGATAAAAAAGGGGTATAATTGAATTATCCCCTCTCTGTTCCCCGTCCTCTTTCAGGCCTAATTTGTTAAGCACAAGTGTTTGCCCTGGCAGGATGTGCCCATGAAGGGTGTGCAAGGAGACTTTGGCCTCTGAAAAGGGCTATTGCAATACCAAAGCGATCAAGCATTCATCAATGGCCGAGTGTGTGAAAGGAGCAGGATTATGTTTTGTCAGATGTTTCAGTGTGAGGCCGTTGTAAGAAGGCTGCCGGGGGCAGGGGCTCTGTCCACCACCAGCCGTAGCCTCCTGCTTTTGTCATCTATTCTGTGTTGTGAAGACCCTTAAACATCCCCTTTTGAGGAGACTGTGGAGAAAGCAGCTGTGAAAGGTTTGGTTTAATTATATTATTTGTTATAGGGCCATTAGTCCATCGTAACTGTTGGTTTCCTGCATTTAATCAAAGAGATCTGTGTCACAGTTTGAATTTGAGGAGCAAACCTGGACTCCACAGGAGGCAACAGTGTTGTATCAGAGGCAATGGAAATAAAAGACTGAATTTATTTAGTTCACATGTGATGTCAAATTGGAAAAGAACAAATTGTTCAACTCCTTGTTAGCAGCAAGATCTTTAATGGGGCTGAGGTTGAATGGCAAAATAGAATATAAAAAAAAAGAATAATGAAAACGAAAAGGTTTTTACATGGTCTAAATATCAGATGAAGAGGAGTTCAAAGGAGTGAGTCCAACTTGATTAGAATGGAGTGTGACTGTGATTTGGTTTTAGTTTTGTACTTTGTTTGATCAGATTATTGATTGTTGAATATTGCTAAGCGGGAGACTGCTCTAGGTTTTTTTTAATCAGTTTTTTTTGGGCAGATCTTAAATTACATCTATCATTCAGATGATTACCTGAACCAAGATTAGTGTTCATAGTGAGTGCACATCTAAACCATCCTCTGTGTGAGATGGAAGTGCAGATCCATAATAAGTTTGATCCTGATGAGAGGCGTGTCTGCAGCTCACTCATTGCCTGATGATGATGCTGTAAAATCAAAGTCACCTTATCTCAGTCCAGGTGAACAGGTGTTGGAGCAACATGTCAAGAGTGCTCTCCTCCACCGTCATTGAATACCACAAGGGAATATATATATAGTGTTGATCCTGCTAGAACAAACTTGGAGCAGTGGAGCTGATCTGGAGGATCAGCGTTGGTGGAGTCACTGTTGCATATTCATTGCATCTGTGTATTCATGACTGTGTGCATGAATGCTCTTTTATGTCTGCATATATAAGTGTACTGATGTGCGTTTGTGTGTGCGTGTGTGTGTCTGCTGTGATGAAGTGGTTGAAGATCATCCTTCACTGACGACCACAGGAGGCGGCTGCTGGTCTGACAGCAGTAGAATGGGGACTGGCTCGCAACCCTGCTCTCAGAGCACAGGTCACCTCTGTCTGCCATCTGCTGCCCCCCTCCAACTGTCTCACACGGAGTCAGCAAATGGACTGGGGCTGGAGGGCAAGGGTTTTAGCAAGGGGTTCAGGACGGGGGGGAGGGGGCCATTGTGCCTCTTTGTATCCCACCCGGTCATTTGTCAACCTATGTCAAATAATGCCACGTGCTTTCAGCCTCAAGTGTTTGGGGCCACACTGTGGTCGGCAGGCCTGGTACTACATGGCTTTGATTAGGAGGCATCGAGACGTGTTGACTGGTCGCTAGGGAGTCGGGACAGGTACGAAGAGTACTTGACTACTTGTTGACATCATTATTCATGTAGTGTTTCGCTACTCATACACCTGCCAAAAGTACAGTGTATCAACTCACATGGTGTTGTGTGCACTACAGAAGCTGAGACCAGGAAAAGTGATGTCTGGAAACACAAGAATACAAGAAGTACCCTCCACCCTACCCTTATTTAGGGAGACAATTTTATCATTATTATTACCCATTTATATGGGGCACTATAATAGAATTGACAATGTCAGTTTGTGCAAATCAAAATGATAAATATAAGTATAGACAGAAATAACTGAATGAATGAATGAATGAATCTTTATTGTCATTCTAAAAGATGTACAATGAAACTCTGTTTGGATTTTCTTGGTGAAAGATAAAGTAGAAGCACACAAAAAATAACAACAAACAATAAAGTAAATGATAATGATAATAGCAGCAGCTTTATAGTGCATTAACTTATCGAGGGGCAATGGCAGCCACAGCTCTGGGATAGAGGCTGTTTCTTAGTCTGCTCTCCCCATCCAGTTTTTATGTGGCTAGACCAACCAATCTGATATGAATAAAGTTCAATTTGAATGTGGCATGTTTATGATCTAATCAACAGGGAGAAAATAAAATACTCAAGATGATCTGGTGGAGCAGACAAAGCATTTGGTGGGGTGTTGCCCCCCTTTCCCAGGCCTGTCGGTCATCCTCTGTCTCTCCATCTTCTGACTTCTCCTGCACTTCAGGGAAAATAATCACATCTTGATATTCATGAAGTTTGACTTACTAAACGACTTATCTTTTTGTCCCTCACAGCACCCATACCCCTCAGAGGAGCAGAAGAAACAGTTAGCGCAGGACACAGGCCTCACCATCCTTCAAGTTAACAACTGGTAAGACTTAAAAGCAGTTTATCACATACTTTTGATCTGAATGTTCTCACACCCTAAATCAGTCTGGGCCTATGTACCATCAAACACGTTTCAATAAAGTTCATATCTCAGTCTGTGAAGGAAGACATGATTTGCAGGCTGCAAATAAAAATTGTGAATATTCTGGCTGTACTATTGTTGTCAGTTTGATCAGTATTTCAAATTAACACGATTCCTTAGTCTCTGCTGACATATTGATTGATATCATGATTACTTGCAATACATTTCTTACATATAGCTCCTTTAATGTTTAATGTATCAGGTTTCCACCAGACCTGCTTATATAGACCCACCCCTGATCCATGAGCACAGACCATCACATATCAAAGGCTTAGCAGTCAGAATAAACAGTGAGACATTGGCAAAGAGGTTAACCTCACCACAGCCCGAGGCTACAAGGCTAAATCTAAATCAATACATTTGTAGACGTGAGACTTAGTCATAATGGAATAAACTTGGTTATTAGTCGGATCCCTGGAGACACAGTGAGATACGACTGCTTCAGAAGCTACCAAATCAAATGTGATGTTTTAGAAGATGCATGTATATCTTCAGAAATAACCAGTGAAAGGAAAATAAACTGTGATTCCTGTTTAATTAATAAAAACTCACTGCTATTTCATTGTCTTTTTCCGAGGCTTTTGGCTGTTTCTTGTGGCCTTTTTTTTTGTGTTATTTGCTCTGGAATTACATGGGAGATGATGTGAAATATTTGGATTCAAGTCAGAATTCTACAAAAAACAACAAATTACATGTTGCACTAATCCCCTAATGTAGGATTTAACCTGAAAAAGACCATGACTCATAGAGATGCTAGAAAGTGATTCTTGAGTTTTCATGTTGATTTCATGGGTCAAATGTGTTGTGTTCTTTGTTTCCAGGTTTATTAACGCAAGGAGGAGAATAGTCCAGCCTATGATTGACCAGTCTAACAGAGCGGGTAAAACCTCATTCAATGTTCAGTGAACTTGATGACAGTACGACAGTGTGGCTATAGAGTGGTGTTTGTCTGACACTCCAATGTTTCCTCCAACAGTGAATCAGGGTTCAGCTTACAGTCCAGACGGCCAGCCAATGGGAGGTTTTGTTCTTGATGGGCAGCAGCACATGGGTCTTCGACATGGAGGTGAGCAGTCTTCTCTGCTCTACAGACTGTAGACCCTAATCTCTCTGTATCACTGTGTCTCCAAGACAACCGTTGTTGTACAGCAGCAGCAGCTTCAGAGGGTGGAGGTGGCGGTTGAGGTGTAAGGGTTGTACCAACAAGTTCACCTGTTGTTACAATGTCAGTCATTAATACCAGTACTTCTCTGGAGTCTAAGAGAACCACACTGAGTTTTCATTGGAAGTATTTGTTTCCTTCATGTTTCCTGCTCTCAGCAGCACAGTGGTTAACACGGTTGCCTTGCAGCGAGACAGTTTTAAGCTATGCATGTTTTCCCTGTGCCCGGTGCATCTGCAGTTTCTCAAGTCCATTTGATTAACCAACGTTAATATTAATTCTCTGATTTTGCAAAATCAACCAACATGAGCATCAGTGTCTGTAAAACTTTACAGAAGAGGAACTGCGAGACCTTAGATTAGTACAAACAGTTTTAGTCTAAATCTAAAACCAGCAGGTGAAGACTGTACACTTATTAAACTCTCAGCTGTAGTAGGACTAAAGACAAAGATCATATACTGACACAGTAAGACATGTTCTATGTGAGTGACACAATTTCTGTACTCATCATCATTCATATTACAGCTTCCTCTAGCAGTGACATGATTACACAAAGAAAAGGGGGGGCAGTTATATTTGTATAGCCCATTTTTACAAACAGTTTGTCACAAAGGGCTTTACACAGCATCATAACAATGTAATTAATTGAATAATGATTTAAAGATTTGAATTGTAACCTCTTATTATAAACGTCACGTGGAAGAATGTCTCCATTAGTTCCATGGTTTGTCCTCTGTGTGTCACGCTGTCGCTGTTTAACGCTACAGTACATTTACTTCTTTGTTCTAGGACCCATGGGTGGCATGGGCATGAACATGGGCATGGATGGGCAGTGGCACTACATGTAAAACCTCTCCAGTGAGGCGAGCCTGAACAACAGGGTGAAGTAAGTCTCAGTCCATCTCCATCTATCTCTGTCCCTCCCTCTTTTCTTCATCCTGTCTCATCACAGTGTCACCGTCTGAGTAAAGTAATGTTAGCCTTAAACCTCAAAGCCTTATATGATTATGATATGATTGATTATTTCTTCACCAGGGTTTAGTTTAGTCCTGTTGATGTTACATCTTTTAAAACTGCCCCTTTGCACCTATAATCACTCACATGTTGGGAGACATTTCTCTTTCCACATAACTTCCTCTTTTGCTCTCATCCCTCTAACCTCTTCTTCCTCCATTTGCCTTTACATCGATCTCCCACATGCGATCTGATTACGCATGGGACTAATACTCCCCCCTCCTCCCCCTTCAGCCTATATCAGGTCCCCACCACCGCTGACAGTTCTCAAATCAAGACACATTGGCTGCCAGAGGCACCGGAGCACGGAGAATTTTATTTAACACCCACTCTCCACTGCTCAATGAGCCTCGCTGTAATGACACTTACCTTGATTAATAGAGCTCTTTATATGTAAATACGGGCTGCATTTGCTTCAGTTTTTTCAAGGAGCCAATTTTCAGCAACATCGCCCCCTTCTCTCCCTGGGTCTGGTAATTCCCCCGGTTCTGCTAATAAAGCTGAGAAAACACTGACACTTCATCTCCAAAATAATAAATAAATACATTTGGATTTGCACGGAGCTACCAGCTACCAGCCAGAATTAATGCTTTGTATGTGTTTTTGTATGTGTTGAGAGTGTCTGCCGACTGACAGTACATTTTTTAGCACAGAGAGATGATGGGCATTACATTTGGAGTCATATGTTCATGTATGATAAAGCCCAAACTAAGACATTCATCTATTATGGAAAACACAATCTCACCTCTGCAGGGCCGTTGCTAGGAATTCTGAGGCCCCTTAAAGAATACTAAAGTGGGCCCCTGCCCCCTGACTTTTCCACTTTTTTTTCTTAGACTATACGTATGTATTATCATTTTTTATTTAGCCTACTTTGTTTTGATGCTAATGCAGCATTACTATGAGTATTAGTCAGGGTCTTATGCAGAATAATTCAGTCATTCAAAGATTAGACACTGGGGTTTTTTTGTGGGCCCCACTGGGCACTGGGCCCCTAGAATTATCATCACCTTTCTCCCCTATACAACGGCCCTGCACCTCTGCTTAGTGCAGCTGACTCACCATAGGTTCGTTTGACAAAGAAGCTGATTTCCACAGTGACCGTATGTGGTTGAAAGCTTCAGCACAAACCTGTTGGAGTTCAAATGTCTTCATTTTAACACATCAACAAAGGCAACAAAGATGGAGCACAATGCTTTCTCTTCTTCTGACTCCAAAGGAGATTATCTAGAACAATGATGTTTGTGCTGTGATTCTGAAGAAAACACTCAATCCAGTTAATATGCCATTTAATCGTGTTGGTGTGTGGTGGGGACATTCTGACCTTCAGTCCTCTGACCCTCTTTCCCCTGACTGTCTTTCCTCTGGCCTTACTGTATGACCTCTTACCCTCTGTTCTTTGACATTATGATCTTTGTCATCTGATTTTCTATCCTCGCCCCGTGACTCTGTATGTTCTGATCTTTTCTCCCCTCCGACTCTCCGTACTCTGTCCTCTGACCTCCTTCACTCTGACCCTTTGTCCTCTAATCTTCTGACCTTCTGTACCACCACCAGGCCTCCATGGTTGGCTCAGGGATTTTCTTCCATCCAGCAGTGGAGCTCAGAATGAAGTTGTTGCTGCAGCTGCACATCACACCCACCTGACCACTCCAACCTCACCTTGCCTGAGCCTGCATGGTGCACATGTGTGTACAAGATCACCATGGAAATGCCTAACTTCTGTGCGAGAGACTGCCCCCATGGACTTGAACTTTTACAGTGAAGACAGACTGTGTGAGAGAGGCGTGGTGGAGTCTTCAGGCTGTTGGGAACCACACCAGAGAAAGGAAGCAGTGTGACATACTATCTCCTCCATTTCCATTAAATTATTTATTTATTTTTCTACGAAGAAGAAGCTCCCCGTTCCTCTCCTTTTAAAAGTTCTGCCCCACCACATCCTTCCCCTTCACAGGATAGAAAACACTGTGGGACATGTGAGATGTGTAATTATTGTGTGTAGATTTGTGCCCTTCATCTGGCCTTTTCTCTTCATGTTTGTGGTTATTAGTCTTTAGATGAGCTCCTGTTACGTTTTTAAAAGATTTTGTAAAAAAGAAAACCCGATGTGACTGTTTCTGTTCTTCACTGCACCTCTCTGTCTTCTGTTCAAATGCACTTGTTCTGAAACCTGGGCTGAACAGACTCGGGGAATAGGACCAGATGCGAACTCACCTCCCTTTTTTGGACAATGTTTTAAATAGTCTGGTATAGCACCACAACACAGAAGAAGTCTGGTCTGCACTAAGATCAAATAAAGACTTACCTGAGGAAGACAAACACAGCGCAGTGTCCTGATATATTATTATCACAGGGACAAAGGTCAGAGCAGGGACAGACAGAGTGGTTGAAGCTGCAGTGCAGTTCAAGGAGCAGGTCACTAAGCTCTGGCTCCACTGTATTTGTCTGCTTTGCATGGATGGATGGTGACATGGATGATGGATGATCACGTCAAATCAGCTTAGGTGGCAGCTTTTACTCCCAGTTGGTGTGTATGTGCTCGCGCCGGTGTCCGCGCGCCCCATTTAGAGTAATTAAAATGCTGAATACAGACTTGTCGTTCTCTGTCTCCAAACTTATTAGGAACATGAACAAATGAAACAACTCACAAATTACTGTCAGCAGATAATGACCTCTCATTTCAGCGTTTATGATTATTGATTGTTCATTTGAATTGTCAAGCAACGTATCTGATCGCGCGCTCTGTGAGTAATACCGGCAGGATTTGACTTTATACCATTTACCATTTCTAAATAAATAAATAATAACAATAATAATGTTGTCTTCTTGCTGTTATGATTATGAGGCATATTATAATCATTGTCATCATTGTTATGCTCTGATAAATTAATTCCAATTTATAAAACCATACCTTTTATTATTAGAAATATAATATATAATTTGTTATGATAATTATTTTTATTTACAACGGATGAGTATTAGTCCGATTTGCCTCAGCTGCCGTCACACTCTTCTCTCTCTCTGTCTGTCTGTTATTCCTTTTCCTTTCTCGTCATCACTCGAGTCAGACAGCCCCATGCAGCAGGCCTGTTAGTCCGACCCACTGGGCCTCTCTCCACCGTGACTGCAACTAATAGCGTTCATGTAAAATAATGTTCTGTTTTCACAGACCCGCCTGAATGCAATCGAATAAAACCATGATCGCGGTCAGTGAATCGAGTTTCCTCTCTCCAGAAAAATCTCTTGCGGGATAATTGGTTAGATTCCCATGTGTTCACTTGATCATTCGATTTTCTAAGAGTTTTTGTTTCGTGGTAACAACGGATAAAACGTGTTTTTTAAATGCCACTAACGAAAATCACCTTCATCATCTCACAGGCCTCAGAATAAACGGCGATCGAGCTAATGCCTGAGAATGCTCGTCTCAGGCCTGATTCATTCAGCCCTGTCGACTTTACATAAATCCATTGTGAAGGCTGCCGGAAAAAGCACGATCCTGTCGACATGAAATATGGGTCAGAGCTTCAGCGGAGAGCTGCATCACACGATGAACACACCCGGCAACAGCAGCATGAGCACGATTATGTTCGAGTCGCTTTAGATACTGGGGTATAGAACAAGCTCTGTGTTTATGTACAACCCGTTTAAACACATTACACCACAATAATGTAGCTAATTATAAATTATTGAATATTTCAGAAATATTGCGGGGACTCACAAACCACAGGAAACATTGAATGAAAATCTCACTGTCAGTTTAAAAATGTGAAATATAAAGCACAGATTAGAAACACCCTGTACCAGTGCTGGGATGAGTTCTCATTATTAAATTCCATCTCGTGATTTTCTTGAAAAATGTTGTAGAAAAATCGAAAATCACTACTTTTTATTTTATTTTTGACAAGTCGTCATTTTACTATGACCCATTACATTTCGCAGCTCTTTTATTTTGAAGTGATGTTCTTTGATGTTGCTTCACAAACAGCCAGACTATGGGAGGAATTCTGTCCCATCTGATTAGGCACCTGGCTGGACTGCGAATAAAATAACGGGTGTTTTACATGGCATGGATGTGGGTTTGATGTAAAAATTTACCTTGATTCATTTATCTGTAGCTTTTACAGTAGCCTGGTGTGAAAATATCACGAAAGACGGCACTGTGCAATTCTGATAATTCCATGGGAGTGTAAAGGGTTTGGGGTAACAGTTTGGAGAGCTGCAACATTGTTTTTCCAGATATTAGGACTCTTTTTAAGGTGAATTTAGCCACAGCCTATTTAGTAAATAATAATAATGATTGATGTGTCTGTATTTGTTGGACTTATGGTATACAAAGCATGTCGAAATTTGGGGAATGGGGACGTGACCTGTTACCGTCGCTGTTTGTTCTCCCGGCCACATATTCCAGTTCTGTCCATATATTCTCATATTTTAGACCTGTAAATACATTTTTACTTTACTAACTTCCAGCCTATACCATTCAGAGCATTTTTCGCACCATATTACCATTATTTTTGTACTCTTTTGTGTCCACTAACAGACTGACTTAAACACATGATTCTATAACACCAGCATTTCAAAGTAATTAAACAAGATTTCTGAAGCAGACTAGATAAGTCAGTGGATACAAAACAGCTAGTATTATTATTACTAAAAACAAAAGTAGAAGGACCTTTTTCATCTGTTTAATGTATTTCATCATTCCTTCTCGACTGAACACTTTTTTTTTTTTTTTTTTTGCCAATAATGCTCACAAAGATGCAGATATGGGAGCACTGCTCAATAAATATACAGTACAGTCTGTGCTAGTTGATGTGTTAGCTGTGTTTCTGCTGTTCATGTCAAGTTGATCATACTAATCAGAGTCCTCTGGTTTACTTCCCAGGAAGATCTCAGTAGGCCTAATCAGTAATTCTATGGACAAATGCCCACAAAGTTTAGGAGGGGGAAAAAAATACTGTTTCATGTATTTGCAATTAAGGTTTCTTGTATATGAAACAAGACATCACCTGAAAACAAACCAGAGAACCATAAAAAAGTAAGAAAGAAATGCCGCTTCGTTTCTTTTTACAAAATTGTGAACCTTTTAACTAAAATATGCCCATTTGCTGGGTACATGCTCAGGGGTCCTATGGGTTGGGTTGAAGATGGGACAGGCCCTACAAGAGGCTGACAATTATTTTTGCACAAACGACAGTGTGCTAGAAAATGTTAAGAAAAATGATGAAAATGGTGAAAAAAAAGAGTGATTTCCCCATTCCAAGCTAGCTAGCTATATATTTCCATAGCAGTCCCTCACTTGATGTAAGTGTTGTGTCTAATGTTTGCTTTCAATTTTTAAAGTCTTGTGTGTGGGTGGGGAATATAGAGTGTATGTGTGTGTGCTCAGGTGAGAGTTTGGTAATATGTACCACAACCATGGCCATGATTATTTTGACCATTTTCAGATGTACAGAGTGTACATCTGAAAATGGTCAAAATAATCATTGCAGTGCACGTTGGGTGTCTTCACCTATGAAAAAGTGAAGGCGTGGCTTCAGAGAGCAGTCTGAGGAAAGGGTCTGGGACTTTTGACTTTTGAATTTCAAAATGTGGCCTGCTATAACTTTTTCCAGAATCTCCAACCCTACCTTTAATTGAATTGAATTGATAAAACATGCTGTAACTCGTGGAAACTCGTAGAAGGAGGCGCGACAAACGGCCATTTCTGAACACTTTTAAGAGACGCAGTTGTTTTCTAGGGAAATGCAAAGTCTGCCAAAAAACTGCTCCCGAAGGCAACGCGCATCAGCAGTTTTGCATGAATTTACCTCGAAAACAACTCCATCTCAAACGTTCTGTTATTATCTCGTAGCGTGGTGAATGTGCAGGTCACAACTTGTCCATGAGAGCGTTTTGGAGTTGTTGGATTGTGTATTTGATGAGTTTGATGAGGGAAACCAAGAAATCCCATTAGCCTCTAATGTAGTGTAGCTCTGAGCAGCTCCACCGTTCTAAAAACAGCTTGCACCAACAATTAAAGGTAACGAATGGGTCAGTTTGCCAAAATGTTGAACTATCCCTTTAAGAATGGATGCATGTAGGTTAGCAATGACATCGTTTTGGTCCTGTGTTTCCAGGAATGCATCCATCCATCCATGTTCTTCTGCTTAGCAGCAGTCCTAAGCAGGGATGCTCAGACTTCCCTCTCCCTGGAAACCTCCTCCAGCTCCAGCAATGTTATTAGCTTGTCTTACCCTTGTTGATAAATTTGTGTATGCCTAATTGGATCTGACAGATCTGTTGAGGATGCTTGTATTACTGTCTATTCATACTGTGCTTAAACATTTGAGTGCAAAAATGATTGTCAGAATGTTTTTTATGGATTATAGCTCTTGCCTTTAACATTATTGTGCCATCGAAACTAGTGTTAAAGCTGACCTGGGCCTCTGTAATACCGTGTGCAGGTGGATTTATGACTTTCTGACAGGCAGACCTCGGACAGACAAGTTAAAACTAACTACTCATTCACAGTTGTTCTCAATACTGGAGCTCCTCAAGGCTGCAAGTCCATCATGCATTATATGAAATAAATGTAAGTCAGACAAATTGAGTTTAAATACAGATTTTATTTTATTTTTTAAGCGTAATGCTGTGGGTAGGGAGGCTGATGGAGTGCGGGGATCGGCACCCTATAGTTCAGACGTCTATGCCCTCAGCTGAGCTTCTGACACATGAATAAGACCTCGTTCAGTAGTAGCTACACCCCTCAGCTCTACTTGAAAAGTGTCCTGTGTGTGCAGGGCTGCAGCTCCTATACAGACATGCGTCTACGACCACACATTGGCACAACAAAACAACGTGTATAGTAACAAGGATACAAAGTTTGGGTGATATGTCAGCTGTAATAAAGTGTTCAGCGTAATTTAATAACTGTTGATTTTGACAAGAACAGAAAAAGAAAAGACCACCTTGGACATCACATAGGCTACTGCAGTTTCTAGGGACGCTCGATTTGCTTACCCAGCTGTCCAGGAATTCCGTAATAGCTATATTATGTTTTAGTATTTCGTGTGCACGTTATACCTACAGTATGTCATGGCCACAATAAGTAACTACTAGTGCGCACGCTATATATATTTTGTGGCCACAAATTATTTCACTGGAACAAATTTGTACTTTGTGCGCACGTTATATCTATACTGTGGCCATAATCTATTTATTTTTTCCTTGTGTCTGGGGCTCCATACATTTTGCCGTATGTGCAGAAACCGTCTGGACTGGTCATAATCTAATAAATCTAATTGAGTTGTCAGATGTCTGATGCATCAACAGTTTGTACAAATACAATAAGAAACTCTTATGTATGTTGGAAAATTTTATGTTTTGAGAACTGTGATTCTGATCTGAGAATTACAATGTGATTAATAATTTATGATAATTTAGTCATTGATTTAAAAAAAATCAAATTCTATTCATCCTTGATATTTATTTAAACATGATTATTGACTCAAGAGGCTCAAGCACAAATACAATTAAGTAAGAGCAGTCAGGATATACAGTAGTATGTTCATTAGTAGTGTGGCTTCATTCAGCAGTGGTGTCCCCCCCTAGAAGATATTTCTTTCAAACCCGGATCATGTCCAGTTCCCTTAGGTTTACAAAGAAATCAGTGGTTTCTGTCAGCCAGACCCTTCTTCCCCCACAGTCCTGTCCATCTGGCTCTGGATAGAAATGTTTTCCTTCAGATTAGGGGGATACAGAGGAGAATTCGGACAGGCATGCTGGACACTGAACTAGCAGCGCTGGCCTCTGCTCTGGAATCAAAGTGACACATGTCGTCCCAGGTTCTTCACCTGACATTTGTGTTGTCACTGTTGTCCAGTCTCTGGCACGGCTCCTCACACTATAGTTAGGACAAATCTTCAACCCCTGATCCTGCTGCCCTCACCCACGATTTAGATCCTCGCGGCCTCCTCGCCCTGTGGAGAAATTCAACGGCAATTGTTTTGTTTACGGGGTAGAAGCAAAGATTTTAATTCCATTATCCATATTAGCTCTGTAGAGAAGGCTGGCAAATGCACCAGCAGCAAACAATTGATTCATAAAACATAGATGGAGAACATACTGAAAAGGAGGAATTGTGTATTAACAGAGTTTGCACATCCTAGTTCAAATGGGGGTAGGTACCTGAGTACCTCAGAGGCCTGGTGGTGAAGTAGGTGTGTAGCCCTGTGCTTGACCATGTAGTGCTTTAGAAGTGATAATTCTAAAAATGTCTTCATAATTTGACTGCATGGGAGTAGAGTCACAACAATTGATCGATTAATTGAAATATAATTATTTTATTAAATTAATCGTCAACTATTTTAATAGTCAAATAATCGTTTTGGGTAGTTTTTATTTTGAGAGAGAAAAAAAAGTAAATTTCTCTGATTCCAGCTTCTTAAATGTGAACATTTCTGGCTTCTTTGATACTGATACTGGTTGCTACCGTAGTGTCCTTGGACAAGACACCTTTACCCACCTTGCTCCTGATGGGTCGTGGTTATCGCCTTGCATGGCAGCTACCGCCATCAGTGTGTGAATGTGTGTGTGAATGGGTGAATGCGATGCACGATGTAAAAGCGCTTTGGGTATCGTTGCAGGTATAGTAAAGCGCTATATAAATACAGACCATTTACAATTTGCCATTACTTTATGATATAAATCTGAGTATCTGTTTGGTTTGTGGACAAAACAAGACATTTGAGAATGTCATCTTGTGGAGGATTCATGGTGTTGTCAGAACTGGCTCAGATCTCTGACAAACAAAACGCAAGAGGGAAGATGCCGGAAATAATATTTATTTAACAAACTAACAATTACAAGATACAACCTATATCTGTAGTGAGGGAGGTCAACGGTGTGTGCGGGTGCATCATGGCTGTATATGAGTGTTGGATGCAAACTAAAAACAATAAGGAGAGCAACAGGTGAGCTGCAGGGTGCCAGGCCGGGAATGGGAAGAGAGAGACAGAACTGTTCTCCACATGGCTTTAACGATGTGGCCCCGCCCTCTCTGGGACGGGAAGGGAGAGAGCCAGAGGGGCAACACACACAAACAACCACACCCACTTGGGGTTGTCACAGTGTCAAGTAACAAAACACAAAACTCCTTCTCATCTAACTGTTAAGGGCACTCTGTGCTGCCGTGATTTGGAACTTCTAGCTGGAGCAGCATGTGAGATTGTACACACATCAGCACACCAAAGCTCTTTTTGTTATATCGGAAGACTTTAATCATGTCATGGCTGAGTTTCATCAGTTTGTGGATTGTCCAACCCCTAAAATGTCAATGACCACTTGGCAAGTGGATTTTTATGGGTGAGTGAATTTAACTTCAGTACCACTAACCGTCACACGCCGTCACTTCTCCTGACTGGTACCTCATGACTGTGACTTTACCCGCGGACCTCGGTTACACTCACCCCCCTAAACTCACTCCACCCAGGGCATTCGGGTCACGGCACCAATGTGACCGATGTTGTTCTGGCCTGCCCTTTTGCTAACCATTTCGCCAAGAGGTCAATGACCACTTGGCAAGTGGATTTATTTTATACCAGAAATGCTGACTTTGATTAAGTAAAAGTATGTTGTTCTCATTCTGTGGGAAAAGGATGATAAGGACACCAATTCAGTTTTATAAGATTAGGCAAACAAAGTTGTTCCTCTGGTGTGGTCCCTGGTTCCTCTGATGTGGTCTCTGGTTCCGCTGTTGTGGGTCCTGGTTCTTCTGATCAGCAACCTTTAATCTTAACCCCCTTAGTAAGATCTAACACAGAATTTGTCTAGCTCTCAATAATCAATAATTGGTCCTCTTGTGTGGATTCAAAGTGCTAATTGACTGATTGAAGCAGCACCCTATAGAGCCAATTCAGAGTTGGACTTTGGAGATAGAGCTTTCTAGAGATAAAATAAATCCTCATATAATATCACTGAAAATTGACAGTGTCAAAGAGAATATGATAAAGGGTTTGAACTGAGGTTCTAGTACATTGATATTTACCTAACATTGATATTTCATCACATTACTTCTGCTCCATATACAGATACAGGAGGGAAGAACTTCACAACTCAGGATTAACACAAAGGAGGCACAACTTAATTGAAACCAATCAAAAATCACAGGAACCTTTAAATTATTGAAACAGCACACAAACACAAGTCAGCAGGTGATGAATGAGCAAGCTGGGGCCAGGCTCATCCATCACCATGCTGGTTCGCCTGGCAGCACCAACGTGACAGGAACGGTCAAATAACGTTTAGCACACTGGGAACCCCGTGTTTGGGGGGAGATTATTACTGTCACAGCTTTAATGGATTAGCTTGGACCAGTGCAGGTTCAGCCAATGGTGTATGAGGAGTGTGCATTAGCATAGCTATCAGAGGTCCAGCCAAGCAGCAGCAGGTTGGTGATTGACAGATGGAGGTGACTGCCCAGCGGACATGTAGCCAGTCTGAGGCCAAACAGCAAGGAGCCAATTATGTGGGGAAAAACAGGGTCATTCATCATTCAGTTAGACACCTGTCCAGCCACACAAAGGAGACTGGAGAGCCGCAGCCAGCATCCCCAGACAGAGATGATGCTCATTAGATTGGACTGGGAGAAATTAAAAAACGCACATGGTTTACATCTAGGGCATACAATACAAAGGATGAAAATGTGAGCAACATAAAGCCAAAGGAGCAGAGCTTCTCCTGTCCTGTGGACCTCAAGCAAAGAGAGGGAGGGCTCCATGCGCGCTGCTGCACGAGACCTGAACCTCTTAGGTGTGGTTCAAAAATATTTCAGTAGAATCTGTACAGTCTGAACAGTGGTGACATCACATACAGATACAACATGTACAGTTAAGAAAACACATGCGAATACCTGTACATGAACTTACTGCAAAAAAAGAAAAGAAAAGGAAATTAAGTGTTTCCGGGGACACAAAAAGCAACAGACTGTGGGGTCTGCTTCTGTTTAATTTGTTTGAAAATTAGCAGTTTGTTTGGTTCATTATAACATCACTATTCCATTATCAGAAGAATCAGAATTGCATTTATTTGCCAAGTAGGTATGTAGACATACAAGGAATTTCTTTATCGTCACTTGTTTGTACACACATATTTATATAACGGAGCACGCATACAAGTACAATATAAATAAGTAAATTGGCTGGTGGATTAACGATGGTCAGTTAGGGTCGTGCAAATAAACAATGAGGTCGTAGTGCAATGAGATAAATATTAAATACTGCAATGCAATGCAAATGTGTACTGTCAACTTAGGCTTAGTCTTTTTCTTATAACTGATGAAGCCCCTTGGATAAGAAGTGAAACGTCTTCCTACTACAAGTCCAGTTGCCTACGATTCAATTTGAGAAAGAGAGAGAACAATGACCTGGATGAATGAGAATATTCATAGACAGACAATCATGGATCTGTGTATGAAAATGCATCCATGTAATATCTCAGTCTGGACCAAAGACTGGGTTCCTGTGAGCACATTGGAACTAATATGTTTTAGTTTGGTGATCCAGCTTCCAAGATCCAGTTTTCTATTTTATTATTATTTTTTCTTTACAATAGAACCTCTTTCGATGGACAGATAGTTGGTGCTGTAGTTGCTTCTCTGACCTACCAGAATATTATGGAGAGGGTTCTCTGTCTATCAACAACAGTCCTGACTGAGTCCAGTCAAAACAGCTGCATTGCATACAAAATGTATAAAATTCTCATATGTATTGTCAGTAGTGACCACCAGGTAGAGGCAGAGTCATACAATAGGTTGCACTGAAATAGACTTCATGTGAGAATGCAGACGTGTTCAATGTGTGTCATCAAATTTGGACAGTTGCCGGAGGAAATAAAGCGACTTTCTCCTTAATTTGAGGACAATATGCAAGAAAATTATGTGACTCTCAAAGATGACAGATGGAAATCAATCAAGTGTGTGCTCCACAGGGGCACACGCTGTCAAACCTCAGACAGAGTCAAACCAACCAACTATCAAACCTCAGATTCAGGAGGAACAATCCAGATTCTGTCTTGGATGAGGAACAGTGGATCAGCCCTTTACCCTCGCAGAAGTTCTAAGAGGGTTGGAGTTTAACCAGCCACCCTATATGTGGTTATGTTTTGTGGACCTGAGTGCAGTTTATGCCTGTGTCCCTGGGGTGTAGGGGTACTTCAGGAATATACCAGGCTCACTTATATGAGCCATTCGGTCCCTGTGCAACCAAAGTGAGAGCTGTGTCTACAATCTCAGCACAAGGTCAAACACATTCCTGGTGAGGGTTGGACTCCAAGGTTTTCCTGGGTCCCAGATCAAGTTTGTGATCTAATGGACAGGATGCAACGGAGTGTGTCAATTTTGGAAACCTCAACGGGGTGTCTAGTCTTTTTCACTGGAGCATGGAGGCATATACCACGCACTTCTTGCTCACTGCTCCATACTCCTGTTTTAACCACCACAGACAAAGAAGTTGGCCTCACAGTGGGCGTATGTGTGCCCAGTGCCTCATCTGCGCCACCTTGGCTCCCTCCACTGATCCGACTATACAAACGCTTGACATTTGCTCCACATCCAATTGCCCCATATCCAAGGCTGAACACATGTTTAATCAACATTCTTATCCCCCTGGGACACTTCAGGATCTCCCTGCTCCACCACCCCGGCCACATTAGGCGTGTTCACCGAGACCATCTTGGCAGACGTCATTGTTTATCTTCTTCCAAACTCCACTGGAGACAGTGTTGTCCCCCTTTTTCCTGGGCTTCTTATTGGACATGTACCAAATCAACCACAGGAATGTTGTTTTGGGAACAATCTACCTGCCACAAAGGGGTCAAGAATACTAAATAACAACCCAACACAGTCCCCTTAGCTCTTTCCCTGATCGAGTTGCCCAGCCCCCATCCTCGACAGTCCAACAGACTTGGTAAAGCGTCGTAATTTCAAACATATTTCCCAAATTACACCACCTGACCTCCTTAATTAAGTCAAGAGACTGTCACCTGCTCTAGTGTAGATCAGTTAGAGCGAGGTTCTGTGAAAACCAAATCTCCAGGATACTGGACCCTAGACTACTGGAGAATAATACATGATTATGACAAGCCTGACCTAAGGCCCCAACTAACATACAAAGGTATGCCTATGCATTAAGGTAGAAGAAAATGTCAGTGTTTGTGGTCAAAAATAACGAAATAATAAGCAGTTGGCACGAGAAAACTGACTTATCACGGGAAAACGGTCCTTGTCGAGATAACAAAATAATAAGTGGATGAGAAAACGGACTTTGTTATGTCGAGATAAGAAATAATAACTAGTTATCACGACAAAAACGGACATTGTTATGTTGAGATAACAAAATAATAACTAGTTATCACGAGAAAACAGACTTTGTTATGTTGAGATAATGAAAAATAAGTGGGTAAAACGGTAATAAAAAAAGAAATGGACGTGGTCGTTCTCGGCTTCCGTAGATAGATAGAAATATATGACAGTGGTCGACAACTGGGGAAATGGTATGCACCAATAGAACATGAGGAGCACACTTACAAATTGCTACACATAATCCTACAAATACATTTTGTTTTCAAATAATGGTTCAAAATCACTGTACAACTCCTGGATACGCAATTGTTGACTGTGAAGTTCACAGATCACACAGACAGAGACAGAGCAGAAACCTATAGGGACACACACACATAGAGCACAGACAGAAGCAAGGAGAGAGAAAGAGAGGCTATGACAGAGAATAGGGACAGAGAAAGAGAGAAGGACAGAGACAGAACACAGACAGAGACTTGGACTGGGACAGACACAGAGACGGAGACGGAGCAGGCATAGACGTGTCTAGGAATCGCCAGGCAGCTGATCAAACAGAAGATTGCCTCTGTATGTATGTGTGGTGCACATATAAGTGGATGTGTCAGTGGATGATGGATGACCAGGGCAATGTGCTGCATCCCCGAAGTCTTATACAACCAGCCCAATCCCCCTTCCATCTGAGCCTGCCCCAGCTTCCTCATCTGTCAGGGAAAAGCCATTTTCTGTGCAGCAGTGCATGATGCTTAAGGTTATTCAATTTCTTTATCACAAAGCCGGAAATGGTCCTCCTAGTAAACTGTACACCAGTCCAAACATTGACCAGCTGCTTCATAACACACCTTTAATCAAGCTGTCATTGCTTTAACTCTCAGAATATATAATCACGGCATTGAATCAGATATTTGTCAATGAATTCATTAAAACCAAGACACCCCCATCACTATTCACACACACTGGGTATGACAGGAAGCAATGCAATGGGAGCCCATATTTACATGGCAGGCTGCCTGCTGTGTGTTGATCTGTGCAGGGTTAATATGAGATAGGTCATGTTTGGAAACTGTGCTGTGCCGGAGAAGCCACATACTGTGAGACAAAGACAGGGCCACCGTCATCATTAATCTTAGTCAGCGGGCAAGGCTGGCCCAATCTGCATGACCGGGGCAGTGACAAATGCCACTATTGGACTGGGGCATCGCATCTCCCCGGCTTCATTTCCCATTAATGTCACATCCATCATGGCCGGCCCTGTCTTGCCATGTCAGAGGAGATGAGACTGGTCATGGGTAAGAATTAATTGGAAGGACAAGAGTGAGGTGATTGGGTGTAAGCAAATCCTCAGCACAGCAGCAACTTAGACAAGGAGAAGGAAGGAAGATCCTCTCAAAAATACCTTTTTATTGTTTCTCATAGCTGGTGTTGGAAACAGAGGAAATCTCTTAAATACTATAATAGCTTAAGTGTTAATATTGTTACTATAAAGAGTTGTTAAGTAGCCTAATTAGGCTATTGCTTGTCTTCTAAATGGTGGCTCATCTTTGTGTGTGAGGATGGGTTTATTTCAGGCTGCACCCAGTGACACACCACTGCCCTCTTGTGGTATAGATTGTCTTGACAAACAAGAGTGATAAGGCTGTGTGTCCATCTACACTGGCAACAAGTGATAGCTCCAATGACTATCATAAATGCAGGAAATATTTATATTACAAGTATTGATATTGACTTGCATTTATTAAGTCCCTCCTTAAGCAGGAGAGGATTGAAAATGTTGGTTCAATCCTCAAATTATTACTAATAATGGAACTCTCATTTTCAATTAACTTAGTAAATGCAACCAAAATCACAACACCAACAGTGAGTAACTGTTGAAGGAGCAGTGTGCTCAACATGAAGTAGCTAACAAAATACATTTATTCACAATGTAAAATAAGAGTAAAACACGCAGTGACTAATTCACGCATATTTAGGTATATAATAGAATAGAATAGAATAGAAAAATACTTTATTCACCCCCCTGGAGGGAAATTCAAGTCGTCCAACAGCTTACAATTTTTCCCTGTTAAAAGGGGTTTCCCTGGAGTTTTTCCTCAGTGGATGTGAGTGTCTAAGGGCAGAGGATGTTGTTATGATGCCATGTAAAGCCCTTTGAGACAAACTGTTACGGGCTATACAAATAACATTGCCTTGCCTTACAATAACACATGACAAAAAAGATAAAACACACACAGAGCAATAATGATATAAATACAAAGTAAAGGTGTATAGCCTAACAAATGGCATTGTGCATCTTGATGGCAGCAGGAATGAAGGATTTCCTGGATCTTTCTGCTCTGCAGGTCAGGGAGATGAGCCTGTTACTGCGACAGGTGTGTGTGTCTGTGTGTACTACATGGGTGTGTGTTGACTGATTCAAAATGGTTGCTGTGGCCATATGGCCTAACATACTACAAGATGGTAATATACACAGCAGAAGACGATAGAATTTGTAATGTATGTGACATCCAAGAGGTGGAGAATGAAGTTCATTTTGTGTTCTACTGTCCTTCCTATGACTCCTTAAGACAAAAAATGTAGGTATTCAAATAACGAATTTGTGTGGTTAGACGATGCTGAGAAGCTAAAACATCTTTTTTTCAGTTGAATATATTTGCATTTTCTTTATTTCTTGAAAAGGCTTGGGCTATGAGACGAAGGGCGATATATAGTTGAATACTGAAAGTGATCTTAAATTGTTTATTTAGGCTATGTCACACCTGTGTGGCAGGTAACACCAACAGGAAGGACTGTCTAGTCTTTTTTTGTGTATTTGTCATTAAATGTGTCTTGTAATCCCATGGGATGGGCCACAGTGGTGGCATGACACGAAAATAAAAAATGCATTCATTCATTCATTCATTCATTCATTCATTCATTCATTCATAGATTCATTCAGAATGACAAGGACAACAGTGTACTTTTTAATATCAGCATAGACAGAAAGAAAAATTTGATAAATAATAAAAAAATCTGTTGAAAGTGACAAGAAGCATGCTGTCTTTTAATTTACTTTTTTTTTTTTTTTAATGCGTTCGCAAAAGCAGTGTTGTGGTTTAACGTTTCAACAAATTATGTATTCATCTTCTGAAACATCTACAAATATTATATTTAAAGACCAAAATTTGTCCTCCAAAAATATTTATCATATTTTGAAGGTGTACAGTGACTGGCTGATTATCTTATGAGGCGGGTAGCAGGCTGCTAATATAGCTGCCAGTTCTTCCCCAGTAGAATGTACCTCACATCCAGACATCCAACAGATTATAGTCTCTCTCTTCCTCTCCAACTCAACCAGTCAAGGCAGATAATCACCCAACATGAGTCTGGTTCTGCTCAAGGTTTCTGCCTCTTAAAAGAAGTTTTTCCTCACCACTGTTGCCATGTGCACTTGCTCTTTGTCGGATCTGTTGGGTCTATGAACTGAGTGAATTTATAGTGCCATTTCTAGTGAACTCATGTAGTGAATTGGCACTATGTAAATAAAACTGACTTGACTTGAGATTTTGTTTACAATAATAAAAAAATAAATTCACGCAATCTCCCTCTACAAAATGCCCCTGGGAAATGACAAGCCCCAGAGCCATAACTGGCTGCAGCTCCATCTTTATGGAACGATGCAAATGATGACAAATTCCTTCATCCCTCATCATGTGTGTGCAGAAAATTGGTGTAACACACAGGGATGGGCACGTCTTTGCACTTAGCTAAGGGGCTGAGCTGCCTGATTAAATCATCCAGAAGTAGTCTGTTCTCAGACTTCTGTCAGACTGCTCAGCGCTCTCTTCTGGCCAGGGTCTCCATTCACTTACAGCTAGAATCTTTACTGCTTTCATTACTCCCATTCATCATAGGATGAGCTTGTCAATTCTACTCAAAATGTACATGTCAGTGCCAGGCAGAGGACTGTGCATTGTATATTATATTTCCATGGCTAGAATACTGTCTCATGGAAAGTATCACCTTTCTGTCCCCAACATGAAAATATCACTTGGGTAATCCCAGCTCCTCCACTCAGTAGTCTCAGGATGTATCCTTGTTTATCAAGAGTCATAATTATTTATGAGAAATTTTGTTATAGCCCACTCACATACTATCTAATAATGGCTAAAAAAATGTTTTCAAAATCGGGCTAAAATCGTACAGTGTATGCCCGGCTTCATTGACTACCAATCAAAAGTAGGAGCTGATTTTTTGTCCCATGTTTCTAGCTCACAATTAAATCTTCAATTCCTCTGCATTTCCAATATGTCTACTGCTTTCAGACTTTTAACACATTTACATTTTTTACACTTATCCAAAACAATTCAGGAATTTTCCCACCATGTCATGTCATTCAGCCTCCTGCTTGCATGTTCTACTTTTACCCTTCAGATATTGCTTCATCTACATATATTAGTAATGGTTCAATAATGTTTTTCAGCTCTCAGTTTTCAAGAGATTTGAGTAGTTTACAACTTTTACATTTCTTCATAACTAATCTTCAATAATTCAAGTAATTTCCAGCCATTTCATACAAAATCAGCCCTTTTCTTACATGCTTTTAATCTATTCTCAACCATTGCTTCAGCCATGTTAGTGCTGGTTTATCAGTTTTCCTTCCTGTCAGGTTTGCTGCAGATATCAACTCTTCAACTGTTAAATTTAAACATGCAGGATTTCTGCCTTTTCTTCTACCTTTTTAACTTTTCTACTGCTTTTCACCCTTAGAAAGGCATTCATCTCTCAGCCTTTTAAGTTATATGTTTCAGCTTTAGCGTCAGCCCTTTTCAAGATTTCTTCAGCAGTTTCTTCAGCTAATTCATCATTGTTTCAATATTTTTTTCAGCTCATTCAGCATTGCTTCGGCAATGGCATTCAGCTGCTTTCAGCATTCACACCATTTTCATTCTTGGAAATACTTTTTCTAGTTATAATTACATGCATTATTTGAAGTTGTATGCATTTTCCATGCATACATTTGGTTGTGCTCTCTGAAATCTAGCATACAACTTTGTCTACACAAGAAGGAATTACTTTTTCTACTCATTCTTGTGCCTTGTGATAAACGATGGATCTGACAGACCTTGGTTTCCCATCAGTAAATCTGTCATCAGCTACACTTGATATGGAGCTGCTGCTATGTGTTTTTGCTGCCTGGGTGCCATCTGGTGGTCAAAAGCTGAACAGAGCTGATATCATGGAGGAGTGTAATACTGTCACAAATTCACTGCTCAAAACACTGGTCCAATCTTATTTAATTGGTTCAACAAGATGAGTAGGAACATTGTAAGTAGGTCAATACATCAGAGACATTTACATCATATATGATAACTGCAGCTAAATCAACAAACAAAACATGCAGGTGATGTTTGGTTAGAATGAATGAATCCCCTCTGGTCCAAACTTCAGGGGACAAATACAACATTCACTGTTAAATGGTCAAACACATACAACAATCAACAAATACAAAGACCGGCTTCACTCAGATTGGTCATTGAGAAAATTACTCACTTTATCTGACCCACATGACCTGCCACCTTCACTCTGCTCACACACCAGACTAGACACAAACAGAGAAAACACACACAGACCGGACAACACAACAGTAGACAGAACATAAAATGACAGATTGATGCTCAGGACATAACCCGAACCACACACAGGTTTGACAACATGATACTTTACTGTACACTGGACTCTATACTGGACACATACACACATATCACAGAAATAAGCACCACAAGTGGTGATGACAAACGTCAGAATCAAATTAGACATGTAGTGAAAATAAATGTAATGAAATCCTGCAGGGATAGTTTTCCAGAACCATTCCCTCTGAGCAGTAGCCTACCACCTGTCACTTATATCTAAGTGAGGCTGTCACAGGAAGATATGCAGTGGCTTCAAAATAAAGCTCAAAACACAATAACTTGGGCTTGTTCTCTTCATACAGCAGTATTCATCTGAAACAGACGCAATGGCAGAGGATCATCAGGTGGCAGGGCAGAGGAGTCTCCAACAGATGAAGAGTAAAATCAATGGGTTTTAAAAGAAGCAGTTTAGTACCAATCTATGCCAGAGACTCTTTTATAGTCATCTCCTCTGAATCATCTGGGCTCATACCACCAGACTGTGTTAGTGTTGAGTTACAGGATTCTTCATCCTCATCCTCCAACAGACTCTACTTCGAATACTTCAGGGCCAGCTGATTGGGGAAATATACATACACATTCAGATATGCAACATTATTAATATGCTTATTGATAATTTCACCTATAAAAGGGGTGTTGGTTATATATAGTTGTGTATTTATGTCACCTTGTGGGCGCCGTCTGCAAACTGCTGAGCTTTGCGCATCAGCTCCACAGTCTTGTCCTCAGCATGAGTCAGTCTGTCTCCACGCTCCCCCAGAGCCACATTCACCCTTTGGACAACATTACTCACAGCGCTCCCTGTGAAATGCTGACCTATTCATATACACAAAAAAGTATAATATTTACATGGGAATGTATGAGAAACATAGATCAGCATTAATGCTCTAGGGATAGGTCAACATCCACAGTGGTCCCACATGTACTCATTTACTGAGACACTGATGACAAGTCACAAACACAGAGAGATGTCACCCATCCAAGTGTCAAAGTGATTGGATGAAGCATGATACCGTAGTCAGCTGTCGGATCAATGACACCACACGCAACAGGTCGACTGAGGTTAAGCTTGAAAGTGTTGTTGGACTTGGTGCTTGGCTGCAGCCTGGCACATCTCCCATGCGTTACACTGCCCTTGTCAGTGGGTTCAATGGGGCGCCGCGCTCCCTCTCTCTGTCTCAGGGCCCTCAGCTTCATAAAGACCGGCTATTGTATCCACCTCCCCGAAATACACAAAGTGTCCTCTCACTGGACCGCTACGCCACAGAGAGGCCTTTCTGCTACAGCAGAGAGGTGCACCACAGTGAGGAGGACAATAGACAAAAAGACAGAGACGAAAATCACACACAAGCCCAGGATCATGTGACCTGACCAGACATGGTTTCTGGCAGGGAAGGTGAGAAGAAAACCTGAGACAGGAAGTCTAATGATTCAATATGCTTGAGAAGGTGTAAGTAGAGCTTGTCCTCCTCTCTCTCTGATCTCTCTCCTGACTAAATACTTTTCACAGTTTGACTGACTGACTGATTGATTGATTGATTGATTGATTGATTGATTGATTGATTGATTGATTGACTGACTGATTGACACTGATATTGTGCTGATGAATATTAATTTGCATAGAAAAATCACATCAGCTGACCATCAGTTTATCCAGCACTGGGAATGAAAAACAACAGTGACAAAGTTACAGAGTTGATGATGTGTTCAGGGACCAATGCCAGCAAGGCTTTGACCTGTTGGAACCATTAGGAAGCAAATTCATATATCAACATTCACACTCCTTTGAGTTGCATTAAGAAGGGGGTCTTTTCACAAGCAGCACAGACATGAACCTCAAACTATTTCAGAGAGCACATTGTTGTGACAGAAACAGTTGATTTACAGTATTTTAGAATCAAAGCTTAGGTCTCTCTCTACTGAGTGGTGGGGAAACAGAGCCCACCTCCACAACCCATTGCCCATGAATGTTTCCTGCTTTCCCCCACGTGCAGCAGTGATGGTGATACTTGGTACCTTACTAATCACACAGGCCAGGGTCATGTCTTTCAACAAAGTTATGACAAGAAGCTGAGGCATTGTATAGCTTCCTGTCCCAGTGAATCTCTCAAAAGTTTAAAATAGACAGTATAACATTTTAAGTGTATGTTTCCAGGGTGACCTGATGGGCCGATATCATACAGGTGTATGTACTCCATCAAATGAGGGGAGTCTCAGAGTTTTGATTCCAAGCAGTTGTAGCCATTGTTTCCAACACCAATGTACAAGACTTCAGCCACATTATTAAAACTGGGCAACATGTGAAAGAGCGCAGAGGCCACAGTGGGTCAAAAAACCCTTAATCCTATATTTCCCAACAGTTTAGTTTAATCCAGCCTCACAATTACATCACTGGCTATCATCCCTGATTTTACTAGGAAACATGATCAGCAAACATACCTGTTGGGCGCCGTTGGTTTGCAACTATCATCTTCCTCATACGATTCAAGAAGGCCTTGCAGCGATAGATCACCAGATTCATGGTGCGGGCATCTGAAAAAAAGATAGTTTGTTACAAGTACATTCACACATGCACTAAACATTAGTCGTGAACACCAGTTATAAGTACCTGCTGTGAGTTTGGACTGACAGTTAATGAATTCTGTCTGTTTCGGAGGAACGTAGCTCTTCCGTCGGGCCTGCAGGGTTCTGGATCCAGGGCCTGGTGAGGAGGCACTGGGACCAGCTCCAGCATCACGGTGAGCACCATGACTCAGCCTCCCCTGGGGGCTCTGCTTCACCAGCTTTCCAGCCTTGTCCAGAGGCCCGGCTTTACCACCCCAGTAGGTCTGGCAGGCATGGTACAGAATATGGATAAAGATACACTTCTCCGCCGATGAGCTGGCCACCCACTGATCCACAGAATTATCAAACACCAGATCAAACTCGGGGCAGTCCTGGAAGGGCAGGGCACAAGAGGGCAGAGTGTACAGACATACTGACATGACAGCAACACATCATTTTTATAGATTTGTCAGCTTTCATGATGCCAATCTCCAATGCTGCCACATCCCAAAGGTGTTCTACTCGATTCAGGTCTGGATTGGACAGGCTAATGACGTTCACTTCACTCATTGTTGGTGAAACCAGTCTGTGATGTGAAGCATTAGTCTGATGGATCGAGCTGTTATAAGATGATAAACTGTATCCATGAACATGGTCAGCAACAATATTCAGACTATACAGACCATGATTGATTGGTATTAAGCAGACATTCCCACACCATAATACCACCAGCACTAGCCTAAACTGTTAACACAAGTGAGGTTGAGTCAAATCCGGAATCTGTCAGACCAGGCCTTCAAAGGTTGGTGAATCTGTATCCACTACAGCCTCTTTTTGACAGGAAGTGGAACCTGACATGGTCGGCACAGTTGATGAGTGACCACAGCCTTTCTGTCAGCTCCAACCAGTCTGTCCATTCTCCTCTGTCACAGTCAAATCACATTGTCCCTCATTTTCTGAAGCTCTTCACCTAGATCTTATACACTGCTGTTTACAGACTGCAGCCACAGGAGCAAGCACACATGTAGTCCTAATCAAGTGCTTGCAAGGTGTAGCTATGTGGATTCATAAATGTGCTGCTCACCTTGTTGGGATTGATGCCGTTCACCTGTTTGAGCTTTTCCACTGTCCACTGAGACCTCTTAGTAAAGGAGGAGGAGCCACCAAACTGCTTTACTTTTGTAACAAGGAGCTGATGTGGTCTGGTGTTGGTCACTGTATAAAGAGATCATATACGAAAACTAGATTACTTTACTAGAAACCTTCATGTATTTCTGAAATAAACAATTTAACCAAATTTTATAAGCAATTTTCAAGTCACAATGAAACAATCTGAAAATGAAACCAGCATTTGACATTTAGGTCTTACACTGGGGACTATTCTCCGACTAACCCTGAACTCTGAGTGGAGGGTTCTAGAACTGAGCTTTCAGTGCCAGAACAGCTGATTTCTTAACTTCATGAAAAGCCATTTTCAGTTGAGCTCCAAGGGAATTTCAATTTCAATTCAATAAGCATCAAGGTTGTTGAAGCTGAGTTTTAATTTTCAAATGTCTACATGTGAAAAATCTTGTTCAACAGCATCGGTGATTTGTAGTAAATTAATATACAGTAACTGAAACAGATTCAGACTATCTGCAGGGTTCATTCAAATGCTCACTTTCAAACTACATCCAGTACATATTAGCCTACTATATATTCAAATGTTTTAGGTGTTTTCAGCTGCACTTGGGTCACCTTTGCTCAGAAACATCAGATCTACAGAAAGATACTGGGGGGCATTTGCTCTCAGGACTTTCTGGTTTAGATTTTGCTTAGGAATTTACCATGTGATGATCCTATATATCGTAGCCACCTTACTTTGACCTATGATACTTTTCAGCAGAAAAGATTGTGTCATTAAAAGCTAGCACCACTGTCTACTATAAAACTTGCAGCAACCATCTACTAACGGACGTCCTTGTTCCACTCATCAGCAGTGACCAGTGAGTTAGCAGTAGCATAATAGGTTTTCCACCAGTGAAACAAAACTGTGTTTCACCAGCTACAGTCTAAGAGAGTGGAGTGTCTGTCAGTCTGTGGGTAGACTCCTGCCGCAGCCTCCTGTACAGTAATTTAGCTGGGTCTATCCAGTCAGCAGTGACTGAACCTTCAAATCAAAACACCTAGCCTACTCTTGTAGATAACTATCAGCATTGTCCAAACCAACACTCAATATGAAATAAACTAAGTGACGTCGGTTGTTAGCACACAAAAGATAGCATTGTGGGTGAAGAATAATGCCAAGCAAACAAGCACTTGAAAAAAGTGTTCAAGTGAGAGAAAGATATGAAGTAGCCTACAATGGCGAGGATTCGTACAATAAAATCAAAGTTCAAACAGAAGGCTGATTAGTAAAAATTGTGACTGTAATATGATTTTTTTTAGTTTAGATAAAGCTCATAATCTGGGTTAACAAGACCTTTTCACAATGGTCACCACATACAGGCCTGTTCCATATACATGTGAGTCTGTGAGTCCTTCAACAATGTTCCCCAGATACATGGTCTATCTATGCGGTCAGATTGTACCTGACACACAGATGAATGTGACATAGTCTCCTTTGGCTCCAGTCAGGAAGGACATCCTCTTCCTCTTCCTCCTCTGCACCTCCACTGCCACCAGCAGCCGCTCATTACAAGGGACAAAGACCTCTTTGTTGATGGCAGACTGAATGTTCATTGTGGTCCTGAGACCTACAGGTGATGGATAGACACGACTGTGCTTGTTAAGACAGTGAACCAATGTCCATTGAGCATGGATGTGCAGCGCTCTGCGCATTATCTGAGGGTTCAAACAACATTACATTGTAATTACATTATCATTGTATGTATATAGTGCCATGAGACAGCTATTGATATGATTTTTCGTTTTTTGAATTCCCATGGCATTTTCTGGTAAAGTCTCAGAAAATAAATCTTCCCTTATTTGATCATTTATTAATGGAGTCATTTCGTCAAACACAGACACCAATGTTACTCCACTATGAGTTTGAGCTGCTGTTTGGAATGAAAGCTCTTGATGTTTGGTGACAAATACATATCTATCTACACAGTATGCTGACCACAGCAGCTGACATGAATGTTACAGTAAATACAAGTGAAATCAAAGCTCAATCAATGTCTTTGATCTGGTCACTTAGTCATACAACCTTAAGTTTATAAAAATGGGGATTTTAACAGCAAAGCAGCTGCAGAATGTTACTGCTGGTTAACACGTCCCCTTAGTGGACCATGTTTCAGTAGTACTGTATTGTGAGGCCAGAGAAAAGGACAGAAGAAAAGATAAATTAACTTGATTTATCTTTTCTTAAGTACTGAAACCAGCTGAAGCTATAGGTTGATGTTGTCCCGACCGATAAAATGGCTAGACGTAGTCCTTTTTAGCCTTGGTAGAGGATTTACAGCTAATGCTATCACAGTTTAAATCAACCAAAAACTTTTCATTTCCAGTGCATGATTGTGGGTTTGAGATAAGCCTACCTGGTCTTGTCATCTTCTCCACCCAAATGCTGGACTCTTCACTCCCACAGTTTCTAGTACGGCGAGATTGTCTCCATAGGTCACACATAAAATAAATAGTAGTACCAGTGTAATTTATACCCAGGCAGACCCAGCAGAGAGCCTTGCTCTGAAGGCACAAATTAACCACAGTCCATCCTATTTCAAGAGGCTGACAGGCACGTGGTGAGATGCTGAATGTCAGAGAACAGTCACCAGCTGTCTTTTGGACACACACACACACACACGCCCTGGTGGTGAATGTGTATTATTCTTCTACAGAGACCCACATTTCTTACAAATGCTATATTATGGAATTATAAAAACAACAACAACAAAAACTAAAAAGAAACAGAAAAAACTGTTGTTCAAAAATGGCTATTTTTTATCTTCTTATGTCTTGTCAGTCAACGTCATTCAATCTGTCATTTAGAATTTGTGTCACTGGGGATGGATAAGAAATCAGGAAATCACATGACTGACTCTGTGTTCAATGACAGATGATGAGAGACAGATTTGATTTGATTCAGAAATGAACTTTTTCTAGGAGTGTGGTGAATGCTGTAACTCCACAGCAATGTGCAAGCTTGAATGATACTAGGAACAATTTAATTCAGTCTGCTGCCTGTGACTACTACTGTCATGTTTTATCAGTCTTCACTTCCTGTCACTGTAGTGAGCACATACACTGCCCGTCCAAAAAAAAAGTCACACACTCCAATATTTCGTTGGACTGCCTTTAGCTGTGATTACGGCATGCATTTGCTGTGGCATGATTTCAATAAGCTTCTGCAATGTCACAATATTTATTTCCATCCAGAGTTGCATTCATTTTTCAAAGATTCTCAGTGGGGTTCAGGTCTGGACTCTGTGGTCACATTGGACCATGTTTCTTCCTTGAAGATGTTTCCCCAACTCTCCTTCCAGTTTTTAATAATGCGTTGGACAGTTCTTAACCCAATTTTAGTAGGCTAGTCTCAGCAATCTCCTTCTATGTTTTATTTGCTTGATGCATGTCAATAAGTTGACCCTTCTGAAACAGATTAATGCTGAGCTCAGACACCATTGTTATAGTACTGCTTCATAAAGGAGCCTCCAGGGTGAATCAGTGATCAGACTGAATGAACGAGGACCAGAAGTGGCTTTGTGGAGGCACAAATCTCATTTATTTTAATGAAAAACCAAAGTCCTTTGAAGGTAAAGCACCACATCATTCAAGAAAGAATATAACAGAGTGGAAAAGAAGCATGGCAAACAACTGACAGTGCAAAACACACACACATAAAGGAACAGGAAAACAACAACAGAATGGCACCGTGTAAAGTAAACAGGACACTGTCATGTCAGTCACTTTTCAAATGGTTGACTGCCAAACACATGCTGCATCAAAGAGGACCCAACAGGACCACCTCAGTCCTCTCCAGACCACCCTTTATGTTGTAGAGATATGGCACAGGTGATGGTGGGCCTGAGGTGGTCCAGTCTACCAGGACACAGAAACCAGGGCAGGACCAGGTCGAAGTATCAGTTATTCTAGTGGTTTGTAATGAAATTTTTTAGTACCTTCCATCTACCTTCTTGTGCACTTTCACATGAGCAGTCATTACTGACATTTTCTGTTTCATTTTCACACAGTTATCATTCACCCAACAGTACAAATCAGAGCAAATCTGTTGATGGGTCATCAAACCATGTGGAGGATGCAAACATCACATATCTGACCTCACACACACACACACACATTTGTACCTCAGTGTCATTATTGCAAAATCTTTGATAACGCACGTATATGAGATCATGCTGGTTCATCATGATTCACCTGATATTTAACTTCTTTTAAGTGTAAAAAAAACCATGAAAGACAGGAAAAGACATGACAGAAAACAAAAGAGACTTTTACAGTACCAGTAAATGAAAAATGAGATGAGCTGCAGCTGTGAAGCAGCTGCCGGTCGGATCAGAGGAGCAGCCCTGGAATCAAAAACCACTTTGAGATGATAGTTAAGGCTGCTCCTCGTCTGCAGAAATGTGACCGTCTCTGTGTCTCACGGCTCTACCTCTTAAAGACTCACATCAACTGAAGGAGAACATGAGGGTGAACAGATTCAGTCATGGCAGGTGTGAAGGGAGCTCCATGTCTCAGTCACAATAAAACAAAGCCCATCTATATATACTGTACATCGCACATATCCACATCATGCTTTGTCTGAGTCAAAGCATGTTTTTAGTGCCTTCAAAAGTAAATGTGAAACAATGGTTCTCTGGTGGCAGCTTGCTGTCATGGAGATGCCCCACAACCACAGGCTGTTGGCAGCTCAAACAAAACACCACAACACAACCACACGGGTTGAGATGGGAGTATCGGCTCCATGAGGTGATGTGGCTCTGGACAGGAAGTGACCACTTGCTTAACCCTCCTGTTGTCCACCTGGGTCAAGGAAGGAAGGCAGGAGAAAGGGAAAGAAGGAAGGAGGGAGGGAAGGGAAAAAGGAAGGAAAGATAGAGGGATGGAGGGAACAGATTGGGTCAAAAAGGAAGGAAGGAAGGAAGGAAGGAAGGAAGGAAGGAAGGAAGGAAGGAAGGAAGGAAGGAAGGAAGGAAGGAAGGAAGGAAGGGGAAAAGGATTGTGGAAAGAAGGAAGGAAAGATAGATGGAGGGAGAGAACAGATTCGTCCAAGGAAGGAAGAAGGGAAAGAAGAGAGAAAAAGAATGAAGGGAAGAAGGAAGGAAGGAAAGAAAGATGGAGGGTCAATTGGATCAAAAGAGGAAGGAAGAAGAAGTAACGACGAGGGGAAGGAAGGAAGGAAGGAAGGAAGGAAGGGAAAAAGGATTGTGGAAAGAAGGAAGAGAGAAAGGAAGGAAAGAAGGAAGGATGGAGGAAGGGAACAGATTGGGTCAATTTGACCCAGAAGGACAACAGGAGGGTTAAGTGACCTCTGTATTGCAAATGTCTAGTAGCTTATTAATAAAAACTGTAATGCTACAGCCACAGCCTGGAGTGATAAATAAGCTTACATGCATCTGAAAAGTGATGTGGGTAATTAGGGAACAGCAGTACATGCACTGCAGTAACCAGGTGTGGGTACGGCTCCACAGCGCTGAGCTGAGAGCGTGGTGATCACATGACTGATCTGACTTCATGCTACTTTAACTCAGAGATCAACTTTTTCTGCAGAGCCATTATACAGTAGCAGGGGCACGGAACCAAACATTTTGTGAGGGATCTTTAAAAATGTTTAAAATAATTTAAAATCCTTGTAGCAATGAAGAAATGAAACTGCCTGACATTTAATATTGAGAATTCCATCCTTGGTGACAGTCACAGGACCAATCATTTCATTCAGGCCGAATGCATACCTGTCTGTCAACAGTGTACCTCTGGCTTACCTGTGAGTAGTAAGAAGTAAGAACAAGAAGAAGCAGAAGAGGGAGAAGTAGAAGAAAAGGAGGAAGGAGAAGAAGAAAAACAACAAGAATAAATGGTCTGCTTGAAGAATTTCAGTCATTAATTTAGAGTTCATCATAGCACAGAAACAGCTCTGGTTATGGTGACTAATGATCTCCTCAGAAAGGGCTTGCTTCTGTATTTCCTCTTAGCACTGTAGCAAACCTCAAAAGTGTCTAAAAATAGAAACCTGCAGATGACCAGCAATTTTCTACTTCTTAACTCAGACAAAACTGGAGTTATTGTAGTTGACATTAAATACCTAAGACATTATTCTGATGATATACTCACTCTGGATGACATTACCATGGCGTCCAGTGCTACATTCAGAAACCTTGGTATCATTTTTGACATGAAACAAGTCTCTAGAACAACCTTCCACCTGCACACCATTGAGGATTATGAATGACTAGCCAATGCATTTGTAGTAATAGTGTAAGGCTCATTCATGTTTTCAGGGAGCGCCTAGTATAACAGTATGACCTACACCAGCTGGAAGAATCCCCCCAGCCTCCTCTACAGAATGAGTGACACGACCATCACATGTAACGTGTATGATCTCACATAGTCACATACAGACGTCATCCTCAGCAGGATCCCTGACACAGGTGAACACAGCAGCGACCACATGACAGGTTCTCTGAGATCTGAGCTCAGGCAAAGACCACTTGGAGGTTACAGTGTGTAAACTAGGAGGAGTTTAGGTGTTGTGTGGTGTGTATGTGCTCATGTATGTATGTATTGGGTCAATTCAATGTCACTTCTTTTATTTATAACAGTTGGTTTAGTTGGCTTTTTATCCAGTGCTGCATGATGTCAAATCAACCTTCAGTCTCCTGTTCGGTTACTGCCAGAGCTGTGGGCACTCGCCTCAAACAGTGACAACAAATGACCCTCAATCATTAACATCTGCATTATAGTAATAATAAGTTAACCTACAATACATCTTGATAAAAAACATGTAAACACGGTGTGCAGCTCCAAGAACTGAGCTTCAGCTTGTATTTCAGAAGGCGGAAAAGTGAATTGACCCCAGCTCTGGTGTTGATGCCCCCGCTGATGTTACGAGACATCTGGCTTGTCTTCCACAGGCTCAGCTGGCTCTTGGGGTCTGTACATGAAGGTAAGGAGGAAAAGAGCCACGTCGTAAGAGCACCAATAGGCTGTGTGTGAGGTCACAGCTGACCAGTATCGGCTCTCCACCAAACCCTCCCTCAGCTCAAAGTCGATGCGTCTCTCCAGCTCCACTACAGCAGAGAGAAAGACAAAAACATTCAAATGTTTGAAATTTCAATTCACTCCTGAATTTTCAATCATTATCATGAAAGAGTGCTCTGAACAGGAATCACTGGCCTTCGTATTGTTTCCGGGTCAGATATGGGCTGCCAACAATTTTGAGATTTTCAAGTGGGCCATGAAGTGGAAAAGGTCGGAAACTTCTGTTCTAGCCTGGTAAACAACTGGTTAACTAGCTATTTAGCAGAGGTAAAAAAAAATACAAATAGCTCAGTTTAAAACAATTTATGATAATTATTAATATTATTACTACATATTTCCCACATTATTGGTATAATGCTCTATTATTAATCTGGTCAGGTGAAGTCTGCACCAAAGAAGTCCAAACAAATCCACATGATACACAGGTCTCCTTCAACTGTGGATATGGGCATTAATCCCTCATGTGTGAACCCAGCAAACAGTAATGTACTGTAACCTGAGCACCTTCCTTCATCAGAACCTCACACCCAGATTGTAAGAATTTTTTTTTTACCTATACAACTTTGATCTAATTTGCCATTTGTGTCAGTGCATTTACACATACCCCTATAAAACATATCTTTTTAAACAACTATGTCTTCAAGGAAAGTACTAGCCTATTCCATCAAGGATGCTCTTTTGGACCCAAGATGACATTTCTGAGTGTTTTTCCATTTCCATGACACAGGAGTACAACCACCAGAGACCAGTGAAGACTTTAAGCTACGAACAACGAGATCTTTGGAGCCCCTGTCCCCCACAGCACCTAAGTCCATCAGAGCCCACTACTTACACGAGGTGCTGTCCATGATGGCTGAAGTGGACTGGGACATTGTGGGCTCCACCTCCTTCCTCTCATCCTCTGTCTGTTTATCCTTCCTCTCGCTGTCTGTCACAGCCCCTCCTTCCTCTCCTGACGATGTATTTTCCACTTCAGAGGCTCCACCCTCACAGTCAGACGGCTCCTCCTCTACTCCAACCGCCTGGCTGCTGGAGCGCGAAAAGCGGGAAAAGAAGATTCCTCCTATCCCTTTCCCAAGACTTGCAGCACCTGTGGGGCAAGAGATTCATCATCAGATAACTGATTCATTTAAACAGACTTTAATTCGTTGAATTCATTCCTCATCAGAACCAAACATGAGTGAGCTCCACACCATCCTGAGGTTCATAGCAACCCTGTCCTCTGCTGCTGGGTTTGCCATACCATATCTATTCATACTCACCAGTGATGACACAATGCATTGAATATACCCTGGGTTATCTTTGCAGCAAGGTTAGAGCTGTCAGGGAGTGGTAGGGCGTCATGTGGACAAGGCCTATGCCTGGTGTAGTTTGGTTTGTACATGCTGTCACATGTTGAAGAGAGAGATGAGGGAACACAGCCAAGATACTTTTTGTTTACCTCAATGAAATGTCTAGACTATGATACACTTGCACAAAGACAAAGACTCTGCAGACCCCCAAATCCCCAAAAGACACTGCAGTAGAAACACTTGACTATTTGAACAATTCAATGTTCACTGGTTGCATGGTCTTTACATAAAAAAACATATATATATAGGAAATTTGCACATTTTAAGACCATGGATGTTCTACTTTGTGACACTGTCCATTTTGACAGTTTCATCTCAGTTGTCAGTTTTTGAAACAGACACCACAGTCTACTGAATAATAATAAAATATTGTGCCCAAATACTTTTCACCTTCTCAGGAACATTTTTCCTCTTCACGTTACACATACATCATGATATATTATAGATCAAATTGCAAATGCAATGAATAGAGTATCTCAGATTCACAGTATCATGATACCATCGTTATCATAAAACAAAACTGTATTGTAGTGGGAAGTAGGCTACACTAGAATCCTGTATGCTGTGATTATTCTTGCTTCACTAAATGCTGCAAAGCGTCCTCCTTTCTGTCATCTGTTTACGTCCTCCACTCTAACTGAAACATCACAAGCTACAACACTACAGCGTCCCACAGTGGTCGGAAGACGCCACCGCCCATCTCCAAGGCTCCCCTGCATCATGCACTGACTGGAGTATTTTTGATGGATTTTTAAAGGGGCACGGAGGATACGGCGGCCTGCCTGATGCACCGCCTCCTTCAGCTCAGCGGCCCCTTCTGTCTGATCCACCTCCATCCATAACTTCTTTAGTGACTGCAAGCGGTGCGGGTGGACACAACCACAACTAACAGCTGGACTGGAGCACCACAGTGTTGTATGCTAAGCCCGTTCCTCTACACCAATGATAGGCCATCACCCATTACCATACCTCAAATACGTCAGATGACACGGCCATCCCTGCTCCACTTGCAGACAACAACTCTGTCCTGGACTACCACAACACCATTCCACACTTCACTCAGTGCTGTGAGGATAACTATCTCCATCTCAATGTCACGAACACAAAGGCATAATAATTAGTCCCCCCTCATCTCAGCAATCCATCCTCATCGGAAACAGTCGACAGTTTTAAATATCTTGGGGTAACACTGGTGTGCTGATTTGAAAGTGAGTTGATTGTCCAGTGACATTCAGAATAAGAGCCATCAAAGATTGTCAGCCATCCACAAACCGAAGGGACTCTATGTTGCCTCCCCATCTCCTCCTTCTGCTGTATCAAAGCATGATCCTATCCATCCTCACCTGCTACTTCAACATGTTATCTGTTAAAAATAAGGCCAAACCCACACACGCATAACCACCTTCTCCCCACACCAAACCTTACAGATCTAAACAACAGAACAGGACATCACACGGGACATGATTTGTTTGTCTGTGTCTTAATGTGTGTTTCGTTCTGTTCGGTTAAAAAAGATTTTCCCCAAGGGGACAATAAAGACTAAATATACATCTAATTATGTGAAGCAGTTTGTGTTATGATCCACTAGAGGGTACTCTATCATTTTTTTATGCTCTTAGGGGTGGCAGTCTTCTAAGGTGCATAGACTTGAGGTTTGTTTGAATTTATGTGTTATTGGGCAGTGCCTGGTTAGAACTTTGTCCAACTCAAACAGGCACTGAACAATGTCACACATTGTTGATATTGATATTTAAGGGATAGTTTGGGTTAGTTTTTAAACTAGGATTGTGCAAGATTATGTATGTCATGAATTTTCAGTACATTTCCTACATTAGATCAATGTATGATCAAAGATCAAAGTATGGATCCAGTCAGGAGATCTGAATGGGGGCACCAGCAGACTAGCAGAGCTATAGATATACTCAGTGTGGACTTAGTACAGTTTGTTAGTGTAAAAAAAGTAAACGGTTTTATAGCTTTCTGCTGGAAATGAAAACTAAAGCATGGATGTCCATATGCAAGAGCAGGATTGGACTTTTTACAGATTACTAGGGATTCGTCATTTGATAACACTTGACGCAAAAGTACATGTCAATTTTTGTGGCAATTCAATGAAAACTTGGATTTCCGTGGATGTGATGAAAGAGTTTCATCTCAAGTCATTTATTGTGATTTTTATAAGTCTGGCAGGTGGGGTGATAAGGAATTTAGATATTTTTTGTGAATCCCGCCCCTCTAATAGTTAGCAATTTCTTTTGTTAGACTGAATAATGATGATAATGATCCTGACATTCTCTGGATGACTTTATGTCAGCATTCATTGTCTGTAAAATGATGTAGACTATGTTTCTAAATTTGGATAACAAGAACAAAAACTGCCTTGACCTCTACTTGGCACGCATGGAACACTGTTTTTATTCTATGGGTTATTCTATGGTCCGATAGTTGTTGTTTTTTTGTGTGCTGCATTTACCACCCACTAGAGAGCTGCCCTGTCTGCCACTGACCAGTCGCCATCCCAGTCCAATCATGATTCAGGATGTTAATATGCTTTCCAGTGTGCAGCAATAGAAAGACTCCAGTATTCAATGACAGATTCTGGCGGAATTAAAGCTAGTTTCTTTTTATTTGAGGGCATCACTGCACCCAGTGTGCAAGGAAGTGATGTGACACTCTCAAAGATCAAAGGTCAAAATTGATCATGAACATATAAACAGAAGGCAGAAAGCTGTTACTCTTTTTAAAACAGTGACACAGGTGGATGTACTTGGTCTTAATAAAAAGCACAAGATTTTTAGTTTACCCTGAAAACGTATTCCTATTAAGCCCACTGCATGAGCAGATCTGATGAGTGTGCAAAGTTTCATTAATTTATAAGCACATTAAGGCCATCAAAAATGTGATGCATTTATGCTATGAACTAGACGCCGCCACATCTTAAACTCACAGACATTAGGAAATAATTAAAGATTTCAAGGTGTTGTCACGCATTATTCACCAGGCTCAACAGGTATGCAATGTGCTGTCAGGTTTTGAACATGTTTAAAAAAGCCATTCACTTGTCCTAAGAAGAAATCTAAGACAGGGTCCCCGCACCATCGTGTACTCGGGGCCCTAAAGAACTAGTAGCAGAAGAAGAAGAAGAAGATGGAAAAGAAGAAAAATTCGAAATACATATAGGGTCCTCACACTTTCAGTACGTTCATGAGAGGACCTATAGAGTTTATAAAGATTGACTCACTGTTGCCAGACTCTAGTGGTCATTAGAGGGACTGCAGGTTTTGCCACTCGAGTATTGGCTTCATTTTTCAGCCTGGACGTTGATAGTTGGTCATAGTTCAAGCTGGTAGAGAGGTTATAGAGTTCCCTCTGCTGGATCACAAGGCAAACTACTTCACATGGTCTGTTGGTCTTCTAAGCTGCAAGTGTTGAATCCAAACAGTTCATTACAGTTTTAATATTTTGACTCTTTGAACCATGTTTGAATTTAAATTTAAAAAAAGTGAGAGTCCCTCCACTTGTACCATCTGTCATTCACTTCACTGTGACCTCCTCTGTGTGCTCACCCATGATGCTGGCCTTGCCCAGGTTGGTAATAGACTCTCCATAGTGCCGTCGCGCCTGGGGTGGGGAGGTGCAGGGGCTGGGGATGCTCTCTGAGTCTGAGACAGAAGTGGTCTCCTTCGGGGTGTTAATCAGTGTGGGCCGGACCTGATCGTACCGTGTCGGGCTGGTGGTGTTGTACCTACACATCACATCCACATCAAGCTCAGGCCACTGGCTCTAGACCTCATTCTACTACTACTTATACCAGCTCATTATATCATTATTATTCAATCATCATTACACTTATTGCAAGCTGATAACAACAGAGAGGGAGAAATCTAAAATAAGCAGTACATTATGTTTTATGTAAAAGCACAAGACTTACCAGTGGATTTGAACAGGCGCAATGTTATGGTAGTGTTTTAAGATGAGAGGCTCCAATCTGTACGCCTGAAAGACAAACTTCTGATTAGGGTTTTTTCTTTTTATACACTTTAATTAAATGCAAACGTCAACATTTCTTTAACATAACAGCACCACAGAGCTACATATTATCTACAGTATACGACGTGACACAACGTGACACACACTTGCGGAAAGTGTAACTCACCACAGGGTCTGTGGGATGGAATATGTTGAAGAGGCGTTTGCAGATAGTAGTGGGGAGGATGTGGTCCTGCACACAGTTGTTATCAGGCCGGATCCCACGCAGCGCCAAGAACACAGCCAGAGGAGAGCCCATGCAGAAGAAATTCTCCACCTGGAACACAAGGGGGGGGGTTGATCCTGACAATCCTTCGCTTCATAATACCACTATAAAAATAAGTAAATAAATCAACACATAAATTTAACATTTAACATTTAATCCAAGTGTTTCAGAGTGAAGCAGGAAAGGAAGGATAAGTATGGAGTTTTTTATGGTTCAAAACTTTCAATAGAGCCCCAATGGGGTCCAATATCATATTAAAAGCCCCTGAAATCATAATAGGTCCTCTTTAAGGTTTTGTTGCTGAGCCACTTGCCATTGCCTTAATAAGAATGTATTCTTAGCAATTCTTGCCTGGTAAAATAAAGGTTTACTACTACTTTACTACCACTGAAGGGGCAAGCCTCATTGCAACACTCCAAATCATTTATCTCATTATGTCAATCCTGACTGGCTGGTGAACATGTTCATCCACATCCAGTAGTGCCACCTAACATTGTTCATCCTGTATAGTTGTGATGCTAATAGGTGTGTCTGTAGTTTAATCCAAAAGGTCTGTTGTTACAATCATACACATGTGATATGGTACAACTTGTTAGCATTACCTTGAATTTCAAGGCTGGCATGCCTGCAACACAGGACGAGGCCTGAAGACCCTGGAACTGATCCTCTAGGTCTCTCAGCCTGTGATGATACAGAGATTAAATTACGTTGATGTTAGTTATCAGTCCACCTACCCTCATGAATGCAATGTCTCAGTAACACCTAGATGGAGCTTCTTTAAATTTGGTGCAAAGACAACAAAGAATTTGGTGTTCAAAGGTCAAAAGTCACTGCGCCTTCTCAAAACATGTTTAAGACAATTACTCACAAACAGCAATTATGAGAAAATTGCAGACACAGACGCATTTAACTCAAATCTCTTTAACATGAAGTGATGCCCATTTATATTCAAGAGGTAAATGGTCAACTTCTCTTTGAGTATTCTTTCAGTAATATGGCTGGATGGTGGAGAAAACAACCTCTCTTCTTTTTATTCTTCTTCCAATTAAGTCACAAATTCCCTCCTCATATTGAGTGACAACTAAGTTTATCTAGTGGGCACTCACCTCTGCCAAACTTTACTAACTAACTACTTTAGTAACAACAGTTACTTGTGAACATGTAAGACCTCCATCCTCCACATGGTTCTGTTTCTATCGTTGCAAATTCCAGTGGTTTGTTTTAAGGTTCAAGGTCGTTGTCACTGTGTGAACATGCTTTCACATGTAGAGAATGGAATTTGTTACTCAACGCAATAAAGTGACAGTAAAAACAAGTGAATAAAGGACAACATAAAGTCAGCAGCTTAAGGGGGAAGATGGTTCAGTTTGAAGTTGCACTTTACTTCAAGTTTTGAAAACTAGTCTTACCTCTGCTTATACCATTGAAATGTTGAAGTAAGTTTTATGTTACAACAGAGGTGGAAATAAACTCCACCCTTGTTCCAGAATTGTAACGTGCAGTACCTGAGACGCGTGAGCCTCAGCTGCTCCTGAAGGTGGCGCTCCTCGTCGCTTGGCCAGAAGACCTTTGGTTCCTCTGTGTCTGGTGCTTCTTGGTGATGGAAGCGAACTGGATCCCAGCCTGTCATAATGTCGAAGGTTATGACGCAGCCCAGCGAGTGCGACACTATCGACACTTTGCCATGCTTCTCAAAGTCTGGATTCCGTGTGCAGAAGAGTGAGTAAAGACGATTCAGCTCCAGAGACAGACCCCTGGTGATCTACACACAAAGACACACAACAACAACACACATACATAAACTGAACCAAATTGACTAAGATCCCAAATAGGGATGTCACGATTATAAATTTTCTTGGTACGATTATTGTCAGAGACATAATCACGGTACTACGATTATCACGATTATTATGCTTTAATTAATTTCACAACACTATGAATGTGTAAAATCAAATATAGTCAAAATATAATTACATTACTCATTGTTTACACAAAATATTATAGTATAATAAAGTATCTATTAATATATGACAAATTCTTAATCCCCAGGGGAAATGTTTGAAATATTCAGGTCATGAATTGTTATCTATACCAAATGTTTGCATTTATTTTAATAGTTTTTTGTTTTGTTTTGTTTTTTTAATTAAAAATGACATGCTAACATTTAAATTCCTACCAATTCAATGTTACATTAGTTAAATGGACCAGTATCTGTGCATTTAGCTTTATTTTTGCGCACATCCTCCGATACAGTTCCAACATAATCTTTTTATGAAAGTAACGGTATTTAGGAATCTTTACGATTAATTAATTGTGGCATTTAATACCACCACGATTAATTGTGAAAACAAACAAGTAATCGTGAAATCCCTAAACCCAAATAAAGAGTGTTTATTGTAACACATTGTACGTTTGGTTGTTGTATTTTTTGCAGCTGATCAACTAAAGGAAATTGGTTTATCATTAAACTTTGACAAATGGAAGGCCAGTGGAAGGAGTGCCTCTAATCCCACTAATGTCCCAAATTCATTCAGGCAAATGCACTATGTGGACAGCACGTGCTGTTGCACATTTGAAGAGTTAGACTCATGACACCAATGTGCCAGTCTCACCTCGTCTCTGTACAGGGGGCTGGTGTAGTACATTATGTCCATGGCGCTGCTGTTCAGCATGTCTCTGAGGCCTCGCACTTTGTCCGGAGTAATGGAGTCCACTGTATCTGCAGGGCAACACACCCATACACCATAGATAACCATATAACCATCAGACAGTCCTGGTCTTCTTCTGAAAAATCACTGATTCTGAAACTATATGTAACGAATTCACATGAACTCAGTTAACCACAGGGAAAACAGTGTGACGCACAAAATTAAGAACAGATAATACCTAATTAAAGTGCAAGATTTAAATATTAAATTAAGACCAAGTAGAAAAGGGTCGTTATTAGCTTCTTTTTAATAATAATAAGTTAAACTTCAAACTTGCAAAAACCTGAGAACTGGGATAACATGCTGCCTTTAATAAAAATCAGCATGTGATTGAGCTGTACTGTATAGTGGTTTGATTTGGTGAACCAGTGAGTAAATTGTAATAATCAAGGATATAAAGGCATACAGTAAATTACTTTCTCTAAGTCACGGTAGGCACAAGGTTTCTGAGAGAGACCTTGTGAACAGTTCGAGCCCTACATCTGCACTGACCCCCACGTAGACAGGAGCCAGTGTGTGCTGAGGTGCAGCGTACCTCCATCCAGAGCCAGCTTCGACCTCCACTCCACAGGAAGGAACTCTACATGCTCTGTGGTGCGATCAGAAAAGTGCTTCTCCTCCATCTTCCTGGCAGCGTCTCTCATCCTGCACACCACCACAGACAAAACAGTTTCAACACGTGATCTGGTTCCACTCAGGTCTTTGTTGTTTCCTCACTAGAAATCTGAATATCTCACATGCTCGTGTTCCTGATGATGCGGCCTTGGTCCATCTTCTGGCCAATACCGTGAACGACAAAAACGATGTGGGTGGTTTCAGGTGGGGTGTCCTCGGGTGCTGCCTCCTCCACGTAGCCTCGATGGAGACGTGTCCCGCTGCTGGAGGCTGAGGACACCAGAGGAAAAACTGCTATCAAAAATGTTGTGTGCTAATGGAACAGTGGGTAGACCACAACAACAAGGCCAGCTGTATTTGTGAATGTTGCTGACTGACTGACACAGTCTAGCTCAGGGAATGGGAAGTGAGGAAGTTCTTTCACTACACTGAGCTCTGCCTCCATAGCTAATAAACTACTCATTACTTGTATTATTATGACCAAGTCTACATATCAGAAGGAGTTAGACAAAGTCTCTCTCTCACTCTCACTCTCACTTTCTGCTCTTAGTTCCATTTTGCAGTAACAGCTGAAATCAAGGCTTAGTCTTTGTCTTTATTCATAATACATTTTATGCTTTATTTATGGGTGCCTTTCAAAACACCCAAGGTCAACTTCTAAGACGTGTTGAAAAATAGATCAAATAGATAATGTATAAATATATAATGTATACAGTATATATACTGTATATATACACCGTAATACATTTACAGTGTAAAAATCAACAGGAAATAAAGGAATGATGTGAAAAAAATGTGTATTTTGATGCAGTTGGCAATTTGTTTGTAGATTGAACTAACCTTCTAAAGGCATTTTATAACTGTGATAGACACATTTCAGATGTTAGTATTATTATTAATTGTATCTTATCGTATCTCAATATAGACATTTTATCTTTGTTTCATTGATCATTTAATTATTTTTCATTTAATTCCTACAGTGGTGAAATAGCTGTACACAAAGACAGGATATTACCACAACACACTGGGGGCCAAATATGTTTCATGTTGAATTTAGTGGACAGTTGGAGCTCCTGACATGTTTCAGCATACCTTTAGAGAAGCCCAGTTTCTGAGTGACGGTGCGTGCGATCTTGGAGGTGGTGGCATCGCTGTACAGGTACACCTCATCCACACTGTGCCAGTCCACGTGACTCCTGCTCAACTTCAGACTGTGGACAGCTGGAAGACAGTCACACTGTGAGTAACAGTGACACACTTGAGATGACACATGACTTCCCCATTCCCAGAGAGAGACAGAGACAGAGAGAGTGAGTGAGTGAGTGCAAAACATCGAAGCACAGGTAATGTTTTTGTAATTACGTAGAATTCCACTAGGGGTCTACAGAAGTTACGCACTTCAGCTTTAAGTATTTCCCTTTCGGAACATAACTAATGGGAAATATGGGAAATAATAATAATAATAATAATGGATTACATATATATAGCGCTTTTTCTAATACCCAAAATCCAAAGCATGTACAGTAACCATTATTCATTCATACTACATTCACATTAATAATGGAAAAGTAACAAATACTAAAGCATCTTATCACAGGGCAATGCATGATGGAGTTATAGTGAGTTGATGTCTCATGGTGAAGGATCAATCCTGCATTGCCATAGGCACAAAAGTCAAGGATGTCATTATGGAGTTTCATGAACTTGTTAAGCATCTTTTTGATCGGGACAGAGGTCAATCTGGTGAAGCACTTTGGATGTCTGTTCATTTCACACCGCCCTAGAGGTCTTTTCCATTCCTTACCATCCTTGCTATCGACTGTGGTGGTCACAGCCTCCATCTCATAAGTGTCCCTCATCTGTTGCCCCCGGAAACAAAGAAGGTGCTCCAGCTCAATGAGGTCACTCTCATCTTCCTCCAGGGGCAACCATGTTCCATCAATGAACCACTGACCCCTCATCACAGGAATACGGTCTTGTTCTGGGGAACATTTAACATCACAAAGAAGGAGATGAACTCAGTGAATGTGTGTCTGAACAAACAAACTGTCGTATACACCTAAAGACCATCACACAATGCACTTTGAACTTTGCACTCGTGTGATTATTGCTAGCCCCAATGGATATTTGGTGGAAGATGTGTCATGTGTGTTTGTGTGTGTGTTTTATTTTTCTTTCCAACTTCTATCTTTATCGATCTATTCATTTCAAATGTTTTATTGGCATGAAAGTCTAAAAAGACAATTTTGCCAAAGCATTTCAGTGGAGAGTATGGGCGTTATCGAGCAATAATTAACTAATAACAGAGTTGCTGAACTCATGGCATGCTATCTATCTATCTATCTATCTATCTATCTATCTATCTATCTATCTATCTATCTATCTATCTATCTATCTATTTGTAATTTAATTAATGAACGAATCCACCAAAATGAATCCCATTCCCAGATGGTAATAGTCACCTTATGGTTTTGTTCGTTTTTGCAAAGGATATTCAGTTGGAGTTGAGGGAACTAGAAATGTATTCCCCATTGAGTGATGTATTATCTTTGCCTGTATCATTAAACTTTGTTTTATTGAATGTTGACAGGGTTGATCAGCCACTCCTTTCTCTGGCTCATATCTAAATCGGACTTTTGACATCCAATAATAGCCTACGTGTCAAACCATTAATGGAGTAAAACAAATTCACCACTGATGAAAACAGTTTCAGTTTCTATGACATCTCTACATCAGGACCAGCAGCCACAGACAGTCCTGAGGCTGGCAGTGTGACTGACAGCACAGGTCTGCCACTTCAGGACCAGGTCTGGTTCTTCTAACACTGGTCTGTAGCAGTGGGGTCGGTGTTGGCAGCAGGGTTAGTGGCGCTAAGAGCGTTGATGACAGTAACTTAATGTGAATCATTGAGAAAATAAATCGCTGCTCACGGTTCCAGTAAACAGGGTAGCACTCCTTCTCTCGGATATCCACCTCGTAGAGACCCCCTCTCACACACACCGCCTCCACGCTGATGCTGATGTCGTCCAGGTCCTTCGCCTCCTGCTGTCCTCCGCCACGCTGTGTGGACGGCTCCGCCCGGACGCTGCCGCTGTCCACGACCACGCTGTCCGGCTGCGCCTCGTCCGGGCTGACCGCATCTTTCACCTCCACCTCAGCCAGATCCGCCGGGGGTCTGACTCCGACCTTATCGGGATTTAGTTCGCAGAATTTCCGATGAACGATCTCGATTTTTAGAGAGTCGTGTCCGACGAATGGCTTCCACGTCCGCTTGTCCTCTTTGTAAAACCAGCGCACCTCCTCCGGCCCCAGCTCCGTGACTATGTCCCCGCGGTGCCGGGAGCTGTTGGACCGTATGCGTTTCTTGGTTGTGATATTCCCGTCGCTTTCCGTGTAGTTTGACTCAATGTCCAGATAGGATGAGGCTGAGTATTCCTCCGGAGCCAGGCCCAGCATCATGCCATCTTGGGGCAGCAGCGGCAGGTGTCTCTCCAGCACGGGCTGCGCCAGGTCTCCGGCCGCAGCGATGTCCGCCAGTGGGTTGTCGTCGTAGCCGGACACAAACACATCGTTGGCCATGTCCCACTCGCTGCTGCTGAGCGAGTTGTTCTCTGAACTCTGCTGGCGGACAGGCGGTTTCTCCGTCATGTTGCTCTCTCCCCGACCCGACCGTCACACTGTTATACCAGATCAACGACTTCTTCCTTCACAGCTGCAAACATCTGTATGTCCAAGCGTCGTCCTCACTGTCCCCACCATTATATCCCCCAACATTATCGCTACAGATAAAACACACGAGTCTAGACTGTTTGAACGGGACATGGAGCTGCTGTGTCCCCCCGCCTGCTTACAACGCGTCCCCCGGTTTTCGGGATGACTGCTCAGATCATCAATGAACGATGCGAGCCAAGCTAGGAGGTAATCTCAGCTGCTCCATGCCAGCAGCCCAACTTCCGGTTCAAACTTTCAAAATAAAACTCCACACTCGCATACAGGAGCCACTGTTACATATCATGCAGAGTACGGTATAAGAAGACTCCGTATAACTAGGCACGTAGATTTTACTCGTATACTTAAGATTTTAGCAACCCGCGACCGTTATTTCAAGATTACGTTTACAGACGGCTTTTATTGTGAAGTTGGTCTGTCAGTGGCTCTTCTCTACAGTTGTCACAGTTTGACATTATACTTTTCCTTCCGAGTGCCGACCATAGACTATATATAAAAGAGGTACCGACTGAATATAAAACTACTACTGTTCTACTGTGGTGGCTCTTGTTTTGTTTTTTAATTTGTAAATTATTTGAAATAAACCCAGTTTCCTCGCGCACTAGTATCATTTCGGCCACCGTAGTTGAGTGTGACGTTTCGTGTCATGGCCGCTATGTAGAGAGAGAAATCTTACCAGGGTATTATTTGATCAAGTAACGTTATACACTATCTTATACAGATAGTATGAAATGGCAGCCGTCTTCCTGGTGACCCTGTACGAGTACTCCCCACTGTTTTACATTAGTGTGGTTTCTCTATGTTTCCTCGTTACCGCTGCAATGGTGCTCGGCTGGTAAGTGAGATTTAGCTCAATTAGCTTAGCCAACGCAGCAACAGCCCGACACCTTAACTAAACTGCGTCAAATATCTTTGACTGCGTTTCTTTGCCGTTTTATCTTATTGACCCACTGTGACGTCAGCAACGTCCATTGTCAAGAAGATGAATGAGCTGAACCGTGACAGGTTTTGTCAAACACTGTCCTCAGCTCACTCATAACACCCACTCAGCCTCAAATATAATGACTGAAAATGAATGACGATTCTATTAAGAAATATATGGTGGTGCTGTGACCTTTGTGAGCTACAGGTGACCATTGTACACAAGACAAATACGTGACATAACGTGATGGATTTGGTTTTTGGTATCAGTCCTGTTCCCATGGTTTAACCCAGACTTTGCTTTGGGAGCATTGATATTTTGTGGATTGAGTGTATGAGGCATTATTTGCAGAGAGTTCAGGAATATGCCTACAACACTTAATGACAGGCCGCCCCTAACCCAGAATGTAAATATGAGAGAGTGGTGAAGAACACATGTACACTGTCTCTGCCCCCCCAGGTTTGGCTTTGATGTCCCAGTGATTCTTCGCAGCTCTGAAGACACAGAGTCCACCCTACCAACCCCTGAGAAGCAAATGGTTCAGGTGGCCAATCCTTTTGCCTTGGAGTTGGGCTCTGGAGTGGCATCTGTCACAGGTGAGAACAGTCAGTGGTAGAAGGTTGAAGTTAGTCTAACCTGGAGTGAAAGTATGTGTTTGTGTGTCGTCATTTCTCCTATTGCAGTGTGAGACTAACTGAATGAGTCAGGGCAATGTGAATCAAGAGTTACCAGTGAACCAATCAATCAGCTGTATAGCATTAGCTGCACCAGCCAGAATGACATCAGCAAACGCTCCCTTTCAGATGGTGCATCAGTGAGGTGCAGCTGTCTGGAGCCTTGCATCCTGAGCTACTTCTGGGGCTGCGAGGTCAGTGCCCTGCAAGGAGCCATGCAGGCTCACCAGCACGGCCTAAGGCTCACCACCCCTGAGGATTTCCAGAGGGCCCTGCACCTGCGTTACCACCACTGCCAGAGCTTCCAGTATCCTTTACTACTCCAACAAAGACTTGCAAGGACGCAGTTAATCTTACAGCGAGAACATCACCTTTTAGCACCCTCTCCCTCGTACAGTGTCTCAGGCTTAACAGGGCTGCAGACTAACTTTTTTTTACTAGGAGCACAGTGGCCATTTTGTTTATTTTTATTTTTTTTCGTCTTCTTCTTCTTCCCTTTTTCACACTCTAACTAGTCCTACATATTTTGTGCTACTTCAACAATTCATCAAGTTGTGCAGCTTCTTCTGGACATGATTGCTATTATTATATAATACTCTTTATACTTTTTTTCCTGCAATTTTTCTCTCATAGGAAACGCATTGAACGGTCCTCAAACTCCTAAACTCGTACTCCTACTTTGAACCTAATTTGCTTCCACATACTTTCACCCTACAGGCTTCATTCACGTCTGAACTGTAGACAAACATCTAATGTATTCACCCTGTAGACAACTTTTTCATATCTTGTACCGCTATTGAGATAAAGCCTTTCAAAGCACATGAGCATTTCTGACCAATATCACAGTTTTCAATGAGTGTGTATTGCGTCGGCCAGAGAGAGTGACATCATCAGCAGAGCGCAGGAGATCCAAAAAAGCGACTGGAACTTTTCTCATTAAACTGTCACCGATACCACAAATGACACTCTACACTCATGGTTTTGGTTCCATGGCGCTGACGGACCCGGTGGAAATTGTTGGTTAGAGATTAAAAATTAGATTAACATTAATTACGTTAGTTACATTAAAAAACACAACGTGCTAAACATGACTGTAATGAATTAATCGCAAAAAACGCGATGATTTGACACCCCTACTTAAACCTAATGATGTTCTCAATCCAAACTCCTAGGTTAACCTCTTTGACTCTAGCCACTCAGTGTCACCAGTGAAGACGGTGAAGAACATCACACAAAGATTCCCGCTGAGCAGGGGATCACAGACTTCGGTTGGTTGCCAAGGGAACGTTACCCTCTTGTGGCTGTGCTGACACTAGCAGAGCCAGAAGCCAGAGACACGTACAACATTGTGAGTCCACCTCACTGATGTTTGTTGAATCAGATTCGAGACTGAATAGGTATGGTTGTGTACACATAACACTGACTTCAGCCCCCTCAGCTAATTCTATTCAGCGTTTCTTCCCTGTCTGGTCTCCGTCTAGCCTCGTAAACCAGCCTCTCCCGGAAATGCATTTCATGAGGCTGGTTTACAAGACTAGTCTCCATCTTCTTCATCATCAGTTTGACCTGATGTCAGTGGAGTCAGTGTTCAGATTACTTACTGGGTCTCATTCACGAAATGTGAGCAGCACGTCTGTTACCTCCCTCCAGGCCTTTGATTCACCTGTCCCACTCACACGACTATAACAGAAGAGAATCAAATATTTTTTTAAACTCCTCTTCACCCAAAATGACTTTGATCTCTCTCTCTCTCCCTCTTTCCTTGTTTGCGGGAGCGTGCTGTTAATTTACGATGGGTCGGCATTTCATGATCAAATCCGAGATTCCCGCAGTGTTAATGAATCCAGAGTAGTGTTTTAATAGCGTGGACTTTTATGTGCAAGTCTACACACAGATTGACTAACATTTCATGAATGAGACCCAGGGCCGTTGCATAGGGGAGAAAGGTGATGACAATTCTAGGGGCCCACACCCCAGTAGGGCCCACAAAACCCCCCAGGAGACTGATTTTTTTTTTTTTTTACTAAATTCCTTCCACAGTCAATCAAAAAAAATATCAATGAAAAGTAAGCGGGTGGGGGCCCACTTCAGTATTTTTTTCAGGGGGCCCAGAATTCCTAGCAACGGCCCTGAGGAGACCCCATGTGTGTGGAGATCTCTCAGCAAAAGGAGGAGAGAAAAAGTCATTGTGCGTCTTTCCTCTTTCAGGTGGCCAGTGTGACAGTTATTCATGTTCCAGATGACAAACACAGCCTCTCTGCACGGCTTCTCTTTCAGTACCTCCTCACCTCCCAGGGGAACATGTATGAGTTAAAGGTAGGACATGTTCTGGCTCTCTCACAATCACAAGTTGTCATCGTGTGTTACAGCTCTTCCTCCTGTCCTCTGCAGCCTCTCTTCATGTCAGCTGACAGTGAGGGGGCCTCGGGGCCTTCTGACTCGGAGCAGAGCCCCACGCCCATGGAGGAGGCCTGCGAAGTGGAGCAGAGTCCGGTGTTGGAGGAGGACGAGAGCTCATCGGAGGGGATGAGCAGAGACTGTGTGGTCTGTCAGAATGCAGCGGTGAACAAAGTGCTGTTGCCCTGCCGACACACCTGTGTGTGTGACAGCTGTGTGGCGCACCTCCAGCACTGCCCCATCTGCAGGGGCTTTGTCCTCGAGTCCTTTGCGCTGACACGGGGACCAGCTGCAGAACAGTGACCCCACACTGACACAGTGAACGTCATCTCATTTATAACATGCAGCATCTCAGTTATCTGTGCTGAAAAACCCCCGCAGCTCCTGACTCCATCTGGATGGAGTGATTTTACATCTAGCTTCCATGAACAGAAATATTCATTTGGACTTAAGAGATGTATTATCTGTAAAAGCAGCTGTAACACAACCTGCACCCTCACACTTACCGCTGAATCTGAGCAATGTGGATTGTGACCCTGTTTAACAGGGATGGATATAAACTGCTTCATGTGGTCACATCTGTAGCATCCCAGCACAGATGCTGAAGTGGAAGTTGAATTACTGCTGCCTGATTTAAATCTAAAACCTGGTCAGTTTCAGAGTTGTGATGTGTCTAAAGGATGTAGATAACACACAGTTTGTTATGTGTCCATGTACAGATTAAGTTTACTCCACTGTGTGGATGGCACAAGGCAGAATCAAGTGTAAGTTCATTGCCAGGTGGGTTTTCACTTGGAATTGGCTCCAGCCTCCCCACAACCCTTTGAGGTAAGTGATATAGACAATGGATGGATAGGTTTTCACTTGAAAGATATTAGGTTTGTTGTTTGGTGTAGATGACAGTAAAGTAAATGTATTTATACAATACATAGATATGCATAGATTAAAAATCAACACAGAAAAAGAAAATAGGACTTTGTAAAAAAGTGTTTTAGAATGACAGAACTTCTTTGGGGCAAGGTGTGCAAAAGATCAGTGTGGACAGTATCTGTTATGTGCAGTCCAAGGAGTTACTGAACTGAACGAGTCCAGATACAGAAGAGAAAACAGGGTGCTGGTTCATCACTGGGGAAGACAACTGGAAGTCTGGTCCTGATACAGACACACGTGTGTTCGGGCAATTTGTTTCAATCATACAAGTTCTTTATATCAATTAAAGTTCAGCCTACAGTGTATGGTGTGTATAATGAATAGCAAAGATGGATATGAACATGCTGAAATGAATACAATATTTGCATACATAGCATATATATATACCAACAACACTAGTAGCTGTATGAATCTTATGTACATGCAAGGAAATGAAGAGTAAATAAATGATAAGAAAAGATATAAGAATTCAGCACACACATTGTACATCCCTACTACATAATGGTGTGGTACAAAAGTTGAACTGTAAAATACATAACCACGATAGGCAGTGGTAAAACTGTGATTTAAGTACTGATTATTAGGAAACAGCAGTATGAATATGTGCATACTGTGGGTCTGACATGATCAAAGGGGTATGGCAGAGTTGAGCAGGGTGATGGCTGAGGAATCCAGTGGTTCTGGAACTTAGGTTAATAAGTTCAAACAGTATAGAAGTACAGTAGTACACCCTTTGTTTACCCTCTTTAATGCAGTTGGTGTTGGTGGGACGGTGGGAGCTCAGGTTTCGACAAAGACAGAGATGAAGCTGAAATCTCCTCAAAAATAAACAGGCTTAGTGAACTTTTGATCCTGCCTGATCTTGTTATGGTTTCCATACAATTTCAATGCAAAGTCATTAGTTATGATTAAATTAAAGCTACAGATGCAATGAACTGAGAAACAGGTGACAGAGGCCAAATTCTCCTGAACCACTGAAATTGAGCCTATCGACAACTTCTAAGCCTATCACAATATTAATTATAATGAATTCATACCATCTGTTTGTCAATACATAACTCAAGTATTTTCATTTACAGTATTTCTCCATTGGTTTGGCTCATTTCTCAAAACAGAAATTACATTCTCAAAAGTCAAAGATCATTACAAGCGTTACAACACGCAACGCACAACACCATAGATCACTTGAAAAAGCTCATAGGGCTCCCAGAACAGTTCACTAATGTGTCAAAACTACATTTCTTTCTCATACAAATAGTCAGTGCCCCTAAAATGAATCGTCCCGTTGGCACTGTGTAAGCAGCATTACCACAATATGTATTCTTATCTGCTACAATAATCAATTTCATGTACAAGTAGTCTTACTAAGACCCACTGTCAATGAGGTTTTGTATATACAGTCAATGCGTTGTTTCCTTAAAGATTTTAAAATCTTTCTCTACCTATATGCTTGAGCCGTTCTTAAATGGCAATGTCCAAATTGTAGGATGTATTGTAGACCGTACTGCATTTTTATTATGAATCCCCCATGTGTCTCCCAGGTAGAGCCAGAGCCCCAGAACAAGTAGACATCTGTCTGTGTGGGACCACAGAAGGAAAACGCCATTGAAATGATTGTTGTCAGTCATGAGTATCTTGTTTTCAGTGAGGCGCTAAGAGTAAACTTCATGCCAGTATGCAGACCTGTCCAGTGCATGTGTCAAACATGAATTCAGTGAATATTTGACAATCTGTGAGGAAATAAAACCACCTCTTTTTCACAGTGCCACATCCTTACATCCATTGTTGAAGAAGAAGCAGACAAACACAGAACTTATGACATAAGAGAGTATATTTCAGTAAATGGAAGTCATTTATACAGGGGTTGTGAAGGATGCCAGAATCAGGCTAACAAGTGGAAACAGAAGTTACTTTGGGGATCATATACTCTTTCTAAAGTGGCCTTTCACAAACGTAACGGGTTGTTTCTGGCCTTAAAGATGAGAACACGGCAAATCCAGGACAAAGATGAAAATGAAAACATCAGGTATAGAAAAGCAATGACAGAGAGGCTTTATACAGGCTTGTAGTCGAGCTTGGACTCCAGCTTCTTTGAATCAGCCACCTTCCTCACAGCTTTCATGAAGTCCTCCTGAGTGACATACTCCCGGTCAGCACGGATGGCAAACAGACCTGCAAATGGACACTTGGTCACAGCTGTTCATGGATAACATGGACTGTACAACAATGATGAATGATGAAAGACCATCCCACCTGCTTCTGTGCACACATTTCTTAGATCAGCTCCGTTGAAGCCGTCTGACAGCTTCACAATGGCCTCATAATCTGAAAACAAGCAGAGGAAAGATTCTGTGTTCACAAAACTGTCCGACCACTCCTTCCACTCTTCTACATCACATGAACCATCATCTCTTTTCATTTTATCCATGTTCACCACAATTTGTGTTCTACACTGCAGCTGGTATAAGATTCAGGCGAGGTTGTACACTGACAAAGACAGAACCACCGTTGTTAGTATAGCTTACACTGCTCCAGCTCTGCCACCGGTTGACAGATCAGATCTTAATCAGCCATCCTACAGATTGAGCCATCAATTTATTGAACCATCCATCCCATTTCCACTTCAGCTGCTTACCTGCATGCAGGTGCTGAGGCTCAGGAAACTCACTGGTGATGCTACAGAGTCAAACTCAGACAGACACTGACAAAGGACATGGTGAATTCACTGACCTATCTCTCCATGCTTGGTGATGGGACTGGAGTGAATCTTGAGGATGTCCAGACGAGCCTGTTCGTTGGGCAACTCGATGTCTGTAGGATACAAGAGCACATTGATTTGGTTGTATGAGGCTGCACAGAGCTGACGAGCTAATAATCAACAGAAGCAGGGAGTCTTACGGATCTTGCGGTCCAGTCTGCCAGGCCGAAGCAGGGCCGGGTCCAGGGTGTCAGGTCTGTTGGTGGCCATGATCATCTTGACTCTGTGCAGTGTGTCAAAGCCATCCATCTGGTTCAGGAGCTGATGGGAAGGACACATACACATCCATTGACATCGTAGCTCCTCTGTGTTTCCTCTTGACGCTCATTAATATTACTAACGTTAACTGATCAGATTTAAATGCTCTATTGAATGTCTGTGACTAGGCTTGTGACAGCTCCTGTATGGTGCTGCAGGTGAACAGGCTTTTTTTTTTAATTAGTGCCTTTATTATTTATTGTATTTGTGATACATGTCTATGTGCATGTGCATATGAGAATTGATTTTGAATCAAATAGATTCACCCAAAGATTCACATCCCTACAGTCCAGGCTTTTGAAAAGAGAGTATAAGATGAGCTAAATGTAGCAGTTTACTCTAAAATGGTTCAAATATATTGCTGCTTAATAAATCTGCAACATGATGTGCATTTTTTGGGGGGAAATATGGCTCCTGATATAATAGTCTGTAGACATCATCATTCAACTTTTTAACATGGTCTGGTGTTAATAAAGCAGACTAAAAATCGAGAATCTTTTTGATCGAATCTTGAGACACCCAAAAATTTCCATCCATACTACATAACAGTGTTAGGTCTGCTGGGTTGTGACACCATTACCTCCATCAGAGTCCTCTGTATCTCCCTGTCAGCAGAGGTTCCCTCAGAGAAACGACGGCCACCTGCAGGAACGAGGAAGAAACATTATGCGATTGATCGGCATTGATTGGACAGTTTTTTAGCCATCAGTACCAGAAGAAGTAGCTGATGGCTGTGCAGAATCACCTATCAAACAGTCAGACTGCATCATCTTATCACAGCAGAGGGGCAGGGCAGGGAAATGCTATTGTGTCCCTTTATTTATTATTACTCATATTTAAACAGGGCTCCACATCTACGCTGCCTGCTCACCTAAGTACAATATGAACTGCTTCCTATGTGGTGGAAGTGACAGCAAGTTACCATGGTCTGTTTTCAACAGGAGACTGGTGAGCATTCAGAGATTCACCCAATCCCACAGATCTCTGGTCCTTAATTGAGGTTAGAGTTAACCCCTGTTCTACCAAGGCAATTTCTCTTTTTCCACAGACAGATAATTGGGCCAAAGCTGTGGATCGGATTACTGCATTCTACACACCAACTATAACTTGGCTACGAGGGTCTTTTGGGGGGGGGGGAACAGAGGACTGTTTACAACTGAAACAGAAGCGTAGTTCCTGATGCACCGATACCGGTATCGGGTATCGGTTCAATACCGGGCACAACTTGTACTCGTACTCATAAAGTTGCCACCGATACTGCGACATCGATACCACTTTACTGCAGCACGCAGTTTACAGCACTTAACTGCAAGTACAGTAGGAGTCACATCAGCAGTGTGGAAATATTTTCAGGTGAATGAGAGCAACAAAAACAAAGCAGAATGCAAATTATGTCCAGCAAAACTCTGGAGAGGAGAGACAAAATCTACCGCTTATAACACGAGCAACCTAAAGAGGTAAGAAGATTTTCCCCCGTGGCTATGCTACATTTTTACCTTAATTAAAAAGCTCTGCAGTAATTGTGACGGTTAACTGCATGACTTCTGACTAATGAGTGAGAACAGAGGCTCTCTGTCTTCCACCTGGCATCTCATGGCTGAAAACCAACCTTGAGACATTCAGTGTAGTACTCGGCCGCCGCTCCGTTGTCCAAGCTCTCTCTCTGCGCACCGCAACACAAACACGCTCCGTAACCCTCAATCTTTTGTTTGTGACGGTTAAGACTACATACATATACGTCGTAACATCGTATAACCTTATCCACTGCTCCATGTATTGATTTTTTGATGGCTTCGTTGTTGTAAACAAATGCACATGGCCAGGCGGACGGCTATAGCAAAACAGCAGAAAAGCGACCGGACTTGCATAGTTCCTCTTTGATGAAACATGTCATGTAGGCTATAATTTTGTGTTTGTACTGCAGTGAAACTTGTGACATGTAGACCCATGTACGGTAGTAACTTTATGTGTAATGGCGTAAGTACTCGGTATCGGTGAGTACTCAAATGCAAGTACTCGTTTTGGAAAAAAGTGGTATAGATGCATCCCTAATCCAAACTGTAGAAAAATGACATGAAATGAGCAAGTGTTGCCTGGGAAATGGCGATGTCATGAGATGTAGGCAGCTCACCATAATGACATCACCATGAACCTTTCATTAACTCCAAACTCTGTTCATATTTTCCACCAATACATATCAGCAATGCACTTCTTAAACATGTTATGTATGAAATGGAAGTCACAGTGAGGAACTGGTGGTGGCACTAAACCAATAAACCACTTAAAAACTATTTAGCTGCTTCAGGTCCAGGAAAGAGACAAGAGAGTCTGAAGTCACTCACCAATGGCATCAATCTCATCCATAAAGATGATGCACGGCTGGTGGTCCCTGGCGTAGTTGAACATCTCTCTGATCAGCCTGGCACTTTCACCAATGTACTTGTCCACGATGGAGCTAGATACGACCTAGAGCACACCAAGAGACACCATCACTTGACTGACTGCACTGCATTGTGGGAATGCATCATAAGGCTGCTCCTGAAAGTTTACGCACCTTGAGGAAGTTACAGTCCAGCTGACTGGCCACTGCCCTGGCAAGAAGAGTCTTCCCAGTGCCTGTCAGAGAGGGGTTTCATGAATTAATACCACATGACCTGGTCCAGCAGAGATTATGACATTTGTGCTCAATTAAAAAGATTCACAAATGTGTTTAGAAATTAGTCAGAAATGAATCCCTGTTGAAATCTCTTTTTGTACTCACAAAAATAATCAGCAGTATGGCTGCCATTAACAACTATTGTTCCAACAGTTAATCTTAAGACTATTTTGACAAATAGTCAATTATTGTCAACAATAAATTTTTCTCTAAAAAAAAATCTAAATGACAATCTGACAGAATCAATAAGATTCAGGCCTGAATATTTTTCTCAAACACTTTTTCAATAAAATATCACAGCAAGGCTCCAGAGCGCCCCTAAATGGGGGCATTTGACCCTAAAGTTTGAGACAGTGCAGGTAAATTTTCCTCGAAGAATTTGGATTCTGTCATTACAGGTGGCAGGCCAATGTGTGTGAGGATCATGAATGAAAAATAAACATGAATATTTGCTTTGCAAGTCAATTTACAGTGTGTGCCCCTAAATTTACTAAGTTAGGGGTCATGGTGCTCAAAATCCTTAGTCTGGAGCCCTGCCAAGAGGATGATTTTGTGATCATTTGTCAGAAACAAGGACACAGTAAGATACTGAGTGAATGAATAGCAATTTTGAAGATTATTATTAGGGCTGCCCCCGACCAAAGACTTTCTTGGTCGACCAGTAGTCGTCATTTATGGCGATTAGTCGACTAATCTCTGAGCTTTTATTGCACTTCTTTGATCTGCTCTTGTATGGGTGTTTGTCAACTTAATTATGGCTGCCAACCGTAATGGATGGATGTCATTTGTTTTGCTAAAGCCAAATAAAGATTCTCACTGAATTACTAACCTGGAGGCCCATACAGCAAGCAGCCTTTTGGAGGTATGATGCCCACTCTCTGGAAGAGCTCGGGGTTGGTCAGAGGCAGCTCGATCACCTGTGTCAGACCAGAAACCCACATTTAGCATTTCCCTCGTCATCAAAACCATCCAATCAAATCCCAAACATCATTTCATTAAACAAATACAGTGAGAGCCTCTGGTTCACTACACATAGTGCTAATGTATCATTGTGTTAACATGATAACACGAACAGTGTGGCTAGCATGGTTTACCGTAAAAATCAGTGTAGAAGTCGCACTTTTTTTTTCCCATCTAAAAAGTTGTTGTTGTTCAAATTACCCCGCAATCTCTTTTTTCTTTTTTAATTTAAGATAACAAGAAACAGCTACACTGCCGCACAGAAACTACACGTTGTGGACTTGGGGAATAACTTGTATAATGTTTTTCTTAACAAATAGCTATAGAAAACCTTGTTTTCCCAGTTTGAGACCCTCAAAAATAGACTTCTACCGGTACTTATATGCTAGTGCGACTTATATTCAGAATTTTACGGTAATTGCAGATTGTCTCTGTAGGCTTTTTCGTACCTCTCTCAGTTCACGGATCTGTTCAGACAAGCCTCCAATCTCAGAGTAAGAGACACTGCCTGGGTCTTCATGAGACATATTGTACACAAGAGGGTCCACCTCCCTGGGTAGGTACCTTTGAAAGGACAGGGGACATGTTGAATACATACATACATACCAACATACATGTATTATTAAGATATAATCTAAAATAGCATAAAGACAGTGTGTAGCATTTTAAAACTGAAAAATGTCAGGGTATTTTTTTTTTTACTGTATTGCTGATATCAATGAACAGGTTGAAAAAAAAAGTTGGGAGAGGGTCATGTTTCCCACTCTATCCAGGCAAAACATCTGCACCTTTGGGTTCAAGGTGTCCAGCCTACCTCATTATAGTGAGTGTGGTCATATCCAAAGCCACTCTGGTGCCTGGCTTCAACTGTGACTTGTCCAACTGAAAGAGATGTTGACAATTACTGATTCTAGTTTACACTCTGAACACTGAAGTCACTATTTACTGCTCCTTGTCGACAAAGTTTTAATTTTTTGTCTTGAAAAGGGAAAATATTGTATTCCTTTTCTTTACTCCTCTTCTTTTCTTTTTAAGTGTTTTCATTTGAGGACTCAGTCACTACTGCCTAGATAGGATAACTCCAGCTATCTTGGGAGGAGCTACGGTCTACCCAAAAATTGTAACTCCACCCTCTTGGAGTGTAGGTTCTTCATTTTTCTTGCTCTGGTTTGATGGAGAGCATTTAGATGATCTGCTACAGCAAGTGCAGTTAGGTTGCTAGCTGCTAGTTTTGAAATGTTGGCAGTGGTCTGGTTGCTTGTAAGTTTTAAACGATGCAAGATGTACAATTCAACTGAAAAGCACATTGTGTGCCAAATTAAGACTGTTAATGACAAGGTGTATTGGTTCAACACTTACCTGTCTGCGACATCCAACCACATAGCGAGGGCCATTGGTGGCCTTGACAATGACTAGAAATACAAACAAAACATTAGCATCACCAGTTACCAAGCTTTTTATACTGAAACATGAGATGAGGGGAGTGCTGATCCAGCTAGCCCAGTCCAGGAACATGGATAGTACAGCACACATCCACTGTGTACAGATGTGCTCAAAGGCCATAACAAACCCATCTGTTATCAGTGTGTGTGAAGCTGTGACAGCAACAGCTTTAAAACACTACTATATAGATCCTTTATTCTATGAAAAGAGCTTAGATATTTCAACATACACGCTGGACTGTAGTGAGCAATGACAGTGAAAACTACACATGTGAATATGACATATTACTTACATTTCTCCTCAGTCAACTGTTTGAGCACTTCTCCAACAATCTGCAAGAAAAGAGGCACAGATGAGGTAAGTAAAGACATGGGAAATTAGCCTGTGATTGTGTGCATCCACTGAGCTACATTCCAGGATCATAATGGGTTGTCATCATGGCAGTATCATCATGTATGTAGCCCAACTTATATTTTTAAATATTATGTACTAAGTCATTATTAAAATCTAATAATCTTGCTGTAAGAATTGTTTACAGTTGATTTAGTTTATTCACTTCTTTAATGACTGTGCTCCCATATTAAGAAATCTGAGAGAGTCGTTACACAGTCATAATTATTATTTTTGCGAGTCTTCAAAATTGTAAGAAAATGTTTTAGATTACATTTAGGTTCAAAAAATCTAAATATGTGGACCACCAATGACATAATTTACGACCACTTGTGCTAACTGTTCACTGCACAATGGACTGACGACTGAAGATCTAATAATTCGAGGATCACCACAGTTTGACCTGTAGTTGACTGAGTTTTCCGTAATGGTTAGGGTTGTTTTGCTCTGAGTGGACTGTGTTGATGTTGGTGTGCGCTCCGTCCTTACCTGTCCGACACTCTGCAGAGCCTTCAGGTCGTTCTCTGACTTCTCGTACTGTTTGGTTTGCTCTCTCAGCTGCTCCCTCACTGAAAAACAAACAAGCCATTCATCATCACGGACTTCATATAGAACTCCACACCGTGACCTTTAAGCACAACGTGTATACGGCAGAAAAGGCTAAACATTACGACTTTAACAGGTCAATAACCGCCTTGTTGTTGGGTAGGCTACAGTACAACTGTCTGTTGGTCCCTCGTAAGCTAAGTTAGCAGTGCTAACGCTAACCGGTTCACTCCCATTCATTTCTATGGAGATGCTAACTGCATGACAAAGCACTAGCTACCCGGCTACCCCGCTAACTAACTATCCGATAACATGGACCCAAATCAAAGCGAGCGATATGTCAGCAGCGACTTAGATGTCAAGGTGAACTCGTCCATTACATTCTTTTAACCGCCCATCAACTTCTTTATGTTCCAGCAATTTTTTCCTGTAGTCCTGCAACGCTTTCTCTCTGCCATCCGCCATGATGCCCCACTGAATGCTGGGAAAATTCTTCTGTGTGGGGTAGGTATAAGGGCGGTTTGCATCTAGGATGTTGCTCTACCGCCATCTATTGGGGCTAAATGAAGGGGTAAATAGGGTAATTAAAATAGCCAGACTGTCAGTCTGATTTCTGCCTATTTCTGCCTATCAATCCAGTTGTTTTTTTCCAGAAATGATTAGGTGTCTCGAGTCCTGCCTCGTCCATCTCCCCCACATCCCAGCATGTCTATTAGTCTCATTCTTCTCCGTCTTGCTCTCTCAATTCCCTCCATCATTATATCTGTCTCAAATAGCCTGTAGGTTTGACAGTCATTATTTGCTGCTGATGGGGCCCAATCTGGAGAAAAGGGAGAAATGCTGAATTTATTCCAAGGCAGGTTTAAAGGACCTTAGACTCTGTTGGAATGGGGTAAATGGTTTTGGTGGACAATTGCCAAATCTTGGCTTGGCCATGTGGGCTTTTTAGGCCTATGTATGGGTCTCCTCTACAGGTAAAAGTTTTAAAAAATGTATTGTATGGTGTAAGGTTTGAGAGTGCTGATTGGGCCAGTATAGTAAAAACAGTAGTAGCCTAAGTGCCATGAATGGTTTGGCTTGATGTGGAGACCATATCAGGCAATGACAGTAGCATAAGATCTTGATTATGGATGTTTTGTTTATGGCACTGGTTGGCACTCAACAAAACAGATTATTTTTCCCTGTTAAAAGGGTTTTTTTGGGAGTTTTTTGGTGGATGGAGACCGGTGCCAGCCTGGATCACTTTGATTGTTTTTTTTTTATTTACACAGGCATATGCACACACATAAACACAAAGACAATGCTAATCAAATTAACAATCAACTGTTGGCCTACATATTAACAAAAAAGATATTTTCATACACATACACATAACGCCTAGTGGAAATTATACTCACAATAGTAACAACGACAACAAAAGAAAAAAGGTGAACAAAACACGAGGTTCCTTTGAATTTATAGATAGGCGGCCTATTCATTTGTGATTTAAGTTCCTGCAACTCCTCTCGTTCTACAGCGAATCATAAATTAAGCTCCATACATGTAGGAAGAGTTTCTCTTTGTTGTTGTCCTCCATTACCGCCCTTTGAATATTCAAATAAGATTTATTTACCATAGTTGAGTTGTGGGAGCTTCAGTAGCCTATTTGTCCAATTTGAAGTATTAATTTCTCAAAAACTAAAGATGAGAAAAGTATTTGTAGCTGGGTATCTTTCTCAGAGTGGCGCTGATAAACTGGTCCATGCATTTATAACTAGGCTGGACTACTGTAACTCTCTCCTGTCAGGATGTCCGAAAAACTCACTAAAGAGTCTCCAGCTGGTCCAGAACGCTGCAGAAAGGGTTTTCAAGATACTTTATTATTTGTTTTTTTATTTGACAGGAGTTAGGAAGAGAGAGCACATCTCTCCCACTTTAGCTTCTCTCCACTGGCTTGTAGGATTTAGAATACACTTCAAAATCCTTCTGCTGACATATAAGGTTCTTAATGATAAAGCTCTATCCTATCTGAAAGACCTCATTATTGCTTACTGTCCCACCAGAGCACTCCCAGAATGCAGGTCTGTTATGATGACTCAGTAAAAACAGACTGGGAGGTAGAGCCTTCAGCTCCTTTCCATGGGTCAGAGAGGCAGACACTCTAACTACATTTAAGTCTAGGCTTAAAACCTTTCTTTATGACAGGGCTTTTAGTTAGAGCTGGTTCAGGTACAGTAGCTCTGAACCATTTGCTAATGCTATAGGACTGCTGGGGGACACATCAGGTTTCATAGGGCAAATTAAAATGTCAACTTCACTGAATGTAATAGGCTAATTTGAATGAAATTCAATAGCTGATTTTGTTGGATTCAACATATGGCAGACTCAAAATATAATTTTAATTCTATTAAAAATAATGGGAATGAGGGGGTTGCCTTGGACATTTTGACTCTATGTATTACACCTATAGTAATATAAAGAGATTAACTATGTTAAATTTATTATTGTGAAGAGCCAAAAAATAATGATTTTCTCATCAAAGTGATGTAGTTTTAGCGAAAAGAAAATTTCCCAAATAATTTCAAAAAGGTGATACAAAATGGACAATAACATTTTTTATTATTATTATTATTATTATTTTTTTTTTTTTTTTTACAAAAGGTACAGCTATCATCGATGTCGGAGAATTTGGAGATGTATGCATTAACCCTCCTATCATAGCCTAGGATAAAAGTTGGAAGCCACCTAGACTCCCATAAACGTCTTCGCTATCTTCACTAGGCGGATTCAGTGTTGCGTCACCGTAAACCCGACCAATCAGCGTGCTACGTGTATCACGTCTGGGGTTTACACATACAGGTCAGGGGTTGCCAAGGAGAGAGGAAGATGGCGACTGATAGAGCCAACTCTAAGCACCACTGAAGCATATTTAGCGGGCAGTGCTTCGTGGGAGAGTTCACATTTTACACCTAAGCCACGGGAACACGGCGCTAATGGCGCTGTTGTACGGCTTGTTATGGCGACTCTTGCTGTTGTTGGTCCACGTCAACAGGGCGCTCGTCTCCTGGCTCCGCGTCTGGCTTCGGAACTGGAAGGACCGTTTGTGGGAACGGGCGATGGCGTCGCTGCAGCTCCCGGTGGCCCTGGCTGGGTTCCCGGACCACCAGAAGAGGTTAAATCACAACCCCGATGCCAACACCGACCCGGGAACAGGGAACCACAGTATTGGTCGCCGGTCACGGTGGATTTCCGACGGCCGGTCCCTGGAGAAGCTGCCGGTCCATATCGGCCTTTTGGTAGCGGAGGAAGAACCGAGCTACACGGACATCGCAAACCTGGTGGTCTGGTGTATGGCTGTCGGCATTTCATATGTCAGCGTCTATGACAATCACGGTAAACAGTCTCTGCTGCTACTGACCCGGCGTCTCACTGCTGTGTGAATCACATCTACCGGCTTGTTGAAGTTGTTTTAGTCAAGACCAACGACTTTACGCGTTGACGTTGCCAAGTCAGTCAACGAGTTTCGGTTTCAACCCAGTGGGCTGAACCGTGGGATTGCTAACGTTAGATCTTTTCATGTGACATATTTGTAACGAAGTAGGCTAACTCTTCTCAGTAACGTATCTTGTTGACTGTCATAACATTTCAAAACTCAAATGGCCATAATTTGTACAAACAGGAACACCAACACCCCATCCACACGTGACCCCATGTGATTATAGAGATTCTATTTGTTACAGTTGTGTAGGTCTAGTCTTGTAAATCGATTTTACACATTTTAATCACCAGCCTGCCCAAGGATCAGTTACAACCAATAACAGGAATGATTTGTGGTTTGCTTACATTGCTTTAAAGACAGCAAAGAGAGGGGAGTTTTTAGAAATTGCAACAGGTGTTTTCCATTTTATTCATTCTATTGATTCAGTGCTTGCTGAATTTCCAAAGTAAAACGTCCTTGTAACTGTTAACATCAAAACTGAAACTGAAATGAAAGTAGGTCATTTAAAGTTATTTTATGAATCTTTTTTCTCTGCATACCCTCTTTCTCCCTGATGCATCTTTAGCAAGGCAGGCTTCTTTGATAAATGTCATAGTGCCTAGTCCTATAATTCACTGATCAGTTATGGTCAAAGGGGATAAAAGAAACACTCAACTGATCCGTTCATTAGGTACTTCGGAAGAAGCTACTGAAGTAGAACTATGTAATCTATCCAGAGTCAGATCAGAGGTTTCATATTTTTTCTGCTAGTCTTTGCTGCCTTTTCCCCTGTAGCATGTTAGTGCAAAAAACAAAAATACATTGTAAGAGCCTTTCCATTCATGTTTTATTTTGGTGGACTTCTTGCGAAGGAGGAAGTGATGTCATGCACAGTTGTACAGTAGTAAGGTATATTTGACTCAGTTAGGTGATCAGACTCAGGGGTAGCTGATCACAGGAGCACATAATTTTTTGACAGTCCGTGCTGAAGTGTGTGTATTGGTTTTATTGGAAAATAGACAATTTTTGTTTGCAAATGATTTGGATTTTGGAAAGTTGGAAACTTTGTTTGGACACTCACTTCATTTCATCAGTGTCATCAATTTTTTGTTTGTTTGTTTGTTTTGATAAGAGAAGGGTTCACTTCACTACATAAAATTTTTATTTTTAGTGCTTTGAATACATTCATATATAATATCATTCTCACTGATCTCTCCTTCAGGTATCTTTCGGAAGAACAACTCCCGTCTGCTGGAAGAGATAGTAAGGCAACAGCAGGATTTGCTGGGCATGGATGGATCCATGCACAATGTGGAGTTTCTGAGCAAAGGTGGAGACAACCACCAGCACCAAGGTAAGGACTTAATTGAGCTAGGGTTTTTATGAGCCATTTATAAAATGGTTTACAGTAAATTGATGTTTCTCTAGATTTAAAGGAGAGACCTGGTGGCTGTAGTCAAGGTAATGGGTCAAGGAAACCCATTTCCATGTGCACACCCAACAAGGTTTCCTGAGAAACTTACCTTTCAGCCACCCGGTTTGTCCATGCATTCAGGTCTCTCATTAGACGTTGGACAGTCCATTGCCTTGTGTCTTTGACAAAATAGAGCAGTGACCCGAATTACATTTAAGCTGTCTTTGTAGTAGGGCTGCGTGGTATACGCGGTATACTGAGTCAATTGATCAGGTGACCTGCTAATATTAACTCTCTGTCAGTTGAAGGTAACAATGTTGTTTTGTGTGTCCTGCAGTGGTGTCCTGCAGGCCCACAGTTAAGGTGCTGTCTCCTGACGATGGGAAGCAGAGCATTGTCCAGGCAGCACAACAGCTCTGCCGTGCAGTGGAAAACAAAGAGAGGACCTCCAAAGACATCAGCGTCGCCATGCTGGACATACTGCTCAGAGGTACACTTCAGAGTGTGTGTGTGTGTGTGTGTATGTGTGAGGCATGTCTCTTTTCAACACACCCGTTGTATAAAAGAAATACAGATAGGTCAAATTAGAAAAACTGCCCGGGTTACTGACACAAGGCTCTTTTGTGTTTGCCCTGAACCAAACAATACACACGTGACCCAAGCTGAGACAAGCAATCCAAATGCAACAGATTTTTTTTGCATGGACTGATCCAACCCTAGCACCTTCTGTTTGTTTGTCTGTGATAGCATCATGAATCTGCCCATATTTTCATTAATCTGGTGGATGCTGTTTCACCAGATTCATCTGGCTGTTTGACTGTGTTCCTCCTTATGTATATGAACCTGCTAAGCACCATCTGCTTTACTATTTCCATCCCTTGTTTTCTACATTCATGGATTTTTTTTTAAATTAGTGTTGTCAAAATGAATGTGTTAATATTTGCAATAAAATAGGCCTCACTGGTTGAATCATGAACACTGACCTTAACTGAAGCCAGAGACTGGGCAGAAATGGCATCCATGGGGCACACACCAGCAAGTCCACATCTGGATGGGTTACAAAAACAAAATGAAGGTTTTCAAGTGATAGGTAGGTAGTCCATGCTAAAAACCCTCCAATGTCGCTGAATATAAACAATTCTGCAAAAATTAGTTTTCCAAAGACATGTGAAAGACTCATTGCCAATTATCACAAACGCTTGATTGCACTGCACAGATTTGCAGAATTGCAGAATTACTTCAGTTTTTTTTTACTAAGCCCAGGTAGGTTTGGATAGCTTTTTTCCCATAATAAATGAAATCATCATTTACTCTGGTTATCTATATCTAATATTGAAATTTGTTTGATGGTCTTAAACATTTAAATGACAAATATGCAACAATATATCACCGTATATATGTAATATAGACTCCACCTGAACGAATGAAGGGGATGTCTTGCCAGTACCCTTCATTCAGGTACAAGTTTCAGTGAATGCTGACTGCCTGCCTGTGCTTGTTTCAGAGTCAAAGAATCTACCAGATCCTGAGCTGGTGTTGAAGTTCGGTCCTGTGGACAGCACGCTGGGCTTCCTCCCCTGGCACATCAGACTTACTGAGTTCATGTGAGTCAGTGTCTCTCTCTGTTCCAGTGTGTGAGATATGATTCTGTTCTGATTCAGCTCACACAGGCTTCATGATGAAGCTGCAGTCTTATCAATGCTGCAGCATGACCAGTAGATGTCACTGCTAAGCTGTCGATGCAGGTGTTTCTCTCTGCATTAGTAAGTTTTATCTGCTGTCTCCTGCTCTTTGTCCTCAGCTCCCTGCCATCTCATAAAAAGGTGTCCTATGAGGACCTGCTGGGCGCCCTGCAGCGGTACAGCACCTGTCAGCAGCGACTTGGTCAGTGATTTTCATGCCAACTTCTGGTTCTTCAGATGGGAAGAGGTGCTGGGTTCACACAGTCAAAATGTTGGAACCACAAGCGCTAGCCAGCTCTTGTCCTGCCACCAGCTCTTGTCTTATAATGAAATCACATTCCACAGGACTTGTGGAACATGTTTTCCAAACCAAGAGAACATGGGACATCAGAGACAGAAACAGAGACAGTCATAAGAAGAGTGTCTGCACAGACTCAGTGTCCCACAAACCTTGTTCTGTCCTCTTAAAGCCTCTGGCTCGCTCTGTGTCTTACTGATGAACACTTGCCTCGGCAGACAACAGAGAAGACGTTTTTGTGCCTGTCCTTGTGAGGCATCCTGGGAAGTACTGCTGCATATTAGGAAGAATCTCAACCACCAACTCCATGTGAGCTGAGCTGAGGGACAGGCTGGTCACCGTGTGTAAATATGAGAAATGAGTATGGCTCAGTATGTTCATGTGTAGTGTTGCTTCAACACATCCAGAGGTTTCTTTAAGGCTCTTGTTGAACTACTAAGCTTAAATAAAGGCCACGTCTGTCTGACTGTCTACCTATCTGTGTCTGTGCATCTCTCACAGGAAAATCTAAATCATCTAATTATCTATGTAAATATTAAATGTTTACTAAGGTATCAGTTGTTGGCTTATCTGTTTTCTTCCACTGAGCCAGATGATGACTGATGCAGTTCCACAAGAAGATGCTGAGATGATCGTTTGATTTAAGTTTCACTCTCGGAGTCTTATTCTAATAGACTGAACTTTTTTGTCAGTAATAACTGACAAAGGAATTGGAATGGATGTGGAAAACTGGGGGCCAATCTGCTGATGGACACAGGAGCAGTCAGCTGGTTAACGTATGTCCACATACCGGTAAGCAGGCTCAAGCAAGCAATTACCCACAAGAAGCTACATCCATTCAAGCACAGAACAGAAACAAAAATCTGAAAACACCAGTGGTCCAGATTAAGTGTGTTAATGACATTATACACATGTACAGTATATCTAGTACAATTGCCTTGTGTCATCTATGTTCTCTGGGTCAGTGGTGAGTGAAGTAGACATGTGGCAACATGACACTGATATATAGTGATTATGAAATATGTCTTTCAATAAGTGCCATATCTACGAGTCATGGTGGTGTCATTTCTATACATTTTCACAGTAATAAGAAGGAAGTCAAGGGCGTGGCTGTGACTCAGGAGACAGAATGGGTCTACTAATCAGAAGGTTGGTGGTCTGATCCACGTTCCTCCGCTTGTGTATATGTCAAAGTCTCCTTGCACCTCAAACCTCTGATGATATTCATGTGCTTTGGCCTTTGCAGTCTCTAGATCTTGACCAGATATTTCAAGGTTTGAAAATCATTTATTGTCATTTTAAAACAGGCTTTCTGAAAAGAACGAAACTTGTAGGCTACTAAGGTCCCAACACCCAGATAAAGTGATAGTTAAATAAACAAGTTAAAGAGAAGACGGCATAAAGTCTGAGTTCAGGATGATTTTATAGCTATATTATATGTCAGCAGGTAGTTTGATCTGTGTGTCTTCTGTTGTGAGGTTGGTTCATTACTGTAAGAGGGTGGGAGGCCCCAGGAAAGTGTAACATCTGGCCTGCCTGGATCCTTGCCCAAGTCTGGACCATATACTGAAGTTCTATATCTGGGCAGATTCCAGCTGTTACCTGGCTGCTGTCTGATAGATTTTCTTTGTGTTTGTCAGAATTGTAACATCACATCACTTGAATAGGCTACTTAAATGTCATTATTTAGTAGGCTAAGTAAATCGATGTTGGGGAAAACGCCTGGGGGAATGTTTTAGTCATATAAAAGCTCGGGCCCTGATCAGCATTATGAAAAAAGTATCTTTCACGTCAGACGGTCACATCGTGATAAATTACGTTTTTATCACGTGGTGTTATCTGGGTAAACGGACGCCACCCTGTGGTAAACCCAACGTTTCTCTATGAAACGCAGGACCTGATTCCGAATCCCGTCATTTTTCATCTGGAGCAGCGTCCAAGCCGCAGGTGTGACTCTGACCGGCCCCCACAGCCCCGCTGACCGCTGCGAGAGCTGCACCGCCGCCTGCAGCACGGACCGCGACAGCGTCCATTGCGCGTCTCTGTCGACCGCTGAGGAGAGCTGCCCCCCATCCTCTATTCCTCCAGTGCACACCTCGGATCAGAATGCACTGATCCCGGTGCAGTCTGAGGCAGGATGATTTCTGTCGTCTCCACAGTGGAGAGCGCTCCCAGAGGAACTGGTAGTAGCCCTGCACCGAGCCTCTACAAGCGAATCAGGAAGGTGTTAACCAGGTAAGGTGATGCTGAGCAGCTGTTTTCATTTTCTCCGCCGGTGGGGGAGGGTAAGTGCTTTTCCTTTTGTTTCATGTAGCCTTCAACCTGTAACATCAGAGTTGGTGTTGCAGCAGAAATGTTGTGCAACAGATGTCAACAGATCCAACCACACAGCATCACCCCTGCATGAACATAACGTCGTGTGTGTCTGCTGAAGTGGGGGCATTCCTGAAGCCTTGGTACCAGGGCAGAACCTGGATGCGGCGCAGTAGGAGGAGGAGGAGGAGGAGGAGGCTGCCACGGACGGTTCACCAGGCTGCCCAGACTGTGCTGCACAATGTCCTACCTCCATCCACTGGCCTCACTCACGGTGTCTTCACACTCCCTCTGTATATGCCTCTCTCTCTCTCTCTCTCTCTCTCTCTCTCTCTCTCTCTCTCTCTCTCTCTCTCTCTCTCTCTCTCTCTCACACACACACACACACACACACACACACACACACACACACACACACACACACACACACACACACACACACACACACACACACACACACACACACAGCCCAGGGATGAAGGAACGGCAGATGGCAGGGGAGTCCTCTCATATCGGGCAGCAGGGCTGTTGCTAGGAATTCTGGGCCCCCTGAAAGAATACTAAAGGGCCCCTGACTTTTCCACTTTTTTTCATAGACTACGTACATATTATCATTTTTTATTTAGCTTACTTTATTTTGATGCTAATGCAGCATTACTATGAGTATTAGTCAGTGTCTTATGCAGAATAAATCAGTCATACAAAGATTAGAGTACTGGGGTGTTTTGTGGGCCCTACTGGGCGCTGGGCCCCTAGAATTATCATCACCTTTCTCCCTACAACGGCCCTGGGCAGCAGTAGCCTACACACATGTGAAACTTGGGCTCGAGTCAGACTAGTTAAAACATGTGTCAGTAGGCTAAATCAACTTATATTTTTAAAAAAGAGTGCAAGATGTGATATTATACAGCTGAGAAATACACTAAAAAAAATGGTGAAAGCACTGGCAGCATTATTGTTTCCAGATACCCTAGAATTACACTAAATAACTGTCACAGAATAAATTACAGAGTAGATTTTCACAGTCAAAATTAATTAAAATACAGTATATTATATGTAACATACATGTGTCAAAAAAAAAAAAATCAGATATCTTTCAGATCAATCTCTGTAATTTCACAGTATACATTATTTACTTTTGGAAACAGCCAAATCTATGTACAGTAATTTCATGTTAAAATACAATTTTTTTCCCCATGTACAATAACATAGTTATAACGCATAAAAACAAACTAGGTTAATAAAACTAAAAAAAAAATTACAGTGTTAGTCTGTAATTTTAGAGAATTAGTAGGCTATATTAAAAACATCACCACTGGAACCACTGGAACTGGTAGGCTACCTGTGTGTCTGTAGTTCTGTAGGCCAAAATCTACTCAGATATGATTTCAGACATAGCAAAACGAGGCCTACAGAAATCTGTACGCATATCAGACGAAAAGTGGGGGCAGAAGAGGAATGGGGGTCCTAAGAATATCAACTAGCCTGATAGACCAGTCCAGCCCGCAGCCTTGCCTTGTAAATTACAACTTCTAATGTCAAAATGTTTGTTTTTTTGTTTTTGTCGTCAAATGATTTTATTTTCGTTATATGAAATAGAACATGAAAATCTAACTGTTTTTAAATGTTTGTTAATTGCTCAAAAAGAAGAATGCTTTGTGTTTCAATTTTATTTTGTGTATTTCAAAATGAAAATCCAATAAACCAATCATTTTCTGTTTTTTAATTCCCAAAATCCAATGACCAAAGAAGAAAACAAATGTTGCTTTCCTACCAGTTGAAATCCAGGTGAATAATGAAGAACACAAATCACGTTTTTGTTTGCAAAGGTAGTGTTGAGATTCACTACCCCAGTAAAAAATTTCACTCTTCACCGGCCTCTAACACTGCCTGTGTGCACATGTTTGTGTGTGTGTGAAGGAGAGAGAGGGAGAGGGAAGAGAAAGGGAGTGAGAGAAAGGCTGCAGCTTAGCAGTTTCCTTTTTTGATTTGACTCAGGTGCTCCATCATGAAAGTATGACTGCATATGTTGCATTAAAATTTATTTTTCTAATTGATCGTGTTTCTCTCAGTCTTTTGTAATCTTTTTTGCACATGTTTATATTTTTGGAAAGTTATGCTGTGTGTACCTACGTCTATTCAGTCCTCTCAAAAAATGTGGCTTAAAGCTGATAATGTTGTGTTCACTACTTTTCTCCACAAAGAACTGAATATTGCATTTGTGAAATGTACTTGTGTTTATTTGTCACGTGGCGGACATGAACTGACTGAAGCTGTGTGCTGCTGTTATGTTGCCTGATGATCATGATTTGACATCACACTTCTGTCTGTGTGTCTGCAGGGACCTGCTGGTGACCTTGGCCCTGGGTCAGGTCCTGTCCTTGTTAATTTGTGCGATTAGTCTGATCAGCAAGTACCTGGCTGATGACTTCCATGCTCACACACCGGTATTCCAGGGCTTTCTCAACTACATCCTACTGTTTCTGGTCTACACCACCACCCTGGCAGTCCGGCAAGGTACGGAAATTTGTGTGTTTTTAGACTGTAGCAAATACTGTAAGTACACTAAAATGAGCTATCGCCAATTAAGTGATGACATCACCAACATGCACACACATATTTTTCATTGTAAGTTCCAGTGTGACATATGAGGTAAAACATTATAATATCATTAGTTATCTCTTTTTCTCTGCTTTACCTCAAATAGGACATATGCAGGATTTGTAGCTTAACTATGCCCCTTTTTATCTTAATTAAACAGTTTTGGAGTAATTGTGATGGTTTAATAAATGGCATCCATCAGAAGATGTATTTGTGGTTTAAGAACCAAGAACCATCTCAGTGTAGTGGAAGTCTAGCCAGAACAGGTCAATGACCTAGTCAAGAGGCTTTGAGCCTGTCTTCTCAGTTTTTTCTCAGTGATCCAGTAAAAACATAACAGATTTCAAGAAAACACCTCGATAAATCCTGCAAGTTTGGATGGTTGGTCTAGGTCCACCGGGGGGGGGGGGGGTGATAGTTTTCATATGGCATCAATCCTTTGCACACGCTGACCACCTCACCTCTTATCCTTTTCTTCACAGCTTTGTATGCATCTGTGTCATTGTACCTGCCGCATGCTGGAGTTTGTCTCTGGGTAGAACTCTAAACTTTCACACACATTACCTGTGAGGACAGGATTGTGATGTATGAAATCTTTTCATTTCAACCTGGCGATGACCTTTACTGTGAGTGGTAGTGAGTGTGGTAGTGAGTGTGGAGTATATAAATCATAAAAGATCATTCCAGGTCCTTGGTCCTGGTGCTGCCCTTCCTATGCAGTGGTTCACAGTCCCTCTCTTTGTCATATAGCATGATCTGCATCAGTGTAGAGAGAATATGAATCAACCTGAAGTTCAAATGAAAATAGCTATAAATCACATACAATCACAATTAAAATGTTTACATGTAAACTTCACATTGCAAGTTACCCATACACTGTTGATGGGTTCTGTGTATGTTCTCCTGTATGTCGGACCAGGGGAGGGGAACCTGCTGGCAATGCTGAAGCAGCGCTGGTGGAAGTACATGATTCTGGGTCTGATAGACATCGAAGCCAACTACCTAGTCCTGAAGGCCTACCAGTACACTACACTCTCCAGTGTACAGGTTAGTACTGTGTGTGTGTGTGTGTGTGTGTGTGTGTGTGTGTGTGTGTGTGTGTGTGTGTGTGTGTGTGTGTGTGTGTGTGTGTGTGTGTGTGTGTGTGTGTGTGTGTGTGTGAGAGAGAGAGAGAGAGAGAGAGAGGGAGAGAGATGGGAAAAAGATGCTACTGAGTTTATCAAGCTGCAGCGGGCAATAAATGGGCCTATGCCCAATTGAAGGGCTCGCAGGACACCAATCAAAGTGGTCACACACTTTTGTTCTGCAGGACTCTGTGTTCAGGCATTAATGTGGTCTTACACAGAGCAAATGGCAGCAGACCAGATTACAACTTTGTATTGTCAATTGTCTTCACCAGAGGGAGCCAGAGACCATGTGATTGCAGATGCCATAGAAATTCACGCTGCGAGTGAACTTTATGCAAGTATGAAGACGTGGTCAGTGTTAGTGTGGGCGTTTCGCCATGATTACAACAAGTAGTTCCTGTACTCAAAAGATCAAAATTCCTTGCGAATAGAAAATGCGCAGAACACAAATGAATGTTCCTTCGATGGGGATATCCCGATATATTGGGGTTAGAAAAGGAGTAACCCAGGGGTCATTTTCGGAATATGACCAGCAGTTTGTCAACAAGATGCTTGTGTTTTACAGTATATGCCTATTGATTTGTGTCTACCTACTACAAAGTAATCCCAATTCGAAGAGCCTTTACCAAGGGGTACTGTAGGTGGCACTATGGAGGCATTTAGTTTAGTTTAGTTTAGTTTAGTTTAGTTTAATATAGGACAGTGTACAATACCATCGATCAATTGTAAAGCAACAAAAAGATAGTTGTACCAGACTTAGCGTCAACAGCTAATTTCCATCTGTAGTCCCAACATAAAACTCACAAATTCAGATCACAATAAAATACAGGAGGAGCTTGGAACATAGGACGACCTAGGTGAACACATAGCAATAGAAGCAGTAGCTACACACACAAGTTGCACAGGTAGTCACATGGACAACATGGAGACAACACACAGAGAACACACAAAACACTAGAAGGTGGGCCAGTAGTAGCTTTTGGCATAAAGTGTGAGGCAAGAATGTACAGTTATCTTGAATAAAGTGCTGGTTTTCTTATTTGAGGTAGATAAAGTGCAGAATGCTCATAGCAGCAAGATTAGTAAAAAGAAATAATGATAGTAATTAGCCTGACAAGCCAGACTATATCATTAAAATGTATATTTGCTGCCGCTAGGGTGCATCTAGAAAAACGTAAAAAATATAATGAGAATGACATAGTTTATATAGCTAAGAAGACAACAGTTAATGGTAATCCGAGATTTCTGAAATAATTACGTACCAACAGTGGTAGTGTGACAGGTGTATCTGTAATGCTCAGGTAAACAGCTAGAAGAGAAGCACCAAAAGAAAAGTCATAATGATGATAAACAGAAAACCTGATGGCACCACCTATGGTGTTAACATTGATTTCTCAGGAGCCATTTCTTTGTAGCAAGGTAGAAGCTGCTATAGTTTTTGTTACTTTTCAGGTTGTTTGGGAGTCTGTTCCAGTCACCAGATGGAAAAGGCGGATTGGCCAAAGGTTCGACTTTCTTAGTGGGATTTTGCAGTCTCCTCTCATGGCGGATCTTAGAGCTCTTGTTTTTTGTTCAGAGCAGCCCTATTTGCCACACCCCTATTTGTGTAAGACCTCTATATACTCATGTTTGCTTTGTGTCTTTCTTTCAGTTGTTAGACTGCTTTGTCATCCCAGTAGTCCTGTTGCTGTCCTGGTTTTTCCTTTTGGTGAGGTACAAGGCTGCCCATTTTGTCGGGGCCGGACTGTGTTTGTTGGGGATTGGCTGCATGGTGGGAGCTGATATCCTACTCGGTCGGCAGCAAGGCTTAGGTGAGTAGGTGTATGCACAATACATACTTTTTTTATGTTGTGTGTTAGTTGTGTTTGTAGATGATGTGTGTTTGTCCCCTGCTCATGTTTCCCTCCCTCTCTTTTCTCTCTGTAGGAGAGCAGAAGTTGTTTGGGGATCTCTTGGTTCTGGGAGGGGCAACACTGTATGGGATCTCCAACGTCTGTGAGGAGTTCATTGTGAAGAACTTGAGTCGGGTTGAGTTCCTCGGCATGATTGGACTCTTTGGATCCTTCTTCAGTGGCATCCAGTTGTGAGTCTGTCTGAGGGGAGAGACAAAGGCTGTTTTCTGTACCATACTAAAGTACTGCACTGAAGGAATAAGTGCCTCAAGTTCACACTTTTTGCTTTCACTTCAATTTCTTGGTCTGAGAACATTGCAGTCACTCAATTTCCATTTTACTGTAATTTGAGTTATTACTTGTTGTGCCCAAATGGATGGTCTTTAGATTTTGACTCATCATTGTAAGAATAAGAATAAGAATTACTTAATTAACCCCAAAGGGAAATTCCACTGTTATGTAGCATTTTATATTGTTAAGGGCAGAATGGTCATTTGTGACAAGTTGTTGACATCACAGGATAAACTCAATGAGTGCTGGTTGTTGCACTAATCAGAGTATAAAAAACAATAACAATTGAAAAAAATAAAAGTACCTATTTATATGTGTATGCAGTATATAGCATTACCCAAAAATATTGAAATATTAATTTATCAAACTACGAGATGAACAAATCAAATACTAAAAAAAGAGAATATTATCAACACTTGGGTTCAAGATGAGGCTGTTTCGTGTCAAGAAAAACAATACACAGTAAAAACTTCACATTACAGGTTCTTCAGATGATCACAACACCTCTTGTTCTGCTGAAAATGGAAGCCTCAAGCTTGTTAAATCAAATAAGCAAGACTTGCTTAATCTTTGCAGGGCCATCATAGAACACAAGGAGCTGCTTAAGGTGTCCTGGGACTGGCAGATAGGTGAGAATCAGACTGCACACACACACACACACACAACCTGGCTATATTGTTTACGTATGTACTCTGCTCACTCTGTGTGTCGGCAGGTCTGCTCTACATTGGTTCCAGTGCCTTTATGTTCGCCCTGTACAGCTTCATGCCGGTGGTGATGAAAAGGACGAGTGCCACCTCAGTCAACCTCTCTCTCCTCACAGCTGACCTGTACAGCCTCTTCTGTGGCCTCCTCCTCTTTCACTACAAGGTAACAGACCGTTGCAGGGATGCACTGATGTGGTAACATGCAGGGTCAACATTGAGCCAGATGTGTGTTGGCTCCAGGTTTTTTTTAATTGTTCACACACACAGGTTATTTTTGACTGAAGTAAAACCTGTGACAGACAAATAAGAATCATCTTTATTAGATAGATAGATAGATAGATAGATAGATAGATAGATAGATAGATAGATAGATAGATAGATAGATAGATAGATAGATAGATAGATAGATAGATAGATAGATAGATAGATAGATAGATTGATTGATTGATTCAACTTTATTGATCCCGAGGGAAATTTACACATTGGTCAGCTGCTCATTCACACAATAAAAAAACACACCTCAGAATCACCATTAATAATAAATACAAATCAAAATTATATCTGATCAGTAAATGACCAGTGTGGAGGATTTAGTGGCATCTAGTGGTAAGTTACAGACTGCAGCCCTACCCCTTGGTGGTTGTAGAGTCTTTCACTTGGCTGTAACCTTAAACTTCATTAAACATTAAAAAGAAAACAGAAAAAAGAAATACGTTTTTCACATAGGGCCAGGTAGGTTTGGATAGCTTTTTTAAAAGCTATCAAAACGGGCAGACGGCCGTCGGTAACAAACCAGATGTCATTTTAGTCACAGAAGTCGAGAGAAAGCCGGTAAAACGTGGGTCAGGTAAACAATACGACATCGCCATGACAACATATTGTCACGTGTATTGTTTTGCCTCGTGCTGACGGACCACTTGTTTACATAGAGGCGCGTTTATGCCGTTACGTGCAGTGGCTGTCGTCCGTCTGCCGTCTGCCCAATTTCACGTGAATGCAGCATGAAAAGTATGATTGAGTTGCTTGTGATTTAAAACGGCAACGCTAGATGGGAGTAATTCCTACACAATGTACCTTTAATTCATTCATAGCCTAATTTGTTTGTGTTAGAAAAGACCAAATAGCCTTATTTTCAGATGATTCTATAAGATCAAAAGTTAATGATGAATGCTATAATCCTCCTAAAGCCTCCAGATGCTTCCACACTATTTAGGATATGAAGCAGCAGAGGTGTAGCTACTACTCATTCTGTCTCTGTGTTGCAGTTCTCTGGCCTCTACCTATTGTCATTTTTCATCATAATCTTGGGCCTGGTCGTTTACTCCTCGTCAACCACCTATGTGGCGCAGGATCCGCGGGTGTATAAGCAGTTCAGGAACACGGGCATCCAGCCGGCCACCGACCCACACCTGCTTAGTCCTGGAGTCCTGGAGCCCTCCGTCACCTTCACCAGCCTGGGCCCTGAACCCGGGGACGAGCTTCCTGTGCGTGTAGCCTAAGTTGTCTGGGAGGTCTGGCAGGGTTTTAGTCTGTCCGCCAGGTGGATCAGTGTGTTTGTTGCAGTCTCCATGCTCAGCACAGAGAAATAGTGGTGCCTGTGCCCACCCAGTCCCCTAAACAGTGCAGCTGTGGATCACCATGCTCTACTGAGGGAGGCTCCACATGCTTGGTGACTGAGTTACAACAAATTCATGTACTTGTATTTGTCCTCGGTGAATGAATGACCAGAATGTAAAGAGCTCAATTGAAAGTGTTGCATTTACTGCCATCAAAAACTGTGAGTAGACAGTAGTGACTGTAAATGATCATTCATGTAAATAGATGACGTCATTGTACTTTATTTCCTGCTTTCTTTTTTTATATATCAGGAATGTTTGTGCTTATTCCCTGTGGATATGATAAAACTGAATTCAATTCATTTACTGTTTTAATTTCTGTTCTAACAGTGTATCTAACTTCATGTGTTCAAAATGAACTACACCTGTAGTCAGAAATGAGACGAGATGACTTAACGTAGTGATGTATGGATAGATGTTTTGGATATTTAGTAGGTTGGTGCAGAAATAGCAAGACCTCATCTAAAGTTTGACTGCACCAGCATTTACAGTATGAAGATTTCTTTAAAACAGCATTTAGAGAAGTGAACAAGTGCATTTTTATATGAATTGCCAATTGCATCCACCAGGTGAAATCAGACAAAGAACTTCAATAATGTTGGTCAGGTGGTGAAATGTGTCTTGCAGAGAAACATGTTGACTTTGACCTACAGTACACCATAGCAGTGACGAATAGCTGATCAGAATCCTCCTTACAATTAAAAGCATGCAACAGTAATTTTTCATCTTATCTGCTTTAGGGAAACACATTCTGGCACTGTGTCTGCTCTGCGATGACTAACAGATCAAAACTTCATTTCTGCACTCAGAAGCACAGAACGGTCATTTTCAGCTCACATCCAGCAGAGAAACACATTCTTACAAGTTTCAATCTTACACAGTGCCAGTGATGAATAATAGATCCGAATATTTGTTCCGATCGAGGGTGTCCTGGTGCCATGTGCACTGATGGACACCCTTATACTTGAACATGGTGTTTGTTATGGACAAACTGTGACTATAGCACAGAAGTCCTGTGGGCAAAGATGTGAACATCCCTGTTTTCATGCTTGTCATGGTGGGCTTTTTGTAAACCATTAAAAATACGTCATATTTTTGTAGATAGTTCCAATTTAGCAGCTACGGTTGTTGACATTACATTATTTCACTTTATAGTGCCCTTCTTTAAAAAAAAAAAAAAAAAAATCTAAAGTACTGAATGACCTAATTTCAATAGGTAATAAATATTAATAACTGTTGTGGTTTCTCTTCAAGTATAAAAATTTTCAAAATTTCAAAAAATTCAAATGTGCCCTGTGCAAATGTGGCCATAAAGCACTCATGTAAGATGAATCAACACAGTGTTACACTCACTTCTTCTTATCCACCGCTTGGCGGCAGCAGAGCGATAGGGAAGGGAGAGCAGCATTTGCAGATTGCAGTTTGTCTTTTAATTTACTCCATCACAGCTAAACCTGAATTCAATTATTTGTTTGTCCACCCATATTTTTGTTTTATATCCAACACATTAACACAGAATTGTTTGGTCAGATTACAGAAAGTATCTCAGATAAATCATGCCAGGGATATATATTTTAAGATATTTTTCATATATTTGTTGATGGGATGTGTATATTAAGGATGTATTTATCTTTTCTAATACATCCTGTTCATCAGTTAAAGAGAGAAATGTTTGGCAAACATTGTTCACCCTCTCTTCTCTGGACATCCTCTCATCCTGGCCTTTGACCTGTTCAGATAACAGATGCTCATTCTTCAAATAATTCAGTGTTCCTATAGTGTTTTAGTGAGCCAGCACTACAAAAACTAACTTGCATGCAGGAAAAATGTCCCACAGACTGCAGACAATTACAGCACAACATATCATACCACATGAAAAAGCCTCAGTTAAAGACTTTAACAGTAAGTACACAAGTAACAATGAGAAGTTGTCCATATAAGGACTGAAAGACACACAAAAGACTGAAAAAAGGGCAGTCAGTGCTTTGGAGGGTGACAAAATATGAATACACAGAATATAGTGGAATAACAATCAACACAAACACATTTAGGGATGAGGGAAATCCCCCTTATTTTTCGTCAAAAACTATGGGAACTATGCAATACTGCCTTAATGTCACAAAACTTGAACTGAATTGGGGGGAGTTCAACATGCAGTCACATACTATAGGACTTACTGATGCCAAGAGAATATATAATAAAACTAAATAAAAAAATATTCAAGGTCAGTCCTGTTTCTACCAGAAAAAAAAATCAAGAATGAAAAACCAAAGTGCAGCATTTTTTCTAAAGTTAGAAAACAGGAAATATTGGATCACAATAGCGTGATATGTTGTCTAATCATTTTATGTAACAAGAATGTGTGCTATTGTGTTGTTTTCTTTCCCAGAGATACTGCATCTCCACTTATATAACTGACTAACTTCTGTGAATGAAGTCGATTGAGACTTAAGAACAATTAAAACAAGTGAGATCAGTGTCGTCTTGGGGTGTTGAATCATGGAAGAATTTCCACACATAACAATCAACTTTTATTTGTCGCACACAAGTGTGAAATATCATTGACCACTTTAAATTTCAAATTGTCTTTAGTTTTTTTTTCTCCGTCCATGTAAACCTATATGGACAGAGAAAAAAACTAAAGTCAGTTTGATCCTAGACATGTTTCCTGGTTCCCAAACAATGCTTGTTATGTCAAGGGTCAAAGATCAGAGATTTTTGGCAGGAGTCTCAAAAGTGAGTTGAAATGGATGTATCGCAGCATTCAAAAAATGAATGGATGTGTTGTGAATGTGTATCTCTCTCTCTCTCTCTCTCTCTCTCTCTCTCTCTCTCTCTCACTCTGTGTGTGTGTGTGTGTGTGTGTGTGTGTGTGTGTGTGTGTGTGTGTGTGTGTGTGTGTGTGTGTGTGTGTGTGTGTGTGTGTGTGTGTGTGTGTGTGTGTGTGTGTGTGTGCGCATATGTCTATGTTTTCCCTCTTGATGTTGTTGACCTTGTTCATGACTTTTGTAAAAAGCCAGGAAGAGGGTCAAGGAATGGCCACCAGGACCTGGGGTTACTTTTAACACACAAAGACACAATAATTCCCCCCTGACAGGATACAAATATGGCAGAGACCCATGACCTGACACCGGTTCAAACATATGCCACATCAACAACTGCTTTCCATCTGGGAGAAGGCACGGTCCACGTAAAACAGGCACTCAGAGACAGAACTGGGGCCGACTGCAGCAAGGACTGTTGCCTCTATCTATCTATCTATCTATCTATCTATCTATCTATCTATCTATCTATCTATCTATCTATCTATCTATCTATCTATCTATCTATCTATCTATCTATCTGTCTATCTATCTATCTATCTGTCTATCAGCTTACGTAATGCAGTAGTTTTAATTTAATTTCCAAATATAGATACATTCTGTCATCATGATCTGCTCTCACCACTCAGCTGACCTCGTGACCACTCCACCCCAAACACATATCTTACACATCCACTGAATGGTTGAGCTGTGATGAGTTCTGACATAGTGAGAGTCATGAGTGTCTATGGTTTGGACCAGGTTCAGTCCACAACCGAACTGGCGGTGTGAAGCTGGTGAAGGATCAGTTCATATCACACAGCATGAACAACTTTAGTTTAGCATGTGTCCTCCTGGTGAAGCTGTCTCTATACGAGCCGAACTGGGACAGGCTTTTTGTTTATTCTGAACAAATCTTAGCAAAGATGAAAAATCCTATCAAATGGCTCTGTTGTGACATTGAGTAAGAACTGGAGTCGGATCCAGAGCATGCATTCATTTACAAGTTTAATTGACACTGATTAAACTAAATAAGTGTGTGCTCCGGCCACAGACTGTAATATGCTCCGGCCTTTTCCTTGGGTCAGTCAACAGACCAGGCCGAACAACATGACTCCCTCCAGCTCTGGAGCTTTCCTCGGCGCCAAAAGCTCCAGAGCTGGAGGGAGACTGGTTGCGCCGGGCGGCCCAGCACAGGGCGCTGTGTGTCGGGGAGAGAAGCAGGAAGACATGGGGTCTGGAGCTCAGCAGAGCCGCGGTGTGCAGTGTGCGGAGCGACCCCGCTCAGGCTGCAGCGGCGGTGCTGATACAGCGGAGTTTATGTTGAACAGGTAGGTAATCTGTCTTTATTAACCCATAAGAACCCAGACCCATTTATACTTGAAGGAAAATTAAGTGGGGTGAAACACAGACCAAGTGGAATGCATGGAACACATTTTTGAAGTTTTTTTTTAAAATAGCGCCACCTATTGTCAGAGATCTGGAATGTTACATATATGTCACATCGGGCGTTTTTGGTAACTTAAATTTTCACTTGAAAATAAATGGGCTTGACATTTTCTTTTGCTCTGTAACACAAATTTGACCTTTTATTTGCATTTCCATAACATATATCAAAATTACAAATTTGCTGGTTACTATTAACACCTTTTTAAGACAAGTTTCACAACAAAAATGGGCAAACACTATAGAAATGCGAATATTGCCTCATATTGAAGGCTTTAACCAGTTACTGAAGCCTTAAAAGCTGTGCAACCACAATTTTCTTTCCAACTACAAATACCTTGGCATCTGGATGGACAGTTGTCTTAATTTTAAGCACCATATCACCACCCTCATTGCTAAACTAAGAACAATACTTGGCTTTCTATACAGAAATAAGCACCGTTTCCCTACTCACCACAGGAAAAAAATTGGAGACACTATTTTTCTCTGTTTTAGAGTATGGAGATGGCATCTATGGAAGAGCTGCTAGTTCCACTTTGATTCCACTGGATGCTGTTTACCACTCAGCCTTACATTTCATTTCCAATGCTTCATATAATACTCATCACGGCACTCTTTATCAAAATGTCGGCTGGTCATTTCTGACAGTAAGGGGAAAACAGCATTGTTTTTTATCCATTTTAAAGCCCTTTCACAGTTATTGTCTCCTTATTTATCATCTCTGATAACTATGAAATCACAAAACATTGGTACCCACTCACAGAACTGATTGTTGGGTCATATTCCATTCGTCAGAAGTGAGCCGGGTAAAACGTCCTTTTCTCACAATGCACCACATGGGACCCTCTCTCCCATCAGTACAGCAGTCCAGAACCCTTGTCTCAAACCTGGTTCATGACTGTTTGACTGTGTTAACTTTTCTTATTTGTTTCCTAATATTTTCTTATGTAAACTCTCATTCTTCTTTGCTGTATTTGTTGTTCTGTATACAACATCTATTGCACGTCTGATGATCGTCAGTACATCCTGAACACTGTATCCTATTTTATTACAAAAAATACAGCAAAAAAGCATAATTACATTAATATGGGACCAGCATGGGATACTAAAATCTTGTTCATTTACTGAGAAGAGTGTCTCTGCTAAATCTGTGGTTCAATTTCCGGACTGATTTATAATTTTATTAAATATTGATTGAATTTGACATTATTTTTATGTTAACATTTTTAAATTATGTTTTAAATTGAACAACATAGAGTATATTAATTCAAAATACCTGAATCACCTAATTTAATTGAGCAGTTCTTTCCCATTTTTCTCATTGTGACATAGGCGTCACATGGTATTTTTCCTGACTTTTTTAAGGCTAAGGCCCGATGTGACGTATATGTCACAGCAATATTTTCTTAAGTTGTTTTATATGAGTTTCTTCAAAAAATGAGGTCAGAACAGGTTAAATACCAGAGGTGTGGACTTGGACTTGAGACTTGAGACTTGACTTGGACTCGAGTCCCGATTTTGATGACTTAAGACTTGCTTGATCAAATCAAAAAAAGACTTGGACTCGCTTGGGACTTGATGCCAAAGACTTGAGACTCTACTTGGACTTGAGAGCAAAGACTTGAGACTCTACTTGGACTTAACCCTCTTGACTTGAATTCAAGTCAAGTCACAAGCAGCAAGCACAAATATTAAAATATTTAAAAAAGTGTTACATCAATGTTATACTGTAGCAGCCAGCCAGAGATGTTCCTATAGAACCCACTCCTGTTATCAGTCTTGGCTGTGTAGGCTATAATTAATGCCAACACACTAATTCCTACCACACACATAAAGATAATCTGGCTGATTTTGCCCCGATTTTCCCCCTTCGGACCAAAGACAAAAATCACCCGATTATCTTGGCTCTTAAAGGAGCATTATCGCAAATCCAAATTCTTAATTCGGCCACTAGATGGAGCCAGGCGGAGCATATCAGATATAAACAAGTGGGCAGCTGTCAGAGAGAGAGAGGAGCCTCGTTTAGTCCTCCCCTTCTCCCCCTCCTCCTCCCTCCTCCCCCCTCCCTCTTCCTCCCTCCTCCCCCCTCCCCCCTCCTCCCTCCTCCTCCCTCACCAGGCTGAATGAACGTGCAATCGCGGGAAAGGAAAAAGAAAACTGCTAGTGGAAGCGGCAGCTCTACTCGCGCACAACCACAACAACGGCAACAACAGCAACTGCAACTTCCTCCTACAAATGTACAATCGTTGGTGTGACGTGCAGACCGCAGTGGGACGATTCAGTGACTGTAAGCAGCCTAACACTGCTACATTACTATTTACTGTTGCATTTTTCCGGTTCGGAGGTCGGATTTGCGAGTTCCGAGTGCAATTGAACGCAGCAAGCGCCGGGCCGGCTTGAATCATAACAAAGACAAATGCTGCATTTGCCCCACGGACACTATACTGTTGGCGATTTTTTTTGTAAATTTAGTTATGGCTCCCCCCGACCCATCTTTTGCATATTTCAGTTTGTTTTATGCTATTACTGCTGTATTTGCGATAATGCTCCTTTAAGAGTATTTTATGAGATTCTCCTGTGGTGTGTGGTGTGTTAAGATTTAAATTCTCCCAACGATCGGCTCGTAAAACGGTCGGTGGCGACAATCGTAAATATTGAACATGTCCAGTATTTACGATTGTTGGTCGCAACAATCATGACCGTTTGGATCAAAAGTCGGCATGTGTGTGGGGGAAGCCGACCATCTCGAGTCACCGGCTCTGCGGAATGTGACTTGAAATTGAATGTAACCAATAAAGAAGCGAGCTGACTGCAGCACACGTAGCATAACAAACCAGTGTGGCTAACGGCTCCATGGCCATGCACCATGGCTACCAACAACAGACTACGTCAGATCACGTTTGATCACACAAGATTTCTGGCGTGTTACTGTACGTCAATTTTAAATAGCTTTATTGGCATGAGAAGGCAGTGCTTATATTGACAAAGCATATCACAATAGAATATTAATAAAAAATAAACAGATGAATAAGTGGCAGAACATTAACAATAAAATATAAACAACTTAAAGCAGATATCAGCTTCACGGCCGTTTCGGCTAATGCTGCGTTCAAGGCAGGCTTTTGAAACCGTAAGTTACAGCTTCAAGTCACAACTACGACTTGGTAGCGTTCCAGGTAACCCGTAGCTCGTGTTTTTACCATCCTGTTGTCTGTGAAAGTTCCCTATAACGGCCACTCGTAACTTCCGACCCGTGAACTCGTACCAGATCGAACTGGTATGACTTCACAGGAAGGAAAAACACAAAGTACGAGTTTCTTTGAACGCACCATGAGTTAGCAGCCCCCGCCCTTGTCAGGCATCAATTGGTCCTCGTGCTACGTCACCACATTCACGCGCATCCCTTGGCTGCACACACAGCCCTTCATGCCGTTCTCTCTCCTCATTGGATAACACTTGTATCCCACAAGGAAAATTTTCTCCTCGGGTTACAGCAGAGCAGAGTGACGGAGAGACTCGTGTTTAGGCTGAAATACTTCATGTAAGTGATTGCTGACGGAAAATAGGACTATTTAGGACTTATATTAACAAAAACATTCCACTGATATCTGCTTTAACAATTGAGGCGTGGTCATGATCTTTACTTATCATTGATTATAATCGATTTGTTTGGGACTCGAAACAAAAATCTTAGGACTTGGTTGGGACTTGAAAAAAAATCTTAGGACTTGGTTGGGACTTGAAACAAAAATCTTAGGACTTGGTTGGGACTTGAAAAAAAATCTTAGGACTTGGTTGGGACTCGAAACAAAAATCTTAGGACTTGGACTTGACTTGGGACTTGAGAGCAAAGACTTGAGACTCTACTCGAGACTTGAGAGCAAAGACTTGAGACTCTACTTGGACTTGCAACATAGGGACTTTCTCCCACCTCTGTTAAATACAACAAGGGACATGTTATAAAAGGATTTGCATTGTGAAATGGGTGGTGGCTTATTTTATTGACAGAAAGCAAGCTTTTTAAAAGTAGCTGCCTCTGTGAAATGTGCCAACTCTGCTGGCCACCATCTTGGAAATGTTGTCATGGATAGAGAGATTCACAGAGAGTCATGTGACTGCCAGAGGTGGGAGAAAGTCCCTATGTTGCAAGTCCAAGTAGAGTCTCAAGTCTTTGCTCTCAAGTCTCGAGTAGAGTCTCAAGTCTTTGCTCTCAAGTCCCAAGTCAAGTCCAAGTCCTAAGATTTTTGTTTCGAGTCCCAACCAAGTCCTAAGATTTTTTTTCAAGTCCCAACCAAGTCCTAAGATTTTTGTTTCAAGTCCCAACCAAGTCCTAAGATTTTTTTTCAAGTCCCAACCAAGTCCTAAGATTTTTGTTTCGAGTCCCAAACAAATCGATTATAATCAATGATAAGTAAAGATCATGACCACGCCTCAATTGTTAAAGCAGATATCAGTGGAATGTTTTTGTTAATATAAGTCCTAAATAGTCCTATTTTCCGTCAGCAATCACTTACATGAAGTATTTCAGCCTAAACACGAGTCTCTCCGTCACTCTGCTCTGCTGTAACCCGAGGAGAAAATTTTCCTTGTGGGATACAAGTGTTATCCAATGAGGAGAGAGAACGGCATGAAGGGCTGTGTGTGCAGCCAAGGGATGCGCGTGAATGTGGTGACGTAGCACGAGGACCAATTGATGCCTGACAAGGGCGGGGGCTGCTAACTCATGGTGCGTTCAAAGAAACTCGTACTTTGTGTTTTTCCTTCCTGTGAAGTCATACCAGTTCGATCTGGTACGAGTTCACGGGTCGGAAGTTACGAGTGGCCGTCATAGGGAACTTTCACAGACAACAGGATGGTAAAAACACGAGCTACGGGTTACCTGGAACGCTACCAAGTCGTAGTTGTGACTTGAAGCTGTAACTTACGGTTTCAAAAGCCTGCCTTGAACGCAGCATTAGCCGAAACGGCCGTGAAGCTGATATCTGCTTTAAGTTGTTTATATTTTATTGTTAATGTTCTGCCACTTATTCATCTGTTTATTTTTTATTAATATTCTATTGTGATATGCTTTGTCAATATAAGCACTGCCTTCTCATGCCAATAAAGCTATTTAAAATTGACGTACAGTAACACGCCAGAAATCTTGTGTGATCAAACGTGATCTGACGTAGTCTGTTGTTGGTAGCCATGGTGCATGGCCATGGAGCCGTTAGCCACACTGGTTTGTTATGCTACGTGTGCTGCAGTCAGCTCGCTTCTTTATTGGTTACATTCAATTTCAAGTCACATTCCGCAGAGCCGGTGACTCGAGATGGTCGGCTTCCCCCACACACATGCCGACTTTTGATCCAAACGGTCATGATTGTTGCGACCAACAATCGTAAATACTGGACATGTTCAATATTTACGATTGTCGCCACCGACCGTTTTACGAGCCGATCGTTGGGAGAATTTAAATCTTAACACACCACACACCACAGGAGAATCTCATAAAATACTCTTAAAGGAGCATTATCGCAAATACAGCAGTAATAGCATAAAACAAACTGAAATATGCAAAAGATGGGTCGGGGGGAGCCATAACTAAATTTACAAAAAAAATCGCCAACAGTATAGTGTCCGTGGGGCAAATGCAGCATTTGTCTTTGTTATGATTCAAGCCGGCCCGGCGCTTGCTGCGTTCAATTGCACTCGGAACTCGCAAATCCGACCTCCGAACCGGAAAAATGCAACAGTAAATAGTAATGTAGCAGTGTTAGGCTGCTTACAGTCACTGAATCGTCCCACTGCGGTCTGCACGTCACACCAACGATTGTACATTTGTAGGAGGAAGTTGCAGTTGCTGTTGTTGCCGTTGTTGTGGTTGTGCGCGAGTAGAGCTGCCGCTTCCACTAGCAGTTTTCTTTTTCCTTTCCCGCGATTGCACGTTCATTCAGCCTGGTGAGGGAGGAGGAGGGAGGAGGGGGGAGGGGGGAGGAGGGGGGAAGAGGGAGGGGGGAGGAGGGAGGAGGAGGGGGAGAAGGGGAGGACTAAACGAGGCTCCTCTCTCTCTCTGACAGCTGCCCACTTGTTTATATCTGATATGCTCCGCCTGGCTCCATCTAGTGGCCGAATTAAGAATTTGGATTTGCGATAATGCTCCTTTAAGAGCCAAGATAATCGGGTGATTTTTGTCTTTGGTCCGAAGGGGGAAAATCGGGGCAAAATCAGCCAGATTATCTTTATGTGTGTGGTAGGAATTAGTGTGTTGGCATTAATTATAGCCTACACAGCCAAGACTGATAACAGGAGTGGGTTCTATAGGAACATCTCTGGCTGGCTGCTACAGTATAACATTGATGTAACACTTTTTTAAATATTTTAATATTTGTGCTTGCTGCTTGTGACTTGACTTGAATTCAAGTCAAGAGGGTTAAGTCCAAGTAGAGTCTCAAGTCTTTGCTCTCAAGTCCAAGTAGAGTCTCAAGTCTTTGGCATCAAGTCCCAAGCGAGTCCAAGTCTTTTTTTGATTTGATCAAGCAAGTCTTAAGTCATCAAAATCGGGACTCGAGTCCAAGTCAAGTCTCAAGTCTCAAGTCCAAGTCCACACCTCTGGTGACTGCACCAGGATGTTGAGTAGATGTCACTTAGGGACTTCATGAGTTAAAAGTTCAACATCAATATGTGTAAGGGGCTTTCCAGGACACTTGAAGGCGGTGTGACACCCGTGTCACCGTGGGTCCTTATGGGTTAATTGTGGAAGTTGTGACTGTGAATCCAACATTTTACTCTGCATTCAAAGCTGTCGCCATGTTTGGTTTCTGCTGCCAGGCTTGTTCCTAAAATTTTTCTCATTGTCTTTCAGATCGTAGACCATAGCTTTAATTAGTGATCAGAAATAAAGTTGTATTATGACCAGATGCAGTTTTCATATAATATGTAGTGGCATGCTGTTACACTGATGCAATCTGTCTTTATTTCACAAGATAGGGGGCGAGGGGATCCCTTGCCATTAAATTACGTTTGGCTTTTTGATGGCTTTAATGAAGTCGTATCATCATGAAAATTGATACAAAGGTCAAGGGTCGCAAGGTCTTTGATCTGATAGGGCTGAAGCCCGAGGGGAAAAATGCCTCTATAGCGCCTCCTTTAATTTTTAAAATACCCCTCCCCATAGGGATTTTTGTTGGAACATGACAATTGGTACACGTGTGTAAGTTGACCAGATGAAGAAAAAAGTCTAAGTTCTAACAGATGAAGAAAAAGAAGAAATTGTTTATTTTAATGCATAATTATCAAAATTTGCCAGCAATTATGATAATTATTGCCTATTTTCCTTTTGCTTATATGTTGGTTCAGTTTGAATAAATAGAAATCTAAGTCCTGTAAATGTAATTACTCATTTAAGAGTTAAGACGAAGGAGAATGCCCAGTGAGTGGTCTTGACTTACATTTGTTAAAGTTTGTCTTGCTTGTGTTTACAGTACTTTAAAAACTTACATTTATATGTTCTTGTGTGTGTTTGGGTGTGTGTGTGAGAGTATCATCCCCACCCAGTGTTCTCAACTACCCATTCCCTTGGGTGTTTGGGTGTATACATTTAATCATGATGTACTGCTTCCTCACAGGACAAACACACACATCCATCACATCAATTCACTTACAGGCAAACACACACACAGAGAGCAAGAGAGGGAGAGGGAGGGAGGAGGTTCATGATGTACTATTTTCCCCTGAAATGATAAGATACCAACTAAATTCAGAAACAAACACATTTCAGCTGTCTCTGACTGAGTTACACCATCTCTCTGTCTCCCTCACTGTCCATCTGTCTGCTGTCTTTCCTCTCTGTCTCCATGGGCACTCATAGTTTTGTCTCATTTCTCTACAATTTGCAGGAAACACTATCACACTACACTTAAAATAGTTCATTGGTTTTCCCAATGACTTTTTCCCATTCATTTATTTAATCTATTTTTACATCTTCAGTGGATGGTCCCTGAACTATGGCCACAACAATGTTCATACAAACACACTCACCCACACATTGGACATAAGTGCCTTTGCAAATAACTGTCTAAATAAAAAATAATTTTCAGTTATACCAAACCCATATGTACAGCCTTGTTTTTCATTATTGAAACTTTACAACTACAACTGACTTTAATTCATTTGGGCTCTTTCCCTCAAGCAGCCCTGTAGATCAATAAAACTAATATCAAATTCAAATTGACTTGCAAAATTGATCCGTATATCAAAAAATGGAGGATGTGTGTGTGTTTGTGTGTGTAAGGGTCAAGGTGGGAGGAAATGGTGGACACAAGCAGAACTTCCTGTGAGAGGATAGAGTACTGCATCTTCCCTGTGTGTGTGTGTAGGCTGAGGGGATGCTTTCCTGTCCCCACTCCCCTCCACACCCAAACAAAAAAACATGTATAAAAAGCACAAATAACTTATCTATTTCTAAGGGTGAACTTGATAAATTCCACAAGGAAATGCACTTATTTCCTTTTCCATGATGAAGTAACACAGTTTCATTTGCTGGATCTCCAGAAATAATATTCAGTTTCTTATCTGTTCAGTGGCTCTTTTTGATGAACCATTACCAATACAAACAGATGTTTCATTTCATACAAACATTCCAGTGGCATCTGAAATTGTTGTTGGAGGAAAGCATGACTCATTGCAACAATATCCATTCAATGTTCTTCACTTATAGGAGGTTGTTGCTTCTTACATTACTGGTCACAGTCAGTCTTACTTCCTTAAATGCCTGGATTCATTTCTGTAATGTGTAAATTCGGTATAATTTTAATTTTCAAAAACGTGCAGTCATTGTGAAGTAGTTGAATGACTTCATCAAACACAAACAAAAAAGGGTGGTTGAGTAAATTAATTTTATTACACTGTTTATGTTAACAGGAAAGCAATCAAGTACAGATTGGGGAATGCATCACCATCTCAAAAACAACTAAATACCATGACAACAGTTTAGTTTGTTTACCAGTAGACAGGATTTCATGTTGCAATCCCCAACACTGTGAAATGAACTTCAAGTCAAGCCTTGTTCTGCAAGGTTTTGCCATATTCAGCAGGCACATATTTTATCTGGCTCTCCCATAAAACATGAGCTATTGATGGAATGCAAGCAGTCTACATTTGCATATTAGATTCACAGTAATAACATAGAGTCACACAGAGAAGGACATGAATGGCTGGAATGACTGGAAGAATAATTTAGTTAAATCAATTCTGAAGCTCAAAATGTCTCACTCCCAACACAATAGTGAACATTTCTTATAATATGGGAATCCAGTTTTAGTTAGTTAATGTTGCAGCTTATGACAGAGAAATAAACCAATCCTAAAGTGAAATATCCATACACATATATACTGTACTATAAAGCTACAGTAATACATCATTAACATGGTAAAGAGAAATTACATTTATTACATGTGTACAATTTCAATACAAGCCAATGTATGTCTTCAAAAACTATAAGAAACACTTTGAAAAATGTGTCAATCATTGTTATCACAACACGCAAATAGCTGTGTGCTCTCTCTCTCTGGATTACAGAGTTTGGTTAGTGAACAATAACAGATTCATCTATTTTCAGATGAACCAAGAATAATCCAAACTAACTCAGTAACAACTATACATGTGTTTGTATGCATATATCAGATAGTCAGGATATTTACACTGTCAGCACTCTGCGTCTCCCAGCAATACTCATAGTATGGTTTCATATTAGAGTCACAATATCTTCAAACATGTTAACAAGATGAAGAACTTTTCAAAAATCCTTAGACAGAGACAAACCACTTAACATTCTTAGTTTCTCCCCCACATGAAATAAACATCTCCACTTTCATTGACAAATATCCTCTATCACACTAACAACAACTAACATTGACATCAGATTTGAACATTTCAAATACTAGTAACTGATTTATACCATTCTCCTTGTGTCCATGTGTTCACTGGATAAGTGTGCATGTACTAGTGAACATGCATATGCTAGTTATGCATTGGTATGTTTGTGTTTTTCTCAAGCCCCTCTAAAGGACATCTTTGTAGTCGTATATGTTGCCATGAAAACCAAAGCTAGAATACTCAGTCATGCCAAGCAACCAAGATGCTATGCAGGACCTGTTTCGGTCATGTGAAATACTGCAGTTAAGCATGAGTTCACAGAGCTGATTAATGTTGCTTGTGCTGTTTTAATGGGGAAAAAATGGTTTATTTTCCATGTTTTGTCCTCTCAAAATAATTCAATAAAATGTAATTTTCGTCCTACTTTTCAACCTCATATCTGCCTCATTCTTTCAGTAGTTTAGACTAACTTACATTTTACAGTATCCAGTGTTCTTATTGTAGTATTTCATTTTTTTTTTCAACATGTTAGCGGTCTCAACATCAAGTCATTTCAGCGCTGCAGAAATTGTGCATTTAAATCCAGTTCTTACAAGCAGATGCCATCCTGTTGACAAGTAAAATTCCACTGAATTCTGTGTAAAGATTGAACTCTACTAAATATGTTATTCTAATATGTATAATATATGTAATATTCTGGCTGGCTACAGATAATTCATACATACAGATAACAATAATGTAATAACTGTTGCTATTACAGATACGTTTTTAACAGGGGCAAATTTTTTCATGTTTCTGTCACTCTCCAAAAAATGTATTTTCTTCATCTTCATGGGACTTTTCTTTTAGTAATTTTGACAAACTTACAGTTTTCTGTATACCAGTGTTTCCTCTTGTAGAATTTTAGTTTTTTGTTTACTAATCAACATGTTAGCCCTAAAACCTATAAACCTAATGTGTCACTTAAAAAAAAAAAAAAAAAAGAGGACACTGGCTTGACTAAATTGTGTATTTGATGGGCAGATATCATTCTGTTGACAAGTAAAATCCTACAGAGTTCTTTGAAGATTTGTATTTAACTGAATATTTGTTGTAATATTTGCCTTGCGAAGGTAAGGAAAGACTAGGTAACAAGGTGATTTTGAGAACTTTTGTAGTTCTTTTGCTATAATGCTCTTTATCTAATGCAAATCATTTTCTCCTTGCTCCTTCGTTGAGGTAATCTCATATTTACTCAGGTATTTTCCTCTTGGATGGGGGCACCAGGTGTGCAGGCAGCTCTGATGGCAGTTCATGTCCTTCCAGTTTCACTTTTATCAGGTGATTGGCCAGAGCAAACTCTTCATCATCCAGCATCCCATCTTTGTCAATATCTGCCAGCTTCCAAATCTTCCCCAGAACGGTGTTGGGCAATTTTGACTTCACCATCTCCTTTTTCGCATTTGCTCCCGTCACCTTGCCATTGACTGGAGATAATGTGTAGAAAATCTCGTCATAAGCAGGTTTGTCACGTGCAACCACCCACTCGGCTTCGTCAATGCCTTCACCAGCACCTTCACCATATCCGTGGCCAAATGGGCCATTCAAAGTGCCATCAAATGCACCGCCTTTAACAACTGGGTTAGGACGCTGTGTTTCTTCTTGACGGACCAAGACCATTAAGCCAGCAATGTCATTGGCTAGCATGTCGTCGACTGCCTCCAGGAGTTTAGGTTTCAGAGGCTGGAATTTAGTGAGATCCTGAGCCTGGAGTTGATCCTGGAAAAACACAAAACAAAACAACCACAGCTCAAGTTTAGATCTTAACTACCTAAGCCTCTATCTTTATATTAGTACCCTTCTTCTCTTTCCTCTTTACCTGCATCTTCTTCAGATTTGGAAAATCTCCAGGTGATATCTGATGCTCTCTTTCAATGCATTTATAAATATCTGCCAGACTGCCAATTAGCTCCTTCTTCTTGTTCTCCTTCCCGAACACAGTGGGCATCTCTTTCTTCAGCGAACTGATGATGTAGGCGTGGACCTGAACACAAACAGAGAAAGATGCTCAAAAACTCATGAACATAAATTCAATGTCACAGCAGGATCAAATCAGCATCTTTAATCTGTTTAACCTCTGTGAGGTGTTGGGTTCTCTCTTAGATCCTATTTTCAAAAAGACTAAGCTAAATTAAAAATTATGTAATTGATACATTTTGTTAAACTCAGGCAGGTCCGCACTTGTGCAGGGCAGGGTATGGCTGCTGGCAGTAAGCGTTTAAATTTTAAAAAACTTTCAAAATTCCTACTGAAGCAACGATACACACTACAGTTTTGAAACTTCACCAAAATGTAGCCCCAATATTGCTGAAACTGTTGTCCACTTAAGCTCATTACAAATTATGAAGTATAATTATAGTTATGTCCATGTGTGTGTGTTCATGGTTCCCTGAATCTACCTCATGTCCTTGAAGCTCATCAAAAAACACACACACACCCCAACAGGAAAAATGCACCCAGTGTGTGCATGTGTACATCCTCTGGGTACAATACAACAGACTTACCGCCCAGAAAAGATATAGGAATAATTCACTCAGAAGAGGATAACCACATTCGTCAGCTTCTATTGGTTCTGTGACAGCGACAAACTTTTTTAGTCAAGGTTAACAGCTGAACATGGTGGAGAAGATGAGTGATGAGGAGAATGGGAAACACCCGACACACACCTGTGCTGACAAACGACGCATGTCACAGCCAAATGCCAACAAAAGTGCAATTATTTTAGCTTACTGCAAATGTATGAATACAAAAAACTTTGTCTCATCCCTAAAAAGCTTGGGTTCAGTTAATCTAAATCTAAATCTAAACTATTTAGCTTACAAACCCATTGAAGCATACAGTCCTAAAGCTACACTACTGTCTTTTTTTCTCCAACTCAGGAACTGACATCTGTAACTTGTGTCTAAGGTGTTTCTTAGCAAAACACTCAAACTATTAAATTCGATTTTTTTCAAAATGGTATTTGAGTGCTAATTTTTGTTCCACACCAGGGTTAGCCAGCCAACCAAAACACTCTTACATAAGCAATATAGTCATTTCCCATAAAAGGCTTTGTTTTTTAAACAAGTATTATTTTTTTTAATCTATTGTTTACCTTTGAAAAAAAAAGTTAATTTTTATGTCATTAACAAAATATTTTGTCATTACCAGAAAACACAGTCATTACTTTTACAGTAAATTGAAAGTTATAAAATACGTTTTTTGTTACCTTGGTTCTTACCTCAGTCATTGTGGTAAAGTGTTTAAAAGCCTACATTTAGAAAAATTAGAGTTCCAATATTTTGATTAGAAAACAATATTTCATTGTTGCGCCAAGGCAATATTTTGATAAGATAGTGAGAACTTGTGGTTACATATATGTAATGTACTTACAAAATTCAAATAAAAAGAGTTGGGAAAAATAATTCTGTAAATCTACTGATAATAAATATTTTATTCTGGATAAATTCTGGAGCTAACTGATAACCCTTCTGTAGAAGCAGGAAATATTGGTTATATGATTCATGAGTCACCTATAACTAATGTAGCAACAACTGTGCTGCAACCAGATTATCCATCAGTGGATGTGTCTGTTTGTACATTACCTTGGCTAGTCGTGCCCTCTTGATCAGATCATTCAGTTTTCTAAGTGCTGCATTTCTCGGCAAAGACTGAATGTCCTTAAATAAGTCCTGCTCCTCTGCCTCAAACAGCTTTCTGTTGTCAGGTATCAGCAGAGGGTGGGACCAAAATGAACCAATGTAGACACGGATCACCTGTCAGTGAGAGACAGAGGAGGAATTAACAGTCAGAGGGACAAAAACACAATAGGACCAATCCAGTCAGTAACACCGTATTTTTGATAATTTAAGGCAATGAGCAGGATTCCAAATTATGAGGGGACAATAAGAAATAATTGTTCCACAGCAAAACCAATCAGGCATAAACACTGGTATATATATCCAAAACAAGCTTGAGTACAAAAAGTGTGAAGCTGATATTGTCAATAGAGCCTGAGGAGGCAGTGATTCCAGTGTTATGGTATCCCTAAAGCAATTTCTTACTCAGGAGCATTTGCACAAGGTTTTGAAGGTGTTAACACAACCATATACAGTTCTACCCAGACTCTGTGCTTGGAAATAATGGATAAAAAGGCTACAAATACAACAAAAGAGTGGAGAGGCTTGAAGAAAAATTCTAGCATATCTATGGGCACCATTACACTCACCACTTCCATCATAAAAATTCAGGGAAACTCTCTCAACCTATCTCCTATAAAGATATTTTAAGCGAGTTTTCTCTTGGTAACTACTTTGAAGTTTCCTCTTAAAAAACCTATGGAAGATATGACACTTGCTATGTTAGCATACCTCAGGGGTGTTGACTATTTTCCCTAGCGACCACATCAGGGCACCATAAACTCTCATCAGCTGCTGGGTCTCAATCTGGTCAGCTTTGTTCAGCACAACCCTGAACAAAACAACAGAAGTAAACAGTGGTGAGAAATGCTGCATGTATGAAGCAAGCAGGTATTTATGTGCGATTTGTGTAGCCTTAGGTATAGTAAGTCTTTGAATCAAGCAGTTGCAGATCTTGTACCTGATCTTGTCTTCATGGTTCTTCAGGGCCTTTATCACCTCTGAAAACTCATCCGAAATGTCCAGTTTGTGAGCATCAAACAGTAAAATGATCCTGTCCACTCGCTCAGCAAACCACTCCAGGACAGCTGCAAAATCATAGCCTGGGAGGGGGAAGGAGAAGCAGGAGCAGGAGGAAAAGGGACGAACACAAGGTTGGACACCGCATGAGAGGTTGGAGTGTAAGGCAAGATTTGGAATGAAGGATTCAGATAAAGAAATGGTAGGGTTGCAATAAAAAAAGAGAGGGAAAGAAAAAGACAAGTAGTTTTTTCCCTCTAATTCTTTCTCCTGTCACATATAGAGATATATACATATAGAGCCGGATTGCTAACTAAGTTAAAGGCAAGCGCAAACTGACCGGACATATCAACGCTCTTTTTATACAACATACACACTTTGGATAACAAGATGGACTTGCTAAGACTGAGACTGTTCCAGTGGGAGATGCAGAACTAATCAGATCGCTGCTCTAGATGGCATCACCCTGACCTCCAGTACAACTGCAAGGAACCTTGACCAGGACCTTTCCTTCAGCTCCCACATAAAACACATGACTAGGACCGCCTTCATCCACCTGCACAGTATAGCTAAGATCAGGTCCATTGACACAACAGCTGACCCTCACCAGTATGCATATAGGCAGAACCGCTCCACAGTTGATGCCATTGCTGCAGTGGTCCATCAGCCCCTTACACATCTGGAGAACAAGGACTCCTATGTAAGGTTGCTCTTTTTGGATTTCAGTTCAGCCTTTAACATAATCATCTGGGCAAAGACCACCAGGCTGAAGAACAACTTATTCCAAGATGCTGTGAGACTGTTGAACTACTCCCCACTGCCACATCTCTGAACTCACATCTGGCACTTTCTGATGAATCTAATATACTTTTATTCACTTTGACTTATAAAGACTTCTTCTATCTTCGTATGTTAGTTATCTATCTTTGTGTAAAACACAGCCATTTGACATTGTGGTGAACAAAAGCACCAAACAATTTAGAGGGTCAACAGTATCTGTCCTCCAAGAACTGTAAACATTAACCGAGATGTTGCAACATTCCTGAGAGAGGACACAATGAGAAGGATACCTATATTACAACATGTTGAGAGAAAAGAGTGTGTTTACAGATGGTGATAGGCCTGCCAGAGCTCCAACTAAAACAACTTAAAAAGTAAGCAAGGAGGGAAAAAAGACTCCATACATCTTCGACAACTTATCTAACATCAAAAAGTAATATTTTTGACTTTTAAAAGTGCAATGCAATCGTGACCTCATATATGAATTAATGCATGACTGAGTGGATTAATGCTTAAATAAATGAATCATTGACTGAGTCTGTCAGCAGGATTTCATCACCGACTCTTTTGACTTCTATCCTGCTCAAGGACTCTTACCTGGAGAAATTCCACAGGAAATGAAGAGTACAAAGGCGAGAAAACAGACTAGGGAGCTGAAGTTTACAAACAACACTCAAGGAGACTAGAGTAAGAGAGTCAATGGTAAATCTGTTACAGAGTAGATGAAAGGACAGGAATTAGGAGGCATTTGTAACCAGTTAGTAGTGAGTTGTAGTTTTGTGTTAAGACAGTGGAAGAAGTGGATTTCCGTAAGTGCTATGTTTGTTAAACATTTTCTCCCTTCAAACTAAAACTACATTTACAGATTGCATATCATTTATAACACCAATGATCACATAAAAATCAAAATTTTGGCCTGGCTGCTCACCCTCACAGAAAGGCAGAATCCCTATACAAACATAGCTGAGAAAAATCCCCCTTTTTACAAACTAGTTGAACTGTTTTTATATGCTACTGGCTGTACTGCTGTCCCTCCCAATGAAAGGAGTGGTCAGTGATTTCAATGATGGAGTATAATTGGTCCAAAAAAAAAAAAGAAAGAAAGAAAAGAGCTTCTTAAACTCTGATGGTAATTCTGTCTGTCAGAACAAGTTACCATTTTTGACCATTCAATAATTTCTCACTGGGATGTGAGAAAAGATTCAGCAGTAGTAGCAATAAGCATGTAAAACAGAAATAATTTTAGCTATGTCTTCTTGTCCTTTATGAGCACAACTGAGAGGAGACACAGAGGGCACACAGCTACACAGGCAAAGCTATGAAGGGTTAAGAGAGATACCATGATATTTTGAATTTCAGAGGGTTGTTAACAGATTGCTTTTCAAACTGGCGGGGAAAAATAATTTTAGATTTGTGTAGAAGATTTACCTACAGTGACTAACAAAGATCTTAGTTTTTTGCATCATATCTACAAAGCATATTTTAGCCTGTGAATGACCTGTTGTAGCATGAATTCACATATCTTACAACTCTCATCACTCACTATTATAAGGTGATGAGAGTTGTGCCCTTACATTTATAAACAGAGATTCTCTTATGAGTCATGCCGAGAAAAAAAGGCAACCCTGACTAAATCTGTCAGTTTCTTCACCATGTGATACCCAAAATAACCCTACGAGGTAAACTCAGGGACTCGATATACATCTTTTCTTCCCAAACAATGTGATAAGAGTCTGGTGAAAAAATGTAGCAGTCCATAAATTATTAAAAGCCAAAATATCATTTTATTTTGTCTTATGCAGCTGCTTGATGCCCAGATTTATTTCTACAATACCTCCATAAGGACATCTATGTAGGCAGCTATAGCCTGATAACTCCTCATCTGGACACATACACGTACACAAATGAACAATGATGTTGATAAAACAATCAGCTACACATTCTACACATAAATATTACACATGCAAATGAAACATGTATGCACTGACCGAGTGAATGAAAAAGAATGAAAAGAAAATGAAGATACAAGCAAACCTAAACTTCACCCCCCCCACGCACACAAACACATACACACTAACACTAACATAAACAGTGGAAGATAACTGTGCGAGCATCTCCATTCAAGTGTCTTACCTCGACTGATCCTCTGTTTCTCTCCAGATAGAATCCCTGGAGTGTCAATCACACTGATGCTTTCCAGAACTGGGTTAGGCAGCTGGGCACACACAAACCTACACACACACACACACACACACACACACACACACACACATAGGGGGAAACATTTTAAAAACAAACATCATGCAACACCAGAGGGGTATTCCAGGAAGCAGGTTATTTGAAAACTCAGAGTAAGTGAACCCTAAGATGAGGGAAACTCTGACTCCAGTACACCAGCTCGCTGGCAGGTTTACTTGAAGAAACCCTGAGTCTAATGGAGCTGTCTGACAGGGGCTGTCCTTTCCTTCTCAGTCTGATCATTTTGAAGCAGAAATAATTCACATAGTTTTATGTCACGAGGAGAATTTGCCCCGTTTAGATGAGCTCTCATTCCCTGACGAGAACTGAACCAAACGGTAACGCTTCATGTACAGTCCGTCATTTACCTGAACAGTATTCTCCGGACGCACATCGTATCAGGCTGCACTTCACCACTGATGTGCTCTTAGATCTGTTCAATCCTCTTTGTTTTTATCACTTTGCAGGTTAATCAATCACCTTCCAACAGCCAGAAAAGGAGAAATAGTTCACATTTTATGTCAATCAGTAGGCACAGCCTTTTTTTCTTTTCTTTTTTTCCAACAACGCAATTTCAAAGTCTGTGTTTCTAATTTGCAGCTGAGGATAACATTAAATAATTTATAGTACTAGGCCTATCTGTAGATGTGTGTCTGCCTCTAATGTTGGCCCTGGGGTCCTGGGGGTGAGTGACACCCTCTCAGCCTCTGGTCACCCAGCGAGCTGACTTAGGACCAGCTCCTCTGCCTCTGTCAGACGTGGTGGAAGTGGAGGTGACCAGCACCTCGCTCTGCCTTCTTCCACATGTTCATCTACTCAGCAGGATGTTATGAGGCAGAATGTGTGTTAATCAGCATAGTTGGTGGTAAAAGCTGCTACAAGCGGAAATATCCACTGAATGAATTACTTTGTTTAATATGTGGAATATGAATAAAACCAAAGTGAGGCGCAATCACAAGACTGTATTTATATCTAATTTTCATCTGACTGCATTAAATAAAATAAATAAATCATAAAACATTGAACACCATTCAACCACTTTCTCAAAGACAAATATTAAAGAAAGTGATGTTAAAGGGATACGCCAACATTTTCGTTTTTTACGTGTCTTGCCTCACTCTCGAGTAGGCTACATGACAAGCAGATAGACACCATCCTTTTGACTGTGCGTGCAGTAACGAAGGAGGGCCCGTATCGCCCGTAATTAGCTTAGCTCAAATGCTGGAAGTGTATCGGTAGTGTTAGCCTGCCTCATCAGAGAAACTCTAAACGGAAACCGGTGGGCCGATCTTCGTCTCAGAGCTGACAAAACTCTCCGGTAAGGCATCTTGAGCGGTCAAATGCCGGTAACGGGACGTGATTGGTCAAAACGGAGGGTTCAAGCAAAGACGGTTTATTTTGGTTCAAGCTACATCGAGGGTAGGTTAGCTTCCTATTTCAAAGTAAAAGCACTTCTGTATGTAAAGGGCAACGGGTGTTTTATTTTTTGAAAGTAACCGGAAGTGGCTAGCTTGAGTAGCGCCGAATACGTCCAAGCAAAATTGTAAACAGCTGGTATTTAGACAAATTAACGACACACTGCTGATCTAAACGGCTACTTTCTCGCCTAAAAATGTTTGAAATGTCGATAAAGTGATATATTTACAGAGTTTAGAGCTAAAATGAAATCAGCTTCTGACTGCTGATTTCGGCTCGGGTAGGAGGCAGGCTAACCAGCATTTCCCAGCATTTGAGCTAAGCTAATTACGGGCGATATGGGCTCTATCTCCCTTGTTACTGCACGCACAGTCGAAAGGATGGTGTCTATCTGCTTGTCATGGACTCGGGAGTGAGGCAAGACACACAAAAAAAAGTTGGCGTATCCCTTTAATTTCAAAACAAAAAGACGACTGCAACTCACTTCACAGGGTAGGTCAACTCAAAGTTCAGGGTTAAGCTCAGAGTTAGTTGAACCTCCTTTCTGGAATACCCCTCAGATTATCCAACTTTCCCCTCTCTTGTTCCTCTCCTCCATTTGTCCTGCTCTCCCTTTCTTTCTTTCTCCGGATGAAACAACACAAACAGGTCAGCGGCTGTTCTCACTGTGAACTCCCCCTGATCCCCACTGGCACTGTAGTGGGCCCTCACAGTGAGGGCAGCACCACCATTTCTTTTGGGCAGTTTTGCTTTTCCAGGGGGATGACTCTGCGAAAATGAGTGTCTCACACACACACACAGACTGACCAGTGAGCAGAGGGAAATTTAATCACACAGGAATGTAGAGCTGTGGTGTGTGGATTCTCACTCACTCTCGCCCTCTTTTCCTACTCCTATCTCTTCGTCGGTATTTCTGTCTGCATTCATATACTTCACCTTGGTATAACGTTTTTTTTTTTTTCTTTTATGCATACAGAACCTCCAAAGATGTCTGCCAGTGGCTAAGACTGTGTGTAAGTGGGTTTGTGTGTAACCTACCTGTTGAGGAATGCGTTTCCAAATGCATTCAGCTTTCTGAAGGGCTTCTTGGGGTCAACCACCAAAGCATTCCCAGGAATGACGCCTTCTGTGTCCCCATGCATCACTGCAATAAAGGAATCCGTGGTAGGTTCAGGGCCAATCCGCATTCCAGGAAAATCCTGCTCCAACAGGTAGCTGTAGGTGAGATGATAAGACATGGTGTTACACAAAACAAGATAAGAGATAAGAGATTATTCTGGTAATCTATACACCACATAAAGGCCTTCTGGTGTTGGTGTAATCAGTACAAAAGATGTGAAGGATAAAGAATCTTAAAATAACTCAAGTATTATAATATAGAAGCATAATGAGTATAGTAATTAGTAGTATTTGTATATTAAACAGGCAGATTGGAGTCAGATGTAACTGTAAATGTATGAATTAATAAATACAGAGAATAAACACTTCACAGAAATAATTCTCCACATGCACATGTGTGCAAATTGTAGTCATCTCTGCTAAAATGTATAATCATTCAGATTACTACCTAGGCCCTTACTTCATCTGTAGGCAGCAGGAAGAAAACTATATATTGTCAGTCAGAGCCACCTTTTATTTTGAGTAATGGAATACCACCATGGGCCATGACATTTTCTGCCCAGGTCACAATCTGAACTAAGTTGCAGAAGTGTACAAAATAACACAAACATATCCAATAATTGCCATCACCACAATATAAAGCTGTGGGCACACTGGCATTGGTATTTGTAAAAGAGAAGGCTTTGGTTCAGTTCTGACAAAACGGTTAAATATACAACCTTCCACCAGACTTGTTTGCTCACTGGTGATCAGAAACAGCTGGCTAGGGTGGAAAGGTCTCAGGGACAGGCAGTCAATCAGATGTAAATGTTATGCATGTTTGGTTTTGGCTCCGTATATGTTTCAATAGACCTACAATAAATTTCTCAAACTTGTGATTGTGTTTTACAATAACAGATAACTCATGTATAACTTATTATTTCATGTATGTCTCCAGTGTGAAAGGTTGAATCCTCAGCAGTTAATTCAGTCACATCACACAGCCACAGGATGATTAGTATGTTTCTGTCGAGTTACACAACCTCAACATGATAACCACAGGCAGTAAAAAGAGATGTGGGGCGTGTATGTAGCTGATACCAGATGTAAAGATGGGTCTCTTCTAAACCCCCCCCCCCCCTCCAACACACACGCACCTTGTAAGAGGAGCCCGCGGTGCCTTGTGGAGCTATCTCTTTGCATGTGTCTGTGTAGTGTGAGTCCATCTGTCTGTTTGAATTGTCTGTGGTGGTGGTGTGTGTGTATGGGGGGGGCTGCTGCTGCTTATGTGCTTCATCCATCAGACTAAGTTGAAAATCAGAAGACAAGTTCAGATTACCGACCTCTGCCTAACTGCCAAACAAGACACTATATTACCCTTGGCCTCTCCTGTTACGTACCACCTTTTTAGTTTTTACCCACGAGCCCCACACATCGGAGCACTATTGCACATGACCTACTGACAAAGTAGAAAATAAATCACTCCCTTGTAGTTTAGGGAACCCTCCTGTTACCCCTGGACATTTTTGTCCACCTCTCACACTTTCCCAACTCCCCACGGTCAAATGAAAGGTCACTGGTTTTGGTGTTGGATTTTTGGCAAGGAGGTGTATTTTTGGGTAAACTCTGGATGTCCCGAATTTCAGAATGAAAGTCAAATTTTTGGACCCGTAATGAATTTTAACCACAGTAAAAAAATCTAACTAACAGATATCACCATGAAACTTCCCAAGTTTATTACTCACATTAAGACAAATATTTTTTGCATTACAAGTTTTGTCAAAAAAATTTTAATATGTAAATGAGGCAATATCTAATGAAACAATGGATAAAGCAGAATCCAAAATTCTTGTTTTATTTTGTTGACATATTATAGTCAGAAGTTTTCACCAAGGGGATTTAGGATATCACTTTTTTATCATTAAAATACTGTCACCAGCCATAGAGCCCCATAGAAATTTTGTGTTTTTGCAGCAAAAACAACTGGCCAGGAAGGGGTTAAAAATTTTAGAACCCGAGTCAAAAGTGATTTTCATGTTTAGTCAAGACCCAGCCCTATATGTATCACAAATATTTTGGGAGTAACTGATATCTAAATTTTGTACAGGCGTCATGGATGTGGTACAAAGTGAAGGATCGTCTGAGGGTTAAAGGGATAGTTCAACATTTTTGAAAATTGGCCCATCGCCATGATCCCCCTAGTAATAGCAGTAGGTTCGTTACCTTTAATTGTTGGTCCAAGCTGCTTTTAGATCGGGGGAGAAGAATACCGAGCGGCGCAGCTACACTACGGAGGCTAATGGAATTTCTTGGTTTTGCTCATCAAACTCAGCAAATACACAACCAAAAAACTCAAAAACGCTGTGGTGGACAAGTTGTGACCTGCACATTTACCACGCTATGAGATAATAGCGGAAAGTTAAGAGAAGTGAAGCAAATACTCGGAACTACTTTCTTCAGTGAACCACTGGTCGGAGGGACACAGTGTGCGCAGCCTCAGCCTCTCTTCTCGCTCTCTCTTTTTCCAAAAGTTGCAGCTCTCCTTCTGTGTATTCCGGCTCAAATAAATACGGCTGTGGGTCTCCGTTGGATAAAAAGTCATCCTCATCGTCAAACTCAAAGTCTGCCATGATCACACTCTTCTCAAGTTTTCTTGACGGACGTATCTGCAGTAAACTGGCGCTTTTGAAATCACTCCGCCGAGCAGCCGTCTAGAGTGTAAAGTCCGACTTTGCCTCTAAAACAACTCCATCTCGCAACTTTCCGCTATTATCTCATAGCGTGGTGAATGTGCAGGTCACAACTTGTCCACCACAGCGTTTTTGAGTTTTTTGGTTGTGTATTTGCTGAGTTTGATGAGCAAAACCAAGAAATTCCATTAGCCTCCGTAGTGTAGCTGCGCCGCTCGGTATTCTTCTCCCCCGATCTAAAAGCAGCTTGGACCAACAATTAAAGGTAACTAACCTACTGCTATTACTAGGGGGATCATGGCGATGGGCCAATTTTCAAAAATGTTGAACTATCCCTTTAACAAAACTGACAGAGCATTCAGCCACATCCTGCACTGCTCCCAGATCCATAAAGAGACGCTGCAATATGAAATGAATGAGATGCTGTAACCGTAGCCGTGGTGACCACTCAGCAGTTTGTGCATCCTCATACTGTTAAGGTGTTGGCAGTGAAGGGTCGGGCGGCTGAGTGATGGGTGTTGTCATCAGTGAAAGAGCAAAACAGAGAGAGAGAGAGAGAGAGAGAATCAGAGACAGAAGAGGAAGAGGAGAGACATCAGGGACGTCTGCACTGTCCTGTCTCCCAGCAGGAAGTCACTAACAGTATCCTCTCCGTTGTGGCTTTCAACTAATAACCTAGAAGGCCCTGCAGGCGTGAGTGTGTTTGTCCGAAAGGCAGGCATCAGCAGGAGTAGGCCTAAAGGAGGCTTATCACCCAGATGCTAAAATCTGTCTCCCTCACTGTCTCTCTCTTTCACACTTACACACACACACACAAAGAAACACGTACTGTATGTATGCCACTCCCAGAATTACTGCAGGCTAGCTCTGACTTAAATCTGACAGTGTTTTAACCTAAATAATTCATGAAACGTAGTTTAAACAGCAACAAAATCGAATTGGTGTCATGTCGGACATGTAGCACCTGAGTGCCAAATAGAACCTTGTTTAAAATTATTTCAGATGTGTGTGCTATACAAACAACTTTAGGTCTAAGGGCAGATTATGTTGTCATGATGCTGTCAGTGTAAAACCTTTTGAGACAAACTGGGCTATAGCTAATAAACATGCCTTACCTGCCTAGTCCCAATGCTCTGACACTGACAATATATGCAACAGATGTGTAACAGAGAAAAGAGCTAAACAGAAACATATCTTGACTGACCAGAGCCTTTTGAAAAATGATTTATTGCGGCAATTTGATTTTTTTTTTTTTAATTGTAAACCCCACGCATTTAGTCGGGGAAGGCCACAGTGCCAGGTCTCCATATGCATCAAGACTGTGTAGAGTGTGTGTTGTGTTGGTTGTCATATAAACTTTTTGTGGATTCAATAATAAAGCTTGCAGGGGTGTGGCTCTGAGCAGTTAGGTGGAGTGTTTTGTGTGTGTGTTTTTCCTCTTCTTATTTTCTTTTATGTCGATTCAATTTTGTTTGAATCAACTTTACTGCATGATACTGCACTCCTCTTCACTGTTTACATGAAGAGAAGGAAAAAGTCAGTTTGGGTGTGTCAGCCCGTCCCTCTCTATCTTTCTGGTGGCCTCTGACTCCTCTGTCCATTTGTGTAATTCTATGTGCTGTGTTGTGCTCTCACCGTATAAAACTTGTCTTGCCAGTGGAGTACTGTCCCACCAGTAGGACCATGGGCTTGTTCTCAAAGTCAGCATCCTCCAAAGCTGGGGAGTGGAACTCGTGGAACTTGTAGCTTTCCTCCAGTGGCAGGAGTTTAGTTTTGTAAAGCTTCTTCAGTCCATCACTGACGGTCTGAAAGACTTCTGGCTCCTTCTTCCTCCTGTCATCGGTTCCAAGCCAGCTGAACATGGTCACTGGTCACTTCTTATTGGAGTAATAAAGCCTTCAAAACACTAATTAAAAAGATGCTGTTTGTTGATCTGTTGATTTGTCAAACTTGTTATGTCCTTGGGGTAGTTGGATATTTGCGTTTGCGTATCTGAAAGTGAGATTTTCCCCCAGAAGATGATCTCCAAATTAAAACTCAGATGAGCACTAACCTCAAATAACCCCCTCCCCCCCAGCAAGGATGAAGTTGAAATTATTAGAGATTGTGTTTTCATAAATTCTCAAATATTTGGAAAGGTCTGGAAAAGAGGGATGTTTTTGATCATAGGTGGAATAATGCCAAATATCTTGCGTGGTGTAGGCTAGTTCTTAATGAAAATATTCAGATTTGGTCATTATTTTAAATTCAGTGAGGCAAGTTTTTCTCTCTAGTAATATCTACAACTTGAATAAAATGCAGATGGTTGCATTATCAGAAACTAAACCTGACCCTTCAAATGTGCTTTCATCATCCAGTCCATCGGTCCTTGTAGCATAAGTGAAGGCCACTTACAGTCTTGCCCCTGAGCCGAAAAGAAACACTACGTTCAGTGAGTTTGGTTTTGTTTATCTATCTATATGAGCAAATAAGCACTGCATAGAAACAACTAAATCATTCTAGTCATGCACAACAAAACGTTACCGCTTTACAATTTCGCCCAAGAGAAAGACAGAAGAATCCAAAAAATGATGCACCGAGCCCCTGTCAGAGCGCAACGACCGTTATTTGTTCAGCACTAGGCTGCCCCTCTGAAAACAAAACAAGACAAACTACTTCCACGGGGTCAAAATGATCTCTATCGCGTACGAGTCCACCTATTTCGTTAGGGATTCGGGTTATGTTCTGTCACAGAGCAGCGCTGGTTCTAGCAGCAGCTGATGCCCTGCAGCTCAATTTAAATGCCTGGTCCAGGGAAACACGAGCACTTCCGGCGAAGTGCCCAACGGCTGGCAGTCCGAGCGCCGCGCGCGCCGCAGTGATGCTGCAGCTGAAGCCGGCCCGCGCGGCGCCATGATGTGAGGAGGGGCATCCAAGGTCCTGACAGAGACGGGGGAACTGCCATTAAAGAGACAGGCCGCCACCTAGAGGTTGCTTTTTGGATAACAGGTGAAGTGAAGTGACTAACAAACAATTTACTTTTCGTCTTGGTTATGTAGGCTAGGCTAGCTAATTAGCTATTTGATGAAACTAGCACTGGTCTGATGTAAAAGTAGTTGAGGAAATAGAGGGAAAACGTGTCCTTCCACTATCCGTGCAGGGTCACGGGGGGTTGAAGCCAATCCCAGTTGAGGGCGAGATTAGGATTCGCCCACATACACCTAGGCAGGCAATTTAGATCCCCAATCCATCTATTGTGCATACAAGGCACGTAGGCCAGGCACAGGGAGATCTCCACCCACAGAATTGTAGCTGAGTCATTCCATAATTAGGGGTACATTTCAGCATATCCAAAACCAGAAAAATCTGTATTCTTTTTTGAAAAATAAACTTGATGTCTCAGTATACCCCCTTAATGTGCTTAATTCATAATTTGCCAAGCTTAATCTTAAAGCAGATATCAGTGGAATGTTTTTGTTAATATAAGTCCTAAATAGTCCTATTTTCCGTCAGCAATCACTTACATGAAGTATTTCAGCCTAAACACGAGTCTCTCCGTCACTCTGCTCTGCTGTAACCCGAGGAGAAAATTTTCCTTGTGGGATACAAGTGTTATCCAATGAGGAGAGAGAACGGCATGAAGGGCTGTGTGTGCAGCCAAGGGATGCGCGTGAATGTGGTGACGTAGCACGAGGACCAATTGATGCCTGACAAGGGCGGGGGCTGCTAACTCATGGTGCGTTCAAAGAAACTCGTACTTTGTGTTTTTCCTTCCTGTGAAGTCATACCAGTTCGATCTGGTACGAGTTCACGGGTCGGAAGTTACGAGTGGCCGTTATAGGGAACTTTCACAGACAACAGGATGGTAAAAACACGAGCTACGGGTTACCTGGAACGCTACCAAGTCGTAGTTGTGACTTGAAGCTGTAACTTACGGTTTCAAAAGCCTGCCTTGAACGCAGCATTAGCCGAAACGGCCGTGAAGCTGATATCTGCTTTAATGTCTATTTAAATATATTTGTGAAAATAATTATTGGATTATTTTGTAAACCGTGTTACGGACAAATGTTTGGTCATAGAAAGCATGTGTGAAGTACAGATTTGATAACACATTTTCTTGAAAGCTTTCAGGTCCACTCACCAAGGGGTTTGAGGTTGTTTGTTCAACTAATTGGATTTTATGAATTTTGAGCTTTATCATGTCAATTCTGTGAGATATTACCATGAAGGATGGATCTTTTTTCCACATAAATCCACTGAAAACACTGAATTCAGAAATATTCACCATATTTATGTAATATATCCCACACAGCAGGAGACTCCGACGCGGATCCGCATTCAAGTCACCAAACCCGCGTGACTGTCACATTCGTTTGGGCGCCGCCTAGAGGATCAGCCCCGCCTCCAGGCAGAGCCGTTATTCTACCGTCAAACAGCGGATCCCGAACGGACCCGTGTCGGATGTGTGGACACGGACGCGCCTTTACTGTAACGGTCGAACACAGTAGTCCACACCGAGCCAAGACTAGAGGAGTCATCTTTCTTTGCTGGGACACGGTTGTGCTGAAGCCTCTAGTAAGTTTATTGATTTATTGATGTATTGCGACATTCACAGTAAGCATTGGCCTTTGTGTTTTTAATCGTCATGTATATTAATGCTTGTAATGACGTTGTTTGATATTAGCACTGTTAGAACTTTTGTAGTTTTGTGCAACAGGCTAGGTTAGCTTCTAGCTGAGATGTGATGATGCACGTCTGTAGCTATTTTGTTTTAAAATGGGATAGCAATTTCGGGAGAATATGTTGTGGTTGTGTGACTAAAAAACACACATTGTTATTTGGTAACGTTATGGTTATCTGTTTTAATGTATCGCAGCTGTTATGCTGTGTAACGTTAGCCTATGCTAGCGGTAACTTAGCTGCTATTTCTCCGACCTCGACCTCCCATTTCCTCGATTTAAGTAGGCTATGCCCTGTGTTCCGACTCCCAGTAATTACGAGTCGCCCTCTTCATACACAATGCGGTGTTTTTTTTTAAATAATTATTTTCTTTTCTTTAAAACTAACTAACGTTAGCCGTTAGCGGCTAGTTAGCCGCTAACGGCTAGTTAGCCGCTCGGCTTTTATTTAAAAAATAAAAAACACCGTAATGTTTATGAAGAGGGCAACCAACTCCAACGTTACGGAGTTTAGAATGACTTTTCTAAGCCTCTCTTTGCTCCTCATGTCTTAATTCTCCGTGACTTTTCGCTAGCCGAGCGGCTAACGGCGCTGTTGTACATATCAGCACGGGTGTGATTCGGTCGTAGGCACGAGGCCGCACACCCGTGCTGATATACAGTACAACAGCACTCCTTCTGCCTTTATTCATCCCACGACGGAGAAATTCACAAGTTACAGCAGCAGTACAAACACACTCACACATGCCATGCACACTGGCAATATTAATGTTTAAGCTTGTCAGTGCTTTATGATGATTAATATAACGTATGCTGAGAAACAAGATTGTAAATCAAGCAGGAAAGACCAATAATTTGTGTTTAATGAATCAAATATAATCAGATATTGTTTAGGTCATAAATAGGCTATGTTTAATTCGCTGGGGAGGAGGGGCGGGCACACAGCTTTTCTTTTTTTTTTTTTAACTTTTTTTTTTTAAATAATGAGGGCTGTCATTTTTGCTAAGCTTAAGTCAACTAAAGTTAGCTATTTTGTGTCTTCTATGTCCTGCCTTGAGTTTATGTTGTCTACACACCCACATACTTGACTTTTTTTCAACATTTTTTCTATTTTTACTGTGTAGATAATCCTCCAGCCAGGCCAATATTTGACATGTCTCTGGGTGCTGCTGTGTAGTGGTGAGTATTAGCCTACTATTCAATTGCTTTTGTTGGTTTTAGGGATGCACATTTTGAATTTTTTTTCTGACTGATGATAACCAACGCTTGTTAACCGATATGATTACAATGCTCTCGGGGGCGATCACTTTTTCTCTTTTGCGCAGCTCTGTTGTAACAGGTGATGCAGATCGATGTCCCTGTAGGCTACATTTGTTGTCTGACCTTCTTTTATGATATTATTCCTTTTTTAACATTGTGAGTAAAGATAATTACTGCAAGTCCTATTGCCTTTAAGATTCTAATGTTCATTTTTTTGTTGAAACTATTTTGGAGAGATATGTCTAATAATCAGTCTTCATTACAACACAAAATAATATGGCACCACAAACTAAACCAATTTCCATTTGTCTTTCTTTCTCTAGTGAATGTGGCAGTGTAAAGGGTGTTCAGTTGCTGTGCAATATTTGACATGTCTCAGGGTGCTGTGTCAAAGGCTCTGCAGTAGTGGTGAGTATTACTAAATCATTTGTTGTTTTCTGAGTTTATTGTTTTTTTTCATTTATGTATATTATTTTTAAACAATTACTCAGTAATGAAAAAGAAATAGGGGGCATCATTGCACCAATGGATGAAGTAAATATATTCTCTGGGTTGGGGGTGTAACAACTGATTGTCTTCAAGACAAAAATGCCTTTTACCAGGACAAATGAGAATTTTGTCACAGACATGAACTCAAACAACACAACTTGTGCCTCTGCTTTTCTGCCGTAGGATGACGACGTGGATCTGGGAAGAGAATGCGTCCTAAAGACCCTCTGCGTTTACCTGAATGAGGACCCGGAGAATCTATTGAGAGAGTATGTGGTAAGTAGCTATTACTTAGGCTTAGTATGTTGAGATGTTATCTTTCGTATTTTATATAAACTTTAAAACATCTACTCATTGTAATTACTTTACAGTCAGCTAAGTTGTAGGATAATATGGTAGTGATCTTAATATCAAAGTGTGTGTTTATTTTTCATTAAAGGGATAGTTCGGGTCTTTTGATATCTATCTATACCCTTGTTTTAGCACAGAGCTAAAGGGAGAGCTTTATGAACCTGATGTGATGCTGAACCTCATCAGATGGAGTTCCATAGACTGTAGGAAAGAGGTTAGAGCAGAGAAGAGTGATCGTTGCAGCGCAGTCCATGGTGGAAGATCAGACCAACAAATATACAGACAGACAGCGTGCATCACCTCCAAGGATGGTGCTGCTGGAAAAAGAAAAAAGAACAGCACTCCTCTGCAGCCAGCTGACGTGTAGCTCACCTGCAGCTGTCAGAGGATCTTCGCTCTTTCTTTAGCCTGGCGTTTGGATGCACTTTGTTCAACATGTGAAGATCTAACCACCATCTGACCACCGGTCAGCTGAGCCAGCTAACAGAGTGGACGTGGCTGGTGTGTAGGCTCGCTATTTTATAACGGCAAGAAAAAATAATCGTCCTGAAAGTGTGTGTACATTTGTCGGGCTGATCTTCAATCACGGACTGCGCTGCATTACTGATCATCACCCGGTCACCCTGTCTGTCACAGCTGCAGCTGTGGTCTAACTTCAGCTTGTTGCTTCCCTGTCCCTCCTCTCTGTGTCTGCCCGTTCTAACTCCATCTGATGAGGTTCAGCATCACATCAGGTTCATAAAGGTCTCCCCTTGGCTCTGTGCTAAAACAAGGGATGGCTTCATCACTTGTGTCATAATCAGATATATTTACGTGAACTATCAGAGCAATAAACTCCATGAAACAGCTGATGGAAATGCGCACAGCCGTCTACAGGCGGCAGCGCGCAGTGATACGGAGGGAGAGAAAATAGCAAGCGATTGTGAGGTCAGACTTTTTTGTGGACAACGGTTTTGTGATGCAAATGTATCACTCTTTTGAACGCATATTGTTTTGTGAAGTAAAACGCTTTATTTTCGTGACCCCAGCCAACTAACCGGACTACATTCGTCAGCACCGCAAACTCTCAAAGTGTGAGAGAGAGAATTAAACATAGCCTATTTATTATCAGTTACTATGACCAAAACAATATTTGATTCGTTAAACATAAATTGGTCTTCCCTGTAGGATTTGTTTTATTTACAATCTTATTTCTCAGCATATAGGCCTATTAATTATCATGACAACATAAAGCACTGACGAATAAGCCTAAACATTGATACAGGACTCTGTAACACAACTCATCACACATTCATGCTCTCCCTGTGTGATCATCTAGGAAGCAGACAGTCTGAGGTTGAAGTTTAGGTGACAGTGTGACAGGTCTCTGTACGTCTTGACCACATGTCAGCTGTTCAGCTGTAGTAGAGGAGAACTCAGCTGTTTTCAGCTCTGCCGCACGTAGCGTTTTTTTTTTTTTTTTTTTTTTTTAGGAGCTCCGGTATATTGCGGCTTTATGCGGGAGGACACGCGATAAACTACAGCTAAAAAACATGTGAAATGAAATTTTCAGATGTCTTACATATTTTTGAAGCCAAAATTAAAACGGATAAATCACTATTTTTCTTGAGAGACTCTCTTTCACAAAAATGCATTTTTCTCAGCTTTCTAGAAAAAAAGTGGTCTTTTTGGTGCAACCAGGCTCTATTCAACTTAAGATAAATCAAGAATGGAACAAGGTACAAACAAATGGTTTTTCCCTAGTTAAATAGAGAGTCTCCTCTTTTCTTTGAGCTGTTTGGTGTTTTCAGAGTCATAGTACAAAATACTCTCTGGGTCTTGACATATTACTCAAAATGCCCCAAAACGCTGGCACCTGGCACTGACCATTTTATAAAAGGTCTGGCACTCAATGAGTTAAGTTACACCTGACGCAGGACAGGGCATTTTGACAGGTCTGCGCTCACATCAGCTGTGTTTATTTACCCTCACCCTGTCACAAAAGCGATCAGCTGTTTTTTTGTTTTTTTTTAACGTTTGATGTCTTTTTTTCTTTTTGCTCGAAATTAAACATGGTATGACCTTGACTCCCTATATATCTGTCTGTTTGATTACAGGTGCTGTAAGAAAAAATACAGTGACAGGTCAGCCACAGATGACGAGGTGACCAAACACGCCATCCACCTTGCGGCAGATTGTGCAGCGAGGAGACGTGTCCCGCCTCCATCCACGCGAGAACCCCAGTAGCATGTACTTTAAAAGAATAAACAATATTTGTATTGAACTTCTTGTCGTTCACCAGTTATTCATTTTCTGATATTTTAGCTTCACATTTCATTGAAGTTGTAGCCTCATTTCGTACAGTAAATTGATGTCTTGACTTGAACCTTTTCTGTATATTGACAATAGTGTTGGGTTAAAAATGCAAGGCAATGCAGATTTAAGCTTGGTGTAGAAGTCTAGGCTAGTCATAGTTATAGTTTAAGCTATTTTATGGAGATTTTGAAAATGATGAACGGGTCCAAAACGGATCCGGGCCAGAGGTTTTTTTTGCGTCCGTTGCAGATCCGTGGCGGATTTGCGGGTCCCGAACGGACCCGGGCCAGAGGTATTTTATAAGTCCGTTGCGGGTCCCAAACGGATCCGGGCCAGAGGGTTATTATGAGTCCGTTGCGGATCCGCGGCGGATTTGCGGGCCCCGAACGGACCCGCCGCGGAGGTATGATTTAAATCGCGGATGCGGACCGGATGCAGCGCGGATCCAGGACGGGTCCGCGATCCGCCTTCGTAGCGGATCCGTCACGGAGAGCAAGTGGACTCCGATACGGGTCCGTTTCGCGGGTCCGTTCCGGAAGCCGCGTTACATCCGCGGCGGGTCCGCGGCGGACTCCTTTTGCTATCCAGAGAGAGCCCCAATCGTCTTTGTTACAGTTTATCAGAGTATTTTAAACATTTATGACAAAAAAACACACGTAACACACAGTAACACGGTTGACAGCAGTATACAGTTGAAACTCCCAACAATGTCAACCGTGTTACTCCCTTTCAACCAAAGATATTCAATAAATGGAAAGATACTCCATGAGCGGCTGCTCCAATGATATGAAATGGTTTACACTTCCTGTCTCTCTAAGTGGGCGTGGCCAACCGTCACCCCACCTCGTCTGTGATCGTGTGTGTGTGGATTTATACAATTTGTAGGTAGATGAAAGTGAGATATTTATATTTTCTTATGATAACATTAAATATTTACACTACTAACAGTCATATTTAGCATGCCAAAAATAATTTAAATCATTTTCACGGGAGTTCGCGGCCGTTTGTTTGACGTTGCCTAGGAGATCTGTGCCAAATCTCGCGAGAGTGTGTCGTAGAGACAGAGACAGGTCTGGAACAAAGTGGATTTTCTCCGGATCTCTCCGTCTGAAAATTACCATTTTGGTGTCAAACTGTTCAGAAGAGATGTGGCTTGTGAAAAATGAGTCCAAATTTTGCTTCAGTGACCGTGGGGAGAAAGGCCCGACCATAATCGGTGTTCACATTAAATTGTCCCATAGGAATCAATACACTCCAAGCTGCCTCTGGTCTCTCTAAAGGGGCGTGGCCGTGCAGAAGCCCACGTGACATGCATACAGGAAGCTGACTCTCATGAAAGGTCTTGGTTTATAAACCGTCTTTGTTTCAACTGTGCGGTTGACAGGTAACACGGGCTGACATTTCAGCCATTTTTGGGGCCTTGTGCTAACTGCAGACTTCTGATCCATCACCACATGACCTTAATTAACTCATGTTTTTATACACTTTCCCTACATATTTGTCAATATAGCAACTAAAGAAAGTTCAAAAGAATATGTTGGTAACACAGTTGATGGTCAATTAACCCGCTCTATGCGCACACCCTAATATTGAGAAAATATTGAAGAGGAGGAGTAGAAATTTACCATAGTATCTTCAAGTTTCCCTCCAAAAAGAAAAGTGGCATCACATGATGTTGGACTTTGGACTTGGGAGTGAACCATTGCTTGGTTATTGGGGAAGGGGTCAATTGGTAACACGGTTGACTTCTCGGACACTCACTAAATGAATGATTTAGTGTACATTCAAGCAAAAAATACTTTTAAAAACACATTTCTTGTGTTTTTTCACTGTTCTTGAATAACTATTTTTTTTGTGTTCTCCTGAAGAGCAAAACTTTGTACTTCGCAAATTGGACATCCCAAAAACAGCTATTTCAGCACAGAATATGCATTTTTAACAAGAAATAAATGATGGGATCTGTTGGATTTTCATATCAAATGAAAGGGAAATGTGCCCTGACATAAAATTAGTAATTACATACTACAAATAAATAATATAATACAATACATAATACAAATAAATAATACACTTTTAGCAAAGAATTTATAGTTGATGACCAAAGCCGAAGGACATGACATGTACCCCTAATTATAGAATGACTCATCTACTTCATTATTTACAGTTTATCTGGCTTTTTATGTAACAATATAGCCTATTTCTAATAGTTCAATAGGCCTAGGCTACTTTTCAGAGCCAAGTTAGCTTGCTAGTAGGAGCTTCATCAAAGATTAAGGTTTTACAAACCATACAAGACTATTCACACCTCCTGAAACACGTGGATTCATTTTCATATTTTGTATAGTGTATTATAACACAGTAGCTACAGTCAGTTTCACAGCCTAATAATAAAAAAAGATCATTGAAGACTTTTATGGTTAATGCATTAGGCTATATGGCCACACACAATCTTTTTTAGGTTGTAACAGGCTATCAAATGTATGTCTTGCAATTAACATTATAGGCAAATAATCAAATAAATGACTAGACAATAATAGTGGCCTATGTAATAGGCTCGATAAGGTCAGTGAATGAGAAAGTTTTGTCAGGAGATGATATCAGATGCAAGATAGGCTATTGGGGAGTGTCTTTGGTTTTGTTCTTGCAGTACATTTCTTTCTGGCTTTTTGCAGTTCGACCAGCAGATGTCTCTTGATTTAGCCTAAGATGGTGTCAGTATTAGAAGTTAAACAGTATGGACAGGAGAGCCAACATTTCCTTAAGTTAAAGAGTTAAAGTATCTGAAGAAATGCTGGCAAAGGTACAACCTCTAAGAAAAGGAAATACAAGTAAAAGAATGAGTGGCCTTTAACTTTGTAAACATCAAATAGAATAGATGAAATACATTTTATTTTTCACTTTATTATTCATTTTGAATATACAATGATTCTATCTTGTAACATACAAAATAAGTAAAAAACTTTTTAACAAAATACATGGCATCAAACTTATATTGCAGCCTGAGTTGTGTTAAAGCTCCCCTTCCTACAGAGATTTTACATTAGACAATGAGACAATGCTGGTAGTTGCTGAGGGGACATTGTCAGTAGGCTACACAGCTGTATGTTTACAGCGTCCTTCATATATCATTTTGATTATTTCATTCAGACAGAACTACAAAAAGAAATATAAAAAGAGAAATACTAACAAAATACCAAAACTATTTCCTTCAATTCCCTTTAAACATAATTCATGCATCATTCTTCTGAATAACGGAGGTACAAAAGTGGTTGTGCATAACCGTGTTAATATTTATAAACAAAAGAAAACTTTCCTGTTTCTCTACCCATCAGAATTTCCTTCATACAATACACTGACAGCAAATCAATACAGAATAATTGCTACTTATTAAATGAGAAATACTGTCCAAAGAGTTTTGATGTTGATTATGAAGAACCAGGAGTCAGACTATGTGTCTCGTCCAGAAACATTCTGTTAGTGCTCTGTTGGGATGAGATCTCAAGTATCATGGCCAGGGTGAACGTGATTTACATTTACATTGCACATAATTTAATCAAGAAAAAAGAAAGAAAATAAACACAAGAATACAATTAAAGTAGCTATCTTTTAATAGACTATCAATAGCTATCAATAAATAAGAACGCAATTAATATCATCCCAAACACTGAGGTGATATAATATGATTTCTTCATAGTGATTAGTGAGTTAATCAGTAAACTAGACTGTGATGATAAGGCAGCAACTTTCAGAGATATAAAGGTAACCTTACTACTACTACTACTACTACTACTACTACTTACTAAGTGAGTAGTAGGCATAGTCCGGTGGGTTGGGGTCAAGGAACACCACAGTATGAAGAGTCACGGTTTCAAAACCACTAAAAGCTATTGTGTCTCACCTCCCTTAAAGGACTGCACTTATTTGAAAGAATTTAATTATCTATTTTATTATTTATTTTAACTTGATACACGTTTACCATGTTCCAAATATTATATATGTTGTTTAAATAGAAGACTCTGTTCACTGGAAACGTTTTTTTTTTTTTTTTTAAACCCAGACTTTTCAAAATAACACATTTTAGCGCTACAACGCAATAACGTGAAACCGTAATATTTTTGCTTAAGGTTATCATACCGTCAAAATCTCTTTCCAGCCCATGCCTAATGAGGAGGCAGAGTGTTTTTGTAATATTGAGGTAGATAATATTGATGAAGGTCTACTGATCCAGCGGGATCACCAAATCCCATTTGGTCAAAATATCCACCTCACCATCTGTTTCTCTCCTTCTTTCTATCTCCCTCAGTGCCTCCACCTCCTCCTCAGATCCTCGTCTGACAAACACATTTTCTAACTTCAACACGCTCTTCGTGGCATTCACTTTCCCCTCCTCTCCTCCCATCCTGTCTTCACTGCCTTCCAATCCCTGCATCAACCCTCCCAAGCCTCCTTGCTTTTTGAAGTCCACCATCTCTGGCAGCAGTAGTTTCCTAGTTTCAGGATCCCAATTAATACAAAAAGTTCCCTCCTCCTCCTCCTTATCGTTGTCTGTCTCTCTACTGTTTGCTGTTGCTAGACTCAGAACGTAGTCTTTTGGTAAGATATCTGATGGGGCATCGTGGGGATTGGGGATGTAATTGATGTTCTTGGACGCACAAGCAGACAAGAGCGCTATTTTCTCACTCTCGCTTTCTTCCTCTACAACTCCATTTACCTTTCTATCTGTTCTTACTCTGACTTTTCCATCAATCTCCCCTTTTCTTTCTTCCTCTTTTGTTTGATGATTTGGTAGTGGAACGTGGATGAGGCCAGCTTGGTTGTTTCTGGTTGGAAATAAACCTGGGCAGTCTTTGTCCACCTCTCCCTTCATTGCTCCCTGCAAAGAGAGTAACGACCCCTGAATTTGGGTCAGCAAAACTGATGCCAGTGCCTGTGCCTGTACTAGTGTGCTCACCTCTCTCTGTGTTTGCATGGATGTGTGGGGTGACCCCTGTGAGAGATAAGAACTTGCCCATGAAGAGTTGTCTCCTCTGTCCTGCCTCTCTCTTGCCTCCTCTTCTTTGTCATTGATTTTAGGAGCCGATACAACAAAGCCGTAGTCAACGGACAAATCATCAGGCTCTGCAGGTGTTCCAGGATTCTGGGAAGCGTATGGAGGGGGACCTGTGTTGTGTTGCTCAGGGCATGCAGCATCTGATATGGCAGTGCCAATGCCGGATGGTGAGTTGCTTTCGATGATGAGGATGAGGTTGAGCTTCTCGGGAGGGAAAGAAGTAGGAGTGGTGACACCAGAGTGAAAGGAATGTTGGTTCTGGAGATTTAATGAGAAAAAGTGTGGCATTCAAAGACTGACAATTATCCTTCTTTATCTTACATGTCATGAAACAGGATTCATTATTTGTTCCATACTGTACCACTTAGACACTAGAAATTAAACCAGTTCTTCAACTGGTTCTTTAAAGAGGAACTATGTACGTCCAGGTGCTTTCCCACTGTTTTGCTAACCCTCCTCTCCTTCATGTGCATTTGTTTTCAACGAAGCCGGCGAGAAAGCAATCCATGGAGAAGTGTATAACGTTATTTATCATATACACGTTAAAATGTGTATGTTTGTGTAGTCTTATCTGTCATAAACAAGAGATTATGGGTTACGTGGGCCCGTTTGTGTCGCTGTGCTGCCAAGACAAGAGCTGGGACCCCGGGTCGGAGGCTCTGATCTTGCAGGGTTGCTTTTTGTCCCAGTCCCAAGTCATTTATTCAACCATCAAAATTACTCTGAAGCTGTTTAATTAAGGTAAAACTGCAGCATAATTAAGATAAAACTTATCTTTTTGTAATTAATTAAATACTCTCTGCATAACCCTAAATCATTACATTTTTTTTGCAGTAATCACAAAGCACGATTTGACAAGTTGTGGTTCACTTGCCAGCATGTGCATGAATGTATACATGTTTACAGTGCATTACCAGTGTACCAGGGCTCTTCTGTCCTTTTCCCACCAGGTAGTTGTGGAGAAAGTAGCCGACCACCACGAGCACACATATGCACAAAGATGGAACAACAATACCCCAAACTGCCCTCTGCAGCTGGTCAGTCACAGGATCTGGAGGCAGGAATCAGGAACATGTCACACAAACGTGTTTAAAGGTTCATATAGGGAATACTATGTGAGAATCTTCAAAACTACATCGGTAGTTATGTAGAAGATACAGTACAGTATGTCTTCATATAAAGCTAAAAACACTATTTTGTAGACTGCAGCAATGTTTCTGTACCTTTAGGTGTGGTTATGCAGTGCCATTCAGAGGACTGGCACAGGACGGGCAGGGAGGCCAAACTTGCCTTGGCACGGAAGCAGTACTCTGTGTCATGGTCCATCCGACGATAATTGTATGGATTGGAGACCATTGGGAAATGATGCTAAATAAATACAAGCAAGCACACAAATAGCAGATGAGTCCATAACTGGTTTAGGGGTACAGAAAAACAAGGTGAGAGCAGGCCTTTTATATAGCTATTCCAACTCACTATCTGGTTGCGACGGGAATTCTGGATGAACAGGCTGTAAGTCATCTGAGGGTATAATGTTGCCATGGAAATGCCTGCTGTGTGGTTTTCAGGCTGATATCTCATAGGTCCCTTCAGAGTGATGATGGCATTGTTGTCCTCTACTTCCACAGAAACCACTGGAGGGCCAAAACTAGCTAAACAGGTAGACATGCATGGTTTTGTTTTGTTTTGTTTTTAGTCAATTTAAAATATTTTAAATTGATGTTTCAAAAAGTTTGAATGCCACTTTAACTTACTGTCCGTCTTTGGGTCGAATCGCCTCCCTGTCAAGACCCATTTGGAACTTCCTCTCCTCCCCACAGCACGAACTCTGGCGTAGTATCCCTGCTCCTGATCCCAAGTCTCATTGCTCAGATCACACCATCTCCGTGCTATGTCAGTGCACTGGTGCACTGCCCTCCAATGCACCCGGTTTCCTTTACTTCCTTTCACGCTATCTCCATAACTAGTAGAGTGGAAAAACAGGATGTTGACTGCTCTCAATTGCTGAAAACACTCTTAATAAAACATGATTCTCAACTTTGACCAGGCAAAGTCTGATCCTGCCTTTAGAGTATTGCACCATAAAATGAACAGATTGTAGACAATAATCGGTTCCAAGTAGCCTACACTTTCATTAAAAGAACATATTTTCTTCAAGGTATTTTTTCAATTCAACCTTACATTGCATACTGCACTGTGAAGTGTGTGTCTGCCGGTGTGCCATTTCCTGGTAACCACTGCACAAGATTCCTAAGGTTCACTGAGGAGAAGTTGACACTGGTGGGACTGGGAGGAGAGGACGAGACTACGGAGAAACATCAGACATTTGAGAGGGAGACAGATAGCCTATGACATGCAGAGGTCATGTACACTTTTTAGAGTGTAATGTAATTTTGTAGGATGAGTGACTGATCCATCAACCACTATGTGTTTGTAGTGCCACAAAAATACCAGTAAATTCCTCACATAAAAAGTGCGCTGTAAACATGTTTGGCAAATGAGTGCCATTTCTGTCCCTAGCATATTACAGTTTTTTCTCCATTTGTTTGGCTCATTTTTTGAAACCGAAATTACATTCTCAAAACAACATGGACAAATCTCCAAACCACTTGGCAATTGTTCACAACAGAATTGTATTTCTCATTCATTGCAAATGTCTTCGTACATCTTTGCAAATGATTAAGTACAGATAGCCTGCAGTTAGCACAATTTCCAAGTGAATAGATCTTGTCGATCTAAACTGATTGTTGATTCTCAGTCTAATGGTTGATCTCTCTCAAAACATGTCAGCCTCATTTCATTCTATAAGTCATCACATGCACAAGAGTCTGTTCAGTTGTCAAAATCAAAAAGATAATCCCAGGAATACCATTTATTTACAGCAATGTAGTAGGCTACATATAATTTTCCTTGTTTTTGTTTATGTGTTTATATTACAGTATTATGCTGTATACATTTTCTTTAACACTGATGTATGGAAGTTACTTTATGTGTGGATAAAAATGGCTACCTTTCCCTGGCAGTTTGAGCGCAATGTGTGATGTCAAACCTTGGAGGATTCTGTTACTATAAAATCTTTTTTTTTTTTTTTTTTTTTTTCAGTTTTATACACAATTGTATTCTGTTAGCTAGACAAAAAAAACCTACAGTAACAATGAAGGACTGAGAGGTGGTCATATTTCAAAGGTCCTCTGCCACAGTGACATAACATTAGACATTTACTTGCAGTGCTCAAACAATGCCAAAGGAACGATTCATTTTGGGGGCACTGGTTATTTGTATGAGAAGGAAATTTAGTTTTGACACATGAGTGAACTGTTTTGAGGGAGATATGCGCTTTTGCAAGTGATATGATATATGGTGTTGTGCTGAACTGTAGCACTGTTTTGCCAAATTATCTTAGAGTTTTGAGAATGTAATTTCTCAAAATGAGCCAAACCAATGGAGAAAAACTGTAAATGTAGCCACACACACGGTTTCGTTACTTCGAAACAACTTTACGACATAAGCGTGACGTGCCCAAGAAAGAAAGAAAAAGCAGTTTTCTGCTGTCATACCTGTGTGGTGAAGGACACCCAGGTTAAAAACAATGAACACTTTCCACATCTCTGAGCGGAGGGTGTCGTGTCCCCTGCTAGTCGGCTTCACCTGTCATCAGACCGTACAAGTCCCCCAAGACGAACCAAGAAAGTGGTTTTAAAAACACACATGCCGAGAAACACAAAGAGGAAGTAAATAAAGATCAAGCTCCGCGCCACCGGTAAAACTTAATGATTTCTGCTCAGTGTGAGATTCCTGTACAACAGGTTCCGTGAATGACGAAGGAATGTGACCTCACTCGTTTGTGAACATTGCACCTGTGCCGTACCGTGTGCGTGTGTGCGTGCGTGTGTGTGAAGGTGGTGGCCTACCTACAGGATATGAAAAACATGATGAGAACCAATTCACAGTCCAATACCTTTTTGCAGAGGTGTGGACTTGGACTTGAGACTTGAGACTTGACTTGGACTCGAGTCCCGATTTTGATGACTTAAGACTTGCTTGATCAAATCAAAAAAAGACTTGGACTCGCTTGGGACTTGATGCCAAAGACTTGAGACTCTACTTGGACTTGAGAGCAAAGACTTGAGACTCTACTTGGACTTAACCCTCTTGACTTGAATTCAAGTCAAGTCACAAGCAGCAAGCACAAATATTAAAATATTTAAAAAAGTGTTACATCAATGTTATACTGTAGCAGCCAGCCAGAGATGTTCCTATAGAACCCACTCCTGTTATCAGTCTTGGCTGTGTAGGCTATAATTAATGCCAACACACTAATTCCTACCACACACATAAAGATAATCTGGCTGATTTTGCCCCGATTTTCCCCCTTCGGACCAAAGACAAAAATCACCCGATTATCTTGGCTCTTAAAGGAGCATTATCGCAAATCCAAATTCTTAATTCGGCCACTAGATGGAGCCAGGCGGAGCATATCAGATATAAACAAGTGGGCAGCTGTCAGAGAGAGAGAGGAGCCTCGTTTAGTCCTCCCCTTCTCCCCCTCCTCCTCCCTCCTCCCCCCTCCCTCTTCCTCCCTCCTCCCCCCTCCCCCCTCCTCCCTCCTCCTCCCTCACCAGGCTGAATGAACGTGCAATCGCGGGAAAGGAAAAAGAAAACTGCTAGTGGAAGCGGCAGCTCTACTCGCGCACAACCACAACAACGGCAACAACAGCAACTGCAACTTCCTCCTACAAATGTACAATCGTTGGTGTGACGTGCAGACCGCAGTGGGACGATTCAGTGACTGTAAGCAGCCTAACACTGCTACATTACTATTTACTGTTGCATTTTTCCGGTTCGGAGGTCGGATTTGCGAGTTCCGAGTGCAATTGAACGCAGCAAGCGCCGGGCCGGCTTGAATCATAACAAAGACAAATGCTGCATTTGCCCCACGGACACTATACTGTTGGCGATTTTTTTTGTAAATTTAGTTATGGCTCCCCCCGACCCATCTTTTGCATATTTCAGTTTGTTTTATGCTATTACTGCTGTATTTGCGATAATGCTCCTTTAAGAGTATTTTATGAGATTCTCCTGTGGTGTGTGGTGTGTTAAGATTTAAATTCTCCCAACGATCGGCTCGTAAAACGGTCGGTGGCGACAATCGTAAATATTGAACATGTCCAGTATTTACGATTGTTGGTCGCAACAATCATGACCGTTTGGATCAAAAGTCGGCATGTGTGTGGGGGAAGCCGACCATCTCGAGTCACCGGCTCTGCGGAATGTGACTTGAAATTGAATGTAACCAATAAAGAAGCGAGCTGACTGCAGCACACGTAGCATAACAAACCAGTGTGGCTAACGGCTCCATGGCCATGCACCATGGCTACCAACAACAGACTACGTCAGATCACGTTTGATCACACAAGATTTCTGGCGTGTTACTGTACGTCAATTTTAAATAGCTTTATTGGCATGAGAAGGCAGTGCTTATATTGACAAAGCATATCACAATAGAATATTAATAAAAAATAAACAGATGAATAAGTGGCAGAACATTAACAATAAAATATAAACAACTTAAAGCAGATATCAGCTTCACGGCCGTTTCGGCTAATGCTGCGTTCAAGGCAGGCTTTTGAAACCGTAAGTTACAGCTTCAAGTCACAACTACGACTTGGTAGCGTTCCAGGTAACCCGTAGCTCGTGTTTTTACCATCCTGTTGTCTGTGAAAGTTCCCTATAACGGCCACTCGTAACTTCCGACCCGTGAACTCGTACCAGATCGAACTGGTATGACTTCACAGGAAGGAAAAACACAAAGTACGAGTTTCTTTGAACGCACCATGAGTTAGCAGCCCCCGCCCTTGTCAGGCATCAATTGGTCCTCGTGCTACGTCACCACATTCACGCGCATCCCTTGGCTGCACACACAGCCCTTCATGCCGTTCTCTCTCCTCATTGGATAACACTTGTATCCCACAAGGAAAATTTTCTCCTCGGGTTACAGCAGAGCAGAGTGACGGAGAGACTCGTGTTTAGGCTGAAATACTTCATGTAAGTGATTGCTGACGGAAAATAGGACTATTTAGGACTTATATTAACAAAAACATTCCACTGATATCTGCTTTAACAATTGAGGCGTGGTCATGATCTTTACTTATCATTGATTATAATCGATTTGTTTGGGACTCGAAACAAAAATCTTAGGACTTGGTTGGGACTTGAAAAAAAATCTTAGGACTTGGTTGGGACTTGAAACAAAAATCTTAGGACTTGGTTGGGACTTGAAAAAAAATCTTAGGACTTGGTTGGGACTCGAAACAAAAATCTTAGGACTTGGACTTGACTTGGGACTTGAGAGCAAAGACTTGAGACTCTACTCGAGACTTGAGAGCAAAGACTTGAGACTCTACTTGGACTTGCAACATAGGGACTTTCTCCCACCTCTGCCTTTTTGAGTGATTTAAAGCGTCAACAAAAACGTATTAGTGTATTTGACTCAATTCCTTAAGTTAGGCTTGTAGCAGACCGAACAATGTTTAGACCTTTTTATCATATAAAAAGGTCTAAACATTGTGTTGTTGTTGTGGTTTTAGACCACCATAGAGTGTACTTGTAACAGCAAGCAGCACCACCTACTGGTAACTCCAGTGTTATAACACAATACATGACAGCAAGTCCAGTTGCATTGGAGGCATCAGACAGTAGGTTATAGCCTAGAAGACTACTGTGCCAAAGATGAACACAAATGGCACAGTTTGCAAAGTGTTACTTGTTCCAGCTTCTAGTTCCATATCCACTCCACTGCGTGAAAAACACATTCTAAATGGAATGTGTTTTGGGGGGTTTAAATATCCCACTCTAATCAGATGGAGAGAGCATGTTATTAAAAAAAAAAACTTGTAAACAAATGTAGATTTCATTCACACATAAAGGATATCTCATGTTGGAAGGATGAGATCTGAAATAAGTCTTCAGTCAGTTAAAATAAGACTTTATTGTTGTGTGCATTGACAGTTGACAGAATAGTTTAAACTAACATGACATGATTCCAGGAGAGTGAGGTAGTGCCAAGGTTTGGAACCAGTCGTCAGGTATGTCCATTCCTGTTAAAAACATTTTAGACGTTAGCTGCACTACAAAGAGACTATAGATCAAAATGTGTCATAAAAATTATATTTAAAAAATGCAATACAGGCCAAAGTTGTATTTTAAAAAATTAAATGCAAGGGTACAAACTGTTGACTATACCATCATACAGTACTCATACCTTTCCCATGGGCTTTAATATCTCTCATTATACATGCCAGTAGGTGTAACTCACCAGTGGCAATCAGCTTCTTCATGGCAGGTGTCAAAATGCGGGGGAAGTTGTCATGCATGCCAAACCCGCTTGCCACAGCACTCCGGTGCTTGCACCACTGTCCACCGGGGATCCCAAGTGGGCAGGAGCAGTACCCGGTCACCATATTCACATGGTACTGTTCATGACCAGATGAACTTGGGATGATGTAGTTCTCCTGTATCAATGGTGAAAGTTGTGAAAGAAATTGATACAGGCTTACAGAGGAGTATAGATAAAAGTTGAGCAATAGAAAACCAGAGGGAGGTGAGGTTAGTAGAAATACACGTAAATAATCATTAATATGGCCATTATATTTCTGTTGTTTAACCAGTCATCTTCTGAACTTTCTTTAAAATACAGTTGGATATAAGTGGTAACTCTTGTCCACAGGAAACGTGTGGATCCTTAAGAGTGCCTGAATGCTGGGACCCCTGAGGTAAATCTTTAAGCAATATTTTTGTAATAAGTAGCCTATGTTTGAAAATATTGATATATTTAGATCATTTACTGCAAAATGTGTACTTTAAAGGTGTTTTACAGAAGGGCACGAATGGAACAACATAACAGGTATTTAATATTTTTACAAAAGCAACCATGTGTCACACTGCATTTTACCCTGATGAACAGTCTCAATGCTCATCTATCTACTATACAGACCCGTCAATTTGCTCCACTCTACTTGGTTCTGCTCATTCTTTGCTCCTAACTGCTCCAACAACTTTTATTACGCTCTGCTCACTCACTCTTTTGTCCGCTCCACAGAAAAAGAGAGAAAAGAATAAAAGGAGCATTGTACAGTTAAACCCTAACCTGGCATCATCGTAGTCCATTATGAGTTCCGTTTCGCTTCTCTTCCCTTACATAATCTGAACAGTAATTGAATCAATTGAAGTGAACTGAAATCAGTGAATTTTAAGCAGGATAAAGCGGGAGATAAATTTCCACTCTATTTTGTTTTCGTCCGCTGCCTGTTCCATACAAAATCTTGCCAGTCAAGCTCTGCTCTCACATGCTCTGCTGAGAACAAATACCAGAAAACACCAGATCAATCCATTAAAATATCAGTATTTAGCAAAAATGTTTTACTTGAAAAGATTTTTGAAGTATGTTTTTGAAGGGCCTAAAGATGTAATGTTGACATGTAAAGGGGGGGGGGGGGGGTGAGGATGGGGAAGAGAATGAGGACGTCGTTATTGCATTACCTGTTAACACGTCAATTCTATACTTCTTAAGACGTCAGCATTTTATTAGTTAACAGCAATAAACTACAAGGGATTGTGATTTGTTTGTTTATTTAATCATTTCTTTGGCTCCGCCAACACAAATAGTTCCGCAACTGGAAGGGAGACAAGGCTGTTGCCAGGAGCATTGCTACTAGTGGCCCCTTTTCCACCGAGCTGGTTCCAGGTCTGGTTCGGAGCCAGTGCCTGATTAGCACCGGAGCAACAGGACCAGCGTGAAGATATACAGAGACGTTATCGATACGGTATCGATATGCAGTATTCAGTCTCTGTCGTTCAGATGTGTAAAGAGTTCAGGCGGAGTCAGAGCAGCCTTGTAAACTGTTTATTCAGTCAGGATCATTCGTGTGGTGTTTTAACAGATCGATGCGATGGAGGAACCCTCTTTTTTAAATATGTCCGACGCCTGCTCACATGTATGTCCACGTTACAAAACACAGAGGGTGATAATAAACATTTCGTCAACACCTACTCCCTAACGGAGAACACAGTGATGAGCTCACACAGTTATGGATGGAAGATCAACACAGCAGATATGTCGTCTTTAAACCACAAAAACTGGTCGTACTGGGGAGGGGGGGTTGTTTCTCAGGTGGGGTCTGCAGGACCCCGTGCTTCAAAGTACATGAGACTGGAATTTCCTTACAGAGCTGTGGCCGCGCCTCCCATCTTTCACCTGACGGCTCAAGTTAGATGCCGAACTCCTTCCTCTCCAAAGGCACTTTTTTTTTTTGGACTTCCTCTGATCGTGGGTCACGACCTTTCCCATGCGCTACGATTCGGTCTCTGGTGTTCTTCCGCACAGACACCCAGCTCTGAACATCTGCTGTCGTGTTCGCACTCAGGGTGAATGAGTGATGTGATGATCTTTGCAGCACTGACTAGAACGTCCACACAAAGGAACAAATAACGTTGGGGTAGAGGGGATTGGGGTGTTATCATACAAGGTGGACAGAGGTATTTACTGACTCTTCACTGAGGTGGTTCACACGCAATGAAAATCACATTTTTTTGTTTCTATCGTTTCATCAGAGACGTGCAAGTTAAAGCAATCCTCAATACATTACAAAAGAAACAGAATTACCCTGATAACAAAGATCGAAAAAACAGCAAAGGTTGCTATTAAACTCTACTAAAATCTACAGTAAAAATAAGAAAATAAAGGCACATGTACAGCGGCAAATCATCCGTCTTTTTTCTTTTTGTGTTTTCGCTTCGTGTGTTGTGTTGGTGTGAGAAGCCGGCAGCAGCAGAGTGGCATTGTGCAGTTGGTTGCTGCCCCCACTTCTGTCTCTTCTCCCGTGAAAGATGGCTTCTTGTTGGTCTTCACTGGTCTGCCGCCGTGACAAGCTCGAACCACTGCCGGAGCGCGTCGCTCAGGGTCTCGGGCAGGGCGTTGACGTCACGCAGGATGACGTAGAAGGGGAAGGGGAACTCGTCCATGTAGGAGCGGATCTCCGGCAGCTCCCCGGGCCCTTTGAATATGGGCACCTTGATGTCCAGGATGGAGTCCTGCAGCAGAGCACAGCACCGCGGGGTTAGTCTCATAGTGTGAACATTCAAGTCAAGTCACAGTTGATTTATAAAGCAACAACCTCAATCGACTAAATACAATATAGTTAATCATGGACAATATAGTAAAATAAAACAATACAAGGAATAGTAAGAACTCCATTTAAAACGAATTTAGAATAAAAGAGTAAGTAAAAAAGAGAGAGCCAAGAGAGAAGCCATTCAGGTCACACGCTGCCATTCTCACCCGTGAGTTGGGGTTGTCCAGCACCACAAACATGACGAAGATGTTCGCGCTGCGTGCTGCTCGCACCGCCGCCATCACCCGCTCCTTCCCCTCAAGGAACAGTCCCCGGCCGTCGGAAACGACGACCAGCAGCTGAGCCGTTTCTGTGAAGGGAGGCCAGAGGTCAGAGGGCAAGTCATGCATGAAGTAGATTAGCATAAACTACAGTTTGCTCTGGTGCACTCCAGACCTGCATTTTGAGTCTTTGTCCATTTTATGTTTTTATCTGGACAACTATGTGCAGGTGCTGAATTCACAACATACACAGAGCTAAACTAGCAATAATTCAAAGTAAAGATTGTTTTTTTCCCTGCTGGGAACAAATGTATAAATTCGGGTGCTATTTGAAACCCCATATACAGAGGCTATAATCCTCCATCACTGGAGCTGGCCCATTCGAATCCCACGGTGGCCCTTTGCTTGCCTATCAATTAAAGGCAAAAAGCCCCCAAAAATATTAATAAAAGAAAAAAAAGAATCAAAAATAAATAAAAACAGATACAACATGTGTGTGAGTGTGTGCTTGCGTGTGTGTGGTTACCTGAGTTTATAGATCCTGGAATCTGCTGCCGAGCTGCGAGAAACATTTTGGTTGAAGTCTCCATGAACTGCAAAGGAGAGAGATGAACTGATCAGTCTGACAGTCACAGCACATGTCTAACAGAGCCTCAAACCAATTCAGATGAAATGATAAGAAACGGAATTGAACTAATTTTGTGACTGTTTCAACTCACTCTGGAATGTTGTTGACAGAGTTTTTATGTAAATCTGGATCTCTATGATCTACTCTCATTGAAAATATGAACCGTTCACATGGTCTGTGTATTAGTCCTATATGAAGTAAAACAGTTTGAACAGCTGGTTTGGATCAGTGTTTGTGATCTGACAGTGACACCTGGAAAGATCCTCGTACTAAGATACAACCTACACTAGGCAACCTAGGTTAGATTATACTTTATTTCATCCCCGAGGGGTTCACAGTGGAGAGCCGTGTCCTCAGGTGAGAGGGATCAGCGGTGGTGGAGGAGTCACCTGTGCTATCCTGGTCTTCTTCTGCTGGAACTGACAGAGTCTGAGGATCCGAGCGCCGGACTCGTCGGTGAACTGCTGCTGGAAGGGGTGGAGCAGCTGCACCTGCTCGCCAAAACTACACACAGGAGCAGACAGGAGGCGTGTCAATACATGGGTACAGACAACACACGCTACACAACTCAGTGTCTTCACCTTTTCTCCTGTCACTATTGTGATTCTTTTTGTGTTGAGGTCTTGGTGTTTGTCACATGGCTCCATAGTTCTCCATGTTTTTTAGCACAGTTACATCAATATTGTGTTTTCTCACCTGCACACAGACACCTGTCCAACCTCCAGCAGAGTGAGAGCGTTGATGATCACTGACAGGGACTCAAACGCCAGCTGCAACACACGCACACACACAAAGCAGCTCATGTGTTAAGATGTTCACTGACTATAAGGCGATTTTAGATGACGTGAGACAGCGGGACAGTGTTACCTGTTTGGAGTGGTTGTCCACCATGCTGGACGAATCGTCCACAGCCAGACAGATGTGGTACTCCCTCTTGCTGGGCTTGGTCCTCCTCAGCCAGATCTTGTCTTTGCGAAACTGGCTAGCGATGTAGGGGATCACCTTCCTCATGTTCAGACGCTTCCCCGTGCGGTAGTCGCCTCTGTGGAGCGGCAACGCAAAACCGTCAGCTCAGACTCTCACACGTTAACCACACTGTGTATGATCGTGATATTAGGATTGTTGGTGATTTGTTTGAGGATGAAAAATTGTTATCTCAACATTTTTAGGGCTACCTCCAGGTTGGACACTTTATTAATAGCCTAGGTTTCCCTGAAGCCCAGCCAATAGCCCTGGTTATTGACTCATTCTTGTTACAGTGTCACCATAACAGTAGAATTATTTCCTATTTCTATAGAAAACTACACTTCATCTAACACTGACAAAATTAAATATTTAAATGTTTATGGAACAGGGACTTGGCAACTGAGTTTGGAGAAGAAGCATGGTCTGATCCAATAGCGTCAGTAGGTAAGATGTTTGTGTACACCTTACCTACTGATTACGAAACATGCCCCAATCTCTTTTGACTACATACAGACAACATACAGAAGCTTCATACCTTCACTTCAACATTTATCATGTTGTAGATTCAATTGTAAACAGGTAAATTGACATTTTCAGTCTTCAACTCCCAACACATAATAAGAAAACATGTTTTTAGAAATGTTTAAAGACGTAATCTCAATCTCAAATTTCTTTCTTTAGATATCATTGATAGGACAGTTTAGAGAGACAGGAAAGCAGGTAAAGAAACTAAAGAAACATGTGACCTCGAGACTGATGGGCAAATCTGATCATTTGAGTTAAAACTTTTGACACAATCACGTAAAAATGTCTGACTGCGTTGACTGTGGTGGTGTGTGGTGCACTGACTTGAGTTTGGAGGCCTGTGTGGGCTCCAGGATGAGGCGGAGCTGCTCACACAGCTGCTGGGACAGAGCCGAGGTCAGGGTCTGGTACTGATGCCACATGGACGACGCAGCAGCCTCCTGGACACAGACAAGGACACGTTGGTCACAGGTTACAAGAGACAGAGTTAACACAGATATCACAGGTGATTGAAAACAATTAAGTCACATTAGGTAGCACTGGTACAGTATATTTATGGAGCAGTGTGGCTCCTTGTTTTGTGTGTGTTGTCCCTATGATGGTTTCACACTCTTCCAACAGCTCAGAAATAGATGTGGATGTAAACATAATAGGATTTAAAATACTAAATGCTTACTTTTTTAAAACATTTTTTAAATCAGCTCTACAATATATGAAGTGCGTTGATATGAAAACCCCATGACTCATTTAATGTCAGGGACTCCCCACCAGTGGGTCAGAGGTGAAGAAGCAGTTCCAGCTGTGTTTGACCTCTAGATCAGTGGTTCTCAACCAGGGGTCCGCGGACCCCTAGTGGTCCGTGGTGTAATTGCAAGGGGTCCGTGAAAATATCCGCCGGACCTTCCAATCCGGCCCACGAGTTTTAATAGTTTGTGTATTGTATTTCTCCATCTGTGTGCGCCTGTAAGTCAATGCGCTGGGACACGAAAACACGCTCAAAGTGTTTGTGTGTGCCTGTCAGCCCCAGCACTGGGATAAGGACAGGCCCAGGTACCGCCGGCTGGACTCGGCTCGCAGGGTTTTCCCTGTCTGCAAAGGCCGTGGGTGATTTTGGCCGCCGCCTTGTTTCAACTGTGTGCACTGTGCATCATGCATGAGGGGCCATTGAGATAAAGCGTCTTTTGCGCGCGCTCAAACCCATTCAATGTAGACGCGCGTCATGCACGCTCCCAACTCAAAAGCTGTAGCGGTGCGCGGTTGTTTTTCCGTGCACGTCCACAGCGCACAGCTGCACGGACCTGCTTCTCCCCCGGTGTTGTGTCCCGCTGTCTTCGGCCTGTGTCTCTCCTACTGTTTCCCACTGAGCTCTGCCTCGTTTGAAAGGTGAAGGAAGCCCGTGTGTGGAAAGACGTCGCCTGTTACGTGAGCTGGAATTACTGAATTGTTTGTTGTTGTTGCTACTTTCAAGTTGAAAAAAGAGGAGAGACGTCGCCTCCAAGATGTACAATGTGTGTTATAGAAGAGAAACACATGTAAGGAGTCAGGACCAATGACTTGTATCATCACAACAGACCTGATGGTCAGCAAAATGATGATGATAAATGATGATAGGCTAATGTCAAGATTTTTCATTTTATATCATACAAAACACCAAAGATGTGTATAATTGAAAATGATGTGCACTAGTACTGTAAAATAAAAATATAAAATATAAACAACCAAATTATTAGGGAAAAAGGTTCATTCAGTTTCAATCAGGCCCCTCAAGGTGTCTGCAGCCACTGCATAAGTATGTTTTTTTTTTTTGTTCTGGAAGTTACAACTGAAAGCTTATATTTGCCTCAACGAGTAAATAAATGCCATAATGCAATTTAAAATGCATTTTTCCCCCCTGTTTCTATCAAATTGCAAATTGGAGGGGGGGGGGGGGGGGGTCCTCAGGGTCGATCAAAAATATGCAGGGGGTCCCGGACCCCAAAAAGGTTGAGAACCACTGCTCTAGATACATCATCACCTGGATCAATAAGAAACTTGTCGTGTCATGAATCTTACATGGTTAATCCTATAAATACCTATTATTTGAACATGCCCGACATGGTCATGTTTTATACTGAGTTCTACTTGGACGCAGCCTGTGGGACCACAGACACTTTGTACCGGTCTCACCTCCTCCTGAGTTCCTGGAGCCAGTTTGTGCCAGGACTCCAGCTGCAGCTCCATCTCCCTCCTGATCTCCTCTGGGTCTCTTTCAGCTTCCTGCAAACACACACACACACACACTCAGTACATCTGAAGAACCAAATTATGGCCTTAATCCGTCTCTAACTGGACTACTAAAACGCCCAGATAATGGAGTCGGAAACCAATTTTCTTCCACATGTATTCACCTTAATCTTACTGAAACTGGACAATGAATGTGCGCATGCTTCACAGCAGTAAAGACGGCACAAAGTGTAGCATATATATAATACATCAACAGTGAGGACAGAGGCTGCAGCTACAATGTGCGACCTCTGACTGTCAGTGGACGGACTAATGCGAGACGCTCTGACTGTCCTCTACCTGCACGGTGTCCAGCAGCAGCTCAGGAACGGTGTGGATGGTGGACTCTGTGCTCCTCTCCGCTCCCTCTTCTCTGGGATGTTGTCGGTCCTTCAACCTCTCCTCCTCTTCCTCCTCCTCTCCCTGCCTCTGCACCTCCATCTCTCCGCTGTCTGCCCCTGCATGGGAGGAAGAGGAGGGAGACGTTAAAGGATGTGCAGCATTAATTAAAGCAACAAAAAAAAGTCAGTGTTGTGTGATCTGATCGGTGTCATCATCATCATCAGGAGAAGAAGTCGTGTTGTGACCTTTCTTGGAGGCTTTAGCAGAGTCCAACTGCTCAGGCTTCAGTTCCTGAACCTCAGCAGCCTGGAGGTCTTCTTCCTGGTCCTCTGTTTCCATGGCGACATCCTCTTCGTTCTGGTCATCCTCCTGGTCCTGTGGCGCCCCCGCTGCTTTCTGCTGGTCTGCGCTCGCCACATCTGGAAACGGAGGAAGCAGCAAACACCACGTTCATTCACCCACTGAGCCCTGAACCCTGTGATCTGAGCTGTGTGTGTGTGTGTGTGTGTGTGTGTGTGTGTGTGTGTGTGTGTGTGGTGCAGAGCGACCACTGACCGTATGTCTGGGTGTCGTACGACGTCTCTCCCTGCTTGATGTGTTCGTACAGGTCTGATTCCTGCTGGGCCGAGCTTTGCCTGTCGTCTGAACTCGTGTCCTTGCTGCTCTCCACCGTGCGCAGACGCTTGTTGACGCGTTCGTTGTAGTCGCCTGTGGATCGCTCGTTGTCGGCCTGGCCAGGTTTCCTCTTGAAGCTCTGGAAGTATTTTTTTATACGATGAATACTTTATTTGGATTTTTGAATATCACACATTACAAGTATATATGTAGCAAATGTTTGGTTGTATAACAATTAATGTTGAGACTTGTATACAGAAAGTAGTTTTTTTTGCACTCAAGCAAACAAAAAACAAGACAAAAATAACCTAACAAAAATAAAACAGGACAACAAAACAAAAACACAATTTAAAAAAAGGGGAAAAAAGAGGATGAAGACAAAAAACAATGACAGATCATAACGTGTTACATGCTCAGTGATGCTAGGTGTAGTGTTCAGAATGATGATCATATCTCCTAATGTGGGATAGGAATCGCTGAAGCTCTGGAAATCTGAAACTGGTGAGATGGACTGAAAAACAGAGGGAGGGAAGAAATCTGTGCTGTGGGAGTGCTGGGTCATACCTGAGTCTTGCTCTGAGGCTGTCTCTGTGAAGCCATCCTGGCCGTCAGCTTGGACTGGTGGCCCTCTGACTCGCTGGCATCAGCTGCTCCACTACCATGTTCCTAGCACACAGGAGCAACTCAAATATGTTACATGTGAGGGTGGACTCTCTGTTTTGGAGGTGTTAACCAAGAGGAGGAGTTAGATTAAAAGTAAAACTTTTTTTTCTATGTTTATGTTTAAAATCGTTTAGGAAAGAAACACATTTCTTTTTTTCTACTTCTTATGTATGTATAATCACACAATAAACACACATTTTGAGAACATTGAAGTCGAACCAGTGAAGGCCGGAGCCCATATGGGACATGGTCTCGAACCACTCACCCACCAGAACACCCCTTACTTTTCCTGTTTAAATCCTATTGCAATTATTTTCAGTGAGTGGATGAGTGCAGTGCGGAGCGGAGGAAGAGCTCTTTACCTCTTTGGCCTGGTCTCTCTCCGACGCCTCTCCTCCCAGCTCCACAGCTGTGTCACTCTGGAGGTTCTCCTCTCCGGTCTGACCCTCTCTGTTGTGCTCCTTCCTCTCAGCCGACTCCGGCTGCTCCTCATCGTCAGCCCCACCCTCCTCCTCCTCATCCTGTCAGCATGAAGAGGTCATCAGAGTCAAACGCAAAACAAACCCATGTGTGGAGACTCTTGGATAGCTCTGTGTTGATGAGCTTCAGTAGATCCTTCACATACACACCTTTGGTTTTTGACCTTTGTCATTTGGCACAGTCAGGTCTTCATCTTTTCCTGCCTCCTCTCCTCTCCTCTCCTTCTCTTCCTCCTCCTCTTTCTCAGCAGACTCTTCATCTGCCTCAGCTTCCCCTCCTTCTCCCTTCCCCTCCTCCTCTTCAGTCTTGGACTCCTGATCCTTCTCGTCTCCTGGCTGGTCAGCCTGGTCCTCCTGCATCTCCTCGGCTCCCTGCTCCTCCTCTCCGTCTTTCTCTCCATCCTCCTTCCCATCCAGGTCCATGGCTTTCTCATCGATGTCCAAGGGATTCTCCTCTGAAGAGGGAAACATGTGTAAATAGAGGCACTCTGACATTTTCAAACACAAGTTACCCCTGAAACAAATGATCCATTACATTATCAATTCTGATCACCGTATTTTCCGGAGTATATGTCAGAGTATTAGTCGCATCTGTCAAAAAATGCGTTGCAAAGAGGAAAAAAACATATATAAGTTGCATCGGTCTGTAAATCGCATTTATTTTTGAAACATTTCATACGAATCCCAAAACAAACATTTAATCTGGAAATATTATTCAGTTAGTCTACACAATAGCCTGAAACTATTCTGCCAATCAATTGCAGCTTGAATCATGAATCATTGAAATCAGCTTGTTGCAACGGCAGAGCAGCCGAAAAAGGTAAAACTGCTGTGAAAACGAATAAGAAGAAGACTGATGTTGTTACAGTGAGCTAACCGTGCCTGTGTGTTTCAGTGTGGCTATTTCTGTGTGGAGGCACTAACTCCAGCCTGTACATGCATCTTTAAGTTGAGCGTCAAGTCTCACCGTCTCCTTCTCCTTCTCCCTCTCCCTCTCCGTCGTCTCCGGCCTCCTCGTCTTGGTCCAGGTTGAGATCCTCGGGCAGATCCATGGCCTCGGGCTCGGGTCTCTTGTCCTGCTGACCGTGGTAGGGGTCCACTTCATTCTCATCAAACTCCCTCTGAGAAACGAAGCGATCAGATCACAGATCAGACACAGTGAAGCCATAAAATATTCAAACGTGTTCAGCTCAGGCTCAAACTGACCTCGTCTCCCTGCTCGTGGATCTTCTCTTTCTCCTCCTCGTTCATCTGTTCGTCTTTGTCCTGGTTTTTCTTGTCTTTGTTGGGGTCCGCAGCGTCCAGGTTGTCGTCTTTGGCCACCAGCTCTGATTCGCCCTGACACAGAACCCACAGCAGGAAATCAGGACACAGCTTCGAAAGCCACATCTGAAAACACTCAAAACGCTTTCTTGATAACCTGCTTCATCCTGTACCTGGTCCATGCCCTGACCAGACTCCTCCTCCTTATCGCTTCCCTCCTCCTGGTCGTCCTCGTCGTCTCCCCACATCCTCTCATCCAGAGTGTCAGTCTGGCCCTCACCCAGGTCGCCCATCTTTTTGTCCAGCTCTTCCTTTTCCTCTTTATCTGACTCATCATCTTCACCTGCAAATGATGAAGGAAAAGGATCTTTTTTCAGCAGTGATTCTGGAAGACGTTTCTGTTAAAATTTGACTCCATTGTTTTTAATAAATGTGTTTTTAATTTCTGATAATCCTCGCTCGTCTACTGATCTTTTGTATTTCAGCAACAAAGTGTTTGCATTCTCTGGAGCCAGGAGAAAGGAACCAGAGGTCAAGAGGCAAATAAACCAGATATAGATCAGACAAAAAAAAGACAGCACCACGTCACCTGGTTCGTTCTCATCCCCATCATGCATCTGGCCGTCGAAGTCCTCCGACATTTCTATTGCGTTGTCTTCGGCCTTGATGTTCTCTTTATCCTGTTGTTCTTCCTTTTCCTGGCCCTCCTGAGACGTGTCCTCCACCTGGGAGAGGAGGAAATATCAGAAGCACCTTGATGAGAAATGTTGGTCAAACTATTTTATCCAGATTATAGAACATAATCACCTGTTAAAAGACTCTCAAAGACTTATTATCGCTGTCTTTATTACAGCAGTTTGTTAAGATCAACATCATTTCAGTTAGACATCGTCATGCCCAAGAATTCTAGTTGTATTTACTGTAGTTGTTGTCTTGTGTCTATGTGGTCTCGTGTTTTATTTTTGAAATCTCACCCGCCTGCTGGTCTGATTGTTTCCCTCTGTTCCCCATTACCTTGTGTGTATATATAGTCTGCGTTTCCCATCATTCTGTGCCAGTTTGTCTTGCCAAAGAACAAGCGTGAGCTTCCTACCTCTGTCTTGTCAGGTTTTGTATTATTTTGACACCATGGCAGTGTTTTTTTTCTCCCTTTTTGTTATAACCAGTTTTTCCTCACGAGTGATTTCCTTTGGTTATTTGTTAATAAAAAAAAATTTATTTTGCACTTTTCCTTCCGAGTTGTGCATATGGGTCCAGTCCTAGATTTTAATTTTTTGTTTTTTTGCCCCTACATCCACAGGTTGGTAGAATTATTTGTAAAAAAGAAAAAAAAAAAGCTTCATCACCTGATCTTCGTTCTCAATCTTGTCACTGACGTCTTTGTTGCCCTCGCCCTCTCCTATGCCGCCACCCTCGTAGTCGTGAAACTCTGTGGCTCCTTCTCCGTCTCCTCCGGCCATCAGCTCCTGAGGGAGGCAGAAACCCTGAGGGAGGGGAGGACACAGCAAACATTTAGTGAGTGCTTTCACTTAATAAAACCTTGTAGTGTTATTTTATAGTAAGGCTGGGAAGGTTGTGATGTGTCTGCACCTTCTGAGCGAGGTCGGTGAAGATGCTGGCCAGGACGGACAGCAGTTTTCCTGTGCTCCTGTGAGCTCCCAGTGACACGGCCAGGTAGTACCGCACCAGGTCAGCGTAGATCCCAAGCAGAGGCTCCAGACGCACCAGCATCCTGCACATCCTGTTCACCTCCTGGAGACGCACACAGCGGTAACATGAGACACATTAAAGCCACCTACCGATGTGTATTCAGAGGCCATCAAGATAAGAAAGGATCAGGAGCTCCACATCATATACAATTTTATGTTGCGTGTACCTGCAGCTGTGCTGGTTGACATGTGTCTCTGTGTGTCCTCAGGCTGCTCAGCATCTTCTCCAGCCTGCCGTTAACATCTCCCAAGCTCAGAGCCTCCACCTCGGCCTCCAGCTCCTCCTCCAGGAGTCGAGCCAGGTGACCAGGCTTCAGCAGGTCCTCCACAGGCTCTTCATCCTCCTCCTCTTCTGCTCCCTCTGAACACATAGAATAACTTTGTCAACTCAACAACATCAAAGACGTCCAAGAAAGGAGTCATTTGTAACAGGGTGGCTTCAGACCATTGTTGCTTTTGCAGCACAAGAACTTATTTCCCCCCCCCCCCCCCCCCCCCCTTTTTTTCTTTGTACAGACAATGGTTATTTAAATGGTGGCTTAATAAATGTACTTATAAATTGAACGTGTATTTGAAGAAACATATTTGACAGGGTCACGTCTGTCATATATCAAATTTTCATATGGGTTTTAACTGTGATTTCTAACAGTATGGACATGTATGTATAGTTATTATGATCTTATATTGACTGTTATGTATGCAATATGAGAACATAACAGATGTACGCGTGAATAAACTAGTAGTACTATACAGTACATAGGAGATTTAAAAAGTAAAATTTATCTGGCACATATAAACTGTATACTAGTGGGTTATACATGACTCTATGTTTGTGTTATAAATATGTTACACATTCATGAAAAATACATATAATTTACATATATGTCACTATATGGAATTGTGCTAAGCAGCACAAGAAGGTCTAACACAGGGTGACAGACTGGAGGCCACAGTGAGGTGCTTCCATCCTCACCTCTCTTGACGCCTTCATGCTGCTCTTTCTGTTGCTCTCTCTCCTGTCTCTTCACCAGCGTCTGCACAGCGCACAGCACCGTGTTGATGTTTGTCTCCAGCTGGGAAGAGAACTCGGCGGAGCAGGGAGACTGGTGATCTGTCACACAGGGAGAGGAGGAGAGGTGGATGATGACACAGACTCGTTCAGTAGCAGAGCAGAGTGTGTGGGACGACCGGCCCCCGCGCTCACCTGTGTGCTGGTGTCCCAGAGAGAGCAGCTGGGTCTTCCAGGTGGTGAACTCAGTGATGTCGGCCTCCACCTGTCCTCTGACATACTGCAGGCTCTGGGTGATGGTCGGCTGGTTGTCTGCGCTCCCGACGCACGTGGCTGGGATGAAGAGCTGCTCCACGCTGGGCATCTGAGCTGCTACAGCCCCCAGCTGGTCGAAGCTTGAACAGCACGTTCCAAAATGGTTCCTGTGGAAAGATAACAGTGTTGTCAGGACTGCTGGGGCTGGCCATCAGATTTTTAAAGGCGCGACACTACAGGCAAAAACAGTGTTTTTTAAGCACCGATCAATTTGAGCTATAAATCTCCACTTCAGCAACACTAACAGACAACAAACCTACCAGTTTTATTCCTGTCTATATTCTCAAGGTTATTTTACAGAGGGGATTGTTGATATATCATTCACAGCCTGATTTATACAACATTTTATTACTAAAACCATGGCGAAATTTGATTTTTTAGTGCTGGTGACAGTGTTTTCTCATTTACAGAGTAATAAAACGAGATATCCAACATCCCCTCTGTAAAAAATTCTGACACTAATATGTCAACAAAATAAGAACACGAATTTTGAAAGGGGCTTTATCCATTATTCAGTTTTCTGTTCTGGAAATGTATGCAAATAAGCACATATTTAATTAGATATCGCCTCGTTTACATATTTAAACATAAAATTTGACAGAACTTGTCATACAATTTTTTTTTGTCTTACTGTAAGTGATAAACTTGTGATGTTTCATGGTGATATCTGTTAGTTTAATTTTTACCCTATTCCACCTGTAGTGTCTCACCTAAACTCCAGATTTGTTATAGTTTTCTTTTACCATGTGTGGAGTACTCTCTCTGAGGTCTGTTGAGCCACAGAGTCCAGCTCCACCTTCAGGCGCTCCGTCTGCGTCAACATTGCGGTGACGCGCTGGTGTAGCTGGCACCAGGTGGCATCTCCCCTCCTCATTAGACAACCGGGGGGCTGGCGTTGTGCCGCCAGAGGGGACGGGCACCTCAGGGTGTGCTGCCTGCAGCCGCTGGACTCCTCCTTCTGCTGCAGGTCCTCGGGGCAGCACTGCAGCAGCCAGGCCAGCTGCTGCAGGAGAGTGGAGCACTGGGCAGCGAGCGCCTGGCCTCTGCTGACCCAGCCCCGCAGAGAGGCTTGGGGAGGGAGGGTACAGCCTGGGTCCTTACTGTCACTCTCCAGGTCAGTCTTGATGCCCTGTATGCTGCTTGTTAGCCTCCTGATGAGACACAGAGAGACAACAGGTCACAATCCAGTAATAAACTACTTACTGTAATCTGCACATCCACAAAGATTTGTGACCATGTTTGTCTTCTGTGTAAACAAATAGATAAAAAATAAACCCTAACCCAACCTCTTGTTGGAGAATGTGTAATCAACTGTTTTATTATGGGGAACTACTACCAAACGTTCCTGCAATTTCCTCCTTCCTGTATACTGTCAATTAAGGGAATTGCTTATTAAGACAACTTCATCTAAATCCCTGAAAATGTATATGAAAATGTCCAACATTTTTATCAAACAAACAAAAAACAAAGCAAATGTTAATGTTGAACTCAATGGTGTACGGTTTAAACTTTCTGTTAGGAAAAAACATAGAAAGAGGCACCATTATCTTCTCCTTCTAGCTGAAAACAGAATTTCCTTACAGGAACACCGGCACTTGAACAACAGTCATTCATTAATGTGTTAGACATGTGGTGCTGACCTGAGCTGGACCCACTGCTCAGTGAGTTTGGCCAGACGTCGCCTCTGTCTGAGGAGCAGCTTGAACATGTGAGAGGTGAAACCTCTGCAGCGCTCGATGTTTCCCAGACCCACCTCCTGCAACGAGACAATAACACACACTTCAAAAACTGACCTAACTTTTACATAGAAATCTGTCAGAGCAGACACACAGTGTGCTGAATCTCACCTTCGCAGGGTGCTGCAGAGCTGTCTGCATGGCTGCTCTCCTGGCCCATGACCGGTAAAAGTATTTCTGACACCCATCCCAGGCTGTCAGCAGCTCTGTGAACAACCTGCAACATCAACGATACAGTGAAAATAGTGCAGAGATTCAAGACAACTTTATTAATCCCTTAAAGGGCAATTTCATTTGGAGAGTAACTGGTTCTTATCATGTACCTGAATTAAAGCTGGTTTTGTAGTGAAATTAAAAATAGCTAATAAAAGCTACCTGTTTACTTAGTTTACATGCCGCTAATTACGTGATTATGTCAAGAAAAAACAAGTAATTGTGTCATAATGTCTAGAAATAGCCTAGAAATAATGATCAATTTTATAGTAATGTCAAGAAATATAGACAAGAAATAACAATTGATTGTGTAGAAATAGCCCATAAATAATTGATTATAATTGACAACTGCAAGGATGGTGGAGAAAAATTCTGGAATTTCCCCAAAAAATTCAAAGCATGGCATGTGTAATCTTTTGCCTGTATGAAAAACATGACATTAGTATGAAATTGACCGTTATTTCTAGGCTATTTCTTGACATTATCACATAATTAGCGGCCTGTAAATTAAAGGGTTACCAGATTTTTTTCTAACATAGCACACAGCAGGCAAACAAAACCACACATAGCATCAGCTGACGGCGTTGGACCAAAACAACCCAGTTAGTTGTTAGTGTGTTAACGTGTTGTATTTACATGCTCTCAGCCTGCTCCTGGTTGCTGACGGCAGACAGAGCGGTGCTCATCTCCAGCGGCTGCATACAGAGGGTTTTCTCTGGGTCAGCTGTTCTGTTCCACGTCAGGCCCTTACGGTACGACAAACCTGGGTCGAAGATAAAGAGGCTTGTCAGACATTTTTTGTTTCATCAAACAGGTCAAAACATGACCTGTCATCACCTCTGAGTCCGAGAGGGAAACTTCACCTATTTCCGTGAGCATCTTGAACAGCTCGGACAGAGCTCTTTGCTTCTGCTGCAGGATGTGCTTCACCTCGGCCTTCTGCTTCTCCTTCTCCGCCGTCATGTCGATGGAGAGGCTCTGCAGGTCCCGCAGGTTACTGATGACCTCAACTGAAAAGAAAAACAATTGCAAATCAGATTTTTGTTTCTCTTTAAAAAATAAAAAATAAAAAATCCTTTAAGATCAAAAACAAGGAGCCTCATGTTCAGTAAGGTCACCATGAGACCAAGTCACTTTGTTCAGTAAATTAGATTGAGTTAGAGTGGCTTTGATACCAGTGAAGAAGTCCAGGTCTTCAGCTAACTCAGGCACTGGGTTTTTCTTCAGCAGCTGGACACACATTTTCTTCATCTTCCTGGACAGGACGGGCAGACGTCCCTGTAGAGACGACGCTTCAACTCCCTCCTCCGGGTCTTCGTTCTGAAATGCATGGTTATTCAGAAACATACAGTCTATGTAACTAAATGATTAAATACTGAGTTAAAATATAAAATAAGACCAGAGTGGATGAGAAAACACACTCTGCATCTTCTGTGAGACTTGTACCTGCAGATCTCTGCCTTTCCCAGGCAGGGTGCTCTTCAGCGCCCGGTGGACTCTGTGGATGGGTGTGTCTTCTGGGTTGGCGTCTTTACTGTCTAAGCTTGTGCTGCTCTCCTGTTCCACCAGAGCAGGAATACTGGGACCACTCAGAGCCTCCTCCAACTTCTTGACAAACTTGAAGAGAGTCCTGGGAGAAGACATACAGTTAGATTATAGCTACAAGCACCGATAAGCAGCAAGCATATCATATGACTTTTACTGCATGCAGTTGTGTCATAATTGTTATCATGCCCCTTAAAGCACTACATTGTATTGGAAATTTGAGAAAACAGTAGATCATTTGATGAATATGATTCTGTATATATGATTTTGAATGAAACTGAAATAAAAACTAATAAAAAAAACAAAACACAATAGAAAGATCCAGCCCAGGTAAAACCCAGCTGACATCTTACCGATGTGTCTTATCCACCGACTGTTTGATGGACCAGAAACTGACGTCGTTCCACTTGGAGATCTTGACAAAGTCCTGGTAACAACAACAACATTTAAAAGTGCATTCACATATACTTGATTACCGTAAATAAAAATGTATTAACATGCACTAGTATGCAGTGAAACAGGACACATAGAAACGATTTGATTACCTTGAGCTCCTTCTCGATCGGCTGTCTGAGTTGAGTGATTTTGGTCTGGACCGAGTCAGAGAACTGACTGTAGTATTTGTGCAGGTTCCACAGAAGACTGGACAAGGACTCTGTGAAACAACAAACAATTAACATGTCAACCCTCATGGAGGCTGCAGTCTCTCTCACAGCCACAAGTAACAAACATTTAAAAAACATATTACCCCGATTTGACCTGTAATAGGTCACAGGTCAAATTTGAAATTTGATAAGAGTACTCCATCTTCTCCAGAGAGGAGGGATGATTACAGTGATTAACACTGGGGACATGTGAATGTTGTATTCAGATAAATGTGTGTGGTGTGTAGGACAGAGCAGTGGGGACTGACCTTGTCCAGGCTGGTTGGGGACCAGGAGGAGGTGGCAGTGGAAGCTGAGCAGCATGGTCAGGCGGGTGTGGAACTCGCCCAGTGGGGAGCCCTCCATGAAGGCCTGGAGGGTGGAGGACACCGAGGACAGGGAGAGACGCTCCACCTCCTCATCTGAAAGGACAGTGACAGATGTGTTGAGACAGAGTTGAAATATGTCCTGCATTTTGTGATCATTTGATGTGACTGATTAGTGATGAGTAGTGAGATGAGGAGCGCAATATATACATACTGTATATACACATACACTGTACATGATATAATATATATATAGCTCAATTGTATTATACCTGTATATGCCTCCGTGCTCTGCTCCTCCAAATACCTCTCCACCAGCTGGTAGATGGAGAACCAGTGCTTAGTTGATTTCTCGGTGCACCGCTTCATTGCGTTGTCCAGGCTGCTCGACCAACAACTACCACACAGGACAGACAGGACAGGATGGGACACATTCATAAATACAGACAGGAACAACAACAGGACTAGTTTCACTTTAAATGTCTCAAAATATCAGCCCACTGTCCAGGCCGAGTCCCTCCGTGTCTTACTTCAGCTCCAGTTTGCGCCACTGGATGATGAGCTGGGTGACTGGTTCCAGTTCCTTCCTCAGAGAGACTGAGCGGCTGGCGTTATTCTCCCAGTCCTGAATACAACAGCAGAGACCAGAGATGTCAACAAGAGACACATTTGAGAAATTATAACTGACACACATTTGGTATTTTACTAGATAAATTATACTGACTATTAAAATGCAGCTGTAACAATGCTTGGAACATGAGGTACAGTATGTGGCCAGCAGTGCTCACCTGTGCTTTACTGAGAAGAATCTCCAGACCGTTCAGGAACTTGGCGAGTGGACTGGCCAGACTGAAAGCCATGATCCTCTCCATCACCACAGTCAGCTGAAAAACAACAAATATGCACACACACACAAATACTGTAAATCCAGTACTGTCAATACTGTCAATAAAGCACCACATGCCCATCAGGATCTTGCTTCCTGGGGTTTAGAGATCTATATCCTCCCTGCTCCCTCACTCTGTGCTATGATGTAAAAACGGACCTGTATGAGAGCAGGGTGTTCGGGCCAGTCGTCCAGCCTCTGCTTCACTGCGACGCTCAGCTGCTCCAGGACAGGGAGACAGAGCGAGGCCTCGCTCATGTTGGGCTGCTGGTAGAAGTCGTAGGGTCCCTCTGGGGCGACGACCAGACCGTCTGAGCCCCCTGAGCCCTGCACCGTGTTCTGGAGGAGGGCGGACAGCAGCAGCTCACTGCCTGTCAGCTGTTGGTCCAGTTCAGCATCTGAGGAGAAGTATTTGATTTACATTAGTACATTTCTGCTAGAAAATGGAGAGTATCGTGATGTATCTACTGTGTGAGTGACCGACCGATCAGATGATAGAAGCGTGACATCACAGGGGCGGCAATCTGATAGGAGGAGACCAGGGCTTTGATGGTTTCTTTGCTGTGACTGGCCGTTGGTGTGCTGTGGTACCACAGTGACTGGGCGTATCCCAGACAGAGGCGCTGGTGCACCTGGACCACCGTGTTCATGGCAGCTGGAGACAGGAAGCTGCTCTCAGCCGACTCTTCCTGTGCTGCGTCCTCATTGTCCAACTCTGTGTCTGCTGGAGCCTCCAGGGTCGGCTGGGACACGATGTCCGCAAAGTCCTAATGAGGAGGATGGACAGATGTATGAACTGTGTGAACCTATGTCCATACTTTTTGTCTCTTTGAGCTTATCTTATCAAGATAACTGCCGGACACTCATGGTCCCTGAAGAACTGACCATTACGATTTTGGTAATGTAGTTTATAAACACAGTTAAAAATGTTTTACTCATCATTGATAAGCACTAACTGTATTTATAAACTACATAATAATGAGTATTTATGCGTTATAAATGAAGAATTCAGTATTAATTAATGCTTAACTAATGCTTAATAGTGTGCACTTATTATAAAGTGTTACTGACGATTAATTTAAGGTGGATGTGAATACCTTGTTGAACTGGGGGAACTGTCGTCTGAAGTCTCTCTCCTCCTGCTCGTCCTCAGTCAGTCCGGAGCCGTGCAGTCGGCTGCGGTTGCGGTACAGACTGGCCTCCAGCTGCTCTCGCTCCCTCTTCCGTCTCTCCTGCTCGTCCCACTCGTTCACGAGAGCCTGCGATGGAGCATCGTGATACAATCAGCGTGGGATCCCACAGAGAAACACTTGGAAGTTTTGAATTTATTATCATGAGTGAGACGGGTGATGAGTACTGACCCGACAGATGTGTCTGAAGAGGCTGTGCGCCTCCTGGCTGAACTCTGCTGTGGACAGTGTGTGGCACTGCACGTAGAGCAGAGCGTTCAGCAGCAGCGTGGAGGACTGGGGCACCACATGCTCCGGGTCCTGTGGAGGCAGCAGCTTCACCAGGCAGCGCAGGACGTCTGTGCACGACGTGGAGCAGAGGAAGTCCGCCCGGGCTAGGTAGGACGGCAGGCTGGGGGACAGGGACGGGAAGGCCATCAGACAGGACACCAGCTTGGGCAGACCCGGAGCGGGGCTGAGCGAGGCGGCCAGCTGGGAGGCCACCAGCCTCATGCCGTGGCGGAGCTGGAGGATGCCGGTCCGTACGGGCCCCACCACGTCGGGGTACAGGGGGTAGTCCTCCAGCAGCCTCTGGCAGAAGCGCTGCTGCGAGTGCTGCCACACGGCCTCCTCCTTCAGCAGGTTCTGAATCGTGGACCTGGACTTGGAGTCCTGCAGGGCCTTGAGGAGGCGGGAAAGCAGGTCCTCCACTCTGGTGGCCTGGCCGATGCTGCAGAGGTAATGCTGCAGCTCCTGGAAGAGTCGACCGTACTGCGGCTCGTGGGGGCGACAGGCCTGCTTCCTGGAGAGCTCCGCTATCTGCTCCTTCACCTGCTGCATGCGGATCCACAGGTACCTGGACACAGGTTTCAGTCATACATAGAGTTGAAGAGTTAGTAGAGTTAAAGAGGGGGCACAGAGTCTGTCAACTCGTTTGGATATTTTTATGAATTGTGTATTTTATTCTTTGTATAATTTGTCCTGCTTTTCTTCTTTTAAGGCTGCTGGGATAAATAAAGTATAATCAATCAATCAATTCAAATAAATATTTGCGATATTCATGAGAAAATCAAACTGACTGACCTCTCCCTAACTCTACTACTGCTCTTGGAATTGTGATCATTTTTAACTGAACTCTGCCATCAGCAGAGAAGGTGCGGCCGCCACTGACCTGATTCGAGGATGCTGGAAGCCGTCGGTGGTGCTGCTCTCCTCCAGCTCTGCTCCAGTCATCAGCTGAGACGACAGGCTGCGTCCTCTCCACTCCTCCTGCAGCAGAGCCAGCTGCCAGAGACACAGAGGGACAAGACATCAGAATTTCCAGATTTAACCGACTTGAAGAGAGAGGTACTAGCTAAGATATGTGTTGATAAAGGTCGAAAATTATGATCATATACAGGTAGGTGCATTTTGAAGAAAGTCAAAAGTAAGGCAATAGCCAGAAAAGGAGTGTGTATCTTTAAAAAACAAACAAACAAACATGTAGCTGTTGTGGTGTAAAGATTATCATGTGAAATGGTTAAATGACTAAAAACAGCAAAAACAGTGATCTGCTGACCTCCTGCTGAGCGTAGCTGAGTTTGTAGGCCCTCTTCACAGCGGGGTCAAAGATGGTCTGAGGGGTCCACACTTTGATCTGCAGCAGGCCCATGTTGACCCAGAACACTCCGGAGCGGACCAGAGAGTTGGAGCCTTGGACCTTGCTCTGGACGTACTGCTGCAGGCAGGTGATGCAGGACGCCACCAGGCTGTCGGGGAGCAGGTTCGGTGGGAGGAAGTCTCTGAAGACCGTCTGGATCTCCTGCGCGGGTATGAGAGGGTCCGGGTCCTCCACCAGGCTCTCACAGCTCTCCATGTAGCCCTCCTGCAGGCTGGGAGGCAGCAGGTCTGCCATGCTCTGTAGCTGGCGACGCAGGACCACACCCTGGAGCCTCAAGTCTGTGCCCCTGTAGGGGGGATATGGAGGAGATTAGAGACCTTTTAAAGTTTTTTTTTGTTTTGTTTTTTGATTTTTGATTTTTTTAAGATCAAAGTTACAGTCACCAACTGACAAGACAGAATCAAAGTCAATATCCACAAGGGGGCAAAGTAAAAATGAAATGAACATTATGTACAATGATAGAACAATAGAAAGTGTAAAAAAAAAAAAGAAAATGGAAAAAAAAAAGAAAAAGAGTAAATCATTTTTGAGAAAATTAATGTGTAAAGACGACCAAGGATTTTGAATATATGTTCCCTGTAATCTACCTGAACTCAGCCAGTGCAGGGATGGCCATGTTGTCCCACAACACAGCAGAAACGTCCTGTAGCTGCTGGATCCTCTCCTTCCACTCCCCCAGGGTGACATGGGAGAGGGAGAGAAGGGCGGTCGCCGACGGCTCCCAGCGGCCTCCCGTCTCGCTGTTGACGAGCACTCCGAGCATGCAGTGTGACCACACGGCTTTACTCAGCAAGGCCGGGCCCTGAAAACAACACACATGCAGAACAGCATCAGGAAATGTGTTGTCTTAAGTAACCTGTGGCTCACATTCTGACATCAGGATGTTAAACGGTCGGTACCATGTTATCTGCACCGTGGGGCAGTTTTGGACGTTGCTTGGTGTCGTGATTCAGTGGGTCCCATTTGAGCCAGCGGTCGGGGTCTGAGGTCACACAGCTGGTCCACAGAGCAGCCAGAGCCTCTGACAGTAGCTCACACCACACAAATTGCAGCTCCTCAGCCGGCTGGACGGGGGAAAGAGTCAGTAGCGTTATTGCTTGAAGGGATAGTTCAACATTTTGGCAAATTGGCCCATTGCCATAATCCCTATAGTCATAGCAGTAGATTTGTTACCTTTAATTGTTTGTGCAAGCTATTTTTAGAACGGCAGAGCAATGGGCCAATTGCCAAAATCTTGAACTATCTCTTTAAGTTTGCATCTTTGAATGGCAGTTTGATGTCTTTTGTGCATTTCAGTTCATTTTGTGCTTCCGAAAATCCTCATTCCACTAACCCTGTCACTGCTGAGCAGGAACCAGAGAGCCTGGAGCTGACTGACGTTCATTGCCGTGGACTGGAGGCAGTAACGGAGGTGTCTGGACAGCTCCCGACGCAAGCTATCCTCCGCCTCCTGATCCCTGTAGAGCAATAGATACAGGTTATCAAACAGCCGATTTATTCGGGGATCAGTCCTCGCAAATGGTTTTGTTTTGTTAAGGCTTAAACAGGCCGTTACCCAGGAGACAGAGCCAAGTGCAGCAGGTCGGTGCTGAGTCTCAGCTGGTTGAGCACGGCCAGTTCCTCCATCAGGGGCCAGAGCTGCGCTCTGCGGCTGAGCTGCTGCAGCTCCGCCCGGGCCAGGTGAACTCCATCTGCTGGATCCTCTCCCTCAGACTTGGAGCGGCTCTCCAGCAGACCTCTGGCAGTCATGTGATGCTGCTGCTGCTCCACACTCGACACCAACCTCTCTAACACTCCTGTTGGGAAATTTTGTTCAATTAATATACCTAATGCGCTGCCTTTATATTACTCTTTGGTAACATTTTGGGACTATAATTTGAGACAAATGGAGATGAAGGCCTAATAAAAAAGGTATCTGAGCTGCATTTCTCTCTTTTACTGAGGACATTTTGACCTGATGATGGCAGTAGACAACCAACGATTAGGATGTTATCCACACCAAACAAAAAAACTAAAAGATAAAACAACTGCTGCGATTCTTTATTCTCGATTCGAGTTAGACAAACAGCTGACTAACTAACAACAAAACTCTCAGATCTTCCTGGGACACAAGCTCACCAGATTTATGTGGATCCAGCTGATTGTTCGCCAGCACGACAAGGCCCCAGGCTTCCAGCAGACTCTCTTTGATGTCCAGCATGAGTCCTGCACCCTGAAGTCGGACCAACTCCTGCCCCCAAGGACCAGTGGTGCCGTCCAGCCTCAGATCACTCACATCCAAGGCTTTACTCAGGAGCCTCAGCCGGGACGCGCACTTGCCCACTGAATCCAGCTGGAGAGGAAGTTGGCCGTGGGTTATGAAGAAATTCAGATGATCTCAGATAACTTTAGGATCACAGGAACTGTACTGGACAGATTAGACAGGACAGAAAGGACCACAAGAAAAACAAGTGATGATGAGCAAATACATGTAAAGACTTTGCAGCACCTTGATTGGCAGAGCTTTCCCCAGAGTTTTCTGGATGCCTTTCAGTGCAGTGGCCACAGACACCGGGGTGGACAGGACGGTCTGGATGGCTGCAGAGACCACCTGCAGCTCCTGGAAACCTCTGGAAAGCAGCACAGCCACATGAATGTTAGTAAGTGCCGAGTAAAAAATACATTTATTTAAAATCATATCTCTGCAGTGTCATTTTTTAACAGAGAATGTAAATAGATAAACAAAAATGTCAGGTCACGTAGATTAGGTGGAGAAAAACATTTACTCGACTGTGGTGTCGGTGTCTCCCAGCAGCAGCTGTGGCAGTCGCAGGATGAGGTGTTTCTGAACCCACTGCCAGTGCAGAGACAGCACAGAGATGCCCTGAGAGTCGGCCGGCAGCGTGCTGCACACATCCCAGAAACGATCCAGCCACTGCAGCAACTGCAGGATCTAAACACAGCAGGAAGGGAGCCATCAATGAGGAGAATGAGCAAAGCCCTGTGTGACCTCTGAGGACACATTCTTACTCCATGGTATTGTAGAAACTATTTTATCAATTTGATAATTGTCTTGTGGCAGAACCCAAACACTACACTGACATGTTAATAATTAAAAAAAAAAATCTATTTTTGGTTTAGGGGGTCTTTAATAAACTATAAGGCAATATTTGAAGTTCTCTGTAATGGGAACCTGGGCACTTTAAAATGTTTCACTGTATTTTGTATTTGTAAGTTTTTCTTTTTTCGCTGACCATGTAGGGTAGTGTACACCTTCTCCAAATGCACTGGTCATTTTAAATGTGGTGAATGTGTGTCTGTGCTGTCCACTATGTATTCTAGTTATTTTATGTATCAGGTTTTCCTCTGTATTTTAGATGGGTTCTGTGTCTGCTGTGTATTAGATGTTGGGACTGCAGATGGAAATTAGCAGTTAGCTAAATCTGGTGCAACCATCTCATTGCACACTGTCCCTAAATAAACTAAATTAAAAGAAAGAAAAAGAGGGGCATAAAGAAGTGGCAGAAGGCCAAACAATAGCTAGTAATAGTAGTAGTGCTGGTAACAGCATCAGCACCATCAGCAGCAGCTAGAGGCAGTAACAGTAGAAGTAGCAAAAGTAGCAATAGATAACAGCAGTTATAATATTTTTCTCAGCTGTAAATGACTGATTGACCAGGGCCCCTCACCTCAAACATGATGTGGTCTGAGATGTAGGGCTGGCCGCTCTGCACGGCCTGCAGGGTGAACGAGTTCCACAGGTCAAAGAAGGTCTGGAGGTGCATCAGCACCGGATGAGGCAGGTGGCCGATATCCACGGTGCCTGGGAGTGGATGGAGAACAGAAGCTCATTACACATCAGGATATATTCATTTTGTTATTGTTAATGCAGCAATGAGTCAAGGTGTCCCGTGTTTACCTTTGCTGAAGGCTGTGGCTATTCTCAGGGCACAGTTCTGAGCAGACAGGTTGACAGCACAGGTGCAGACGACAGACCTCTCCTCTCTGTCCATCATCAGAACGATCCTAACAGTCACACAAACAAATCATTACACACGTTTTACAACCACATTATGCATTAGATTTGCAATTTCTAGCAATGTGTTGTGTTTTACACTACAACTGTTGATACACCGAGTGCACAAGCTACATGTGTGTGTGAATCCTGAGTTGATGTGTTACCTGTTGGCAACTGTGTTCAGTGCCTCCAGAAACTCCATGTATCTTTCCTCGTCCTCAAAGTTACATTTATTGGCCAAAATATCCAGATATTGTTTGTTCCAGCGCATGTCCACCAGAATCCTGTACTCATCTGCAACGTAACATAAGAAGATTTTGAAGTTAGTGATAGACAAAGGTACACAAAAAAAAATACAATTGAATTTTTTGTCTCCAATTCAAATCCATATATCAAAATGAAACTATTCACTGTACTTTTCCAATTAACCTCCATAATAATCCTCATCACACTGACTGTTTCTTACAACTAGAGCTGCAGTGACCCATCTACCTTCTTCCGTTCACTGTCAAAGAACAACAACACGGACATGAAGTCTTACCTGTGCTGTGAGGCTGCAGCAGCTCTGCTAGTGACTTTCCCTTAGCTGCAAGTTTGCTGCCAAACATGGCCTTCAGAGCTCTGTTTCCTGCCTCCACCAGGACCAGCGCTGCATCTGGAAGAGTCAAGAATGGCATTGAGGATCCAAAGGTTACTTCCTATCTTTATTTTTTCTTTCAAATTTACTTTTTATTCATTTTCTTTTAGTAACACATGAGCCAATTGGGCACAAGACACACAACATGACATAACGTAACATGGGGAGGATTTGGGCATTAGGTAAGACAGTCAACATACTGTAAGTACATCATACATAGAAACATAACGATTCTGCTGTTGGAAATAGGGAAAATGTTACTTCCTATCTTGTCAAGAAAACATATCATCACTCGACATAAATATACTGTAATAATAAAAGTCTATCAGATTTGGGGTGCGTGCAGGGTAACTGACCAGGAGCATATTTGTAGCTCTTCCCCAGGTGTGAGAGCCAGCTGCTGCGCAGGATCCAGTCCCCGTGAGAGGATCTCTCTGTGACCAGTTTGACGGCTGTGGGGATCAGCCTCAGAGCGTCTCCCTCCTCCAGATCCACCACCCCGTCAGAGAACACCAGGCCCTCGTGGACACTGCTGCTCTGCAGCGCCCTCTGCAGGTCACTCAGGCTCAGTGGACGATTCCTGTGCAAACACGGTAACAGACCATGTTACTTTTTTTTTTTACAGACTGGTATTGGCTCTCACACTTCAACTCCTTTCACTATTTACAATTAAAACCATTTCAGCTGCCTTTTACCTTAGAACAAAAACACTGCCTTTCACTGACACAGTTTCCTGCTCCTACACAACTGACTCCAACTGATTTTAGTGTTTAGACGTTGGCAGATGCTTCAACTGACACTGACTCCTGAAAAAAACTGTTAATTTTCAACTGATAACCTTGATATTGCGCCTACAGGCTGCATTCACACTGACTTAAGCCCTGCACCAAAAAAGCTTTAAATGCACTGAACTTCCTGGATCAATAACACGTCTCTAGTATTATTTCCACTGTTTTCCACAAACACTTCAGCTGCTTTCAGTATTTCAGCTTCATCTTTCACTGTATTGTACCCCTCCTTACCGTTTGCCCTGCAGGCTGAGGGTGTTCAGGCAAAACGACAGGACCTGCCCGTCTCGGAGAACGGCGGAGAAGCAGGAATCCTCAGTGGAGAGCAGAGCGGAGGGGAAGCCGTCGGGCCAGACCCCCGCACACAGCAGCCCGCTGCCCCAGTCCTCCGTGTCAAGGATGGCCAAGTGCTGCTCAATCACCTGCTGGGCTTTCTATGAGGAAGACGGTGCAGCCAGGTTCATTCATTAAGGTGCTGATTCGATTTTAACTTTACAGAAATATTACAGTCGGTCATGGGTTGATAATGATGCATCGGTACCTTTTGGCTGGCAGTGGTGCGCTGGCAGAGGGAGTATGCCTCTCCACAGGCGTGCTGCAGGGCGCTGGGTAAATCCACTCCTCTGTGCAGCTGGCAGGACAGCAGGGTGGCAGCATGGAGGAGGGAGGCCACGGAGGAGGCGGGGGAGTCTGAACCACAGAAGCCAGAGTTTGTTTTTAACTCTCAACAAATTCAAATAGTAGAGTTAATCTGATAGTAACAGAAGTTAGTAAAAAAAAAAGAAAGTTACAGCTTTATTCTTTTGGCTTGGTCATATTAAACCTTTAAAAAGGAGCCAAAATCCAGTTTTGACTCCCTGACGAAACATGCTGAAACACGTGGTAGAGTAGTAGTAGAGTTTTTTAAGTTTTAACATGACCAAGCCATAGAAATAAAAGGCTTTTTACCTGTCAAAAGAGAGTGCCTTGGAATTTTTTTTATTTTTTTTTTAACTTTACTTTCTTTTTTTTACTGTCTTATAATTGTCCAATCCAAAGAGCACTTCTAGGAAACAGACATTTAGTAGAGTTAATCTGTTGACATTACAGGACCTACCCCAGATAGCAGTTTTGATGCCTTTGTGTATTTCAATCAGCAGATCGCACACGCAGTCCCCGGTGACCCCGGCAGTGTGAAGCAGGGTCTTCAGGTCCAGCGAGTCCCAGCAGACCCCCTCATGTTCCCCTGGGATGTAAATCTCCACCCCTCTGTTCCTCATGGCTCTGGAGAGCTCCCCGTGCACAGGGTCCATGGTCAGGAACAACCTGCACAAAGCACACATCACCTGAGCACCGGCCTTTTTTTTTTTTTAACGACATCGACACGAAGACAACACGCTTTCATTTCTAAATACCTGAAGTTAGGATGAGGGGTGATCTGAGGGGTCTTTCCATCTATGACGCCCCGTTCGTTGATGGTGAGGGATCCACCAGGCTCCAGCAGAGCATTCAGACGGTCCAGAACAGAGGCACTAGGCAGAAAACACACCGTTAGCTCAATTCACTCAGTCTGTTAGGTTGAATTCTTTCAGCATTGACTATGGTTTTCTTGATATCTCTGGGTCTATGATCACGCCGACGGGATCAGATCACATGACGCCTTCAAAGCACCGTAAAAACAAAACTAGGTCACCTGGAGCGCTGCCGTCAACTTCATTCGAAAGTGCAGTTTTGAAACTCTGTCCCAGTTTTTATTTGACTTAAAAACCGGAGATATGATCATTTTAAATTGATAGTACAAAAAACATCTATCCAGGGATGGGATGGGAGGGGCAGGTGTTGCATTTCTCCATATAGTCAGGAAAAGGTTGTCAAATCAGCTGATGAATTATACCAGAGACGTCTGACGTGGAACAGGGGAGAATATTTTTTCAATTCAGATTTGATGATTTCTGTGTATTTTTGGGCCTAATGTGTTAATCAATTAGGTTGAAGTGAAAAAAATAATTATCAGATCATGAAGATAAAGTTGTGCTGAAAAGATACCAAGCATGTTAAACATTTTGTATGTGGTATATAAAGGCAAAATCAAAAGTATTAAAAAACAAAATATGCTCAGGCCCCAAAGGGTTTAAGTCCAATTAAAAAAAAATCTCCTCTTGAGGTCTGTGCCATTTATTTCAGATTTCAACAGACATGTGATGAGCAGATGTACGCATTTTTATGTCCTCACCTGCAGAAGTTGACATTGTCCATGAGCAGCCAATCACCAGCCTGCAGGGCCTGGACCAGCATACCGTCCAGCCACTCAAAGCCTCCGTTGGTCCAGCCGTCCTCCAGCTGAGCCGTACGTTCCTTCAGCAGCGTGAAGTCCATCTGCAGCTTGGACATGTCTGGTGGACAAACACACACACACGTTACAGCAATAGAAACACTTTCTTACACTCTCTAATCTTCATCCTTGTATCCAGTTTTCCCCTTTGTCCTCATTACCGGTGAAAACTTTGAGCTTGGTGTTGAGCTTCTGCAGCAGCAGGATGATGACCTCCAGCTTGTTCAGAGCTTCTGAGTCGACCGTTCCTCCGGTCTTCTGCAGCCCTTTGTCCTTCAGCCAGTGGCAGAACAGGCCCCAGGTCTGCAGCAGGAACTCTGTGTCTTGGATGCCCACGTCTAACGACATCAGGCCCCGTCTTATTACCATGGCAACTATGTAGTCCACGCTTTCCAGCACCTGTTGCCAGGGCCGCATGATGTCCACCTGAGACGAGGAGAAGAACACAGATTGATGTGGTGTGGTGTTTCTCCACAGTGAAGAAGGTTCAACAAACTTGGAACATGACGTCACGGTTACCTGTTCGAAGCCTCCCAGCAGCTCGGTGGTATCCATGGCGCTGTTCATGGCCATGACCCTGAGGCGGTGTCCCGTCAGCAGGGCCAGCAGTCTGGCCAGGCTGGTCTTCCCGCTGGCTGTGGGGCCGACCAGGATGGTCATCCAGCCCATCTCCACACACTTCATCAGGGACTCCAGGGGCCGCAGGGCCTGGTGCGTGATGGACAGCGGGGGGTCCAGGGCCACAGGGGCTCCACCGCTGCGCTGCAGGACTGAGAAGCCCACCTACAAGGAATAACCCATGGATAAGAAACCTTGAACTTTGTTCACATGATTTCTAGGGCTGCACTAACGATTATTTTAATAATCGATTAATCGGTTGATTATTTTTTCAATTAATCGGTGAATCAGATAAAAAAAAAAAAAAAAAAAAAAAAAAAAACAGAACATTTTCTCCGCCTCGGTCACTGTTATAAAACATCGGCTCCCCACTCTTATTCTGTGGTGTTTTATGGCAGTTTACATCTGTCAAGTTGCATTACTGCCTCACGCTGCTACTTCTCGTCCCTACACTCTTAACGCTCCGCTCAACGTGAAGTAAACAGCTCCGCCACATAGTGAGTGACATTAATCGTGCGACACAAATAATAATAATGAAATAGATAATGAAATTTGTTGCCAGCGCTTAATGATAACCGATTTTATCGATTCGTTGTTGTTGTCCTGATTTTCCCCAGCAGAAGTCTGAAATCATCAGGGCGAGGTTCAGGTGTTTGTTTTCACCTGCAGGTTGAGTGGCGTGATGTGGAACTGTCTGGAGCCGCTGTACGGCTCAAAGTCCTCCCCAAACACCTTCCTGAACACAGACAGCACCTGAGAGGGACAGGGAGAAATGTTCAGGTTCACAAAAAAAAAAAGGGCTTCCCAAAGCTACTGAGTGAGGGTTTGGGTAAACAACAGAATAATACGTTCAATATGTGCACGAATGCAAACACCTGGTGTGAAGAACACAGATGTTATATACACAACGTCTTCAGCTCTGTGAAACCTACACTCACCACCTGCTTACTAATGCAGTAAAGTGTCTTGTGGAGCTTTAGATCAGAGCAGAGTTTGGGCAGAGCAGCATACCTGAGCCTTGTCAGCCTCCGTCCTCATCCTGTCAGCGTACACCAGAGCCACATGCTGCCCGGGACTGAAGAATCCTGGCGACTGGTCGGCCTGCATCAGCTGACACCAGCGGAACATGTCGCGCAGGTTGAACTCCCAGGGGCTTCCTTTCTGACCCCACCTCCGCTCCACACACACCTCCTGGACCAGCTATGGGGGGAAAAATCTTTGAATTACAATCTTTAATTTTTTTCACAATCAGCTTTATATGCTGCCTAGGGAACAACCGTCTCTTATTCAGCACATGAGTTTCCTCCAGCAGAGTCACAGACCTGCATGATCCCAGGAAGAGAAAAACCTACCCTGTTACTGAACTCCACCATTTTAGCAACAACTTCCTTGTCAATGCTGGGGAAGATAGAGTCGGCTATGAACTCCATGTCTTTGCTGGTGAGCTGGTCAACAAAAACCTAGAGCGAGAGAAGTCACATTTCATGGTCAGATAAAAGAGATAAAAAAAGAAACAAAGAGGGAAAACAAATAAAAGAATCAATGTAAATCTTTGTGTCATTTCCTTTGCTCTTGAATGTTCTCTACCTGTGTGAATCTGTTGAGGAAGGACTTAGGAAGTCCCTTCCGGCCGCCACCTTGAGTGAAGGGATTCTGGCAGCCGAAGATCTTGGTTTTTTCGTGCTGGACCTGGAAGCTCATGCCCAGTTCAGGGATGTAGATCTCTGCTCTGTGATCGAAGCAGGCGTTCAGACCCTCCAACACTGACTGAGAGGCCAGGTTCAGCTGAGAGCACAGGGACAGCAAGCCAGTTCAAATACATTTTGTTTGCGACAAACCCAGACTTGGTTTTTGATTATCTTCTTCATGGGTGAGGTTTTCATATAAGCCCTTTTGGGTTTCATACCTTCCCTTCGCACATCCCAATGTTTTTTATACAATGTTTATTAATGTGCATTGTCCCTTTTCAAATAAACTAAACTGAAACTGAACTGAATCATAATAATAAATTGTTCATACTATTTTAAACGATATGTTCGTGCAAAATAAATAAATGAATTAAAAAAAATGAAATGAAAATGTGTGAACGTACCTCATCCAGGACGACCCAGTGGCCTGCCTTCAGCGCGGCCAGAAGGGGGCCGTCACGCCACGCAAACTCCCCTCCTTTCCCTCCCTCCACCGGGAGATCGGTTCCAAATAAGTCGGTGACATCCTGCAAAGGAGGGGAGGGGTGGGGGGTACGCGTCGTCAGCATTAAAGTTTTATTTCGGAGCACAATGAGGAGCTTCTGGATCATCGCTTACCGTTTGCTCCGACAGGTTGATTCTGACCAGATAGTTCCCAGAAGCCTTTGCCAGCGCCGCCACCAGGCTGGTCTTCCCTACTCCCGGCGCTCCCTCCAGCAGCACGGGCCTCTGCAGCTTCAGCGCCCGCAGCAGCCTCTGGGCGTTCATGGCGGTCGTGCCTGCTGCGATGGCGTACTCTGACAGGTGACGGCTCTCGGTCTGAGGACCTGAGGGAGACACACGGGTAAGATCCAGGTTAGTTAGTTCGTTTTTTGTGTGTAGCTGTGTGTGTGCGTGCATGTCTGTGTTTTTATCTGTTTATAAACCCTTGACTGCTGTTTTTTAAAGCTACTTAATGCTCTTTTAAATTGCCCCCTGGGGACAAATAAAGTTTTTTGATTGATTGATTTGGTTGGTTTTAGTTTTAGTTGAGTTTTACTTATTTGCACCATAAAAATCAAGGACAAGTGCGGAAGAGGTTAAAAACCCTATAGGGACAAAATACCTCCCCGAAAAATACGCAAAGATTCAAAAACAATTCAACAACAACAACAAAAAAGAAAGCAATACAAATGCCTTATTATAACAAAAATGTATGTATGTATGTATGTATAAGTGTAAAATGATAGTGTATGAGTCGGTGAGCAGGTATAGATTCACCAGGAGCACGCAATTTAGAGCTCCTTACTTGGGATCTTAGTAAATCAGGCCCTAAGTGTAATAAGGTATGATTGAAAGCAGATGATATAAGAGGTGGTCAACACCCTGGAATAAAAAGCATCTTGTAAATTGACTATAGAAGCATTTACTATAAAGAATTTACTATACAACCTAAAGCGATGTAGAAGGGGTCGATGCCGAAGAAGTCTTCTCCCCACTGAGGTTTCCGTGGCAGGTTGCTGTCATAGACCCTCAGAGCGTCCATCATCTCTTGATCCAGCTTCGTCATCTTGCTCAGTCGCTGGTGCAGGAAGTTCAGGCACATCCGACGAGCCAGGAGGGCATTGTCGGCAAAGGACACTGTGGTTCCTGTAAGAAAAAGGAGAAACATTTCTCAAAATAATGTTCTTTGACAGTCAAACTCTCAGCAGAAGTAAAGAGAGGCCATGAGCTCACCGGAGCCGATGCCGTCTACGTAGACCAGACAGGCGGCGTGGATGAAGGCGGTGACGGTGTCCAGCCTGAGGTCCCACTCCGCTTCTTCTTCGTCCTCCAGGGCTCCCATGGTCATGAAGCCGTCCTCGTCGCGCTCGCACACGGTGTTGAGGAAGTTGACCCAGGACAGGATGTCTCTGACGCTCAGGATGCAGCGACGGCCGAAGTCCTGCCGCGTCAGCCACTCGATGAAGTCCAGCATCAGGTCTGCGATATCACAGCCTGGGTTTGATTCAGAGAGGTGTTTACAGAGAAACAACATCAGTGACATGTTCAACATAATGTAACTGTTCTGCATATGTATTCACAAAGGTCCGCATTGTTATGTAGTCATCTCACGATGATTCAATTAAATCACTATTAGCCACAGTTATACCTGGCTGATAGATTAGATGATAGATTTGCTCTGATAAGCAAATGTTAAAGTGCTCTTGGGGTGTCGTATAGCTCACTGGGTTGAGCAGGCGCCCTATATACAGAGGCTACAGTCTTTGCTGCAGCAACCCAGGTTTGATTCCCCCAGAGGCCCTTTGCTGCATCCACCTGTGTGTCTCCCTATTTCCTGTTTATCTCAACTGTCCAGTCGATTAACAAAAAAACACTTTAAAATGTTAAAATGCTAGAGAGAGAGAGAACGGTAGGATGCTAATATTAGCATTTACAGTAGCTAAAAGCAAAACTGTGCCACAGTGTCACTAGAATAACTGAGTGGATACGATGATAACTGTTCATTTAATTTGCTTATTATCTGTCAGCTATCATCTAATAACAACTCATTCAGCCATATCAACAATAACTGTGATGCTGTAATAATGATCATGTACAGGTTACCAGAGGTCAAAGTTTCAAAAAACTAAAACAAGTTAATCTAAATATTTATTGTATAATTCAGAAAGCAAGTAAAGAAAATACATTTTAAAAGTTGTAACGAGGACATGTTTAGTGTTTTTGCTGTAACTAAAACCAGTTTGAGCATTGGACATGATCATCTGTACTTTACCATCGAGTGAGAGGCCGGAGCGCAGGTTGTGTTGGATGATCTGAACCAGGTCGCTGCGGCTGTTGCTCTGAGGACACCAGATCTCTGTGAAGCGGTTCCTCAGGGCGGGAGACAGCTGTCCCAAAACACAGACACACAAAAGTCAGACTCTACCCACAACTAGTTTGAAAATGACACGTAGTACAGTAGGTTCAAATTCACTAAGCTCAATCCCTCTGTCGGAAGGGGAGGTTTCACAGTGGAAACAGTTTTATCTTACCTCCTTCTTGCCAAAGTCTCCTCCAGGGTTCATGGTGGCGACAAGACGGAAACTTGCAGCTCCTCTGATCAGCTCCACGTCGTCGTTGTCTCCACTGCCCTTCTCCGCCAACACCAGGGACTTCTCTGTCTCCAGAACACTGGCAACAAACACAACACGTTGTTGGGGGCTTTTCTCTGTGTACTTACCTGCGTGTGGTCATACACAGGGCTAAACTGACATATTCATGTTGGAATTGCTGCATGCAATCCTTATTAAAGGGATAGTTTAACATGTTGGCAAATTGGCCCATTGCCATAATCCCTATAGTCATAGCAGTAAGTTCGTTACCTTTAATTGTCGGAGAATTACATGAACAGCATCATCAAAGTGTAGTTTAGTGTGACACCGTCAGTTCTGAAAGGGCCTAATATTCCCTGTTGACATTGATGTACTGGCATGTGTGTGTGCGTTTGTGTGTGCACCTGTTGAGTCTTTCCAGCACTGAGTCGTCTGCCAGGGAGATCTCGTCCATGAGGAACACTCCGCCCTCCCTCATGGCCAGCACCAGGGGACCATCATGCCACTGGAACAGTCTGCCGTCCTCACCATCAGGCTACACACACACACAGTTGTTGCATTATTCTCCCAGAAGACAGTGTCGTACATCCACTTCAAATGACATTTCCCTAATTAAAGCATTCTTTCCATACTGATGTTTAAGCTGAGAAATGGCCCTAAATTTAGTTTCTGTTATTGAATTTCAGTTCAGTTCAGTTCAGTTTATTTCATGTCCCAAAGGGCAATTTGGGTTGCAGCTCACAGAATCACATAAAGGTAAAAACATCCACTACTCGCTGCCGGTCGCTTGCGTGCGCATGCGCCCTTTATTGAATGAAATTTATTGAATATGCTGAAGGAAAATCAAAAGTTTATATGAAATGTAATATTTCTGGGCTATTTTCTACACTAACAAGTTCCAGGATTAATAAGGTTTATGTAAGTTTTTACTGTTAAATATTACTTTGGCTTAGAATCTGCTCGTCTAGTTTGTTCCTTTGCTTATAGATTTGGAAATTCCTTCAGTACCTGATGTGTGTGTCTGACAGGTCGCAGGCCTCCCAGGAAGTCAGACGTCTCCATGTGCAGGTGACAGTTGACTGAAAAAAACTTGTGTCCAGCCAAAGCAGCAAACAGCTGGCAGATGGTAGTTTTTCCACATCTGGTGAAGGAACAGGAAAGGGAGACCAATATGATTAAAAGAACTGGATGATTAGTTATTTTTACCAAAAATAATCCACGCATTTATTTTATTTTATTTTGTTGTATTTTATTGCTTTTATTGTTTTAAATTGTCTTTACTTATTGCTTTTTATTTATTATCTACTGTAAAGCACTGTAAAGTTCGCTGAAAGTGTTGTTGTTAAGGGCTGTATAAATAAAGTACATTTACATTTACAAGTACATACACTCACAATAAATGTGTGTTTCATACAGAGTTATTTCTTACCCGGTGTCTCCCACCAGCAGGACAGACTCCCCAAACCGGAGTGCCCGTCCCACCAGCACAGCCAGTCTCCTCATCCCATGTGTCCACACCACGTGGCGGAACTCCTCAGGAACTCCAGCGATGCTGTCGATGAAGGGACCTGGAGATCAGAGCACGAGACGATGTGACACTGTGTTCACCAGACATGGTCGACGCTGCTTTCTCTGCTTCTTCAAGTGTTATAGCAAAGTGTCTGAAAAGTTTATATCAAAGTAAAGTTGTACTCACTGAACTGGCTGGTCACCTGTTTCTGAGAAAACAGGTTTTCGGGGTTCACCGTCCTCTTGAAGTGTTTCTCTAGGATGGACAGGATGGTGGCCTCTTCCTCTGGCTTCCTCACACGTCCTGCCAACAGCATGTATCCTGGTGGAGGAGACGGCGGCTTTGTTTAGGGTTTGACCGGAGCAAAGGTATGTAAGCTGGTAACTGAACAGAAAAACATCTGACGAGCCTCACCATCGTCAGCCAGATGCTGCAGCCAGTCCTGTGAAGCCTCCGTCTGCTCCTCCAGCCTGTAGCGGTCGGCCCAGCGGAACAGGTCTCTGAGGGTGATGAAGCCGTGTTTCCCCGCAAACACAGACGAGCCCCTGCGTAAAGACTGAAAAACACAAGCCAGACCGTGAAGTGAGGTCATGCTAACAAATAAAACAAACAGAAAAAGATGTGAGGAAGTAAACAAGGTCGATATGAACACAGGGATGTGCTATTACCTGTAGGTCTTGCATGACCTTGACCAGCTTGGTGCAGTAGGATGGAGGCAGGTGACACCTCTGGGTCAGGATGGTCTCCAGCTCTCCACTGGGCAGCTCATCAAAGTGCAGCTCCACGAAGCGGTTCCTGAAAGCTCTGGAGAGAACCTGCAGGTTTGGAGGAGACAGTGAAGAGGACTCTGTTTGAGTTTTTCATTTATATTTTACTTGACTTTGACTTTTATTTTGAGAAAGTGTGTCCCCAGTTTATTAGTTTCATTCTATTATGACTTTTGATGGTAGTAAGGTTCAATAGAGTTGCATTTTATTCAAATCAAAAGGGGATGATTCAGATGTAGCTTGGAGTTTGATATATTCATTTTTGTATTATAAAGTTCTATTTTTGATTTTTCTCACTTTTGCATAATGTAAAAGCATGATTTCACTGTATCATCTTGGGTTTATAAATATACATTAAATTACAGTTTTATCCATTTAAAAACAAATCTACAGTAACACTTGGTAATGCTATATTTGATATTTGAAATGAAGCAATGTCTATATCAAAGAAGGTTGTATTACTGACGAACCAATAAAATCTGCTAACAGTGAAGGGGTCAGACTTTCTGAAGCATCTGTATCTCCATGTGAAAATTTTGACCACGCTAAGAAAAGAGACCTGCAGAGCATCTGGAGGTGACCACAGTGCAACCACATCATTCTACGATCCTTCTTACCTTTCTACCACCGTAAAGCCCAGGGGGATTCTGGGTAGCAAACAGCTTGAATCTGGGATGGGCCTTGATGACTTCCTGCGTCTCGGCCACAAAGAGCTCCCTGTTGTCGTCCAGCAGTCTGTTGAGAGCCTCCAGGACGTCGGTGGGGGCGAGGTTCAGCTCGTCCAGGATGATCCAGTAGCCTTTCCTCATGGCGTCGATCAGAACGCCTGCAGCCAGAGACATGTTAGTCTGGGGTGGTGCCACAGCTCAATAGCAGACAGCGGAGGAAGCAGTGGAGGAAGAATACACATTATGCAAACTTGCAGTCAACTGACTTTACATAATCTGGGACCTTTCAGTCATTTTCAAACAAAAGAGTTAAATATTTGATGGTTCCAGCCTGTCAAATCGGAGCATTTTCTGCTTTTTTGTCAAATATTATGATGAATCAAATATTTTTAATAGGCTTATAGAGACTATGATTTGTAGCATTTTTTGGTTTATGTTTAGTCGACAAAACATGGAGTTACACTACGCTCTAAAAGGGTTAGGGTTCAAATGAGGGAAACCTCAATGATCTCCCAGGATTGAATAAATAAATGAGATCAAAATGACACCAGACGGTTAATTACCAATCAAGAAGAAAATAATCAATAGACTGATCAATAGTGGAAATGATTGTTATTGTTATCATATTATATAAACTAAATACATTTCAGGTCCCCAATTCTGAGGACCTGACCTGTGTCCTCAATAGTCCCTTCGTCCCTGCTCAGTGTATCAGTGGTGTTTATTGATGTTTTAAAAGGTTTTTTGGAGAACAGCGGAGCTCTGTGGCACAAAGGTATATCAGCTGCTTTGGGCATTAGCTGTTAGTAGGATACATTGATTGTTGTCATTGTTGTCATTGTTGTTAGGTCGTTTCAATGTGCTGATTATAAGAAAAGATATAGAACCAATATACAGTTGGTTTAAAGGTGTCAAATAGTGAGATTTCCATGTCTCACTTATTTCTTATGTTTCACTAAATACTATAACCTGGTATTAAAATTATCACACTTCTGTATTGTATTTGATATTCAGTATATATCTAGTGATAACAGTGTAGTGGCGTGTGAACTGGGTATACGTTGTATCAAGGCCTAAAAACGTGTGAACTGCATTTATCAACATGTGGAAGTTATTTGTAAATGGGTCGAATGTCTGGGAGTCTCCGTACCCTCTTTGAACACCAGCTTGCCCCTGTCGTCAGACGAGTAGCAGCCGATGTACTCCTGGATGTCGGTGTGCTCGTGGTTGTTGATTCTCACACACTGGTTCCCGGTTGCTTGAGCCAGCCAGCAAATCAGGCTGGTCTTCCCCACAGACGTCTCTCCCTGGATCAGCACTGGGTGGGTCCTTTAGGGGCCAGAGCACAGAGGCAAAGAGATAGTTACGGGAGGAGAGACAGCTGATGTGTAATGAGCTCAATGTAGACTGGTTCTGTAACCACACTGTACCACACTGACCTAGAGGGGATAACAAGTAGTGAGGAGTGAGGAGCTGTCTCATACAGCATGTCTGCATGTCTTAGAGCTACACTATTAATCCATCCATATTTTAAAGGGATAGTTCAACATTTTGACAAATTGGCCCATTGCCATAATCCCTATAGTCTTAGCAGTAGGTTTGTTGCCTTTAATTGTCGGTGCAAGCTGTTTTTAGAACGGCGGAGCAGAGCCACAGGCTGCTCAGAGCTTTATTTTGGTTTCCCTCATCAAACTCATCAAATACACAATCCAACAACTCTAAAACGCACTCGTGGACAAGTTGTGACCTGCACATTCACCACGCTATGAGATAATAACGGAACGTTACCAGACAGAGTTGTTTTCGAGGTAAATTCATGCAAAACCGCTGATGCGCGTTCCTGTCGAGGGCAGTTTTTCAGCAGTTGAACCAAATCATGTCACAGAGTTGAAGTCGTCTGAAACTGGTTTCACCAATATATGAGATGACGCACGCATCTTGATTGACGGCTGCATCGCCAGAAATTTGTGATGTCAAAATGGGGTCACAAGCCAAAAAAGGTTGGGAACCACTGACCTAGAGGGTGTTCCTAATGAAGTTGTGATGGTTTGTTATCTAAAACCAGCTTTTATGACCAGTGAGACCTAATGCTGCACGATGATGATGATATTCTACACAATGACACTCGCACAAATTTGTGTTCGTCTCTTTCCTGCTTCGACTCAACACTGCCCCTGTGCACAATATAAATAGTTTCCCCCCCCCCCTTTGATGTGACAAACCTTGACTGCCCTGCACAGAGCACAGCTCCATCCAGCTGTTTTGGATGAGCTGAAACTGACAGTGACATGAGCGGTGAACCTTCCGCCATCAGCAGCAGACCTCGCTAATGCTCTTAGGAGATCAGGATGCCACGGCCACAGAAGCCAAACAGAGGCAGAAAAACTAATCGCTTCCTGCCTGCAGGGGGAATTCAGTTCCGACCACATTTCTGTCCTCATGCACTCTGGTTCGTTCTTTCATAAAGGGACGGAATTAGCTCTGAACGTCTAGACACTGACAAATGTGCCAATTGATTTGGGAGGAAATCATGAGCAGGCGGTTGAAGCTGGGCGAAGGTTTTCCTACCCTGCAGATACCACTCTGGCGAGGTCGCGCAGGTTCAGCTTGACTGAAGCGGTGAGGATGTAGTTGGGGTCTACAGCTGGCTCGTGCTCCCCCTGGGACACCCAGTAGCCCTCCACCTCCACACAGGGCCGTCCTGAGGGCGCCGGGATGGACTGTAGGAAACATAACAAGAGGCTTTCATCTCCACACAAACATCCAAATGCATCACAGCAAATGGACTATTGGAGAATTGATTTAAATTTGAAAATGTTCAAATACAAAATATCCACACCCCAAACACAGTTCATTATAAAACATGACAGCACTCAACAACAACAACACACAAAGAGGCCAGCTCTGAGGAAGTCTTACCTGCTTGAGACACTTGGTGTTTCCCATCAGGATGTGCTGACACACAAGTTTTTGGACCAGAGGGTGGGAGCTTCTATCCAACTGAGTCAAGAAACTCAGGCAGAAACCCTGCAGACAGAGAGAGTGTCAGCCTGGAGTGCATGGAGGTGATGGGGACAGGTCTATTAAATATTTGAAAAACTATTTCTCTTCAGTCCCTACCTCGTAGAGTGAGCGCTGAACACTAGTGCAGGGGTTCGCTGCCACGTACTTCAGCGCCCTGCACAGAGTCCTCAGGCTGTAGTGGGGCCTGTGCCCCGTCCCGTCCACTAGATGGGAGTTGGCCTCCTTTCGTACCGACAGGTAAAAACTGCACAAAAAATACAGGAAAGAAAAATGGAATGTGGTTGTAAGAAGAGAATTTGAATGTGTGTTTATTATAACATTAACTATTTTAATATCCTAGAGAAGAAGGGTTAGAAGAAGAAGTTTTTGTTGATTTTCTTCAGAGATTGCCTGAACAAGCTCCAAAAATAGTGTTAACTGTTGTTCCACAGTGAAATGTTCTCTTATGTCTTTACCACACAAAGACAATATCATTTGGGTTGCTTCAGCACCAATTAGAACAGGGTTGAGTTGATTTAACCTGCTGTAACAACATGTAAAGGCTAACCTTATGATGCCACTGATGACGCTCCGGTGTGGACTCAAGAACTTGAGGTAGTCTGAAACCAGAATCCGCAGGTCTCCTTCGTTCTCCAGCTCGTCCACGTACAGCTCAGTGAACCTGTCACACACCGAGGGAGAAATGTAGTGTTACTGCTGTGTTTGTATCCCTCTTTAACATCCTCGATTCTTATGGTGCTCTAAACTAAACTACAATAACAAATCAAGCTAGAAACAGACTCACCTGTTCCTGAGGCCCAGAGGCAGGTTCCTCTTCCCCACGTCTGTAGCTGGGTTCATGCAGGCAAAGAGTCTGAAGTCTGGGTGGCGAACCAGGGGCTCTTTGATACAAAACAAAAAAAAAACACAACAATTTTACCACGTGAAAGGAATTAACAAGCAGACGAGATTCAGATTTAATCAAATCTGATCAAAATCTTCAACCCTGACTGTCCTTACCGGTGTCTCCACGGTCCAACAGCACCAGAGATCCAGCGCTGCCCTCAAGAAGTCCACTCAGACACTCCAAGGTCTCGGCTGCTGCCAGGTTGATCTCGTCCAGCAGGACCCAGTGACCTTTCTTCACCGCCTGAGCCAACGTTCCCTACAGAGGAACACAAAGGAGTTAGAGCTGCTGCACCGACGATAGAGCCATTAGACACAAAGGCAACCGTTTTAAACTCTCCTTCATCCCTACCTATGTGATGCTACTGAAAAAAAAGTTCAGCTACACTGCCACTGTTGCTCTCTTTTTTAGGTTTATATTTTAATTACTACCTGATTTTACCATCTGATCTTACTTAGGATTGATTTGCACTGTTGAGATGCATTATATTCAGTTTATTTTTTTTCTCACGGTGTGGATGTGGTAAATGTTATATTGTGTGTGGGATATGTGCCAGATAGGTGCCAGAGAGGGCAGTAGTGGGTCTAAATGTTCACTTTCAGAGAGTGAGTGAGAAGCACCAGGGTGATAAGGCTTGGGAACACCCGGGCAACCTTTTGTCTGCCGTGGGATCGGTTTGAATAGAAAAAGCCGCTATTGCTATGTATGGTTATTTCATTCACATTAATTATATGTTATGATCCTGATTATGATTTACAATGTTGAAACTAATTTCTTTTTTTCTCTTTTGAGGTTATCAAGCTGACTGATTCAACAACAAAACAAAAGTCAAATAAAAAGGAAATAAGTTGAAATGACTTGACTCCTGTGTCCTCTGTGCCAAGCCTAGTCAAGTTCAGGCAGATGAAGTCGTAATAACTCAATGTGCATAATATTGCACTTTATTACTAATATTACTCAAACTTGAATTGCACTGGTGTATGCCTATTGTTGTTTTTTTGCTGCTATATTTAACCGTCTGTTACTACAGTTATGTTGTTGTCAGTCCTAACACCTCTTTAACAGTCTCAATAGAAACTTAGACCATTCATTAAGGAGGATGTATTGCAGGACTACACTGCATAAGTTTTAGCTGGGTGTTCCTAATATAGAAGAAGAGTAAATATGACAGTCACAGGGGTCAGAATAGGTCCCAGAGTGGAATCAAACAATGAACATTATGCTTTATGTGGCTCAATCATTAAAACAGCAGCTTCCTCTTTACCTCCACAAAAGCAAAGACCATGGCTGTCTCACAGGCTCGGATCTGCTGCTGGGTCTGACTCAGTTTTGCAGCCAGCGCCTCCCACTGCTCCTGCAACAAGGAAGCTGCAAAGACACAGACAGAATAACAGGTCACTCGCTGTGTTAGAAAAAAGCAGCACACTATACCGTTGTGATTGTTCTGATTCACTACCGTTTGATTTCTCCTGCAGCTCCTTGGTGAGAGCAGACTTGCAGACGTGGTCCATGAGTTTGAGCAGATCCTGCCAGCGTTTCCCCCTGAAGCAGGTCTGAACGTGACCCAGGAAGGTCAGGTTCTGCTTCCTGGAGTAGGTCTGAGAGAACAGGTCCTCGAAGGCCTCCCGCAGTGGGAGTAAGATCTGCTTGTGGTCCACTGGCTTGTACCTGTATTAGACAGAAATAACAAAAACAGAAATATTAAACACATTTTCAAATGAATAGATGTTGGGCTTGATTTTAAACACCGTATGGAAGGATTGATAATTCAAATTTGAGACTTAAAATTTGAAAGTGATACAAAATAAAATGCACTGTTTGTGGGTCACTCACCCTCCGAGCAAGTCGGCCGTGTCACTCTGTTGGTTCATGTTCACGACCCGCAACCTGTGTCCTGGATTGAAAGCAGAATAGATCGTATTTGAATCAGTGGTATCGAAACAACTGTAACATTTATGAATCTGGGATTTCCAGGTTAAGGTAAACCGCCACATCTCCACATAGAAGATAAGGGTAATGCCACTGAGTATCCTCAAACAGGGCTTGACGTTAAGTTTTCTACAGCTTAGCTACCTGCATTGTGATGGTCTTGTCAATGGGAGACAACTGGGGGCAACGGGTTTACTGTGATTAAAATGTGTTGTGTCACTCACGTGCAGACTGTCTGCTCTGACTCTGTCCGAGCTGTCTGTCGACTGTTTTTTTTCGTGGGGTACTGGCCAAATGATCAGTTATCGGCTTTTTCCTGCTCCGAACTATCGTTATTGTATCGGCCTTTAAAAATCCACTATGAGTCGACCTCTACTGTAGTTAAAGGACATTTCAATATATGGACCAGAGGATCCAGGGGTCAAAGCACCACTCTTGTGATGTGACTCTTAGTGGACAACGCCCTCTACCAGCTCTGCTCCTCTGTCTGTGCTCTCTGTAAACATCTGTGCTCACCTGCAACTCTGGCCAGATGTTGCACAGTGGAGGTCTTTCCAGTTCCTGTCTCTCCCACCAGAAGAACAGGCTCTCCTTTGAACACACACTCGGCCAGCTGTTCCAGCAACACAGCAGAAGGTCGAGTGGCAGCAAATGTCTGGTTTTCCCTGGAGTCATAATAAGAAAAAGTACAGTCAGTGATTACACAGTGAGCTGTGTGAGATGTAGACATTTTCATATACAGTAAATACTGCTGTAACAGTCATGAAACAGTAAAAATTTCTAGAAATCTCATAATTGACATCACTTACTTCTGGTATAAAAACATTTATTGACCTGGAAGATGACAACTAATTAGAAAATATGCAGTTCATTCTACTACTTCTCCTTTCATTTATACAACCAGATCAGGACGAATGATGTATTTCTTAATAAAACCTGAGGAGGTCAGTTGAAGGTCACCAACACCTTTCAGACCTTTTCAGATGAACGTCTCATTATATAAGTAAAAAAAACTAACATAGACGGAGACGGAGCTACCCAACTCAAACCTGAAGAGGCTAACGTTTTTATCTCACAATATAAGACAAAAGTCAAAGCCACCTCTGTTGTACTGCCTGCTTCATTACCACAATGGCATACAGTACATCAATCAGTACATCAATCAGTACATCAATCAGTATAAACTGGCATACCAGACCAGATGTTGCGATAAAACCATGACTGTACTAAACTGCTATTTTACTAAAGTTATCTTAATAACCTTGAATTAGCCAACCCTAGCCACCAACAGCTACTTTTTCCAGATAAAGTCAAGCTACAGCAGCAAAGCAACTTTAAACTCAACTTTTTTATTTTGCACCTGGAAGTGTTTTAATGAAATTTGCTGATATTTTTGCAGGAATTTATATTAGCCACCATAAGCTACTGTTTTTATAACACTGAATAAAGCCTTTAGCAGTGAATTGAAACAAGAATAATTGCTAATCAATTGAATTTTATTTTTGAAGAGGGACAATGTGTATTTTTCTTATTTCAAATGTTAATTCTTGCTCAGAGGGAGCTAGCTATTTATCACTGACATTCATGATAGCTCAAAACTCAAGTACGACTACTTTAACACTTGTTACCACGGTGGCGGCAGACAATGATCTCAGTTGTTGCGTGCTACAACAAAAGTTCACACTTTGTTTCAGTCGAAAGTTTGACACCCAATCGTATTGGATTTTGGAAAGAATCAGTGAGAATATTTGGGCATCTCCTGAAAGCAGGGCCATTAGATGATTTTGTTTACCACAATGTTTCCAATCGATTCAACTGTAACTCAATATAGCAGCAAGGGTTGTGTTTGTTTTCTATCAGTGGTTGAATAAAGGTCAAAGGGGGCAGGGGTGGGCAGGATGTCCCACTTACACGCTCAGCTGCACTGCTTCAGTCTGCTTTCGAACCAGGGTCACTCTGCCCACTGACACCTCGAGCTCGGTCACGGAGATGCCAGGCTGATACATCTGGCAGAAGTGCTGGGCCTGGGGATGAAGAGTGGTCAAACATAAAAATTACAAGATGTTTTTGTTTGAATAGAATGTCGATTACCATAGATTTCAGACAGAGATGTGATGTTGATAACAGCAATTCCCAATTAACAAGAGGCAGAAATTTTCTTTAGGTAAGGGATCACATTTATGTCAGAAAAGCATCAGAGTGGTAGGGCTTGTGTTGCATTAATGTAATATTTTGTCCATTAAAACACACGTCTGTACAAACCTTTTCTTTGGAGATGTTGAGCTTGCTCCCAATGATCTCAGCCATTCGCAGGCGACTGTCAGGATTAGACAGCATGGCTGTGAAGCAGTCCAGGGCCTAACAAGCAGAGAGCCCACGATAAAATAATAGCCAATGAAAATAATACACGCTGAAGCTCAGTAACTGGTGGTTTGGCTAAGCAATGCTAACCAAAATACAACTAAACTTTATTCTCTTGTAAAATAGAACATTTTTATCTCTTGATTTGCCAACTTTTTAAAAAGTAAAATCCAAAAACCTCTTGGAAGACACGTTGCGCTGTGGCAGAGGAGGCGCTATCAAAGTTGACATTGATCCGCTCGCACCATTTCAGCAGGTCCCTGTGGAAACATATGGACAAATAGACATTTTTTGTTCTGGTTTTTCAATAACTACAAATAAGAGCAGAGCATCACTTGCCAAAATTAACTTGTTATTCAAATGCAATACCTGAATAACAGGTTCATTTTGGTAATTGACTGTTTATGATGATCAGGAGGAATAAAATACAGTATGAAGTGATGCCAAAGTTCTGTGTATATCAATAAACAGGGAATAGATCTATATAAATGAATATCTTAAGCACATCTGTAATTTATGATTATACTTCAACAGTTCCCCTTTAATAGAGTGGGCAGCTGTTGTTGTTTTTTTTGCTTACAAGTTTAAATAGTTATTATTATATAGTTTCCATAAAGAGAGATTTGCATGTCTTTTTGATCATAAAACAGGTGTATCTTCTATATTAAAACTGTGAAAGCATCAAAGCCTCAATCCACAGAGAAATGCACACAGCCTTGTATTTGGAAAAAGTCTTTCAACTGCTGACTTCTTGTTACTAGAACTCCAGAGAGAAGCCAGATGTGAAACTACACTGAGATGGTTTTAGGTTCTTGAAACCAGAAATATATCTTCCTGTTGATTGACACTTCAAATATAAAAACAGGAAATGCTAAAAATAAGGCTCCTTTTTTTAACCATGAACTCTAATGACCGCCACCAGGTCAGATGAGCGTGGCCAGCTGAGCTATAAAGTCAATTACACTGATCCATTAAAAGCAGGCGAGCATCGATCTGATGATGAATCTTCACCAACACACCTTCTGTGGACCAGACTGAAAGCATATCGGAAAATTCAAAAAGTGTCAGGGCAGCTGAGCAATGCCTGTGTAAAATGAGGAGGTGTTCATAAGGCTGTTACCTAATAAGGATGCCCTGGTGTGACCCTGAGATTCTGTGATTCAAGCCCATCGTCCAGAGGACAGTCCAATCAATAATCTATTGAACACAGCAGCAGCTAGTGGAAAGCTAATTAAAGTTATGGAGGCTTCTGCTGCAGACTGGCTGGTAGCTTTGATTGAAGGGGGCGTGGGGGGGGGGGGGGTCAGACAGATGCAAGACCAGTAGCCTATGTGGCCTCACATAGTACTCTCAGGATGAAGTGCCGTTGCTAGACAGTTAATGGTGCAGATAATGTTGACAAGTGACTGGCAGTGGATAAACATATAAATACTGTATGAGCAGATAAATGTGAGTCTCAGAGTGCACTGCAATGAGGCACATCTGCTTGGTCAATAATGATGGTGAACTTAGATGCTGAGTCATGTCTACTCCATCCATACAGCAATTTGAAGCAAGTCAATTTTCCATTAATTATACAACTATAATACAGTGTTCTGTTGCAAAACCATTGTGTTGAGAGAATTTGGTGTATGACAGCTTTTACAAATCGCAGCACATTCCTAGCAGTTTTTAAAACAGGGTTCCTAGTTCCTACACATTTGAGATGTGTATCATGTAAATAAATCATGCAATTAATCCTTTGTTTTCATTATTCTGAATTTGTATTCCATTATGTCACCAAATTATTTCCAGGAGATTGTAGCTAGGTACAATAGCAAAATAATTAACCCAAATAACATTAGATAAGACCAAACCCAGATAAATATGAAGATAAATAAATTTCCATACAATAATTTCCATTTTCCATACTTTTCCAGACCTGGAAATGTATAAAATTAAATTCCATACTTTGAATACTTGCGTAGGAACCCTGTTAAAAATGTTGGTGCCCAGACATCACAAGCTGTCCACCAATCAGAGCTTTGTATGAAGGATCAAAGGTTGCTCCCTCCACTTTTAAAAATAAAGCTCAGTTTACTTGTGATGGACGGTTGTTTACAGTCTTGCTCTGGAGGAGCTCTGTTGATGACAATACCAGGGTTCTTCTCCTGGGTTGGACTTGATATTTCAAATGTGACAGCAGACCTGCATCATCAACTGAGGGCAGTGAGTTTTAAACATGAGGGAATTAAATTGAATTAAGAAGGTCTAATGTTGGACTTTGGCTTCCTTATAGTACCCAGTGTTTTGAAGTTTGTCTCACACTAGGATATCATAGTAAGGATATATCATCACCTTTATGAAAGTAGAATAACACAATTGCTTGCCAGTAATTCAGTAACTCATAAGAAGAGCTGTGTGGCAGATGGGTTTGACAGGGTTACAGAATAAGTACCCATTGGACACAAGGCACAGTCTTTAATAGTCTCTAGCAATAGTCTCTGCTCACTGAAGATGAGGACAGGACTTGGCACGATGTGTCACTGGATACAGACTTGTTAAAATAATAAAAGATAATTTTGTACTCACAACAAAGGAATGAACAACAACAACATCAGGCTGACTGAATAGCATTGAAATTAACAGTAAAGCTGCTGTGATACACTGTGATTAATGAGTGATGAGTTAAGCATTGTTGATGAGCCGCTGGCAGACAGATGGTTTATTAGATCATTCTGTCTGCTGGCCGATGATCAGACTGATATTGATCATGTATTACATCAGGTTTGGACCAAACATTTCATTCCCTAAAAAGAGTTCCTCCCTGACAGCCACAGGGAAGTGGTTTCCCTTCTTTTCAACTGGGCATGCGTTTTTTTTTTAAACTACTGTGATTTATGAAAGCAAAAACACCTGGTAAAATGGTAGTTTGAAACATTCACCATCTGATAATAGGATATGCATCTTTTTAAATGTGATCTCTTTGCTTTTAGTAAATCTTAAAATGAATCGCATTCTAAGATGACAATCACAGATGTTCATTCAAACACCACACCAAGTAAAGAGAGAGCAGAGAGAGAAGAGAGCTGGGCCTGACCTCAGCGACAGGGCTCTCCCCTCCAGCGGTGTGCTTTTGTTCTCAGACTTGTGCTGCTGGGTGTCATCGGGGGTTTGGGTGCTGCCTGTGTCTGAGTCAGAGTGTCTCTCCCCTGTCAGCTGGCAGTAGATGTCTAGGAGACGGTCTGCCACCACCGTCAGCCTCGGGTACCTGCTGGTGAGCACCTGCGTACAGAGAGAGAGAGAGGTGGTGTGGTCTGAGACTAGATGGGGGAAATTCTGTTGACATTTTGGAGCTGCAACTTGAGATAAAAGAAGAGGGAAAGTGCTGCGAAATAAAATATGCTTCAGACAAGTTAAAAGGATGGTTCAACATTTTAGCAAATTGGCCCATTGCCATACTCCCTATAATTTTAGGAGTAGGTTCGTTACCTTTAATTGTTGATGCATGCTATTTTTAGAACGGCGGAGCAGAGCTGTGAGCTGCTCAGAGCTATGCTACGGAGGCTCGTGGGATTTCTTGGTTTCCCTCATCAAACTCATCAAATACACAATCCAACAACTCCAAAACGCTCTCGTGGACAAGTTGTGACCTGCACATTCACCACGCTATGAGATAATAACGGAACGTTACGAGACAGAGTTGTTTTCGAGGGAAATTCATGCAAAACCGCTGATGCGACAACTCCTCCACTGTTCTATAAATAGCTTGCACTGACAATTTCAAGTAACAAACCTACTCCTAAGACTATAGGGATTATGGCAATGGGCCAATTTGCCGAAATGTTGAACTACCCCTTTAAAACACACTGTCCATGATAATAAACCCAATAACACTCACCTTCTTCAGCTCTTCCCGTGTCATGTTGCCCATCTGCAGCTTGGTCCAGTACTTATCCAGCAGAACTGCGTGAGAGTTCTGTGGCTTGTGCCAGCTGCCGCCACTGTAATACATCCTGTAATTCACAGGCATCACGTACCGTTATTAGCTCCTCATGACTGACAACTTCTGGCATTTTTCAAAAACATAGAGTCCAACCGTCATTCAGTGAGTGGCTGCTTGAGTGGTGGTGTGTTGAAACTAGCCCTGACACTCTCTGTGTTTGCTGCTGTTATTCAGAATCAGAATCAGCTTCATTGGTTATGAATGTCCGTGCACAAAGTGGCAATAAACAGGAGTTAAATTGGGATTTTGGCGAGATTCCACGTCAGTCAGCAGGTGGTCCTGCTCCTCTCCTCTTTGTTGAACCACATCCAAAGCTGATCCTAATAACCTCCTGCATGTCTAACATTGGTGTTGTATGTTCCTGGATTAACAGAGCATCGCTTCTTCTGCAACAAGGAAGTTCTAAGAGTTCTAATGGAGAGGCAACACACTGTTGCACACACACATTTAGACGCTAGTCTTGATCTTACCGTCTCGTTGCGAAGAACTGGAATCCCGGCGCAACGTCGATGCAGTCCTCCCGCCCTGGAATCATCAGCTTCTTATTCTCCATCAGAGGTAGCAGCACAGATATCTACGAGAGAACGGTTCAGTCCGGCAGCAGGTTGTGGCAAAGGTTAGAAAAAAAAAATCATCATCTATTCAGAAAATGTATCGTGACAAGGCCAGGATGAGGTTTAAAGGGTAAATATAGTTCTCGACCCACCACGTCCAGAGGTGCGTGGTCGATGTCCTCCAACAGGATCCACTGGCCTTTAGACACAGCCTGAGTCAGCGTACCCGGCTGCCACACGAACTTCCCTGGAATATCAGTGCAGCGGTACATCCCCAGCAGCATCTGGACACAACAAACACACACACACACATTTTAGCTCCCTTGATTATTACAAGGGACATCATATGTAGTATGGCATCTCTATAGAAATGTCACTTTAAAATACAGGTAGCAAATGAAGCGTATTGAGCACTCCTCGTGTCTAAATCTGGTGGCATGACCCTTTAAGTTTAGCCCGCTTCCATGCTCCCTCACCTTGCTGTCGGTCTGATCCCCAAGCTGGACCTTGAGGAGCTCCGTAGCTTTTGTGTGTCCCGTGACGGCAGCCATAAACTCTACCAGGGCAGTTTTACCGCATCCAATAGGGCCCTCGAGGAGCACGGGCTTCTGGGAGGCCACAGCCAGCGCCAGTCTTCTCAGATTACGGCAGGTGGAGTCCACCAGCACCAGATCTTTTTGGTTCACCTGTGAACAGAGTGTAACATTATGAATGTATCTTTAAAGAAAAAGAAAAAAAAAAGATGTCAGGAAGCGTTCCATCATGTGACAGGGAACATACCTGTTCGGTGTGTCTGGGAGCTGTCCTGGGTAGCACAACCCCACAGACTGCTACGACGTTCTGGGAGAGGTCCTCTGACACCACCTGGCCCCTGGTAAACTTGTTAGCCTTCTCCTGGCGCCACATCACAGAGCCCTGATTGGCCAACACCAGTGCCTTTTCTACTTCCAGCTGCTGAGTTTCCTCCAAAGCTCTGAACACAGATCACAACCAAAAAAGTTCATAACCTGCAGCTTAGAAATAAGAACTATGTTTCATATTACTGTATACTATTTTATATTACGATGAGTCGTATAAGAAAATCATTCCTATGGTTGAAATTGTATAAATACTTCCTTTATCCAGTTTATGAACTATATGTAACTACTATGCTACTATATAACACAGTATACTGTGCCATCCAAACTCAATATATTCCACAACAGTAAAAACAAAAGGTACATACTTGATCTTCATGTGCAGGATCTCGTCATTCGTCAGCACCTTTCTCAGAAAGATGGTTTTCTGATTATCAGTCATATGAGAGACCATTGCTAAACAATGGGCAGTGTACCTGTTGGAGAAAATGAGAAATTATAAGATGTTTAATGTCCCACAGTATAATATTGTTGTAAAATGCTTATTGTGAAACACAAAGACAGATCTGGGAGGTGTAAATCAATAGGTGGTATTTTGAGTAAAGATTGCTGGTTTACTGCTCCTTGACAGATTTTCCTTTTTCAATGTTGACATAAATTTGGTCTCATTTAACTGAGACTTGACACTTTAATGTGGTATCCATTACTGTAACTGTCTAAATGCTCTCAGTCTGGGCTGTAAAGCTCTTCTTAATCAGCTGAAGTGACTGAATTAGTGTTTGGGGATAATGCATTGTATTCTGATAACCCAATGATGAAGTGGGTCAGTCTATTAACAATGCAGTAGCGCTTTACTGTACATTACAAATAACATTCACTCACACAATCGTAAAGTGCATTTTCTATCACATGCACTCAGACACCAATGATTCAGTGTCTTGCCAAAGAACATTTTGACAGGCAGAAAGAAGAGCTGGAAAATCAAGGACAACCCACTCAAGCTTCAACGCTGTGCACTTCAGTGGTTCTTTCAGTGACACTGTCAAAAACTCCTCGTATGTCTGACTCTGAATTATCATTATGTAGCTGAAGATTTTTTTTTTAGCCTACTCAACGACACAATAGCAACAAGAATAGCTCTTCTTAATAGATATATTTTGACTTCATGTAGCCTGACGAGCCAGACTATATCACTAAAATGTGCTGCCGCTAGGGTGCGTCTAGATTTCTAGGCTAGACTTCATGTACAAAAAGCACAGATATGAGTACTCACATTAACAAAGACGGCTCCGTTCAATTATGACAATGTGACAGAATGCAAAGTACCAGGACCCAGAAAACTAAGCAGCTGAACACAATACAGCAATCAGTTAATCAATTAATGATTTACACCTGTGTCTCTCCTACTGTGATACTGTATGTCAACAAGGTTAAACTGGCCTGAATCCCAAAACAGACAACAATATTTCACAACCAAAACTGTTATTGTGCAGGACAGGTGAGTGATTAAAAAAAAAACTACACAACCAAAAAAAGATAACATAATTTTTTCAACAATAAAAGAAACTGCTCTGTATTCCCTCTCTTTCTCAAGTATGTTTGGATTTTTTGGTCGCTGACTTTCAAAATAAAATGACGATGAAAGGATGACAAGCAGGAAAATAATAACATTAGACAGGATGGTCTGCATTGTGGAGTGTTCAGCGGGTTAATTTGCAGTAAATTGACATAAACCCCGCTGCTTGGCTTTAAACATCACTGCATAAGAGTCACAGAAGTATCAAGAATACTCTCAGCCTACAGTAGTAGTCCACAGAGCCTCTAAGGGTGGAAAGAGGAGGCGATTACATACCCTCGGACCATGAGGTCGCTGGTGAGCAGCTGGGACACACAGGGACTCCAGTCCCAGAGCATTCGAAACTTGGCACAATCGCTCTGGAGGAAACGCAGGGTGGCTCCCATCAAGTCCCGCATCTTCATCCTCCTGGGGCCGTACTGGACAGAAGATGCCTCCTCGCTGGTGAAGAAGAGCCTCTGGAACACTGGGGGGGCATTGTCGAAGTACTTTGCAGCAAACCTTGCAGAGGAGAGTAGAAAAGTAGTTATTCATTAGTAAATGAGTAAATACAATATTTCGATTGTATTTCTTTGTCTCATTTTATCTTTTTACAAACAGACATGTGAAAGCAACTACTTGTGATTTCAGAAGGAGTTCAGTGATGGAACTATTTTTTTGGAACTGCTGGAAGGAACAAACAACAGTATTTCTATTTATCCACCCAGCGCTTGTGTGCAGTCTGTAGCCAAAGCAACATGAAACACATGATAACCCCATCTGTATTTATGCACAGACCACACATTTCTCTCCTGTCAGGAAGAAAAAAAATTGATGTATTCCCAAAATATTAAAGCACTCCATTAATTTTTAGACACTGTGCTGTAGAGGAGGCCTATTTATAACACCTTTATTACCTGTAGTTAGATTTATGCTCAGTAATTCCTAAAAATGTGTTTATCCTCTAACCAGCCATGTGTACAGAGTTGATGCAGCACCACAGTCTGGACCAGCATGTTTACAGATCAGGTAGAAACGGATGAACGTTTCAAATGCACAGTGTGATGAAACAGCGTCCACTTACGCCTGTGCATCTGGACTGATGCTGAGGAGTTTGCTGAGGGCCACACACAGTCGCTCGTGGAGGTCATGGTTGATCCTGCCTCCGACTCTGACTCTCTCTGCGTTCCTCTCCAGCAGGTCCAGAATCAGCGGTCGCAGGTGTCGTGCTATCAGCAACGTGTAATCCTTCTCCAACAGCAGTTGGGCCAAACTCTCCAGGATACACTGTCTGTCCTGATGGTTCCATATCTGAAGGGGAGATCACATGGACACCACTGTAACACGGATTTTTTTGTTTTGTAAAAAATAGCCAGACATGAACCAATGTTTCTGCAAAAAAATATTTACAGTTTAGACAGCAGCATGGATTTAACACAACACACACAGCATATACACACATTTTCTGATTACAGCAAGGACTGCTGACATGTGAAAGCAAGGTGACTGCTTGCTGCAAGGAGGATATATTTTTCAATCAGAGTAAGAAAATTAACTACAAACACATTATTTCATTCCATGCGAGTAAGGAGCCAACATATCTTACCTGTTTTGACAGATATTGGCTGAGTTCGTTGTGACTTTTGTCAACATGTCTGGATATGGTGCCCAGTGATGACAGGCTCAATTCTAAATTTTCCATCCTACCATTGGTCGCTCGTGGAGGAGAGATCTACAGCGGAAACGGGCTCGCGCGGTTAACCGACAGGTCTCCTGATGTTACTGTTATTATCAAAGCAAACTGTCAGGTTCATCACGCTCTTGTCTTGCGCGAGGCTGTATCACAACACACACACACAAGCACGTTCCCGTTGCTGGTGTTAAAATCCTGTCCACATGTGAGTGAAACACAAATCCTTCCGGGGTCAGATCAGCTCCTTTCCCCCGCCCCCTCCTGTCTCCGACGTCGCGACGTGATGACGTGGGCGGACAGCGACGCCCGGCATTAGTGCAATTTCTTCTCTCCGCGAGAGAAACAACTTTGGCCCGACTGAACTGCAACACCTGCCGTTATTTATCGCTGTTTTTATTGTCCAGTGGCCGCGGGAGAATGTGAGCCACCGGTAAAGACCGTCAGTCGTGAGATATATGACCGTCTTTTGAGTGAGACTCCGGTTTTTAGGATATATTTTTTTGGTTCAAACCTAGGGGCTGCATGAATACACCCCTCGGTAGTGACAGACCGCGGGAAAATGTCGTTACTTCCTGTGCAATAAAGTCTTGGCGCGACATTACGGTTGTAAACAAGAGGACACAACAATACGCTCAAACAAAGTAAGTCAAGCAATTTATCGTTAGCTTATACTGAAACCATTTATATTTCTTAATATCTCACTGGTATATGGGCTTTTTGCTCGCATAACTTACAGCACTTTTCGTTGGTGTGAGTTATGCAGCCAACTGTAGTTAAGTAGGTCACTGACCCGAGCTCGGTGATTGACAACAATAAAATACCAAATATTTCAACAAATGTCATTATATTATTTCTCAGAAGACAACAGGCACTGGTGTTGCATTTCATTATAACATGTCTGAATACCACTTGGGACTTGAAGAAGACGTGTATGTGAAAATGGTGAAGTAATTGTTAAGCAGAGGTCGTGTTTGGATCGGTCCGGACTCTGTCTTTTTTAACACCTGTTGATTGAAGTGCTAATATCAGGAGACTTTTAAGTCGTGTTGGGTTGAGGAGTGAAAAGGGCAGAAGTATAGCACCTATAGTAATGTAAATATCTGGGTCAGACTGGGTGTTGAATGCCAGGTTAAAGCCACGGGCACAACGGTCAAAATGGTCAAAATGAAGCAATACACGTTGAGGTAGGACAAAGCTAGCATATAGATGAAACTGTGCTGTGTGTTATCTCTGTATGACTTGCTGTCTGCTGCTGAAAGGTCTTTGTTCTGTGCTGTCTTTGTCTGGACAGTACTTAACAAAAGGCAAAGAGCTGGACCGCGATGTTAAACATGCTAACAACACAATTAGCCCCAGTTGTGAGTGTATGGGAGTATATAGCTGGGCAACGTAGAAACAACATCTGTGATGGTACATCTGATCGTTTACTGGCACAATGAGACACATTTGAACTCGGTGTCCTACAACATTTTCTAAGGAAATCCCTTCAGCTGTCTCGTAAAGAACAACCTGACTGACATCCAGCAAATTAAATTACATATGAATCAATGTGGTGCATATAATCATATTATTGCTCAGCTCCATCTGTCTTTATTTGCAAATAACTTGTATAAGGTCGTTGTGGTTGATATTTACTTGTTGTATTTGTGGGAATACCTACTGATTTCCTTTTGCCTTGTTATTAGGTAGTCACAGAAACATTTTGAACAATGGAGGACCCTGACATAGATGATGCCTGTGGCTGTGAGTATAATTTAACTATTATGTACATAGGCTGTTCTGTTTAAATGAACATAGTGGTATTAGAGAATTATGATGAACTATGGATTGTATAAGGCTATTATATATAACATGAAGTATGGATGTTTTCACCAATCATCTATAAGCATGTGAGAGAGATTTTGGACTCAGTCATAATTTGGGGTGAAGACTAATGTAGAAAGGAGGGCTGATTATAACTGATGACATGTATTTATATTTTAACTTGAATATTATCCACAGTGTTGGTACCTGATGCCCATGAGGACTCAGTGGACATCTACGATGGACTGGATGTCGGGTGTATTAGCAGCAATGCAGGTAAACAAAGAAAATCATTTATGAGGCAGTTTGACTTTAGTTTTCCTCTACAATGAAAATTTTAGAAATAAAATAGAATATTTAGCACAGTTAGACTCAGTCTGTTACAAATTCATTTTGTTCATCATTGAGGCTAACTGACTTTATTACTTGTCTTCTTTTGGTCCATTACAGCGAAGTCCCCTGCAAATAATTCCCAGCTGAAAGACTCGATGGATCTATATGAAGAAATTGTTACAGAGGAGCAGCAGAGCAGAGAGACATCGTACACTGAGGTGAGCTGCCATGTGCTCCGTGCTTCAATCAGCGACCAGTACAGTTTGCTTCACTCTATAGCCATTTTCACAACATGAGTATTTGGCAAGTTAGACAATGCACAGCTGTGGTATCAGAGATTTAGATTTAGGTGATTCTTGACTGTTGGTTGTTACAGGATTAGGTCAGTGTAAAAACGACTTTTTTATTGTATATTTCCAGTTGAAGTCCAGATTCCAAGCAGCTCAAAACCAAATCAAAGAGCTGCGAAAGAGACTGGAGCAGATGGAGATTCAGGTTTGTTTCATTTTTGTTCTTTTTTAGCTGTTGGAAAGCTGTGTTACTAATATTATAATTATTATAACTACTACTATTACTGCTGCTACTACTACTAATATTAAGAACACACAAAACAACGGTTCTTCTTCTTTTTTTCTATTATTGTTGTTGTTTTTATTGTTACATATCCAGACAGTTTTTTTCTTCCCTCCCCACAGTGTGTTTCATTGAGACATGACTGACACACATGAAGTATTTCAGTGAAGATGGTTGTCATAATCCACTTTCACTAAACAGTGACCTTCTTCTCTCTCTAGAACACTGGTTTAAATGTTGAGAACGGCCGTCTCAAGAAGAACATCTCCGCACTTTTACGAACAGCCAGACAGGAAGTGACACGAAAAGATGCTGAGATTCAAAGGTTGAATCAGTGGTACGTTTCAAACTGGTGACTCACTGTAATTTTATGTTTTCGATTATTTTTGTAAAGAGTTCATCCTTTTCCAAGTGGGAAGTAAAATGTGCAAGTTCGAATAACACTGTTAGGTTCATAATATTTTATTTTAAATATTGTTTTCTACAGGTCAGTGAAAGGTCGGCATCATCATCATCAGTCCCACATGAATAATCTGCGGGATCAAACTCCCTCCAATTGGACCTCCACAGGCAGCTCCAGCATTAGACCACCTCCTCCACCACCTTCTAGTCACCCGCCACCACCCCCTCCTCCTCCCTCTCCCCCTCCTCCTCCTCCTCCTCCATTATCCAATCCTCCAGGACTACCAACGTCGCCTCCCAGGGGGAATCAGCCTTCGAGGGATCCTCCTCAACGCTCAAGGACAGAAAGTAATAGTTCAACGAGTCAGCCTGCTATCTCCTGCACTGAGACAAGAGCCTCTAAAGTATCTTCTCGCAGTCATTCGAAAAGCTCTTCAAGGGAGAGAGATTGTGAAATATCCAACAAACAGACTGATTACTCTGTCAGCAAAAGCAGTTTATCAACCCCGCAGAGTGATTGTGACAAAAACAAATCTAAACACAGAGAAGAAAAATGCCAAAGTCGTAAACTATCTGATTCAACAGATAGACGATGTAAAAGTGGCTCATATCCCAGCAAGGACTGTCATGCCCCTGAGAAAAACAGGTCACATAAAACGGACAAAGACACAGGTCAAAAACATGACTCCAGCTCAGGTAAAAGCCGGACCTACCTAAAGGTTGAGGGCCACCACAGATCAGACAGGTCCAAAAGCCCTAAAGAGGTCCCCAGCCGGGGCCATAGGAGAACTAGTGACAGAAACGGCAGAAATTCGGACTCCAAGGAACGGAAAAAGTCCTCCTCGAATCAACACGCTGAGCACAACGCCGATTCCTGCAAAGAGAGGGAAGGGGAGCGAGTTTCAAAGGATCATAAAAAGAAGCGAGAGCGACGGCGGGAAGAAGAAATCAGCAGAAAGCATCACAGGAGCACAAGCAGAGAACGTGAGAGGCGGAAAACAAAAGACCCCAACCAAGGTAAAGTGGACGGCCACAATAAGGAAAGACATGAAAAGACACATGATGCCTTAAAAAGATCATCTAAAGAACCATCTGTCACTGTGAAAAGCTCTGTGGAGGAGAACAGTCCAAACAGGAAGCTCTGTTTCATGGAAACCTTGAATCTAACCCTTTCTCCAATAAAGAAGCCAACATTACCCTTTGATGCCACGCAGGGCGACCTCCCACCAGTGGAGGAGGCAGTTGAAAACGGAGAGACGCATAACGAAAGCCTGCAGTCTATGTGTGTTGAAGACATGTGTGTGGTTGATGAAGTAGAGAGTAGTGAATTAGAAGCAGAGTTTAAAGACGTTGCAGAACAATCTTCAGATGTCCATAAAGAGTTGGGCCCCGAAAGGACCGTTGAGAAGTGTGACGATGTAAAAGACACCCAGGAAGACGACAAAAAGAGCCTTACTGATACTGCAGCTGGCAAACTGCTTGAAGACAGTGCAGTCCAAACTACCTCAGCACCAAGCCACCATAAAGATACTGTAGAGAATCTGTTTGCACCGAAATCATCAGAGAGTAGTTCTCCAGTAGCAACAGAAGAAGACGTGTCAAACAAGTCGGCCTTAAACAGCCAGGTAGATAAATCTGCACCACTGGAGGTGACAGACTGTGTCAGTGACACATCAGGAAGCACTTCCGAACAACACACAAGCATGGCTTTACAAAAGGGAAACAACGCTAAGCAAACTGTTATTTCTGTCCCTGTTGTGCTTGAGGTGACAGTAGAGCCTCCAAAAACCGAAGAACAGAAAAGTTTCCCTGAGAATTCAGTCGAAGAAGATGCTTCACCCTCAAGGGAAAGTCCCGTGGCCGACAGTGTTCCCAAAAATCATCAAAGCTCTCCCGCCAGCTCACCACAGGATTGTCGGAAAGGTCTGCATCCTGCTGCTTCGTCAAGCCCTATTCAGAAGGAAGATGCCTGTCCTAAGCAAGGTAGTCCCAAAGGTATGGACGCTGTGTCCAGTACAATCAGCCTGGATTCACTTCCACAGGAAGGGCTGAGTTTACCCGAGGCCATCTTCGTTCTAACACAGACTAATGAAGAGGCCAGCGACAGCAGCATCGAAGCTGAGCCCAGCTCTTCCACCAGCTGTATCGCAGTGTCCAAAGTCAGCAGCACGACAGAGGAGACATCACCCCCGGAAAAGTTCAATGGCCTAACCTTCACACCAAAAAAGAGCTTTAGTCCTGCAAAGAGTCACAGGAATAATGTGGAGCCTTCCAGTTCAGTGCCGTTGTTTCACGACGAGGACTCCATGATGCGCACCCTGAACAGTCTGAAGAGAATCCCTGATGCCATAAGTCCTCTGAGGAGCCCCATACGGATAGCCAAGAGAAGTCATCTCCATGTTCACGGCAAGCCTGGTCATGTCAAGAGCCTTCAAAAAGGTAATGCTAGCCTGGCGATGAAGTCAGGTCAATTATTTAGAGTGAATGTTGTGGGACAGAGAAATTAGGTTTTTTGTCATTTTCATTAGCTAAGCCATTGTCTGAATCTGTGTCAGCTGAAACTTTAGGCCAGCAGTCTGAAAAAGAGAAAAAGTGAGTGGGGTTAGAGGGCTTCTCAGAATGTGTAGCAAAACAATGGCAGCAATTCTCTTATTTCCCTTTATTTATAAGATGCCTTTCTATAAGCTCTTTAAAATGTCTGTATTAACTTATTTTCCTTTCTCTTTCTCATTTTATGCAGATTTCTCAACCACAGCAGTAGATGTCAACTCAAAGAAGCTGGATGTAAACAAAGAGAACAAATATCCAGGTTTGCCTGCACATCACGACACACAAATTATGGCGGACAAGGCGCCCGACCTGCATTCACGTCTCTCTGACACTGAGCTGGAGGAAGGGGAAATATTGAGCGAAAGTGACGAGGCGGCTGCAGGTTCCCCCACTCCTGCAAACAAGAAGGCGAAGTTAACTCGGCCAGTCAGAAATAAACCAAGTCCTAAGCCTGCGCTCAATAAGAAATCTGAAGACAGGTGTGTTACTGTGAAAGAAGCTAGTGAATCACCAGGGTCATCAACAAGAAGCCCAAAGAGTCGTTTTAAAACCGTTTGCCCTGCTGCGACCAAAGCTTCTTTTTCCAACATAGAAGAAATAATGGAGACATTCAAGCTGGTTCGCAATGAGATTAGAAAAAAGTACATGAAGCTTCATAAAACCTTTCCCAGAAAGAGCTTCTATGGTATGATGGATAATTTCCAAGAATCATTTTTCGAGTTTGTGGATGGCGCCCACTTTGGTCAAATCTGCAATCAAGCCGAAGAGCTGAAATCCAAGCTGAAAAAACTGATTGCATCTGTGTTCGGCAAAGTATCCAATAACGGTATAGTGAAACGCATCTTTGAGCAGCAAGCGGTGGATTTGAAGCAGAAGTTGTGGGACTTTGTCGATGTTCAAGTGGAATATTTATTCAGGGATGTTCACACGACACTCAAGAGCCTTTGCAAACCAGCTCAGGCTGAGGACAAGAGGCCCAGTGGAAGTGAGAAAGTATCCAGACAGGCCTCTGTGAGGAAGCCACAGATTCAGCAGAAGGAAGCGCAGTCCGCTCCCACCGGTCTGAATCAGATCAAGCCGTGCGCCGTGGTGCCTTACAAAACAGGCCTCGGGAGCAGAGGCAAAGATATCAGAATCACACACATGGAAAAAGACCCACATCCAACAGACGGCCCTAATACGCAAACCGTCTTCGACTTCCTTCCTCCTAAGAGTATCTCCTCAACTCCAGAGAAAAGCATGACCTCCTTGGTTGTCTCCCAGAGCGGCTCTTTGCTGGACAAAACTGACTTTGAGCTCCTCACAGAGCAGCAGGCCTCCAGTTTAACCTTCAACCTGGTGAGAGACTCTCAGATGGGTGAAATCTTCAAATGTCTCCTCCAAGGATCGGACCTATTAGAAAACAGCGGCATGACCGGAGACAGCACATCCTGGTCCCTTGGTACCCCGAGGAAGGACGGAGAGAGACTCATCAGCATCACCACCCCGTCTAAATTCAGCTCGCCATCCAAACTGCTTTCCCCAACCAAATTCACCACGCCCTCCAAACTGATCGCCACGTGGTCCAGCATTTCGCCTCGCAAGTTGTCGTCCCCACGATCCAAAGACCAGATCCCGCTGAACCCAGCTTTATTTGACGAGAGCTGCCTGTTGGAAGTGCCGTCGGACAGCCGAGGAATGAGCACTTCCAGGTCTTACTCCATCCTGACCGAAGACCTGGCGGTCTCTCTCACCATCCCTTCGCCCCTGAAGTCCGACAGCCACCTCAGCTTCCTGCAGCCGTCGAGCATGTCGAGCATGCACATCATGTCCACCCCGGAGAGCGTCATCAGCGCGCACATAAGCGAGGACGCCCTGATGGACGGGGAGGACGCCACGGAGCAGGACATCCACCTGGCCCTCGACACGGACAACTCCAGCCGCAACTCCAGCCGCAGCTCCAGCAGCGGCAGCGTGGGCTCGGTGGCGCTCGCCACGTCTTTCACGTTCAAGCCAGACCTGCCCATGCAGGCGCTGGTGATGGAGAGGTCCAACGACCACTTCATCGTCAAGATCCGCCAGACAACCACAAGTGCCAACAGCACGCTCATCGGCGACGAGACCTTAAGTCAAACACTAACTGAAGAGGATCTGCAGCATGGAAATAACGGCGCAACGACGCCAGAAAGTCAAGCAAAAGCTGTTTTGTCGGACAAGCAGCAGAACAAGAGCACTCCTTCATGTGCCTTATCAGAGAGTCTGTCGAACTTTGCAGAAAGCTCTGGGATCTGTCAGGCAGCCGCAGCATCAGAGAGCCGCCTTGGCCGAGATGAAAGCTCAGCTCTAACTAAAGATCCGTGCCTCGACAAAGAGGAGGAGATAACTCAACAAAGTAGCTCAAACTTCTGCTTTTCCGAGGAGCCACAGAAACTGACAGAGGCTTTGAAAAAGCAGCCAGTAATTACTCCTTCAGAGGACAGTTTTCTCAGCGGGGCTCAAAGCTCTGATCATCTCTTCGTACAGATGAGCCAGACAAGCTCTGGAGAACGCATCAGTGCTGATGAGAGCTCAAGTCAGACGTGTCATAAAGGCAGCACGCAAACCCAGAGAAATACCTCCAAAGCTCAGACAACCACCAGTCCCTCTAAACGCGCGGTGTCAGATAATAGCCCTCATCGCCCTGATGAAAGCTGTGAAGCTTCAAGTCAAAGGAGCCGAGCTTCACCGAGTGACTCGGAGAGAGAAGGGACGGAGTTGGAGTCAGACAGAAGTCTCACCATTGCAGAAGACACGAGCAGCACACCAGAGAAAGAGCAGAGGGGTTCTGACAGAGGTCGAAAACGGAAGAAGCATCATGATAAATCCAAAGCCAAGCGGTGTAGAAAGGAGGAGGTGGAGAGCAGAGAAGAGGAGTTCAACTCCAAGACAGAAGATAACGAGTCCAGATCCCCCTCAGTACCACTGTCTCCTAACAGCCTCTCAGCCAACAACGTTGTGAGGAAGAAAGGCGAGGTGGTGATAGCATGGACAAGGTCAGTAACCCCCTTCTATCTCCTTTTTATTTATTTATTTTCCTTTTGGGATTCTATTTTATTTGTTTGTTTACCTTTCTTTCTTTAGCTGTATAACTTCGGTGTTTAAATATAAACTTTTATGTTGCTACATACTTGAAAAAATGTATAAAGACGCAAAGAGATGTGGAATATCGTTTGTGAGGAATTTTGCAATGAAGTATTTAAAAAAAAAAAACAACAACAACACTATTTTAGAAGCCAAAGGACAGAAATACAGTCGCTATTTTGGTATATTTCTGTAGCATTTGACTTTTGACAGTCTGTTACAAGTGGCATTTACCTTAAAATATATTTGTCTTATCTTCAGGAAGTCATAATCCATTCTTGACAAATCAGTAATATTTAAGTGAAACGAATAGTTCAGCATTTTGTGAAATACATATATTTGTCCTCACATTGAGATTAGAAGATTATAAATGTTCTCATATCTTTTGTATAAACTGGGGGAACCAGCTGGCCTGGAGTTATCCACTGTTCACTGATTATCATGTATCACAGCTGATTTACATGTACCGTACACAAACAAAACTGTAAAAAAAAAAAAAAAAAAGTCATTTTGAACTAATGGAAGAAAAACAGCATCAAATGTTTGGACTTTTGTGTACAAAATTATTTCATGATCAGAATATATACAGATAATAATAATAGATAACTGCCATCAGTTTCTCGATACAGGTCTAGAGCCCTGGTCGCCAGCCTTTATACTGTGACACAAGACCTTTTTTGGTCAATCTTTTGAGTGTAGTTGTTTTTCTTAGCAATCAGCAACATAAATTGTCTTCACCATCTGGTTGCCATGGCAGCCAGTTCAGATGCATCAGCCCTTCATAGACCAATTGTTTCTGTAATTTTGTTGTTTTGCACGTCTTCAACTGTAAAAACCGATCAAGAAGAAAGAAAGGAGCAGGTTTTTTTTTTATCCAGCATAACTCAGCCGCAGCTGCCAGGATTTTCTGCACACTGGCAGAGTGAGTGCGTTGGGACCATCCAGCGTGAAATGAAAAGCTGCTGCATCTTTGTTTTCATTGAGTAATGTCTACGCAGCAACATTTGGGGAGAGGGCCAGTGAGCTGGATGGGCTGTGGATTGTGTTTTCTGTCCACAAGGAATGGTTCATAAATAAACTACACTGGCCATACCTGATATTCGCAGTTAATATTGAAGAGAAACACCACTCATCACCTTTCCCCTTCTTGCAGAGATGAAGATCGAGCTATTCTGATGTATCTGAAAATAAAAGGCGCTTCACGTGAGACTTTCTCTGACTTGGAGGAAAAACTCAATAAGCCATCAGGGCAGGTAAGTGAGTGTCGCTTCTTTTCATGTTTTGCATCACGCTTCAATGGAGGAACATCCACTAACTGATCTGTTCTCTCTCTCTCTCTCAGATCGCTCATAGATTTAACCAGCTCATGAAGCTGTTTAAGAAGCAGGAGAAGATGGACACCTGATTTATCAGACTGTTGTGTTTTGTCTGGTGCGAATAGTTCTTGCATTAGAGAGTTTCCGCACCCGTCCTGTGGCTCCAACCCGGGCACACGTCGGACGGTGTTCAGGAAGATCTGAGAGCAGGGTGGCTGCGGGTGTTCTGGTTGGGTCGCGTGGATCCTCACCTAGGTTACTGCGTCCATCAAGATCTGCTGGTTTTCATCTGAACCAGCAATACCAGTCAAGCATTATATTTCAGTGAAAGGTTGGAAATCCAGTTGCACTCTGTTCAGATGTGGATATTGAGCTGTACCTGTTACCTACCTACTGTCTGAATTCAAAAGCAGAAAAAACAAGAATTCAGCAATGCACAACTGACAAGATATAATATATGAGGGATTAAACTTCCACTTACTACAGATACAGTCGGTATTAGTGTTATTGTTCTTTATGCACTTTTGGTTTTAGGTAATCCACACTGCAATCACTATCGGTAGTATCAGTGCTGATGTCTGGTCTTCACGTGAACATGATTCCCGTCTCTGTCTTTGCAGACATGTCATATCACAGAAAAGGTTGATTTCAACAGGTACTCAAGTTATTTTCCCATCTATTTCTAAATCTACGGTTTTCTTAATTCCTGCTAGTATACTATACATTTTTACTTCCTTAACTTTCAGATGCACATTGCGACAACCTGAGGCCTCACAGAGCTGTAGACCTTGACATGTAGGACCCAAAGTTTGGGCCGTTTATCGTTAGCCTCTTATATTTTTGATGTTATTTTAATGTGTTTGAGGGCGTGCTGCTTGATGTGTTGAAAGGCTAAAATGATTTCATGTCCAGTTCAGGTAGAGGATGGTGCATCTCTCTCTGTTAATATCAATTAAAACTTTTAAACAACATTTTCTTTTACCCTCTTTCTCATGAGAAGCATAGAATGCAATATTGTGAATCTTGTACATAATTCTTTATTGAAAATAAAGTTTTATTTATTTATTCTGGTGTCTGTTTTATTCATCATGTGGAAACTGTGTACAATAATTTTGATAAATTGGGGAAAAAACATTAACAGGATATAGCAGTGGATAGTTTTCACCATGACACAAATATTCATGAAGTGGGCCACGAAGTGTGGAAATCCAGGCCACTGCCCGAGGGCACAGTTTGTAACCAGCAGACCAGACAGTGGCATTAAGTGGAGGAAAGAGGCAAACATAGATGGTGCAAGGATTTTTGTGTCAAATTTTATGGATGAACTTCCCATATTTCACCATCAAACTGTATAAACATTTTTCAACCATATCACCATATCGGATCCTGTATAAGATATACATGTCAGTCATCTGAGTTCCCATTGATCCTCTCTCACCACCAAAGTGAGAAGGAACCAATCTGATTGGCCATTGTTTTTGATCTGATCATGACATTAACAGCAAGATGTACATTGTATCACTGTTCGTATCATCCAGCCATTTAAGTCTGATTCATGAATTTTTTCACCGTTTTTCACTGTACAAAGACAAAAATTGCACCCCCCCCAAAAAAAAATCAGAATCACTCTCCCTACTTGTGCACAAGTACAATCTCTTGTACAAACTATTTTCCCACTCTCTAAGGGTCAACAAGTTGCGGTCAAATTACAGATTAATTCCCTGAGGACATGTAGTGGTACATAAACTAATTTCTGTTATATCAATTCAGTTAGTCTCTTAATGTTATGTAGCCATTGCCATGACAGTGTTGGGATGTTTAGTTTTGTATGATGTAAAACATAATTTAAAAATTATGAAATATTTAATGTAGGGTTTACTGTGTGACCACACTATCTTGGATACATAACTAACTCTGCATCCCTGTGTAATTTTACTTATCTGAAACAGTATTATTCTCACTCACGGTGGTTAACTAGTCTGAATCATTCCATAATGCTTTTCACGATGATACAACCCAGCTCCTTCATTCACTCCTCCAACACCTTGAAACCCCCGGTAATTTCGCCAGACTTCTCTTCATTGACTTCAGCTCCGCCTTCAACACCGTCCAGCGCCACCTGATGATCAGGAAACTCCATCACCTGAACATCCCATCACTCCTCATCCACTGGGTTCACAGTTTTCTCAGCAACAGACCACAATCCACCAGAGTGGGCAGCGTGACATCATCATACGCCATCACCAACACCGGTTCCCCACAGGGCTGTGTGCTGAGCCCGTTCCTGTTTACCCTCTACACTAATGACTGCATCAGCCCCTCACCCACAAACACATATCTCAAATACTCAGATGACACTGTCGTAGTTGGACTATTAGACACTTCACTCACAGAATACCAGAACTCCATTTCTCACCTCACACAGTGGTGCTCTGACAACCATCTGCACCTCAATGTGTCCAAAACCAAAGAACTGGTCATCACCTCCCCCAGCACAAGCAAGTCAACCCCCTTCCCCACCCGCAACCCCATCAGCATCAACGGAGAAGCCGTAGAGGTGGTAGATACATTCATACCTGGGACTCATATAGACAATAAACTCACCTTTGAATCACACATCCATGACATCCATAAACGCAGCCAACAAAGACTCTCTGCCATCAGGAAACTGAGAGCTCTCTCAGTGGCCCCCCACCTCCTACTGTTACTGTACAAGAGCATAATTCAGCCCATCCTCCTCTACTGCTCCTCCTGTTTCTTCAACATGTTGTCATCCCCCAACATAAAAAGACTGACACAAATCACTCACAGAGCTGCCAAAATCATTGGCCTCCCCACCCCCATCCTCTCTGACCTCAACACCATAGCCATAACACGCAGAGCACTCACCATCACCCAGGACCCCAGTCACCCCCTAAACCCGTACTTTGTGCTGCTTCCATCTGGCCGCCGGTACAGGTCCCTGACCTGGAAGAGGGTCAAGTTCAGCCGAAGCTTCGTCCCCTCTGCTATAACAGAACTAAATAGATTGCGTCGCTAAATGTGTGTTCCTGTTTAATGTGTATGGGTGGGTAATGTAATGTATGTATTTATGTATCTTGAGGTTGTGTGTGGCGTACGGGGGTGAAAACAAGTTTCCTTGCAAAGGACAAATAAAGCTGAATCTGAATCTGAATCTGCATCATTGGACTCTAGGATGAGGGAAACAACGTAACCAGTTGGAATTTGTGAAGCAAAATGTTTTGGTTTTCATCAGCAAGAAGGTTCTGGAGTTTGCATGTTCTCCCTGCGCCTGTGTTGGTTCTCTGGCTCCCACACTGGGCTAACTGGCGACTTGAAATAGCTCTTGGTTGTGAATATGAGTGTGTGAGCAGTGTTTGTCTATGTAAAACCCTGAGATACATTTTAGCTCTCAACAGTTTCTTGCAAGAGCTCACCAAACCTCTTCAATTTTATGTCACCACATCTTCTAACTATCTAAGTCCCACGGGTTACAAAAAATCAACCTTTGGTTTTGTGCATGACATAGATGGAATTACCTACTGTCACTCTCACACAGTACCCACTGACAATTCAAGAGAATGATCCCAATTCCCAAACAATCCCAAATGAAGGATAACCTCAGTGAACTCTGTGGATTTAATAAATAACATGTGAATCTAAGACTTACCACCTGTGAACCTCTCCTGCTGTAACAACTTCAGCTGATGTTCACTGATGAGACCTTGGTGGCAGTTGACAGTCCAGTTCATCCCAAGCTGGTGGATGGTAGAGGTCAGTTGAGTTCCTCCACACCAAACTAGGAAAAACATTTCTACAAACATTATCTTTAGAAGTAAAAAGCATAATGGTCTTCAAAATATCCCTAACCCAACAAAAAAATAGGTATGGTACCCTTACACTTGGTCATATTGTGTATATTATTGAAAGAATATTTATATATAATATAGAAATGATAAAAAATAAAAATAAAAATAGAGTTGAAAACATTGTCCATGGCTGTGTATTGACATTTCAGTTTGTGCTATTGCCAGTGTTGTGTCCTGTTAAGAGTTGCAGGGTGAAACTAACCTCAGGGCATTATAGGGTCATGTGGTGGATCAATCGCTTCAAACTGGAGCCCTAGTTTGCCACAGCAGTGAAATAGTGTCAGTCACACTGCACAGTGGGGTCTCGTCTGTCTTCAGAGGACGACAGCAGAGCCCCATTGTCCCACAAACAAATCTGCTCAGTTTATGATGGCTTCACACTGAAGCACACAAGACAAGGGCCCTGGCAAACATGTAAGTATGTTTTTAACATTTGTATGGCATTTTAACATAAAAAAGTACAAATTCTTTATGGTTTTCTTTATTCACTGACAGCTGATAATAATGTGACAAAAGATGGGGGATTGGAACCTATTAGGAAGTATTTTAGAGGAGGTCCACATCCATTCCACCATTGTGGGGAAGATCTGGTTAACCATCCTCTTCATTTTTCGGATGCTTGTCCTCGGGGTCGCCGCCGAGGACGTGTGGGACGATGAGCAGAGCGAGTTTGTCTGCAACACGGAGCAACCGGGCTGCAAGAACGTCTGCTACGACCAGGCCTTCCCCATCTCCCTCATCCGCTACTGGGTCCTTCAGATCATCTTCGTGTCCTCCCCATCTCTGGTCTACATGGGTCATGCCTTATACCGTCTGAGGACCCTTGAGAAACAGAGGCACAAGAAGAAAGCCTGTCTGAAAGCTGAGCTGGAGGGGACCGACCCCGTCCAGGAGGACCATAAAAGAATCGAGCGAGAGCTCAGGAAACTAGACGAACAGAAGAAAGTAAGGAAGGCTCCCCTCAGAGGCTCCTTGCTTCGTACATATGTTTTCCATATCTTGACTAGATCTGCGGTGGAGGTGGGTTTTATTATTGGTCAGTGTGCTCTCTTTGGCATTGGGCTTTCTCCTCTGTACAAATGCGAGCGGTTGCCTTGCCCCAACAGTGTTGACTGTTTTGTGTCACGACCAACTGAGAAGAACATCTTCATGGTCTTCATGCTGGTCATCGCTGGAGTTTCTTTGTTCCTCAACCTCCTGGAGATTTTCCACCTGGGGGTGAAGAAGATTAAACAGAGCTTGTACGGATACAAATACGGAGATGACGAGAGTGTGTGCAGGTCAAAGAAAAACTCCATGGTGCAGCAGGTTTGTGTGCTCACCAACTCCTCTCCACAGAGGCTGATGCAGCTCACACACATGACCTGCTCCATTGTGCCTGACACCCACGGGGCCCCTCCGAATCAGGAGCAGTCCAGCGGTTCCAACCAGCAGCCTCCACACACGTATCTGCAGAGCCACGCCGACATCCAGGGTCTGCAACAGCTGGGGGCCGTGGACCGGCGCTACACCCTGGAGAGCAGGAAACCCTCGTGCAGCAGCGACGACTCAAACGGACCCCATGGTTCAGGCCAGGCTCAGTACGCCAGGCCTCGACCCACGCTGATGGCTGGCCACATGGAGATCCCGGCAGCCCTAAAGAACCCACCCAGGAAGCAGAGCAGAGTGAGTATCTGTAAGGAGCTCAGCGACATGAGTGATTCCCCAGAGAGCGACCACTACCCCACAGCCAGGAAGTGCAGTTTTATGTCCAGGGGAATGTCAGAGGGAATGCTGGCATCTCCTTTTGACAGCGCCGACTCTCAGAGCGGGACAGACAACGAGGCCCAGCACCTCAACCAGGGAGAGAGTCCAGTGATGACCCCACCGCCCCCAGCCAGTGGGAGGAGGATGTCCATGGTAGGAACATGATTGAACAGTAATGCATGTTTTACAGGGGCGCCTATCTGATGAGTATAGCTCAATATGTTAATCAAGTGTGACCAATGGAGTGTAACTTATCCAAACTGAAATGCAGTGTTTCGTTATGCACACCAGGCTGATTGGACAGTTGTTTGTTCTCTATTTTGGCATGGACATACAGTACATTTACTCCATCTACAAAAAAGAAAAGGCTCCCTTTTAGGTGGGAGTGGTTGGATTTGGTCGGACTCCATTGCACCTGTAATCATGGCCACCAGTGATGTTACTGGGAACTGACACACTATGGGAAAATTTAGAAATTACAATGTGCAATCACCAAAACTGGTCATGTAGACACCCATGTATGAAGGTGATTAATTAACTGTCAACTATACATCTCTGACCACAACATCCATACAGAAATTTAACAGATAAATGTCATATATGAAGATATCAAGAATATTCACTCTCTAATATCACCATATCTTAACAGGTTTTAGAATGGATATAGGCCTATTGTATCTTCATGTAACTTTCAGTATGTCTAGAATATGAACATATATTAATATACTTTGTTTGAATTTGTATTAGATTCCATATGTGAATTCCACATATATGTTTGTAATTTATATATCCGAATGGAAATTCAATGTAGTTGTACGTTATGTTCACACTAAGGAGAGTGGTTGGGTTTGGTGAGAAGCGTGCACCTGTAACCACACCCAGCAGTGATGTCACAGACAGTACACTGACACACCTTGGCTAGTAGGTGGCAAGTGGAACGACTGGAGGTCAGGTGCTGCTGGGTAGAGGAGTGTGTTTGTGTCTGTGACATGATTAATAACCACGTGTTTCTTCTCTCAGAGCATGATCCTGGAGCTGTCTTCAATCATGAAGAAGTAAACTGAAGATGACTGTTTTTGTGGGACACAGCCCTGGAGGCGTGGGTCTTAAAGGGACTGAGCGTTCCTCATCGCAAAGCAAATCTCATCCTGTCAACAGCAACTCTATGCTTTCACATACAGTATTTATTGTGTTTGAACAAAAGCTTCAGTAAAAATGTGTTAACACTTAATTCCACAGATGATTGATAATTTGCCTCAGGTTCTGTACCAATGATATCTCCAATGTTTTTTATACTAACAGTTTGCAAGTGACTTGCTATTTGGGGTTGAATTTGGGTTTTTTGAGACCATAAATCAAATGAGAATCAAAATTGTATTTGGCTCAAAGCACATGTGAATACTCATAAAATGAGACCAAAATATGGTTGCAAATATATTTGACAGAAGATTGTAATTAAAGATTGTGGAATTGGCAACCACAAAAAACAGTGTTAATGGTTTACAGAATACAGAATTACACAATGAGCTGCGAAATAAGGGCTCTGCAATTTCAGTGTTTTGTCTTGACTGAGAGTAGCCAAATGTTTTCTTTATGAAAATATCTGACAAATTTTAAGCTGTTGTAGTAAATATTACTGTTGTCCTGTTTGTTTTTTAAATAAATACTTTTCCCTCTTCAGGACTGAACTCTTTTGTCTGACAGGTGTCATATGTACCGTGGGTTTCCATGGATTCATGCTACAAACTGCAGTTGTATGTCATTAAGATTACATGTGAAAATATAAACTATTAACTCTTTTAGGGATTCACATGAACAAAGGTCATATTAATATGTATGAATCGAAAGGGCTATACACTGTTAGCAACTAAATATTCAAGGTTACATAGAGACTGACTGATGAACACAGTGGTGCATTTAGTGAACAAGCTAAAAAGCTAAATGTTTCTCTCTGAAGTTGTTAGAGATCAGTAGGTAGAGAGTGAGTATTGACGCTGATGAGTAGTTGAATGCTGATGTTGCTCTGGGTCTGCTGGTGGAGTAAATAGGTTTACTTAAATCAATGTCATATGGACAATGACAATATGTCAACGTTGTGCCCCCAAGTGGCCAAAGTAAATACGGAAATGAAACTAAGAAATTAATTAATGGAATTTACCAACACGTTACTGTAAAAAAAAAAAAAAAAAAAAAAAAAAATCACAAAATACACACATGATATGCATGTTTCTTTATTTCATAAAGAGAAATGGTGTCTAGACAAAAAAGTTGTTTAGATAACACTAGCAATTGAAATTAATGAAAATTGGGTTTGCACAATACTGTATTTACAATGGTTATTGAAGTCATTTTAATTAATTAGGGTCATGTAGCATTTAAAAATTATAAAGGTAAGAACTCTTAGTAGAGAATAAGCAAATAACAGCTATTTCAAATTGACAATATTAACACAAAACAGTCATCTAGAAAAATGAAAGAAAAAAACAACAACTTGAACTACAAGCTTAAGAGCTATTACATTAAAAATGATGCACCAAAATCGACTAATACAATAATCCATATAATCTGTGTAAAAAGCATGTAGAAAAAACACCTGATGCAGTTTGCTGATACAGTCATTGACCAGTTATGAGAGGTATGAAGGATTTCACAGGTAGATAAGTGTGAGAAAGTCCGCACTGGTGACTCGGGGATGGGGGCCCAGGCCCCTGTATACACTCACTTCACTTGAATGTGAACTATGGCCTCTGCACTTTCTAAGGCAAATATCGGAGGTGCACTTGTATTCATATAATGCAAACCCATCCCGAAAGTTGGATTAAAGACAAGGTGAGGAAACTCATTCTTTGTCTCTTTACACAACACCAAGAACCAGTCGAATTGAACCAAGTGATTTTTACATGGCAAAAATCAATCATACATGACATGACACCTATTTGTAAACATATTCCATTTTTCATATTTTATCTTCAATGATCTCGACCTGCGCATTCAACCAGGATACTAGATTTTTTTTTTCTCAATGAAGTTGAGCAGTCTGTGAAAAAAGGCATGTTTTTGTTCATATTCTTTTACAGAACAACCTTTGGAGTTGAAAAGCCAGTGTTTGTTTCAGAGAAGCAGCAACAAAAAAAAGTTACCTAAAAAAAAGACAAACACACAGCATAAAAGGTAAGAGCATCCAATTACAGAGTTAGAGCAACAGCAAAATTGTTCACTTAAATGAATCTGTTGTATTGGCTATGAACTAAAACATGTCTGGCCTGCACAAAGGAGCCCCAAGGATCCCTCATGTTTCAGTATCAAATTCATTTGAGCTGTTTTCTATGCTTGGAATTATTCCTGTTACATCATCTTAAAGTTGCACCAATCAATATTTGCATATGATCTATGAATTAGATGACTGTGTGCAATGTGAGAGACAAACCAGCAGAAAATTATTACCAACTCTGCACCTCCCTTCAGCTGGTGGAGATACTGGAGGTCAAGATTCACAAGTATTTTCTCAGGAGTTGGTGGAGACCAAAACAGAGCTAAGAGGAGAGTGCATATTGGTTTGAAATTCACAACTATTTCTGCTGGACTGACTGTTTCCTCACACACTGGCCATACCAAACATACTGTATATGGTGATAATATGCTAATGTGACTTGTTCTGCTGCCCTCAAGTGGTCAGTATTAGTTCATTCAATTAATGCAGCTTTAAATGATGTCAACAAACCAACTCAAAATGTCTGTTTCTGAGCAGATTTAAATACTTGCCATCTAGAAATTTCAAAAGCATTTGAGATTTCTACCAACACCACAATACAACTGAGTTTTCATTGCAATAACCAAATGCCATGCAATCTTCCAGAGAAATAGGGCTGTTGGAGTTTTTGGATAAGTTTTCTTTTTTTTTTTTTGTGATGGGAACAAACTATTTCCTCTATTGTCTGCTGAATTAGAGTGGTGGCAGAAAACTCAAAAAGATGGAGAGAGAAGACCCTTTAAAAATAATAATCTCCAGGATGTAAGCCAGACAGTTTTAATGGAATAATTAATATGTTGACTTTGCTGACAATAACACCATCTCGCCATTGAAGCTGAGGATGGATGGAGAATTATAGTTTGACCAAGCAGTCAGTATTGGAGTGTGCAGCAAGTCTCAAAGGGCTCAGAGGTCTCCTGACTGGAGAGTATGATTCAGGGATTTCTGTATGTTTGCTTCACCCTCTAAGGTAAACTCAGGGCATGCTATGTTGAATTAGCAACATACAGTACTGTAGGTATGTAAGGGAAACAGAAATTCTACTATGCATGAACAAGAATGTCATTGTAGTAATATCATTACACATCTGAAGAGAAGCCCAGGGTCCTTTGTTACAATAGTTAGGCTACAATACAAACTTCATGGGTTCTTTTTCTCCAAACAGAAAAACAAAAAACAAAAAAAAACAACACAAGGTCAAAGAGTATGTGCTCTCCGATGCAACATCAGGGTTCCTCAATTTAAGATCAAGCACACAAATAGAAAATGTTGCATAATGTTTGCAGAGAAGACGCTTCTGTAACATAAAGTGTCCCACTTTCATTTTCTGGCTTTAACCTGGTAGAATCTCCACATGGGTAAATACTGTTCTGCTTCAATGTGCGCACAAGAATGAAAAAGGAGCACAAACAGTGAAAAGCTCTGAACAAACAGGAGAAACCACAGGTGTCGACAAAGAGTCGACACCACTGCTCTGTGCTCAGGCTGTGCCACAACATATGTACTGTGTGTATCATATGAATTTACTGTGTGTGTGTGTGTGTATGCGTGCATGTGTTTTTGTGCATGTGCGGGTCTATGTACTCCACAATAGAGACCAGTCTTAACAATTTCAAAGACAGGTTTGTAAAATACACTTAAGAGTTACTCTGTTCGGCTGTATCAGGAAAACAGTCTCAAATGTGAGATCATACTCTAAACTACTGTTTTAAACTCTAAAATTTACATCAGTAAAAGTCAGGGGGTAGAACTTCACAATGTTTCATCCAAACTTTAAAGCCCCAATCTGCAATACCTCCAGCAGCCCAGCTAATTCAGCCAAATAAGATAAAGAAATGTATCTACTGAAATATTCTAAGAACTTTCTTTCAACAGTTTGTGATTTTTTTTGCACACCTCTTTTTTTCAAATGGATGTGAGAGAAATACTCTGCAAGAAATTGCAGAAACTAGAGGAACAGCAGCTAGCTCATAGGTGACACTAAGGTAAGCTTGCTATTGAGCTAACGGGAGGTGCCATTTCGGATTGGGACTTTAAAGAGCAATGGAGAGAAAAAAGCTTCACATTCCAATTGATTTTCCACCTTTGTACGAGAGCATGGCCCTGCCTCCAGTGAGAGTTGAGATAATTCAGCTTGTTTATACATAGAAATATATAGATATATATATTTAAAAATCATTTTAAAAGCAGACTGCTCCAGAAAGAAGTTGCGAGGCAAACAGAAGCTGGACAAACTAACTAGGCTTATAGCTATAGGCTGCATGCATGCACATCACAGAGTAGGTGTTCAAACAAATGCACAATTAGGGCAAACATGTTACTATCTAATATGATTGTTGCTAAATCATTCTGACGACACTTACACTGCTTTCACGTCAAATGAATTCTGAATTAGCTTATTCAAGTCCTAAAGAAATACAAATATAAGGTGTAAACACTCTTATACTTAAACAATAGATTCCTTTTGTATTTAGGTTTCAGATACGGTTTCTTCATAGAGATTTTTTTCTTTTCCTGTATATTCATATAATTATATCAACAAGATGTTTCCCCTTGAAGTGCCAATTTAAGTGCTCCAGTCTCAGACTTTTAAAAGGTCTGAAACATAGACAAAGACCCTCATTGAAGTGCTAAATGGCTCTGTGGCCGGAAACAAAGTGCCTGAACAATAAGTCAAATTTGTTAATTTCTTTAAATCTGTTTGTCAAAAAAGGTGTTTATCTTATTCAGGATCAATTTGAATAAAAAAATCTGAAAGTATCTGTCACGTAGATGTTGGCTGCACTTTTCACTGTCAAAGGACAACACTAAAGAAACCCAAAGCATGTCTGCAAGAGTGTATACACAAATAGCAACTTTAAATACTGATAAGAAATAAGATTTACTCCAAAACACAAGGCAAAACTCTTTTTTTTCACATTTAGAGAGGAGTCAAAGGTGGAGAGAAAAAGAGAGAGAGAGAGGAGCTGGCCTGAGCTGCGCATTACAAATACATCGTGAATGTCTAAATTTATACATGCATGGGGCGAAAGAATTTACACGTGTGTGTCGACTTATGTGTCTGTGTGTGCTGCGCTGTGTGTTGAGTGTCTACATGTGTGTCGAGCTGATTTCCTGAGTATAAGAACACCCACCATGATGGGGAATATTCATTAGGCAGGACAGGAAACAGCAAAGCAAAGATTTTTCCCTTAGCAAAAAGGTGCTTGATATAACCCCCGGTGAAAAAAAAAAAAGGAAACATCTAAGCCTCTACCTGTACAAAAAAAAAAAAAAATCACTGTTACAGTCATCATGCTCCATACTATATACATTTCTGCCAGACAAGCACTTGAAAGTCAGTCACTGTTACAACATCCAAATACAGTGGTATTGCTGATGAGTGGGAAATAAAAATAGTCATTTAACCACCTGCAAAAACCTTTTTTTTCTTTCAATTCAGTGCTGAGGAAGGCAAAGGAGGAATGTTTTCGGTTGCAGCCTGTACAAAGTTCTCCTGTACAGAAATACAAATGTGAGACGCTTGAAGACATTTTTGCATATGAACATTTTACAGTCTAACTGCATCGTAACTTCCCCGTGTACAGAAACTACTGTATTCTCATTTTTCATGAATTAGTTTGAACATTCAGAGGATTTTTTTTTCTTATTCCTGAGTTTGAATTGCTGTGACGAAAAGGGCCACTAAGATATAGTGAGAAAAGAACCACAGAAAGGGTGAAAGAGAGAGAGAGAGACAGAGAGAGGTAGAGAAGATTGATAAAGACAGAGTGGGAAAAAAAAGAAAGGAGAGCAAAAGGCAGAGGAAGCAGAGATACTGTCGGTACACGGAGAGACAAAGAGAGCTGCTGTTTTAGGTCCGATGAGGTTGAACTATGAGTTGTGATGAGTGATACATGAAGACGGAGTCTCCACTGTAGAGGTTGCTGCCCGGCCGAAGTGTAGCACCACTGTAAAGGTTTGGTGAGAAGTTCCCACTCTGTCATGGTTAAGAGGAAAAATACCTGGAGAACAGTATTGCTGCTGTTAAGACAACTTTAGTGTCAACCGTTCAAAAAGAAAAAAACAAAATAAAAAGACAGCACAAAAAGACATAAATACATACAAAGCTTGTTTTTCAGTGAACACTGGGAGAGGCCGACATCTCAACAACCCCGAAAGAGGGTTTGTCAGAAGAATAAAATTAAATAATAAAAAAAAAAAACATCAAAAACTACAACACAGACAACCACCACTACTTAGTACAGTCCTTCCTTGGCTGCTCGTCAGTTGTACATTTGTCAGTCATTTCCTGACAAAAATCAACTGTTACCGTCTGGTTGGATTTCTCAGTGGGCAGCCCTGACTTTGTGTATAAGCTGGTATCTTGGCCGTCCATATCTTTATCTGCCCCGTTTCGGACAGCCAAGTCGGGCTCGCTCTCTGAGGGGCCGGGCGACCCGTGGAAGCTGGGTTCCGGCGTGGCCGAGCCCGAGTGGGTGGTGAGGTCGATGCTGGTGGTGGTGGCGTTGGTGACGGCCGGGCTGTGGGGAGGCTTGGGCTCGTGGGCAGCGTTGTTACTGGCAGTGGAGTTGGCGGGCCGCAGCACGGGGCAGTAGTGGTGTAAAGACTGGACCTGCTCTGGGCTCAGCTGGACGTCCCTGCACACCTCCTGGGACAGGCAGGAGAAGTTCTCCCACAACTCGCCCATGCACGCCTTCAGCTGGTTCCTCTCCGTCAGCAGCTTCTCCTTCTCACACACCTGCAAATGAATTCAGGCATTGATTTACATTCATTTTTTGGAGACTTACTACTTACTGTGACCTTAATCAACCTTAACCATAACTACTACCTGCCTAACTGTTACTCTAATTTTGAGAAAATTACCATAGAATTCAATGATTTACATTAGGGGACTTTGTGTCCCCATAAAAAAGACGAGTCCCTAAACATGTTTGTGAACACAGTCCCCATAACGTTAGTAAAACATGAACTACACACACACACACACACACAAACACATACGACCAATACATTATTTCAAACACTGAAACTGGTTTACTCTGATGACATATATTGACATTTTAGATTTTTGCATCAGTGCTATTATGATTTATTAGTATTTTGTAAACATTGTACCAGACGTTATTTGGATAGAGGCTTAGTGTTTCCATGGCCACAATAAATGTAGCCATTTTTGGCCAGACTGAGGTGGTAGCTGAGAAATGGTGATCAATCTTATGTGTCATCATCATAAAGAGTGCTGCTCTAAGCAGCTTGCAGGTTTAACTTTTTCAACACTGTCTCCTATTTTATATCTAATCCAAACTTCAGTCTGACTAATGGTATGTGTGCAAACTTACACCAAAAATCAGTTTGGCTGTGCGTAATGAAGCAGCAGTGATGTGATTCAGCAGGTTCAAACTGATCAGGTTAAAGAATGGAGAAAGTTGAATGGAAAGTATAGTCATGATAACTTAGTTTTTTATTAGACAAATTTATGTTGCAACTTCTGTTTCTCCTATAACCTCAACTGTGCAACAGGAACCGTTTTACGTTGTTTGTTTAAGTTGTTCCAGGTATGGAAAAGTTATTTTCATGAATATTGAAATAACTGTTAGTTTCGCAGCATGATAAAGAATATTAGTTCTTCTTTAAAGGTTGAAACACTCACTACAACACTTTGTAGTGGTTCACATGATGCAAATATTAGTGTTACTTTGTCATATTTACAGGCCAGAGGAGTGGAGGGAAATGTGATATTGTTGCATTTCCGACCTTGTGCCACTAGAGGCCAACAGATCCTCTGTTCTTTATATCCCTTTCATATCCTGAAGTCTTTATCAAACATCTGACATGTTATGTGGGTATCTGATATAGTTACATGTTCACTCACTGTCTCACTGCAAACAGCTGGGACAGGCTGTGAGTCCTCTGAGCTATAGGAGGTGGTTCACACTAAAAGGTTTATTACTGTTATTACCCTCATGGGGCTTTTAACAGACGGCTGTAAATATTTCTGAGAGCTGACACAACAAATCAAAAACACACTCACTAGAGGGCAGTGTGATGGTGTCAAAGTGCTGACGGAGCAGATCTGCTCTAACTAACGATGTCCCATTGAGAGGTAGGCTACTTCATCATCACATCATCAGGTAACTGTTACTACTGATGACGAGTCAGAGCTGTCAACTCACCAGTTTTCTGATCTCACACTCCAGGTTCATGATGCAGTCAAGTTTCCTCTTGCGGCAGCGTTGGGCTGCGATGCGGTTCTTGCTCCGCCGCCTCACGTCGTGGATGAACTCCAGCTGCTCCGAGGTCAGTTTGTGCATTTTCACCAACATTTGGAAGTCGTTCCGTGGAAGATTTGTGATTTGATCTACGGGGAAAGGGAGCTTCACCTGGAAAGAAAAAGGGGATATATGATGCATAAGAATAAAGATTTTTTTTTATTATTTTATTCAGCATGGGTTCAAATGGATGGACATGCACAAGTCCATATGTCTTTCTGCAGAGTGTCATTCTAATACTTATAGTTGTTTGACAGTGTTTAACTTCTTAATGCATCTATGATGTATACTGAACTAATAGAAAAAAGGGAAAAGGTTACATTTAAAGACCATCAATTGTAAAATGTAAGCCTTTTGCAGACCTAAAGTTGTTTTCATTAATTTTGGCTGATAAGATGTTGGGTGGAGATATTCTGGGATTCATACAAAGCATCATGTACAAATAGAAAACCATAAACATCTAGATTGTTGCTCTCTATCAGATGCAACAAAGCCAACAGGAGAGTGAAGAAAATGTCAAACTGTCTGCTCACTCCCACACAGACCTGAGAAAAGATCTAATCAACTGAAGAGAAAAACTGTGTAGGCGTACAGTTCCTGTGCACGGCCTCGATACAAAGATTTGATCTATTCCTTTATATTAACTTTGAGTATATGAAGTCACAATTTGATTCTGAAAAGTACAAAAATTATAGGTGGGCTTGCCAAATAAGGTTCAGATAACCCCCCCCTCCCCCCCCTTTTTTTTTACTACAGTATCTCAGTATTTCTATGAGTCTTATAGCTGGCAGTGTGGATGGAGATTGAGAAAACTCCTGTATAAATATTCCTATATGAGCAGGGATCATGACCTCAGTATTTCTGAAATCCTAGCCAGAGCTTCAGCAATTTCGATGCATAATAAACATAGTGAGGAAATCCATACTGCAAGCAAATACTTAGATACTGAGTAAAAAGATTATGCTGTCAGACTTTACAACAAGGTCTGCTCCCAGTAAGTAGACAAACAGCAACACATGTGCAATACCCTGTTTTTATGTGCAATAACCCCCCTACTCACAACTGCACTGTATATCTATATGTATATCCCTTTTTATATCTTTTGCATCTTTCTGTATCTTGTTTGTCTTATATTTATATTTTACCAGTCAACTACTGTGTGCACTATGTGTGAATATACTTGCATGTGTGTACTGCTGCTGTAACACTGTGAATTTCCCTATCGTGGGATAAATAATGGCTGGTTTTACTTTACTTTACTTTAATCAAACTTAACCTCAGATAAAACCCCATTATGATGGGTTAGGTAAGTGCATTAACAGGTAAGTTTAATCATATGACTATAACTTTGTTATTATGGTTATTATGAGACTGTAGCTAAACCTAACAAGTAAATAAACACAAATGTTACCAACTGTGTCATTTTGCCCACTTCTTGTCAAGCAGTTACTACAATGGACCACAAGATGGCAATAGAGCACCAGCCCACATGCCTCACAGCGCAGGACTTAGTGAGCGTTCAGCTCTCTCCGCCTCACATTTAACATGTAGCACATTCTCAAGCATAGGGGGGAAAGGTGATCCAAGAAAAGAGTCCCTCTCCATCTGTCCTGGAAGCGTGCCTCCCCATCTGACTGAGAAGTATGCCAGCATTTGGGGTGGGTGGGGGGTTGAGAAGGGGCAGTGACTTGTCAACCTGATCCAAATCAGTGTCAGGTGATTTCTGGGGTCATGAATATCTGCTGCAGCAGTCCTCACAGGCTGCAGAACAAAAGAATTTGTGAAATAAATATGGCAGTCATTTGGCAGTGCAAACCAAAATCAAAAAAGATTAAAAGAAAAAAAAAAAAATCATAATCCGCCACTGATATGACAACACATCAAGGTTGTATGTGTTTATTCTCTTTTTCTCAGTTTGGAGAGCAACAACAAGTCAGCCTCTCTCCCCGAGGTGATGGCAAACCTTATGATAAGCACATCATAAGCAGATCCACCCCAGTGGTATCTGTGTGCACCAGGGAGCTGTAGCTCTAGGCAGCAGAGGGAAGCAGTGGAGGCATAACAAAGAGCCAGAGGAAGACAGCCGGAGAGCTTGGCAGAGATGAGAGGAGCTGCAGCTCTCTCTTTCTCCTCTCCCTTTCCCTTTCTCTCTCCCTGGCTGCCTCCGTGGAGCGCAGGAAGAACAAAGCCAAACAAAAGGAGGAAGACAGGAGAAAGAGGAGCAAGGGGATGTGACTCCACTCCATACCTGGCTGACTCGAGAGGGGCCAGATGTTCCCCGGAGACCCTTAGCCGCTCAGATGACTGCAGGCGGAGGCAGCATTGTTTCTCCACACTGTGGTACACAGCAGCGGACCGAGCTGTCACCTGGTGTAAGTGCCGCACTCCGGGGGATAAGGCGAGGTGCCCACTCAACGACAGAATCAAAATTACTCCTCACTCAAAAAGCCAAATCTAGACATCAATCTCCCTCTGAAAGGGAAATAGCTTGAGTTTCCTCATTAGAAGTGCAGCCCTCCGAGCCGCCAGGAGCCCTATTTCTCATCTCGGCTCAACATCTGCATGCAGACACATGAATAAATAATGGCCTGAGCTTTCAAGGCCACACTGGGCTCTCGTTACTTTGCCAGGGCATGACAACTCCAGCCTCAAAGAGAGGCGTCGGGAGGGCAATAAAACATCAGTGCGAGCTGCCAGCTTTATCTAAAGCAAAGGAGAAGATGACTCTCTTTGTGATTAGATAGCGTCTGTACGATCCCGCGGAGCTGCAGACACAGAAGTGTTGGCTTCGTCCACCAACGGGATCTGATGGAAATCTGTGGCCGAACGAGTGGGGGGAAGGAGACGCCGCAACCTTGTGCTGGTTTCTTTCTCCTCTGCATCCACCAGTCACTGGTACACTGGGGATGGCTAAATTTAGCCATCCACCATGAGAACCAGTTCAGAGGCAAAGCTGGGATGACAGAGTACACTTCCACGCTGGTGAATTCACACCCTAACTGTTCTGGATCTACATTTCTCTCTCAGTCACCCTCTTTGTCTGGGTCATTCTGCAGCAAATGGGGTAGGGAGTGAAAAGTAGGGCTCATCTGTTATCTGGACCAGCGCTGTGCTGCGCCTCAGCCCCGACACCGTACACTGTTAAAATATGATGGATGGTTCAGGCTTCAAGGTGAGGTGATCATTTACACCTGCTGAGGTTTTTTTTTCTTTCAATACAATGTAGCTACACACACTTTATTAATAATTTATTGTGTTGTAGATTTAACTTTAAATTAATGAAATGTACACTTTAATTTACACTCAATAATGAAAACCTACAACACCTAATGAACAAAAAGTGGAGGATCTGATGGATTATGCTTTTGTCCTACTTGACGCATTTAAAAAATGACATGTAGGAGCAATAGTAACTTCCAATATAGAACATGGAGCAGTGTGGCATCTTGGAAAACATACTTTCTGTTTCTCGGATGATAGGAGAGTAAACCTATCTCTGTGCATCTAGTACAGAGAGTGCTCTGGGATGTGTTCAGACTTGCTTGTTATGCTGAAACATGGAACTGCTCCTTTAAAAGAAAACCTAACAATCCATATCCTGGGTCCAGCTCTGTTACTTTAGGCACAGACACGTGGCTGTTTTCCATTTTCTAAGAAAGCAAAGCGTGAACTTATCTTAACATACATTCAACACATTCTTCCTGCTCATTCAGACCTGTCGGATCGAAAATGTGAAGACTACGTCAGTGGGATGTCTTCTTTGCATTGTGTTGTAAACTGAGCAGCTGCAGCCTGCATCAGGAAGAGGCCAGTATAGTGAGGTGGGGCAGTTCAATGGATGACCCGGCCTGGAAGGGGTCAGCCTGAGCTCACCTGTTAAGCTGCTCTAAAGCTTTAACACTCAATTTCATTCCCACAAAAGAAATTTCTCTGCTTGGAGCAGCTGTTTAACTCAAAGACCCCTGGGCTGTCAGCACTCTGATATTTTCTCCGGTAGTTTGCTTCAAGCAATTTCTTTAAGTGATCGCTGCCTGGCACCTCCGCTCCAGGCCCGAGCACTTTTACTTGTCCCGTATCTAATCTCAAACCAAAATGAGATCTAATCTTTTAATGTTGTGTGATTCAGAATTCCGCACATTTGTGTTCCATGCTATCTCTGTAATTAACCCCCGTTACGTCTCATATGCTTGCAAATGGGATTATAAAGCAGCATTACATATGCAAGTCCCGGGTTAGATCTTAATGAAGAGGATGATGAGAGGTTCAGTGGTAACTCTTCTATCCTGGGGGTCCAGGTAATAATCAGCAACATTCTTCCGATACATTACTATAAATGAATACATATTAATGACTGCTTTTGCCCTCCTGTATGTAAACATGAATTATTTCATCTATTAGTTTCACAATTTAAAAATCCATGTTAGAAAAGATTAAATATTATGTACACTTTTCTATGGAAGGAAATCCGATCATTTTTACATTACTGGCACTGGTAACTGCTGCTTATTTTGAGTAAACACATGAAAAAAAAATTGCAGTTAGCTATGAAAAGTGTGAAACTTCATCAACAGAAAACCCAAAGAAACAACACCAAAAAAAAAAAAGTGCAGTACTGGACACACCATTTCATTGCCAAGCTACTTCTCGGAATTTGACTGCAAAAATACCACAACTCTGGCCGCCAAGCTGCAGCGACAAGGCCAAAATCAACACAACAAGAATCTCGCAGATTACCACTGTAAGGTAGATGGATGCTAAATACCTCAATGCTTCCAGGTTCGACCACAGGATGTAAAGCCATGCGGAGGAATATATAGTGTTGTTTCTGTGCTCCAGCTTCCCCCGAGGGGCCCAACTGCTGTATGGTTTGTTGCAACTCAGCTGTAGTAGCATCCTGGGAATCTCCAGTCCAGCCTGATGGCACACAACTACACACACACTACCCTCTTCTCTGCAGGCTCAACAAATACAAACACACAACCTCCTCTTTATACTTATTCCACTCTCCTCAACTCTCCTGAGAGATGCAACATATGCCCCAGCAGCGATTTGGGAAGTAATGATGCGGCTTTATATCTCTTTACCTTGTTACTACATTTTTTTTCTTGAATATGCATCAAGGATAAATATAGATTTCAAAGTAAAATACTTGGGTAAACAGCCATCCTGTTGCTCAGTTTGAACAAGTCTCCCTTTTGTGGGCTTTGTAGGCTACAAAATATGACTGCTGTGATATTCTAAGTACATTTCCTTACATGTCGCCCTTGTTAAATATAGATTAAAGATGGAAATGAACAGGACAAACATCCACCTCATATAAAACACAAAAGCCTCCATGCACATACTGTATCACCCAGTGTGCAAACAACAAGTCTCTCTGGCTATATTTTGTGTTTTTTGAATGCTGCACCCACTCCACTGTCATTCAGCTGCACTTATCACATGTTAGATAGCCCCTGTTTGTATTCCACTGCATAATTATAAAGAACACTGTATTTACAAAGAACACTTAATATCACTGTGATCGCTGACGGATATTGTCGTGCTGCTTTAATTTAATTAACCGATAGTGCCCTCAAATGAAAGGGTAATAATATTACTTGAAAAAGCAGCACTCGGATTTCATCTGATAGGCTACACATCCTCTATTATCGCTATTAGATATGACTAAAACAAGTTAACAACAACTGAATGGTGACGACCACAGCCACATCATATCTAGAGTAGAGAAAGCATCTCTGGCATTGTGCAAGGGTAGTGGAACTAATATTCTGTGCACAGATGTTAAATCTGTGCACTTCCTGTCAAAAGTTCAATCTCAAGTTTATGGTTATATGATTAATAAGAAGAAACAAACAAAATCAACCAAACAAACAAACAAAAAAATTGTGCTAGCCTCTGACATATCAGGGCTAGTACTTCCTAATTCTCCCACTCCCTCTGAGATCAATATTTGCACCTCTGCAGCCAGACGATGCACTGTAACAACTCAACGCCCACACTGTAACAAGGAGCTGGAGCTCTGAGAGACACAAAGAGACAGGCTGGGGAACACATGGTGCTGCATGCATCTCCATAAATCCAGGTACTGGTGGAAACATTGCTTAAATTCTCCTTCAGTGTAATCCATGTGGGATTGTGGAAGCGTATGGCGAGGTTCAAAAGTCACTGTACATAACATTAGCTGTGAACTGCATGATTGAAGACTCTGGTCCACTGACTGATTTGGGACCTGCTATGTGGCTCTACTGGGAGGCCACTGCATGAAAGTGAGCCATAAAGACCATTCAAGGAAACCGTCAGAACGTCTGTTATAAATGAACACTGTGGCCTGCAGGTAACAAGTGCTAAAACAAAACAAAACTAGTAATTAAGGAAGAGTATAAAGTCAGTAAACTCAGGTGAGAGTCTGCTAATATTTGCCATAATTAACCATCACATTGATCGTGTAATTTAATAATTTATGGAACAATGGAAAGTTACATGTTAAAATAACTGCTAAAACACAATGTAATTGTGACTTATCTGTAGGCTACTACATACTGCTAATGAATTCAATTGTCATTTTGCAGCAGTAACAGCTGAGCATGCTATGCATTTGGATAGGTATTTTGGATGATGAGAAATGCCAGACAGGCCTGCATTAGCTAATGTGATGTTTCAGTTTTGCCTTCTTATGAAATTTGCAAAAGAGGTCTAAACAAAGTGTCTAAAATTCAGCTCTCTCTTTATCTATATATGTATAACACTATACATTAAAGTGCCATATAGAGTTCAGTATACATTACTGCTGTTAGACCAGTTAACTCTGAGCCAAACTGAAACCACTGTGACATTGGATATCAAAATCCCCTTTGAAAATCCAGACATTAGAAGTTTGTTGATGACCTTTCAGAAGTTGCCTGTCTATCTAAAGTGACTGTGCTGTCTGACAAAACACTGATAGTCCACTTCACAGATGTGGCTCACATGACTGCAGCAGCACATAACCACAGAGCAGGAGTTGCCCAGAGTCCTCAAGTGACTCTGGCCACAGTACCTTGAATGGCAACGCTCTGGTCAGACGGGCCTGCACTTTAATAACTTCCTTCCTCATCGGTATTCATTGTGTCCAATCCGTGGTCCTGGGCTGCAGCTATTTTTACCTAAGCTGCTTTCCCCCTCTGCCATTTGCTCAGCAAACACAGAGAGGACGGCCCTCTCCATATGTTTGTTTGTGCACCCGAATTACAGAGGGCGGCGGTTGGAAAAAAGAGTGGCCCAGGAAGCATGAGGTAGCATTTCTTCACCACATAAAGGCCAAAGGGGAGTAACATAACACTGAGCTTCATTTTGCAACTATACCCCTGTGTGACCTCCACTATATAACAGTGGTGCAATAAACTCTAGAGCTGGCAGTTCTGAGAAACATTCATTCATGAAAATTTTTATCAGCAGCCTGTGATAGCTGGCAGATAACCCCACGTGAGTCGGTGTGTAATGGACAGGCTACAACGGCTGACAGATATAAACACAGGCTAAAGCCACACGCCGATATGACAAAGGGAACTGAAATGTCTTGTGGTCATTTTTTGAGCTAGGTCGACAGCTCCGCGTTGTAAATCAGTCCCATATAATTTACTGCAGCCCATTCAGCAGACCCTTCAGAAGCCTGTAAATCTGATGGCAATGGGTCACGTCATGGAGGTAATAATTACACGTTACTGCTGAACCTCTTTATCTCTCGCGCTGGAACTGAGTTCCTTACACGGAAAAGAACAACCCTGTCATGTAGCTCCAGCCCTTGCAACTTGCTCTGTAAATCTGATCACCATGGCAACACACCAGTTTCTCTCTTCCTGTCTCTGTCTCTCTCTCTTTTCTTTTTCTCCTCTGTGCACTTAGAGCGCCCCCCCCCCCCCCCCCCCCCCCCCCCCCTCCCCCTCCACAGAGCTCATCAAAAATAATTCCGTCTACACAAGCAAACATCACCGAGTGTAATATCGCAAGAGTTAAAGACGGCCTGGCGGTGACACTGAGACCCCTGGAGCAGCCAACCTATGATGTCATATGTGTTGAGGTTTAATCTGACAGCAACAGCGCATGGAAGCGAGCTGAAGGGAAATGTAATAAAATTAAAGTGAGCATTATGAGTATCTTTATGTATACTCTCCCTGAGGTGGGAAATCTGCTCATTTCATGTTATTACACCGGCGCTGCGCTCCATCTGTGCACAGGAGTCCCTCACTGATCTTTACCTGGTAAACAACAACAGTCGTCTAGTCTGCAGCTTTGAAAGGACGTCTGCCCAGGTGGATTAGGGGGAGGATGATTAGAGGATTGGCTACTCATCCGTCACCGTCAGCACTGTCAGGCTGCACCAGAGGGCCGAGCTCAACCTCCCCGTCCACTCACATTCCGTGGCTCGCCGCCGCTGTAATGTTTTGGTTGTAATCCCTGTAATCGCACACCTTCACTGCGGCTGCAGCTAATTGGTGATAGATGAGAAATGTCACAAGTCGACTAAAGGGCTGCGCTGGGAATTAAGCGCATGCATATTTATGGAGGGCAGATTACAGACGTCAGTATTTCTGCCGGGATAAAAGGAGATACTTAGGCTAGTTGGCAGTGGCAGAGAGACAAACAGAGCCAGAGGGAATCACTTCAGACGGCAGGTCTACCCCTGAGAGAATCCTGACCCTGCAGTGCTTTTCACAAACACTGCTCCTCTCAGCCGGGATGATCCTCCAATCACGGTCTTAAAAAACAGCCGACTGCATTTAGACTGTCCTGGTGCATTTGGACTCATATTCAGACTCATTACACGGATCTCCAGCAGTGCATAAAGCAGATTAATAATATCAAAGCACATCTGTGCCCTTTGGTGGTGCTGTAAATCTTGCACTGAACACTCCTACTTCAATTACATGATGATTTAATGACTGCTAATGCAGACCTGGAGAGCGGGACCACTGCAATATAATTAGCCATGATGGAATTGAGTGCGATGGCTCATTGTGTGTTACATGTGAAAGACAATGTTTTACACTCACCTCTGGCCCCCGCTCCTGAACGCTGTCTCCCTCCGAGAAGGACCCTGACTCGTCGCTCGAGTTGGTGCCGTAGGACTGCTCACATTTGATCTTGGGCCGCACTTGGTTAAAAAGAGCATCCCCTCCCACACTTTGCTCCTGCTGGTCCACATTGAGGCAGCGCGCCACGTTGGAGCACGGCGAGGAGGAGAATTCGAACTGGGGCAGGCTACAGGGAGAGCCTCCGCTGCCGTCCTCCGCGTAGGAGTACGAGGAGCAGGAGCTGGAAGTCCTGGTACGCGTCTCACAAGGCGGCGAGCGTGGGCACACTTTGATTGGCACTGGGCAGCTGGTGTTGGGCCTTGGGCGGCATAAGAGTGGAGGTTCAGTTGAGGTGGTGCTAGGAGAGTAGGTCTGGGAGGTGGGGAGGGACTGGCTGGCTCCAGCCCACAGGCCCTTTGGCATGTGCTCAGAGAGCTCCATCTCCAAAGAGTTCCCACCAGGGTAGGAATGCGCTGGGGTTCCCAGACGGTTGCAGGCCCCTGAGGAAAATATGACACTACGGCGGTCTAGCTCGACTTCCTGTTTGCAGACCCCATCACAGGAAGCGGACTTGAGGGACAACCCTGCAGGGAAACCGTCCATGTCCTTTGGGGATGTAACAGACAGATCCAGCTCCCCAGTGAAAGGCCTGAAGTCTTTTTTATGATCTCCCTGAGAGTTTCCTTTGTCCTGGGGGCAAACGAGTCTGTTGGCGAATAGCTGCTGTGATGTGTTGGGCAGACTGGGGAGGTCCATCCCTTTCTTGAAGAGGGCTCGGAGGCAGGAAGGAGACTTGGTTCTCTTGGTTCTTTCCATAGATATTGGGCTGTCCATCTCCATGGCTGTCACACTGTCCTTATCCATGACATCCTGCTCATCCCCTGACAGGCACAACGAGATGGCCTCTTCTTCTGCCTGTGGTTCAACTTTGATCTGTGCCAAAGGCAGCCTGCCCTGTTCCGGCACTGCCGCGCTAACGCTGCTCTCCTTTAATGTGCTTGGAAAACCTGAGGTACTGGTGTGTGAGGAGGTGTCACTATTGTGCTTGTTGCAAGCCCACTGGTATTTCCTGTACTTGGGGCATCGTGGCAGGTCTGACACTCCATGCCGATCGAAGTCAAGCCGGCCATCCGCTAAGTTACCGGGTATGGCGATCGCTAGCCGATCGTTGTCGGGCCGTCGAAAGGAGGTGATGGCGTCAGCGCACCGCCGCGCCCTGGGAGAGGCGGGCCTTTCCGCCTCGGACTGCATGCTCTCATCCTCCGAGTTGTTCGCCTCCGGGGCCACCTTGTGGTAGGGCAGCAGACTGTCATCTTCGCTGCGCAGCTGAGCTTCCAGGAAGCGAAAGCATGAGTCCTCGAGGTTGTGCATGCGCAGGAATTCAGCACAGCGGATGACCTCCTGGATGTTTTCTCTGCTGAGTAACAGCTTAGCAGTGTAGGCAAACTGCAACAATGGGGCAAATCCCCTGGCAGTGACCTGCAAAAAAACAGGGAAATTGCCAGCATTACCATCAGCACAGCCATTGTTCAGAGCATTTGGAGTGTGGTGAGATAACCCGACAGCTCCAACAACCATAAACAAACAGTGTAAAGTACCAGTTAATCTTTTTATTGGGTCAGCACTGAAGCTTCTATACAGCAGTAAATAAGAACTGGTGCTCTGGGAATGTTGGCAGGTTGTGAGTGTCCATCCTCATGTCCATAATAACAACCTGTGGGACATTCCAGCAGTCCACCACTGTCTGCTCTGTGGTCACATCTCTGGTTCTGCCCTACACCCACTCTGCTACTGCCTCATGTTTGCAAAACCCTTACTTACTTGAGGAACAAGTGCTGCTTTATGTTCATTCAGTCTCATGTATTCACGCTTGGCAGCGAGGGTCTACAGGGAGGCTGGGTGTCGCTGGATGGCCAAATGATAGCATTACTTTGAAAAGAACCAGATTGTGGGGATTGGGAATGACATACAGAAAAGGGCGCTAAATAGATTTGACTGAGCTTTAGGACCTATCTTTTTTTATTTTGTGTTTTTGATGTGCATTTTTAGAGATGGACAGCACAGGAAAGAGTAGGGGAAAGGGGCAGGTTGGGACTCGAATCAAAGACTTGCTGCTCAACGAATTTAAACCCATGTCGTTGTGTAGTGCCCTAACCATTTCACCGTTATGTTGCCTTATGTTAGGAACTATTTTATCGCAGAAGCAAGAAATGAGATAATGAATCTGACAGCACAGATCAATAATGACTTCACAGTGAACAGCAGCTTTAATGTTGGAGCACTGTAATGAATGTCTGACTCTGCTCTTTACTGCTTTAGTGCTCTGATTGAAGCACAGCCCCCACAGCCTCACTTTCTGTGTCAGTGTCCTGTGTCCTCGGGTCAAGTGCCTGTAAAGCCTAATGGTTTGTAAGACTGCGGCTTATCCCTGTTGTGGCCATGTGGCACTGGATGATAGAGGGAAGCCTTCCATTTAGACTTAATGCCAGATAATTAGGTAAACTCCTGAGCCTGCAGAAGTCCAGACTGCGCTGCCCTCTGCTGCTACGCACACACATACACACACACACACACACACACACAGAAAGAGAGAAAGGAGCCAGAAAAGCTGGCTGTAAAGCGGAGGACTTGTCTGCTGTTTGGAGATCAGCCTGAGGTTCACACTAGGTTGCGTTCATCACTTTACTCAGGCTCTAGCACCCAATCCCTGCAGCTTTACTTATGTTCACTGTGGTGACAAACACATTACCGTTAGGCACTCAGGGGAACGCGATCAAACGATACAGAGAAAAAAGTGTGTGTACAAAAGCTATTACAATTGATCCACTTTGAATCTGGGATGCTTCTGTTTGCTCTGTAAAGCACCTTTTCATGGGCTGAGTGATGTAAAGTCTTTTTTACCCAACCTAACAGAGGTTCCTAGATGTAAAGGATGAGCATGCCAATGTGGTTTTAATGAGCCGACTGTTTACTGATTGTTTTGCTGCCTTTGTTGGGGGAAACAGGAAGATGAATTACCCTACGTGGCACAGTCTGCACTGTGCGAGCGCTGCAGCAGCTTCCAGAGGTCCTGCGGTCTCTGCCAGACACCCCACTAGTAAAACAGGATTTTCTCTCCTAAGTAATCAAGCTTATAAAACCACAGAATTTGCTCTGTGGATTTTTTCCGCTTGGAAAAACAACTTAGTAGTATGCATGAGGAAACACAAACATGTCAGTAAAAATAGCTTGAGGGTCATCTGAGCAAGTCGAAGAACGCATTAAATCATAGGGCCTTGTGGATATTCTTGAAGATAAATAAACATGTGCGTTAGGTTGCTCGTGTGTTGTTTTCTAAAGGTCTAAACCCCGCAGATCCAACATGTTATTGACTTGTTCCTTGTTCATAACCACCCACCCCCCCCCCCCAAAAAAAAAAAAAAAAAAACTAAAAACAAAAAGACAAATCGTTGGAACAAATTGGAGCTAATATGTGCTGGGGGCTCGGAACTCAACAACAACAACAACACACTGGAGGATGTGTGCGTGCCATGCATGGAGTATGACCCCAAAATACAGACAGGATTATGTAGTCAAAGAACAGATATGGAGCTTTTAGAGCTTTAAATTAAAAAACACCCAATTTGACTCTAGCTAAACTGGTAAAGTCCGGATTTAAATGGTGCTGAGATGATAACATTAAGGTCTGTCTGCCTCTCAGAATCAGTTATTGTAGAAAGATAACCTAACCTATACAGTACAAATGGTGTTAACCAGCCCACAATATCTATCGCTGATAATACAATTTACATTTGGTGCCATACTTTATTTTTTCAAATAGTATGTAACTTTCTGCTATGTTTTTTCATATAGAAATAAGCTCCAGAATGTATCTCATTGTGAAAAAGCTCTGTCTACAGGTCACTTCCTGTGACCCAGACTGACTGAGTCTGGCAGAAGTACAGGGGTATTGTTCTCTAAAGCCATTGAATGGGCCTTGATCACTAACAAATCAGAGGTCAGAGGTAGAGGTCGAGGTGGGAGGAGTGGTCAGCTTGAACTGTCAACACTGAGGTTTTTAGACAGAAAACATGAAGGAGAGAAAAGAGGTGTGACGCTGGCCTGTGGCTGTTGCAGTTACGTGGTATGCACCGTTAACATCCAGATATCACAGTTCTCCAAATGCAGACTTATTTATTTTTTGAGCATGAAGAGAACATTTTAGACTCAAGTTTCACATATTAACATTTTTTCATAACCTTTCACCCATAACCAGTGGTTGTTGACAGTCTTTAATGTTTGCTAGCCTAAAACCCAGAGGAACTAACATCTGTGTCCTTTGTTGGCACTATAATTCAGTTACACGTTTTGTCTTTCCCAGCCATAACACTGGAGACTGCCAGAATTGAGACTTGTTGTTTCCCTCACAAATAAAATTGAGGGGCAATTTGAAAGCTGTTTCAGTTCTACCATGCTTTTAACATTATTAGTTTATTAGCTTCTATTGTTTGAGTTAGACTCTACTAAGATGAACAACATCCTTCCACAAGATCTTTTCTCGCTTGCTGTTTTGGTAATGGAGAAAGCTGTGTAATGCAGTGGTTCAGTATTTCCCATCGGTGCTCACCTGTGCTGAAACCTGCTGACTGAAGCCACAGTATTTAGTCAGGATGAACCTGGTGTGACGCTTCATCTTGTTTTCAAGATGGTAACATACGCTGTAAATGTGACAGAGCTCAACATTAACTGCATTTAACTATTATACACCACACCTGTATTTGTTACCCATTTGTTGGTGTGTAACGTATCAATTCCATTGTCTCTTCATACTGTTATCCTTCAGTTACACATTATTCTCTTCCACTAAATTCATATTAAAAACCACAGCTGTGAGTCTCTCTTAAAAACTGTAAATAAATGTGTTTCATCTCAGTTGATAATTGCTGCACAAAATGAGTTGCATCTTAACAGGCACAGCTGTCAAATCTGTCATCTGTCCACTTTTCTTTAAGATGGCCCATGACAGCATTAGATATTTCCCAGTTACCTGTGGTCCTGTTACCTTCAGTCCCTGATTCAGTAGTAACTCTAACCCTAACCACCTTCAATCAAACATGCTTTAAAGACTTACTCTTACATATTCAGACGTGTGTTTGCTCTTGACATGTTTCATTTGGGGCTTAAATCCTCATTCTTGTGTCAATTTCATTTACACATCTGCTGAAGATCTTTGTGCAGTGATGCAATCACAGACAGCCAAATGTTTAAGCTGCAGCACATACGGGCAGCAGACATAACAGATGTGATAAACATCTGTTTGTATAGTGTATAATGTGTGATGGGACAATTATAAATAATGATAAATACATCTAACGTAAGACATCTCTGTGTATTTTCATCTCCCCTGTTGGCTCAGGTAGCTGACCATCCATCCTTGTGCATCCAGAGGTTGCAGTCTCCCAGCATGCCTCTGGTCTAAAGCGCAGTGCGCGCTGGTTAACAGACAGTGTAACAGCACTGTGCATATCAGTCATTGTTAGAGGGAAGCTGCTGACTCCATATCTGTGAGGGGGGATTGTGTGTGTGCATGTGTGCGTTTGTGTGTGTGTATGTGTGCACCTGCCTATGCTACAGTAAATGTGTGGGTGGGAGTATGTGTGTGTGTGTGTGTGTGTGAGTGTGATGTATTGGGGGGAGGGTAGAGGCTTTGACTGGACGAGCCGCTCTACTGATGAGCACAGCACATCCATAACACCACTGCTGCTGCAGCACACACACATTTCTGTACTTGCTGCAGTACTGAATCCACTGAATCTACATGTACATCTCCTGCTCTTTTCTACTACAAAATGTATGATGTCATGCTGTGTGTGCCCCTTTCATCCTGCAGATCACATTCCTACACCAATAATCTTTTTGATATGTCAATATATGAATATATTAAAAGCAAAAACCTGGTGATATCACCAGGGTTGTTTTCTTAGGGCTCCTCCACAGCTACAGAGGACATGTTGCAGCTTTATACAATTCTCACTCTCTGGAAAAGCAAATGTCTGCCACTTCTCTGTTTTTTCATTCCCTTCTTTTATGGTCTTGTTTTTTTTGTGTGTGGAATAAGTCAGGAGTGAAGTGAGAGTCAATGGAATGATGTGAGTGGGTGCAATAGAGACGCAACTCCACAGCAGGTGGTGCAAATTTGGGCTACGAATCGATGTTTTGTTTGTTTGTACTATTAACTTAAAACTTCTTGTTTATCCCGAGGCTGAACGCATGACAATATGGAATGGGGAAGAGGGAAAAAACAAGGAGGAAGAGGAAAGTGACAGAGAGAAATGCTCCTGGTGAGTTCTGAGACACAGTCTGAGCTGTCACACACACAAACACACAAGCGCTAGATACAGAGGCTGCTCGTGGTGGATCATCACACTGCACAAACAGTCCACCAGTAAATTTGTGCAAAGAACATGAGGTGAGAATTTGCCACACGGTCAGACTGCAATCACCCTTCTCTGAAAGATCACTGTGATCTGAGTGAAAACCTGTTACATGAGCATATATTTATGATAATGAGGTCTGCATTCCCAGTGTAGAATATTTATCTTTACCTATCTTAACAACAGACAGATATTTATTGTGTTAATATGTGGTTCATTGTTTTATCCATGTTCTGAGATCAACACATACTGACAACTCTGAATTTCAAGTATATTGTCTTACTGTAGATCAAGTGCACTGTATGAGTTGTGTGTTGAGGACTAACATAAAACATCATATTTTCAGATATAAACCAAATAAACCTGCCAGCAAGCTGAGAAAGTGCACACTAAAATATCTGCCACTGGCCTCTTCACACACACACACAAACAAACAGGCACGGTTGTGTGTGTTAAATTGAACCATGCCGACTGCAGCGGCGAGGCAGTGGAAGCTTAAATGAGGCTGGGTGGCCGGGCGGCTGCATCCAGAGCTGCTGATAAACAGCAACTCTGCTGGAGGAAAAAAGTGCTGAGCATACCAGGGATCTATTTTCAGCTAGTATCAGCAGCTGCTGCCTGCGGGAGCGCATCTTTATGTGTGCCCTGTACCATATGTGATTACTCCACTGTTACAACCAGCACAGCAGCCTAATGAAGGAAATTGTAAAGGGAGCAGCACAGGATGGAGGAGAAGGCGGTGGGGAGGGAGGGAGGGAGGGAGGGAGGGGAGTAAATATTAGGGGCGATAGCTGGAGCAAGAAAGGAAAATCAAAGAGGAAGAGCATAGGAAACTAACTGCTAAGGGAAGAGGAGCAGGACAGGGAGGATACACAGAGCGTTTCCTGGTCATTAGTCGGCTACCACGATGCTTGAAACATGTCAGCTGTTTGCAGCACTAAGTGCAGGAGTTAAGACAAAGACACAGATTCATCAATGTGACAGATAGGGGCCATTTTAGACTTTAAACAGTCCTGCTCTGCATCTGCAGTGGACAGGCGATACCATTACAGGACAGGAAATTATAGGCAGCGGCCAATCACAGACAATACGCATGACATCTTTAGGAGGCCTGCCAAATATCCATTTATAAACAGGCTGAGCAATACTACACCACCCTCCCCTGTCCTCCCTCAACAACTCTCCCTCTTCCCTCACCCAGCACTCCTCTCTTACATTGGCCTTTTGCCTTCATAGAGGACTAATTTATGCAAATGTGCTTCAGTGAATTCCTGCATGTCATGCATGCTAATGAGGAACGTGGCATGGCATGACAATGGAGTGCTTCCCCGCACAAAGGAAAACACTCCATCTCCATTGGAGGGAGCAGGCGACGCTTTAACATCAGATCTGCTGAGTAACCTGACATTAACCTCTGCGTTCGCAGACAAACAATAAGGAGCCTGAGTCACAGCAACTGATGGAAATGAAACGGGCGACGTGCAGTAGCGCTGTCATGCCGCCATTGTGGGTTAAGCTGTTATGCTGGAGGAGATGACAGGAAATGTGCAGGGACAATGGCCTGCTGCATAACAGAGAAGCTCACGTGCCAAAGCAAAGCCTTTCATGAAGACAGCTATAGCAGACATACAGCGTGAGCAATGAGACAGCCTCTGTCTGTCTATCCACAGCTTTCATTAAAGATGCATTACACTGATAAATTGATGAGATACTTTAACATCACCTGGCTAAAAATCAAATGTGACAGGCCACCGGCAGCACACTGATAATCTAGTCTAAGTGCATTTTTATCTTTATACCATACTGGAGATTCTGCACATTGACCTCATCTATAAATCATTTGTTGTATTTCAGATTACAGATGTGTTTTTTTTGTGATATGAATCATGATTTGAGTGGGAATTGTAATGTTAGCATTTCATTTTCACTGAAAAATAATAAAAATGATGATGTGATTTTGGTCTTGTCTGTTTATTTTTGTATCTATCCACCTTTTTCCGAACGTCAAAAAACGTAAGCCGGTTTTGCCGGTTTTACTCTTCCGGTGGAATTTTATGTTTACGTTTCCATGGTTTCGGTAGTCGCTGTAAATGCATGGATTTTTTTTTTCAATGAAAATCTGTAAAACGCATGGATCATAAACACCAGCTTTTAACAATAGATATCACACAAATTGACATCCGTGTTAAAAGCCATTGTTAATAGATCCATGCATTTACCGCAACTATGACAACGACTGAAACCCATGGAAACGTAAACCTACAATTCCACCGGAAATACAAAACCGGCTTGCGGTTTTGACCATAGATGACGTTCGGAAACTTGTGGATAGAATTGGATTTGTAGGATACCTTCTACGATTGAAAAGTACTGTGTCATTCATCAAATCCTACGGAGTAAATCTCATCAACATCAGTGAGCCCATAAGCATGATGCATTCCAATTCTTCTAATAACATTTATTGTAATTTTCTCTAATGGAGGTGGAGGTGTTGGTATCACGACTGAAATTGAAGGTTTTTTTTTTAACAAAACCCAGTCCTATGTGAATAAAGTGTTATCTTCGATGGCAGTAGAAGCTCAGACATTCCTAGCGCTGAGCTATATGGGTAAGTAAACCTCCCCCCGATGGTGGATTAAATCAGATAGTGTACATCCTAATCCTGTGCTAGTGCAGCTTACAGTACCGACCAGACACTTGGGAGGACATGACCCCACCACTACGCTGTTTACGACACAACAAGATTGTGTTTGGGCTGTTTGTTTCTGACCAAACTAAATCTTTGAGCGATGAGCCGGGACCCAGACTTTCAGTTGTTTTTTTTCTCCGTGTGTATGATGGGTTCATCAGCCCAGACTAATGAAAGTCTGTGTATTCCTTTCATTAGCCATGATTTTCATTGCTTTACTGTGCCAGGTTTGAAGGTTAAACATAAAGAGCATAAACATGGGGATCGCGCTGCAGGCTGTCGCCCAGCAGGCTGACTGCTCAAGGTGCTCCTCTACCCGGCCTCTCACACTCAGACAAAGACTCTGCATCTTCTGTCAGTTTACAGGATGAGATGTGCCCTTGTGCTGGTGGTGGAGAAAGAGAGACCCCCCGCTGGACCGAGGGGGTTGGGTATTAGTGCCAGCACTCCCACTGCACCATATCACTCCTTTCTCTCCAGCGCTTCCTCTTCCATGTTCCACCACCCAACCCCCATCTTTAAGGAAGGCGAGGCTCCGTTCCTGGATCCAGGCTCCTACCATCTGTCTTATAGGCTGTACGTGTGTGATAGTGCCCTGGCCAGGCACTTGGCGTGAGGCCAGTCTATGTGAGGCCCCCACAGATTAGCCAGCATCGAGTCTAACCCTGATCAACTGTTTGATGAAAGGTGGTGGATGGATGTCTGTCATCAACCTCCCAAACAACCACAAGATCCTTACAACGCTTGGGTCTGGGCTCTCTCAAACTCTTGCTGTCAGTCTGAGAAGCAAGTCTTTTCTTTTAGTCAAATCAACAACACCAACTCGATTACAGATGGAGAAAGGACTGCTTAGTAAAGGTGGCTTATCAATGGTGAAGACCAATGCTTTGCTGATCTAAGATTAGACCATGATTCTCCCCCTAAGAGGTTTTGTATTGCTGCAAAAACGTCATACTACGTCAGCCTTTGCTTTCAAGAGAGGACAGTCATTATTTATGTGGCCAAAAAAGGTTGCTTTTCAAGAAGGGGTCTCATTATGAATGCTGATAAAAACAGATTGCTGCCTGTATCCACATTTGGACATTATTTCTCAATCTTCAGTGGGGTATGACTTCTTGCCTATTCAGAACAGCTATAAACTATTCAGACGTGGTTGGACGACACATTATAAAAACTAGTTTGCTTCAAGCGTACCCTGGGAATTAGGCACTTGAACATTTTTGTGGTCTAGTCAATCATACAGTTGGTCAACCAGTTTGTTTGTCAAACAATGTGGCTCAAAGCTATGATTACCGTTGACAACTACCGGTGTCATCCCTAAGGATCTGACCTGTTTACAGTTGGTCCCAACCGGGGCTTTTTCCGGCCTTGGCCTTGTCTACCTGACCAATTTGTCCTACTTCGGAATCTTGACCCAAACTAAGAGCTGTCCTGGATTCTCCTCATCTCATCCCTCTTGTCCACCGCTACTTGGTGGTTTGTGGTCGTACCCCTAACTAACCCTGACCCCAACCCTGGCACTGGCCCAAAACCACTGTCAGACTAAACTATTTCTTGTTTGTGTCAAGGCTTCTTTTAAGTTGCCATTGATAGCAAACTCTTCAGTATTCCCTGCAACACTTTAAAATTACAAGGTGTAAAGAACACTTGAGCCTTTAGGGGCCACAAGTACTACTTTCAACTTTTAGACTTGTTAAAATAAATTGCAGTAAATCCTTTTAGACAACCATGGGCAAATTCACCGCCTTTTAAAAACATGGTGTACATTTGTGTGTGTGTGTGTGTGTGGAGATGAAAAATGTGCAGTACTCCCTGGCTCATGACTAAGGAAAGAACTGACAAACAGGAGGTGGTTTGAGGTCTGTGAACCAGCACATTGCTGAATCACAGTGCTGCCATCTCCCTTCCCTTTTTTTTTCCAGAGTAAAAATCGGAGGGCAGAAAAGTAAGCCCATGACCCACCACCTTCAGGAGCCCCTCTCCGTCTCTGCACTGCTCTGGAATCAATCATTTCATCCAGTCAGTACGTTCTCACACGGGAGAAGTGGACAGGGCTTCAGCCAATAATTGGCTAATGACCCTGTGGATGCTTATTTGATTCATTCAGGTTAACAGAATTATTCACTGATCTGATAACTACAGCAAATTATGTTCCGACTGCAATTTGGAAATAACAGTATTGAGTGTGAGCAGATTCTCAATATAAGCCTCCGAAGAAACAAAGGCTATGTGCTGCACACTAATTACTAGCTGACAGCCGTCTCCTGTGAACCATGGCAGTGAGGACTGAGTCACACACTTCCACAATATGGAGGTCATTTCTGTTTGTCAGGGTGATGAGACTGCTCCTCTCCAGCGGAGGGCTCTCTTTGAAATTCTCCTCCCTGGCTTATATTTGTGGTATATTCATTCTTAAGTACCCTCCTTTGCTTGTATACCCTCAAGAAATATGACAAGGAGAAACACTGTGTGTGTGTGGACTTGTTTTACTATATTTATGAGGACCATCAACCCCACCATACAAGTAGGGCCATACAGCTTGCAGTGCTGGACCTCACAAGTTTAAATGGCTGTTTGTTGCTTAAGACTTGGTCTTCGTGTCAGGGTTATGAAATTGGTGTAGGTTGGGGTTGGAGTAAGAGGCCATGAATACGGTAAACTAAGGCTCTCTCCCTCGCTTTCTCGCTCTGTGTGAAGTCTTCAACATCCAACATGGTGGATGTCTTGCTCCTCCGTTCCTCCCCTCTCACTGGTTGGCTGGGAAGACAACATCACTGAGATAAAGCACGATTGTTTTGTTCCCATGATGTGATGGCCAACAAAGCCCTATGATTAAACCGGCCTCCCCTCTGCAAGCCCACAATCACATTAGATATAGATGATGTCACTCACCCACGCCGGCCCCGGCTAGCTACTCTAGGGGCAGTGGGGCCATGAGAGCGAGAGAGAGAAGACCGATGAAGGTGGGGTGGGGGAAGGTGGTCTTTGTTTCACATTTCATCTGCAGCGACCCCTCCACACCGCCCCACTCCCCCGCTTCCCCTCTTTCTTGCAGCAGCAGCAGAGGCTGATTTACCCTTTGTTACACATAGGTAGCAGCCTTCCGTCGCCAGCAAAGGGAATACTCTCGATGACGGCAGTCAGACAGACAAGTGATGCTCACGTAGCAGAGCTAAAGGGCTCTGCTCCGAGCTGACAGACCGCCCAACCCCCCCCCCCCCCTCCCCCCCCCACCCCTCTCCAGCATCAGTGAGAAAGCGATGGTCAGACAGGACGCAGGGATGCGTCAGCATGCTTCTGTCACTGACTGTAACGCAAAGGGCAACGGTGGACCATAAAAATGTGTTCAGTTAAATCATGTTCCTCCATTATGAACGTGGCCTGTCTAGACAGACAGAGAGAGAAATGTGCTGGGACAGAAGAAACGCAGTGTAAAGGAAAATTCCACCATAAGTGGATGAAAAGTTGAAATAATTTGTAGTTACCGTTTTACTATTAGTATTCCCGATACACTTTATACAGCTGCTCCACAGCATGTCAGAGGGACATTTGACAGCTGGTTTTATAGACATACACATGATAAAAGGTTAAATGAGCTGACCTCAGCCCAGTCACAACTCTAAATATTGCTTTATCCAGCGAGACCAAATTTATTCACCAACTGACTGATTAAAAGCAGTCATCAAGTAAAAAATAATTACCAAATGTGTCTCTTTTATATTATTGTGGAGTGAATAATTAATTTCTATAAATTTTTAATTGTCAAATCTGCAGAAAAAGCACGTTTCATGATCTTTTCTGATGTTTCATAAGCCAAAATAATTGATTGCATTGAAATTTACCCCCCCCCTTTTTTCCCCCTCCAAATGTACATTTCTGCATCAGGTATTGCTGAGTATGGTTTAGCTGTTAAGTGTCCACTGCAACAGAATAAAGACAGGATATTCCATTTGGATAAAATGATTAAAAAAAAACATGTGTGAAATGTTGTCAAATGGAACGAGGGTGGACAAAGGGAAGGAGGCTCGGTTGAAGCTTCACTCGTAGTAACTCTGTCTCCCGCACATTAAAGAGACAGTCATTGAAAGATGTTACTTTCCACACTCCATCTCACACCTGAAACACCCAGTAGCTCATGCATTATTAATACACGCAGCAAATGAATGAAAAAGGAGGCTGCTTTGAGCATCCAGGAGCTTTTCCCTGCTGTCGTCCTTTGAGTTAAGGAGGAAAAAAAACCCTCTGATGCTCATTTTACATAAGGCAACAATCTGACAGTGACTTCTTTTTCAATGAGTGTGGTGGCAAAGTCATTTGACAGGCGCTACTTTATTAAATGCATGCTGGCCCAGCAAGGAGCCACAACTTCACGGCACATGGGGGATGTGCCCCAGTTTTCACAGCAGCACATGTATGTTCTTCACATGTGTGTGTGTGTGTGTGTGTGTGTGTGTGTGTGGGGGTGAGCGACATCAATACGTCAGAGGGGTACTTTCATCACGCGCTCAGTGCAGAAGCTCTGAAAGGGCTCAGTTTAAAGTGACAGTAAGAGCTGAGGTGAGCAAGAGTGAGGAGTGTTGCTGAACGTGATGAGCGCCGCGCCCGAGGTGGCGTTAATCTTGCTGTGAAGTGTTACCTGCTGCCGCCGCCGACAGCCGCCGCAGCTGACAGGTGCTAATTGGCAATCACAGTCCTATAGGCTCAATAATGCACTTTCTCACACGTTTCACTGAGTCTGAATCCTCCGGTGAATGACAGATCAAATTGGAACACTGTTTTACGTCTACCGTTTGACAGAGAGAAGTCGCTGTGAAGAGGAGAGAGCAAAAATAACTCAAAGTAACCAAAAAGTCAACAGTGAAAAGACACAGAGGAGTGACATGAATTTAAAAAGGAGGCTGATGGAATTAAGGTGAGATTTTTGGAAATTGGTGCCAGAGGGACCCACATGCTCCTTCACGCTCCCCGAGAGGCTCGAGAACGAATTAAAATCCATTATCACTTCTAATTTTGGATTAATATAAAATCTTAATATTCTTAAATTAAAACACCCTGCAATTTGGTCTGTGTTGGACAAATCAAGGTGCAAAATGAGCACGATGCAAGCAACAAAACAAAACTTTGTTGAGTAGTGACATTTGAACTTGTGTTGATGATATTTGATGCCAAAACTGAAAGTCTGCTTATATTCTGCTGTAATGTATGATTGGTTATTTATCTATGTAGTATTACCTGCTGTCCTTCTATTTATATCTTATTTCTTTATAGACTAAGGGCTGAGGAATTAGAATTGATTTCATTACACATGACGTGGCTGTATTTCTATTTAATGTAGTTGAACTTGAAATAACATCATGTTTACTCTTGGTTTGTTTGCTACAGCCTCCTTTCCCCCTGGTCTGGACCAAGTAACCTAAACCATGAGTGTGAAAGTGCCCTTATACATGACTGAAAGGCTTTTCCATCAAAATAAAACTAAAATATGTGCTCAGAAAAGTACAGACTTCCACTAAGTTCACTGTCAAATGACCCACATTGGACATCATGGGGAAAATTGGAAAAAAATTCAAATTCATAGTAAATAATGTGAATCTGCCTAAAATTTCTATGGGTTCTTCCCTGACCCTCAGCCAAACCCGACCACACGTTCTTTCCAAACAAGTTCACTACTTTCTGTGTGCCAACAAACAAACAGACAGGTGAAAACATCACCTCGGTGGAGTTAGAGGTACTAGTGTTGTGGTTTTTTTCTCAGTGTGGTTTGTAAGAAGAACGGTTGATTTAATTGAAACGGTGGTGCATTGAACATTCTGTTGTGTTTCACATGCACAGTGGTCTGGGTTTAAAGACATGTTGCTGCTGATTGGGTAACACCACTGACACCCCGCCCTCGCCCCGAATGAGAGTGAGGGTACCTCAGTGCCTGCTGCACACACACACACACACACACACACACACACACACACACACACACACACACACACACACACACACACACACACACACACACACACACACACACACACACACACACACACACACACACCATTTTGAGGAAACCAGTCCACACTGTGTTTAGTTTGAAGACTCTGAGTTCAGCTTTAGTCAGTGCAGAGCTTCCTGATTCATGAGACTGTAACTGTGTAGCAGCTTATTCATTTACTTATACAAACAATATGGCTGTGCAATCTTAAATCCTGTATCTTCTTTTTATGATAGTATAGGGATAGGGGCATTTTTATTTTATGTCTTTTTCTACTAAATATTATTTTCTTTGCTGAGAGAGCAATTGCCCTTAATAAAGGGTTCTGATTCTGAATGTCACTTTAGACAAAAACTTCCTTCCACCAAAGGGTTAAACAACCAAACCAACAAACATTCATTGTATTTTAGATGTCACATTACCTTTATGGTTTACATAGACATAGTGAACTGCCTTATAATTTACGTGGCACTTTGTCATTGGCTATAAATTCATTCTGAGCAGGTTTAAAAGTTGATGTGGCAGTGGACAGAGGGGCTTCGGTGGTCATTACTGTGTGTGGCTGCCCCTGCTGAGTTTTCCTTTTGTTTCTGTGTCAGTGGGAAGTTTTAGTCTTGCATTGTCTAAAAAGTCATTTCAGGGAAGCGTGTTTGATGAACATACCTCTTCAGGGAGGCTAACGACCAAGCCATTTTCCGCCTGGCCCACCAGCGCCTGGAGGAAGTACTCGCTGCAGGCAGCCAGCACGGCCCGGTGCCCGCGGAACTCCTTGCCCTCCACCAGGACAGTCACATCGCACAGGATATCCTGCTTCCGCTGGTCGTTGAGGCAGAGGAGGATATTGGTACAATGAACCGTCGACTCATACACATACATGGGGGCTTCAGGCTTCTCATCCACGGACATTCCGCTCACGCCCTGAAAATAGAAACACAACAGAGGGGGGTAAGCTTACAGCTGAGCCCAGTGAGCACATACCACAGAGCTGATATCAGCACCGGTGGTCTGCTGCAGCCGGCCTCGCCATGTAACACACACACTAGCTTGACTGGCTGACTGATTCACTCTTTTAACATTTAAAACAACAACAAAATGCTGCTGCTGCTGCTGCTTGTGTGCAAGAGACCCTGCTCAGAGTGGACACACAAAATACCCAGACACACTTCGCCTCCAATCACATGCACAAATAAACTAAGATAATACCATCAACAAATAGAAACAAACAGACCTTTCATTTGAAATGCCTATTACGTCTAATTTAAAGGTAAACTGGTGAGTCAGAGCCAGAGGTAATGCTGTGCTGTAGTTGTTGTTTTTTTTCTCTAGACGTCCACATGTGTTTGTAATTGAAGATGGACTCACTGTAAAAGTATGCTGAGCACTTGGACACACTCAGCAACACAACATCAGCGGAGTGAGGTTGAGAGTATAACCAAGCGGGATCAGAAACCGAACGGCAGCACTAAGGCATGGAAATAAAAAACTGTTGGAGGAATACAGAATAATATGGGACTGAAAGGCAGCGGCTTCAAAAGAAAAACAGAACATTTATATTTGTATGTTTCTATTTGCCCTGAAAGCAACCTACATTCACAGATTACCACTCGGTCCAGGGTCTGCTGTATTTTAGATTTAATTAAGATAATAAATGCATAATAACAATTAAAAGGTAATTGCTTTCTCTAGAGATACCAGATCTCCAATAAACACTTCATTTAAAGGCATATAATGTAGCAGGTGTGATGTTCATTTGTTTTTAATTAGAACCCAGGTCTAGGTTCTATATTAATACTGTGAAAGTATCAACGTCTCAACCCACAGAGAAATGCACACAGCCTGTATTCACAAACTGAGCCTGTAAACAAGCTGTCTGTAACCTTGTGATGTCACAACAAAGCAGAAACCAGGCGCTTCCCACCTGGACCCACCTTTCCCACCTAGCAAGATGAGTGTTTCTACTCTGATTGGCTGACTGATCTGTTATTACTAGAGCTCCAGAATGTAAAGCTACACTGAGATATTTTTGGACTCTGTATGTATCTTCTTATGGATCAACACTTTCAATAAAAAACAGGGAAAGTGTAAAATGTGGAAAGTATAAAGAGACACTTCTGGTACGTATACTTTTAGAGGTGGTGGTATACTGTAGGTGTACGTTTTGCGCTGTGGATGGAGCCAGGCTTCACGTCTCTCTCTCTCTCTCCAGCTCTGTGCTCCAACACACAGAGAGGACATTAAATTCATATCAGTCTTCTCAGACGGACAGAGAGGAACGTCTGGTTTCTGGATGTTGTTGTCTCCGTGCGCCCGTACCCACTGTGTTTAAATTCTCAGGCACATTAAAATAAACAACATCAGATAAAAAAAAATGTGTCATGACTTGGCTCGGGCTTTGTTGCCTGGCTGGAGTCGGCAGTGAGTCAGCGACTCAGCGTAACTCCACACTTCCATCAAAACACAAACCGCAGACCCCAAAAAACCCAGCACGGGGAACATAACAGCATGTGGCCCCGGTCCCGCTGCCAAATGTTCCATCCCACTCCCCCTGTGACGATAGACGCAGACTCATCTTCCTTCAGAGAGCCCACCAGACACACACTCCAAAACACACACACACACACAACTTGCTGAAAAGGCCATTGTATTAGACTACCTCTCTGCTGTATGTGGACTTATGGCTGCACATTTTTAAATTGTTTCTACAGCTATCTGTCATTTTCAAACACAACATTAGACTGATCCAAGCTGTTATCATTTGTTGATATGGACCCCTCGGTGTCTGGTGCAGCGGTTCTCACGCTTTCTCACATCAAGGGACTCCCAGCATGACACAAATTAAACCATGAACACCCATCTGAAGAGAATCCAGCTTTTAGAGGTTTGATTATAGAATATGTTCTATAATCTAAAACCCACAACCAAAAAAGACATATACTTAATAATGTGGCTGCTTATTAAATAAAGGGAGACCACATTACACTGTATTTTTGTGCTTTTATGTATGAACTAGTGTTACAGCTAGTAGTGAAGTTACAGCCTCCTCCTCTCTTCCTGATTTACAGTGTAATGAACAGATAAGTGTTTGTGCAGAACATTATGATGTCACAGTGAAGTTAACCAATGACCATTATTAATGTCATCACTTCCTCATTTTGACAAATAACACATAATTGGCACGTGAATTCTTACAGTTATGCCGAAAAATGTGCAGTGAACTCAAGCTTTGACCTTTGACCACCTAAACCTCATCAGAGTATGTGAGCATCGATGTGCGACTAGTCCAAGTGTGAAAAGTTGGATGTGAAAAGGAAAAGTTTGCAAGTAGAAACCAGCTAGTCTTGTGAAAACGGAGGCCCTTCACTGTGTGTGAATGGAAAAAGGGACAGAGTGAGGACGAAGTAGAGGACCTCTCACCGCTGCAGTTGATCAGCTGAGACTCTGATCACCGGCTGTGGTTTCATGGGCAAAATGTTTTTCCTCCCTGAAGGTAATCAATCCAGTTGACAATTCCCACAAAATTATATGGGAGTGCTAAATCACTGGCGGAGGCAGGCTGTTTGTTTCCATGTGTGTCACAACTAAAAGTCAAGCTCTGTGTGCACCAGTGCTATGGCCATTCACAAACTGGCATCACATGTCTGGCACCAGACTACAGCAGAGTTCTACAGAAGATGAGTCAAAATTCAAGTGAATCTGAAAACTGTGCGGCCCCTGGGGGACACTCCAGATGAACGCTGTGGTCACAACAAGAACAGTTTCTAGTGCTAAACTGTTGGTGTTGGGAGAATATGTAATTCCTGACCACTTCCTCGGTGTAGTGACATAACAGGTGTTCTCTCTTTTAATATCTTATTCTTTATTCTACATTGGAACAGATGATTGGATAAACGCTGAGATGAACGATGTTGTAAAGAAAAATATTTCTATAAAAGCAATGACTCACAAATAGATTGCGCAAATTCTATCATTCCTTGATTTACTTCTGCAGAATAGTCTTTAGAGTTTATATATACTGTCTAACTTGTGATGACTTACAGATTTTACTTATTCAGTTAAACAGGACTCAGCAGGAATTTTTAGGGCAGATACAATTAAGCCTCATGAACCAGCTTTATTTCCTAAAGTTTTTGTTGTGAAGAAAACATCTGGGAATCATCCACTGATGATCAATTGGGCTGAAAACCAGACCAAAACACTTAATGGTGTTAGAGTGTTTGAGGTAATGATGAAGCTTTCCACCTTTTAAAACTCTCAGGCGTCATGACCACCCATAAACCAGATATGAGGGGAAATATGCAAATGATTCAGCGCCTGGATGACCTGTTTTTTTTTTTTTTAACCGATTATGATTATCAATCAGCTTCTTTTTATGTGCAAGCGAACAATCAGCCTGCTTGAAAATCATAGAAAAAGACTCATCACTGGTGGCTCTTGTCCAATCAAGTGCAAGAAAGAATCCTGCTGATGCCTCAGCACAGGAGAGCACTAGCAATTCTTTTAAATAATCCACTGTATAACCTGCTAAAAATGACGTCTGACACAGCCAAACACGTACTGAGCCCCAGACCACAATGAGGGAAGTGAAAACTGTGAGGCTTTGTGAGGCCACACTGAGCCATAATTACTTTAAAGACCTTTTCATGTCAGGCCATTTGTAGATTCGGTTGTTTACCGATGACAGACTTATAATCATAATGATCTGACTGGAGCAGACTGCTGCTACAACACACAGTCTGGTGTGTGGGGGGCTGTTGTGGAACAACTGTGTCAGTCCAGACTTCTCCTGCGGGTTCTGGCTCGGTCCAACTGTTGTAGAGTTTGCTTATTTCCACCAAACATTTCTCAGTTGGCTTCCGAGGATAATGACCTGTCTTCCAAGAATAATGTTTCCAGATGCGGTTGCGAGGTTCAGAGCAATCCAAACATGCTATTTCTACCCCAGAGTGCGCATTCGCTTCACTTGGACTCACGGGTTTGCTGCAGCGGTAACAAAATGCACGGATGACACAAACACACGGATAGACTTTGCAAGCGTATTCATTTTTACACACATGCTCGCGGAGACAGACGCATACCCAGACACACACATCACAAAATAGCAGGTTGGGGCAGAATTGTGATTAGTAGTGCTGATTGATGCAAAATAATCTTTTTTTTCCCCAGTCGTTTTTCTTTTTCTTATATATTTGTTGCTTCACTGATGGCACGCTGCAGCCGCAGTAGCCCTTGTGTGTGAATGCTGATGGTGTGTTACATGGTGAAATGCAGTCTTAATTGAAGTTTGGCTCCTGGGCTCACATCATAATTTAAAGCCCTGCTTCTCTGTATTTGGTTAGATCATGTTCTCACTGCACTATATCCTACATGTATCAGTCTGACGCTACATTTCATTCATCTATTTAATATGAAAACCGTTCAATCATTTACTTTCAGACAGAGAGAAGAAGATCAATGGTAATATTGTGTTAGTGTGTTAAGTGTGGAACTGGGTTCAGGGTGTGTTTAGCTAAGCTTACTGTAGCATAAAGGGTAATAGCTAGCCTGGCACTATACTATAGGTTCAAAAATACACTTAAAACAACAAAAAAGCATTTGCTATACTAAGCTAATTGACTATTGACTCTAATGTACTTAACACACACATAGCAGCATAGAAAAAAAAATAGCAACTTGCACAGAGCTGCAATTAATTTTAATCAATCACAAAGGTAAGTTATATGCCCATTTTCTACAACGTTGATATCCAGCTGAAATAATCCTCACATTAGAGAGGCTAAAATAAGATCTGTTACAGTACCTATTTATCCATTATCTCAACTGTTGTCAATTAATATCATAATGTCAGACAAATTAAAACTACGCCCACACACCCACTCAACTTGCTCTGAAATGAGAGTGACTACAGATAAAAGGCAGTGTTTTCCCTCCATTGTTCACAGGCATTATTTCCATCTTTCATCACATTCATGTGACTCTGACGCACCAGATGGTTCGTCACACTGAACCATCTGGGGAGGCCCTCACAGGAAACTGTCGGGGAAAAGGGCAGGAACCGTCAAAAAAAAAAGAAAAAAAAAAGCTTGGCAGGTGATTGGATGAACCATCTGCCTATCACTGTCTATCAGGGGCGAACGTGGGATGTTCTATGCACATAGAGAGTTTGACATTTAAAGGGATTTTGATATTAAACATCTCTGACAAACATTTTATAACATCCTTCCAGAGGATCTGGATGTGAGGACATGACCACAGAAAGTGAAACAGAGAACTTCTCTCATCCGAACATCTGGAATATTAGCAGTTGTGTGAGGACATCTGAGGACTTATGTAGATTTTCATCAACCACTTCAACTGAAGTAGCCTGGCGGTCTTTTTGTGCCTTTATACAAGCGTCTTTTGTACTGTTTATGCATTTTACAGGTGTTGATTCAGTGCTAAATGCATGTACTGTATTTAGCTATGTTGATAAAGGTGATATCATTATCTATCTCTTGTGTTTAATTAATTTATTCGAAGCGTTGAGCCATGAGAAGATATATTTGTGGTTTTAACAACCTCAGTCTATTTTTACATCTCGCCTCAGCTTCTCTCTGGAGCTCTCGTAACAAATGGTCAAACCAATCAGATGACAGGATCTGAACCTCTCCTATCAAACAATGCTGCAATCTATATCTGATGCTGAGCTATGATAGAACACCTCCTATATGGAAGATATGAAGTGAATCAACAACTTAACAACTTATATTTCGTCCTAAAACATTTTTGGTACAGTGCCAGTGAAAGCGCTTGCAAATTGTATGTCGTAAAGAATCTGGGTGGAACGGTCGTGTTTATTGGATTTATACGTGCGTCCTCAGAGCGTGACAAATGAATGAACTGACTGATGGTTTCAGCTCCGTAAGCATCCACTTCACGCTGCGAGGAGAACCGCTGCCCGCCGGAAGAACTGAACAGTTTACAAAGATGATTTGCTGATGATGAATTCAGAGTGCCGCAGCAGAAATGAAAATCACTGCCAAACACTCTTTTTTCCCCCCTCTTTCTTTTTCTTTTTTCTTGGATATAAGCAGGCCACGGGTGCCACTGATTATCACCATGGAAACACAGTGGATGGAGATTCCCCCCGGGGGTAGGTCAGATAAATCTTTTGGCCTTAGTCAATTAGTCAGCCTTTATGGTCATGCATCAGTTCATTATGGGAGCAGAATTAAGACCGGAGAAAAAGACCGCACCGATTTAACCAATCAGAGCTGACGAGGACAAGCAGCAGGATCTTTGACTCAGCCTTGGTCCGACTGCATCATATAATGGGGTCTTGGTTTGATGGATTTAGGCAGGAGGGGTGGCTGGTAATGTGTGACAGTGTGTCATAATCTGCTCGTTGGTGTGTGTCCCCCCCCACACCACCCCACCCTCGCTGGGCCTCAGCAGAACGATGCAGTGGGTGTGTGGAAGGAAGAGGCGGGGCCGAGCCGTGACAGATTTAAATATATAGAGGAGAGAGGGCGGATGGTCTTTGGGGGCTGAGCCGAGTCCCTGGTGGCAGAGTCATGATTGCTTCTATCATAACAAAACACCATTAGTCATTCAAGAGGCGCTTCAGTTCAATACTTCGACTTTTACACATGCAACACATTGTAAAAGTGGTGAAAAAGCAATGCAAAATCTTCTAACAGTCACTTTCTTCCCTTTTTTTTGCTGCATTTGTTTATTTTATTTCTCCCTGAAGCAGAGTCAACACTGACTCTGACTAGCTACGGTTTTAGGGGCTTCCTGTTTTCTGTGCGCTTCACACAAATAGTGTAGTGAGCACCTAGCTGCGAGTGCTTTAATATTTTCATGTGGGACTTACCGGCTCAGCAAACATCAAAACAAAGGCAGATTCAAAACTCAAAACTGCATTCAAAAAAACCCAACAGCACACGTCGACTGCTGGACGCTGCGTTGAGTCACACTGTTCTACTGAGTCACCGCTCTGACAGTTTCAGGACAGACTCTCTGTGAACACTTTCCAGGCAGACTGAGGAGGTTTTCAAGAACACCCATGAATATCAAAACAAGATGGAGATGGTGACGGAGATGAACACATGCAGAGAGATACTGAGCAGAGCAGATATAGGTTGGTGGTTCATCTCTGACCGTGGGACGGAGCAATCGCCACTCAAAGTCCACTTACTCAGAAACAAGGTACTTTACAATGACATGACTCAGATCCTCTCTCTGGACTGGAGGTCCACTCACTGGCTCATTATGGCCCTTTCAATCTTACTGCACAGTCTTGAAGAGTTGTCACGGCATGATAGATGATCAGTTTTCACTATACGTCACCACGGTTCACAACAGACCACACACTGTTGTATCTTATTTCTTTGTTCTGTCCATCACCTCTATCAGTCACTGCTAGAGAGACATTACACGGAAGCAAGACACAACCACAAGAGGACAGAGACACACCTGAAATGTCAGTTGTGATCTCTTGTTGAACACAGTTTTCAGTGAACAATAGATGGTGATAGATTTTTTTATGTTTTCCTCAAGTTCAGTCTTTTATCAAATGTAAAGATCTCACTGATTAAGTGTAATGCATACTCATAACCCATTGAACAGTGTTATATCTAGACTGCCAAAAGGTTTAGATAAACGTCATTATAGGAGAGTGGACCTGTGTAAATGATCAGATTGTAATCTGAAAACCTTTGTTGGCTGCTTTGTTGTGACATCACAAAGATACAGAAGTCCTGACATCTCCTATTAAAGCTGAGTTTCTGAATACAGGATGTGTACATTTCTCTTTGAAGTGAGGCTTTGATACTTTCACAGCATCAATATAGGCTAGAACCTGGAGTTGACTTATGATCAAAAAGATGAAAAAAAGAGGAAATGTACCTTATACAACAAGGGATCTTTAAGGTGTTTGATTATGTCTTCCATCATTTCCTGACAGATTAGTGCCTCAAATCCAAGGAGGGTGAATCAGCATGCAGCAGAACGAGGGACATTCATGAGCAGCTGCTGAAAAAAGATGAGCTGTTGTATTTAAGTGAATGGCAGGAGGTTTAAAGACCAACTTACAGTGGGGCAATAATGTCTACATGTCTTGATTTGTGGGATGCTTTTGCCCCATGAAACATCTACACGGCGGGATTGTGACAAAACACAAACGTACCCTGTGGCTCCTTGTAACAAACAAGGTTAGCCTCAACCGCCGCTGCTACACTCTAATAACATTATCCACTGAGCCAGTACAGTTGGAGGGAGACTTCCATGAACACTGTGTCACTGTGCAAAATTAGGGGGGAGGACTTCTGCCAGATGACTGTAATTACACTGAGTAGGAACATGGTTTTAATTGGAATTATCAAATTAAGCCATAGTAACGAATGCCCTTGGAGCTGTGCAAGGCAGCAAATGTCAACATGGACGGTGATGATGATGATGGCTAGGTAAATGTAAGGAATAAGTGTGTATAGTATTACTCTAATTAAAATCACACACTGCTGCTTTGTGTCAGTGTTTGCCAGCAGAGTAATTGCAAGAAGAAGCATGTAATGTGCAACATGCACATGCTGTAATATGCTGTCTTTAATACTCAGTGCAGATTAAATTTTCTTTTTTTGGGAGAGGTTTCATTTCCTCAAGAGAAACTTTCTGCTTCCTCAAACCCTCAGATTATTGTTTGTGGCAGTGTGAGGCAGGTTGCCATGACATTCAGTGAGCACATTCATAGGGAGGCCACGGGAATAAATGCCTTTGATTTTAGAAGCAGCAGTTTAGTACTGCTGCATTTCAATAAAGTTGGGTATAGCTGACAGGAGACAGGTTTTAAATAAAAGGATAGATCGCAATAAAGATGGCAGAGTCAGGAGTTCTTGTGCAAAGTTCTGCTTCCCACCTCAACCCAGTGGATTTGGACTTGGATCTGACCCATGTTGTTTTACTGACATTTACTTTATTAATAAATGCTCCCCCATTTCACCAGTGATATGCCGATAGATATGCATTGGCCAGTGGGAAAAGCAAACGCACAAAGATTTAAAATAATGGATAATAATAATAATCACCTGTAATAAGAATGAAATATCTTGGACAGCACCGAAGTCATAACTTATCTCCATGCTGACATGAGTTTTACATTTCTCATTTCATAAACAGTCCAACACTTTCATAATATCAGCTACAATGAACATTAAAGGAGCTATTTTTTTTAATTTTACACAGCTAAAATTTGCATTAACAGCTGTTTACTTATGTTTAGCATCACAGTGACCTCTTTAAAGGGTCCGTTGGCTGTTAACAAAGGTTTAAAATAGCATCTGTAAGGTAGTGATCATTTCATTGCTAGCTGTCCTGACTTGCTCTAAAATAGATGAATTATATGCAAACACTACATTAAAATGTATGATATTTTTCCTTCATAAGGTTGAAAAAAAAAACATATTCAAGAAGAATTCATCATCTTGAAACATGTGCATATCTAAGCATTCGGTGCATGTGCATCAAAACATTATAGGTCGTCTCCTTGAAGATTTATCAAAAGGTGGTGCTAATCATACACAGGACGGTGCTTGTCTGCACAGCGAACTGCAGAGATCATCAGAAACATTTTAATGGTTCATTACGAGAAGTGAGCGGGGACATCAGGCAGAGGGATTGATTAAACAGGGATTACTTTATCTGAGCTGTAATAGAAAATGTTAATGAGGGTGGACTCAGACCAAGAGCCCCTGACATGCTTTAAATGTCTCCCTGGTTATTATGCAATTACACCCCCTCTCTGTTTCTCTTCATCTTTTGCTTCACACACATGATAAGACTCTGATCCTAATGTTAAAAGATCATGATGGCTAATACTTTAATGTGAATGAAGCTACCCAGAAACATTAATAGTCATGCATGCAGAAAGCCTCCAGACTCAGGTTTTGTTTTCACTCGACTGAATACTGATTATTCGAGTTATGTTGTAACTTCAAGGAGGATTGAGAGCTTGTCTGTGGGCTGACACAACCCTCTGACCTTTGTGGTTTTTGGCGATCTTGCAAAACTCATTAAAAGTGCACCGTCATCAAGACTAAAAACAAGGTTTTCCTGTTCCTGAAAAAAAAAAAAAAAAAAAAAAAAATCTAATTACTCAGTGTGGTTTTCAGCTGCAACTGTTGGTGTCACAGACAAAACATCCTGCTCAGGCAGTATGATACACCTAGACTGATGCAAAACACTGAGTAAGGATTCAATAGCTTTCTTAAATCACAATGATTTCTAAAGGGGACACCGCTCTTAGTAAGAGGAAGGAAGGCTGATGTCTCTGCGTTGCAACAAAGAAACTGTAACATAGGAAGCAAATGAGTCATGAATTCAAAATCTGTCTTGAAACATAAAAAAAGGAGAACTGAGCGTGATTTTTTTTCTTCTTTTCTTACCACTTCAGCATTCAGCTCCTTTCTTTGCACCTTGAAGAACGAGACCGTCCATTTATATGAAGAAATCATCAGTGCGTTGCAACATAAAAAAACAATCATCCCCGAAGTACCAATCTCTCCGCCTTAGATTGTGAGACACGATTAAAAAGCCGTGCAGTATTTTTTGGGGCTTTCCGCTCTGACCACAGAGGGTTTGCTAACATCCCATGGCGGAGGCTCCTCGTTCTCCACACTTGCAGATAAGTTAAACGGCTCTTCAGAAGGTCACCGGGTTGCTGATATTGATCCTGAGATAATATATGCGAGGGAGCCACATCTGAGACATGCAGTTGACGCTCACCAGCCTCTGCTGATTACATACTGGGAAATGTGGAGGCATAATGAGCTTGTTTGATCACGGTGGAAAAAAAAAGATACATGAATAATGATTTGAATTTACAATTAATTCTAAAGGACAGGTACTATTCTCAGGGTGTGCGCGCAATAAAACGTCAATTGCGTAAGAAAAAATGGGAGGCAAATGTAAGGTTCAATGTAAAACATGACATGGTGACACTGCGTCATCTCAGGCTACAGCTGGACTCATTATGCTCAAGTCCATCTACCGGGGATCAAGTGCTTCTGGGCGCAGATGGAAATCAATACTGTCTCCCTGTGCTTCGATCGGCGGTGCAGGCAAAGACAACACAACACAGCTCAAGGTTTTCATAGTCAACACTCAGCTGCTCTGTCTGTGCGTCTAATAAAAGTGCCTGACCCGAGGTGGTCTGTACTCTGGACATCATTGATACGATGTCCTTAGCAAACACTCGGGTCTGGCATATAGTCAGGTGACCGGAGTAACCTCACATAGGGCCGAGTTCCCCCGGGTGCAACCGGTGCTGCAGGGCTGCAGACACATCCCCACGGTGGGTCGCTCCCGCCGCTGACACTGATGAATGGGAGCTGCTGAGCACCTCACCTGCGCAGCGCCGCCATGCACAATGCACAAACCCCCTGCTGCGCCTATATACATCCGCAATCGGCCTAATTAACACCAGAGCTACTTCATCCACCGGCAACAGGAAAGGTCCCGGCTGTGACCTCAACCACCACGTGAATCGATACTCGAAACCACCGCTGAGATTTTTTTTTACCTTTTAAATGAAACACAAGCTGCATGGAAACCATCAAAGACAGCTGGATTACACTACTAAGAAAGTCATTATCAGAGCAGCCAACATCTGCATTAAAAATGCACTGAGGTCTTTGACATAAGGAAAATATCAAGACAGAGGGGCGAGATAAAAAAAAAAAGAAATTCAACAAACGACTGAGAGAGGCCGGGTAACACCCTTAGCCAGGTGTTTGAGAACAGGTTCCTGCAGCGTGTCTTCAAAACCTGCTGTCACCGTGGCGCCTTTCACTCGCCTTGAACGCAATAACACAACTATTTATAGGCATATCTTGCTGACTAATCACTCTTGAAGAAACACAATCAAGACAAACAACAGAGAAGCACCAAGCAACCGAGTCACAAAGCCATCTGAATCACTACCAGGCACTCGGTTTCACAGAAGCAGCCTGTTTGCAGAGGGACTAGACGTTACTTTTATTCCTAAAACAAAACACCTATTGCCTTTTATGCAATGTCGCAGAAACAGAAAAAAAAAAAAGTGAAGCCGAGAAGGAAGCATCAGCTGTTAGCATATTTTGGCATTACCTCAGAAAGGCATCAGCACAGATCCAGTCATAGTGTTATTCCAGTGTTTGCTCTGACAACTTTCTAATGTCTCTCACTGTATGTTACAGACGGCATCTAGCCTATCAGTGTCTGTGGGTGGTGAGGATGACTGAGCAAGTGAGGTATGTGTCAGTGTCAGTGTGTGTGTGTGTGTGTGTGTGTGTGTGTGTGTGTGTGTGTGTGTGTGTGTGTGTGTGTGTGATAGTTTTGTATGTGTGATGGCATACCGGAGTATTTTTGGGCCCTGCCTGCTTAAATGCAGCTTGCATGAATCATGACTTCCCACATAGTAGGTCAGTGAGCAGGGTGAGTCATATTGCTGTCTTATATGGTAACACGCTGCACATGTGACAGAAACACTGGGGTTATCTATAGCACGGGGCTCAATGTTTCAAATGTCTGAGGCAGAGCTGCTCCGTCTCAGCTCTGTCTTCTGTCGTCTGGTGATATGACAACTCATTTAAACCTGCGTTTAATCCTACAGGACAAATATCTTTGGTATTAGAGCATTTGAAGTTCAATTGTAGCAACATTTTGGTGTGACTCACTATGACTCAGATGCAGTTTAGTTTTCATTTGGCACGGCTTAAAGATCTTGATAGTACAAAGGCAGATGCCCATGTGTTCTTTGATTACACAGCAGGTCTGGGTTCTATATTAACACTGTGAAAAGTATAAAAGCCTCGGTCCACAGAGGAATGCACACAGCCTGTATTCAGACCCTGAGCTTTAAAACCAGCTGTCAGGACTGATGAAACGTTGTGATGTCACAGCAGTCACACCTTTGCCCCGCCCACCTGGACCCCACCATTCAACCTTTGCAGGATTTAACTTCTCCGTTTAACTGAAATCTGCAATATCTTCATGGGATCAAGCAGAAAACACAAGACAGCTATTTAGAGAAGAGGATAAGAGCCTCCTCTCTTCTGATTGGCTGACTGATCGGTTGTTACTAGAGCCTGAGAGAGAAGATGTAAAACTACATTGTTTCTTGCTCTTAAACACCAAGCGTCAAATACGGAACTTTAAAGCAATACTTCAACATTTGGTGCAGACGCTGAATGCCGTGATCAAAATGCGGGAACTACTGACCTTTAGAGGTGACGCCAAGTGGGACTTTTATGTAAATATGACGTTACTGCACAAGTCATCACAAAGAGCAACTAACTACACAATCTAGCAGACAGACTTGTTGCATTCACACTTACAAAGTACACCTGCAGTGCACACACAATATTGTGTTTGTCTAAACCTCTTCCTGTGCAATTGGCTGAATCAACAAAGAAACAATGTCTTGTGTCTGCAGACTGAGGTGTCTGCAAGTTGAGAACGAAACCACCCGATGATGGGAAAAAGAAAACCACCCGAGAAACCATCACTGCCAAGACGGAAAGTGGACGTTGAGGGATTGGATTGGGATAAGTGGAGCGGCTATAGGGAAGAAGAAGAAGATTTTGTGCTAATTAAGCCAGTGATGGACAGGCCAAGGAGCTGCAGCTAGCAATGAGTGTGACCAAGACTGGATTATGTGCTGAATTATTAATGGGGGCCCCGGTGGATGTGGATGCAGTGAGGAGTAGGGCAGCGGGTGGGTGGGTAGGAATGAGGTGGGAGCCTTGATCTGAAACAAGAGATTGAATGCATGCGTTTAAAAAAAAAATGTAACCGTCATTCTGACAAAAAAAAAGCTCACACTCAGAGCACTCATGGAAAAAAAATCAAGTGGAAAGTCTCTCCACAGGAAAGAGTTTGACACTGAGGCATCGCCCACGTCAAAGCCTTCAAAAGCCACGTTTGTATGCATGTGTGTGTGTGTGTGTGTGGGTGTGGGTGTGTGTGCAAAGCCAAGAGCTTGTGTGTGTGTGAATGTGTATATGTGTATGTGTGTGCATTTGATCATGTGTGTATGGGGCGAGTGCAAGTCTGTTGATATGGCAAAGAAAAGCTGCTTCTTTTTTTCACACCCAGTTCTCGCATGTGCGACATCTCAAGTTTTAAGAATACACACATACAAGTGCTTTTGTTGTTGTTGCAGCAACATGCATATATGTTCAAAACTGGAGCAATGGTATAAATATCCAGCTCAGATCAAAAGCCAGCAGAGCCTGGGCCATGATGGAGATGAAAGACAACATCTACTGCTGAGACTGATTGTAAAACACCCTCCTCGACCAGTACAAATCACATCCAGCAGGTGAGCCGGAGAGCTCAGGCTCTGGAGCTGGACACCGCGCCACGCTGATACACATCAAACTGATTCTCTCTCGTTTATTTGTTTATGTGCTGTTCGCAGGTTTTGTCTTAAGATTTGTAGCTGCTGTGAAAGATCATAAGCAAGACTGGAAGCAAGCTGTTCCGTACATGCTTTTGTCTTTTATAATGCATTCTGCACTCTGAGCCCAAATATAGTATTAGCGCAGGTATTAATACTGGTTTATTTCTTGCCAATAAGCAGTAAAACCGTGAAATGGGGATCAGGGCAGCCTGTACAAAATGTGCAAAAAATATTGCATGCGTGTACTGATGAATACAGGGAAATATCACAATATTACATTTTGATCAAATATCTCCAGGGAGGTCTACTCTGTCTGCAGTTATTCCAGCTGAGAAATCCCGGATCATTTGGAAATCCATGGTGGCACTCAGAAGTTGCACAAATCATCTTAAATTAAGCAGGTAAAAGTCTGACTGAGATCAAAATCTCTTTATCAACAGAAGGAGCATGAAAACAGCTTTCCTACAAAAATATGACCAACAATGTGAAACCATAAATCTAATCTGAAAGAATCCCAAGACCATTCACCCTGTTCCATATTGCATTTGACCTGCTGGCAGAAGCTTAATGCTGCTCTGATTGGGTGCAAGAAGATATGGTTAAAAAATTGAGAAGAAGAGGATAAAAAACTAAAAAACTTGTATCTACTATAACACCCTACAGTAGTGATTTTGCTGAAGTTTCAGATGCAGAATGTAAGCTGATCTTTGTTGCACAGGAGGACCTAATCCCTCCACGGAAACTCCAAATAAATCAGTTTGAGTGTTAACAGAGTGTGTCCACTGTATCTTGCTGACTTCCATCTTCCGTGGCTTCTGAGGTGATCGGGCAGGTTACATTAAAAACCCCACACGTCACTTGGGCATGTCCAGGGATCTGCTGAACAGCCGCTGCTGTCAGTTTTACTCCGTCTGTGGTGATGCCAGTGTGAGGGGGGCGTGAGGGAGGGAGGGAGGGAGGGAGGGCAGCAACACATTCACATGTTCCAACACTTGAGGCCGGGGCTGGAAGCTCACTCACATTACCGCGCCAGAGAACAGCCGTACCAGGTTTGATGACCCACTGGCAGCAACAGTCGCCACATAGAGAGAGGGGGCTAATTAGGGAAGTGATGTGAGGGTATAAATATAAGCACACACACACACACGCACACAAACAAGGAAGGTGGGCCGGACTGCGTGGCCGACACATACATAGTGCCCTGAGAGGCAGACACTAGCCCTACATTTAAAGGGATAGTTCACTCAAAATTGAAATTTCACTCATTATCTACTCACCTTCATGTCGACTAAGGGCTGGGAGAAGTTTCAGAGTCCTCCGTGCCTTCTCTGAGTTACAGCGGGGCTCGGCGCAGCACTGCACTGCCATATGACGGTAGCGAACGGGGCTCACTTTTCTTCGTCCAAAAAGACACACCAAAAAACATCCAAATACCTCCATAGTGCTCGTCTGTAATGTCCCTCTTGTATTGTATGTAGGATGGACAGTATGGAGGTATTTGGATGTTTTTTGGTGTGTCTTTTTGGACGAAGAAAAGTGAGCCCCTTTTGCTACCGTCATATGGACATGCAGTGCTGCACCGAGCCCCCCTGTAACTCAGAGAAGGCACAGAGGACTCTGAAACTTCACCCAGCCCTTAGTCGACATGAGGGTGAGTAGAGAATGAGTGAAATTTCAATTTTGAGTGAACTATCCCTTTAAGATTACACTTGAAACTTTCCTCTTTGATAAAGCTTATCATTTATCAATGAACCACAACACTTCATGTCACTAACTCTCTCTCTCATCCTCGTCCTGGTCCTGCAGGTATCCCTGGCTGCTGACTCACATCACCCTCCGTAGTAACCGAGATGAACTCACATTCTACAATGTGACTGGTCTCTCTTCCGAAGAGTGGCAAATAACTCATCTGATGGAGAGACCGCACTACGATATTGATTCTAGTGCATCGACTGGTTATGTATTACGATATGATGTATCAGCGTGCAAACACAGTTGCTTGAACTGCCTCCACTTGTCCCTGATGACGGTTTAAATCATGGAGAAAAAGCTGCAAGTTTCACCTGAAGCAAATCATTAATGGGTTGGTTCAATAAGATCTTTCTATACAGTAAACTGGAGCAGTGAATACTGCATGTTTTATAGTATCTAATATTCAAAACTTTTACTTATGCTTCTGTTTAGTCACTTGCAGCATTTGGTTATGTTTAGGCTGAGACTGTGGTCTGGTTTAATGGAGAAAACCCCTCATTTACATTGAGCACAAGCGTTCTCTAACCTAAACCGAAGTGTTTCTGCTGCCTAAACCACACCACTGTACTGTAGATGCAAAGGTCAGGTTTTTGGTGTGACAGTTTTACACACTGGTCACTCACCTCAACTGCCTCTTTGAGCATCTGCTGCCATTAAAGGTCCCACAAGTAGATGTCCATGTCGCCTTTGATAATAAAGCAGCTCTAGGTTCTATATCAATACTGTGAAATTATCACAGCCTGTATTTACGAACTGAGCCTTAAAACAAGCCGTCAGGACTGCTGTAACTTTGTGATGTCACAACAAATAAGTCACTGCTCTAAGCACTGCCCACCTCGACCACTATTTATCTTTGCAGGATTTGGTTAAGTGTTCACCTCAAATTTGCTCTATTTTTTATCAGATCACTCAGATCTGACTTGTCAGTAAAAAGAGAGACTCCTCTGTTCTGATTGGCTCACTGATTCACTGTTACTAAAGCTTGTAAAACTATATAGAGATGGCTATTGGTTCTTAAAATCACAAATATATCTTACAGATCCACATTTCAAAAAGATCTAAATAAAGTAGTCAATAGAGGACCTATAATAAAAGTGCCACTTTCTGTACTGTACACTATGTAAATCACTGTAAACCATAAGCTCCCCTGACAGACCGGATTTACAATCAATACAGTATATCTCACATTAGCTACTGTTAAGTATGACATCAGAAAGTGCATGATAGGTCAGTAAGAGCTGTCAAAGTACGTCAACAGAAAAACCGGATTGCCTCAAATCCAGTGCAAGGGCACAGAATGAAAGGTTACAGGTTTCAAATGTGCGCAGATGTGACACCGTGTGGTTTGGTGGCTTCTGGGGCAGTCTTGATGACTCAAACAGAGAAGAGAAAGTGGTGCTTATTGATTAGACCCCTTTGCACGTCTAAACTGAACGGTGGAAATATATTTGCGCGGAGGAGGAAGCCGCGTGTCAGACGTTGTTTGGTTTTATTAAAATAAGAAATATCAGCTCATAAACGTAGCAGACTGGAGAAAGCCACTGTAAAGTTCCTTCAGCTGCATGGTGTTTTTGTGTCAGGTCTGTGATGCTGTGACGCTGCATTTCTTTTCTGTTTTTAATTGCACAACCTATGACTCAACTTTTTTCCAACATCTCAGCCTATTTTTCTGTCATAGGTATAGGCTGTAAAAACAGAGTTCTCAGTCATACAGCTCTCACTATGTAATTACTGTGTGTTTGGATCCCCACCTATGATTTATTTTGACTGGGGTGTTCCAGCTGTGTCATGCAGCCATTACAATGATCTGTTAAACACAGTGTTGCAACCTGAATATTCACGCTAACCCAGCAGTGCTTTAAAATGCAGCTGATTAAACAGCACATGATGCTTGGTTACATGTATTAATACTTTCATAATAGTTTGAGATTTTTTTGGAACATGGTTTCGACTTGCTTTGCAGAAAGAAAATTTAGTAAAAATGGACAACTAACTAAAATGAAAAAGAACAAAATAAGACTATGTAGTGATGCCAAAATGTGACAAATTAATGCAAGTACAATTGTGCACATCTTTGTGTTACATTCAGTGTCGTTCACAAAGCCGGTCAGCATTGGAATCTCTGCTAAATCAGCGATGGGTGGTATTCTTTTCTCTTTGTGCTTCTGGAAATAAAACTTTCCTGTTTCTGTTTCCTGCCATTCACTTTGCAACTAAATAATCTTTGGACTTGGTTGGACAAACCACATTTCGTTGGTCAAACCACATGTCTGACTGTGAAATTCCAGTAGAAACATGTCTGACAGCATTTTTTCCATTTTTCCACTGTGCTGATTTGGAAATTCCTTTCAGGATTTATTCAGAAATAGGTCAGGAGTTATTCAAGGACTATTCATTGGTTCCTGGAGTTCTTTACTGGTTAATTGTCAACAGGGTTGTTCATAGTAGACATTTACACCCTGCAGCTCACAGAGACCCTCCTGTGCAGAGCACTGGTCAAACAACTTGCTTATACAGTCTTGGCTCTTGCGATCAATATTTATCTCTGGAGCTATTGATTTGTTTTTGATTAAACCTCAGAGTTGAAACAAGTTCAAGGAGAGGGAGCACCCGGTGCAAAAGAAGGCAGGTGCTCGTGGACGAGTCACTGTTAGAAACCTGAGCTCACACCAACTCTGTATGCACACACACAGCTCAGCACATTGCAGACACCACGGTATATACTGACTGACATTTTTCTGAGCGACGCGTGATTGATTTTTCCATCACGGCTGGAAATGCCTAATCCAATAATCAGCTGAAAGCACCATATCTATAGGCAGCACACAGCCAGTCAGAGCCGGGGCTATTTGTTTTCACGTATCGAACCTCCTCTGATGTGATTTATGTTTTGTCACACTCGCGAAATGAGCCTCAACTCGAGAGGACAGACAGTCACTTAAGGAGAAACGCTTACACGTACACTCGGTGTTAAATATTCAATTTAAAATAAAGATTAAAGGTTACTCATCCCTCGCTGCGGTCCGGGCTTTACAGTGACTCTGCAGCTTGTGAGTGCACATGAGCTTGTGCCTGTGCTGTCATTTGTTGGAGTCATTATGGATTTAATCTTCCTCTCCCGTCTGCTTATAAAGTAAGATAAGCAAACCTGTATTAAAAGAAGAATATGTTGATGCGACAGAAGCCTTTTTCATGTGTGTGAATTTCCTTTTCCCTTTTTTTCCCCTTTGACTGAGGGAAATTTTCACTCTCTGCTTTATTCACCAGCAGTCATCATCAAAGGGGAATTAATGTTACTCATACACAAATGATTAATTTGAAGATAAGGAAGGATTTTTCCCACCAGTCACTGTCAGAGTCTGAGGTGTTCTGTTCGCCCTATAAGGTGCACTAGTCAATATTCTTCACATTATCAATTCATGAAATGCTTGAATGTATAATGCAAAAGTGCTGCCTTCCTTGTGGTGGTGACAAACCTACAAATAATATTCTAATATCATCATTGCCGTTATGATTTTGAGAATTTCTGACACTTCCTACAGAATCTCCCACATGGTAAAAAGAACGGTAGTGTGAACAAACCCAAAGTAGGCGCATAACTGAAAGTTGCACCCACAGTCGAAACGAATGCATAAATGCAAAACACAGGGCTGAGAATCTAACTCTTGACACTTTATAGGTTGCATACATACCATCAGATCTAAAAATGCCTTGTCATTTGATACCTAGGGAATAAATGAGTAAATCTCCTCTGCCTCTCTCACACAACTTTCTGACAGAGGAAACCTGCCTTCTATTCAGACCAGCCCTGTGAAAACCTCTGGGGGAAGAAAAACCCAGACGCAAGCTGCTGCTATTTGCAGACGACAGACAGCACCGGCTGAAACGGCACGCTGGTTGTCGGTCTGCGGGAGGACACTGGCTTTTCTAGTGGCACACAGTTCTTGGAAGGCATGATTGATGCACATCTCCGGCCTGAGCGTCCTAAGCGTTTTAGCTCGCCTGTGGCCGTGCAGCTGCCACGCGGTGGCTACGGCCCTGCGAGAGGGCCACTCTTAGGCTCCGAACTGGACTAAATGGCCCTTCTGTATCCTGCCGCAGCTTCCTGACCGAGGTCAACCTCTTTGCACACCACAAATTACTCCCTGAAATGCTGGCAGACAGGGCCAGTGGAGAGATTGCCATTTGCTTGTTTATGGTTCAGACTGTGCACTAAGTCCCCTGTCATAAGAGGCTATTTTTAGCCGCCTAATCCTTCAGTGGATTTATAATGGTCCAGACTGGCCAGATGACAAAAATAAACATGAAAAGCTTCATGTTAAAGAGTATACTGGGTTTATGTCTGATCTTTCATTATTGTTAGCTTTCAAATTTCCATTATGAAAAAACTAACAAGAAACCTCTGCATCATGCAGTTACAGTTATAAAAATTGATATACACACACAGTAGCTTTATTATGGAGCATTTCTGGGACCGTGCAGCAGGTGTTAAAAACAACAGAGAATGTCTGACTCATTTCTTTCATAACTGCTGGACGTGTCTCGCACAGACCCCGGACATTCTGCTCTGCTAAGCATTAACTCAGCAGCTAATCTGCTGAGGTGGGTGGGAACAAACATGGCCACACACATACTGCATTAAACCCCCACCGTAACACCCCACCCCTCAGGATTTTATCAGGCGCAAAGTCTTCTAACTGTGTAGAATCCTGCAGACATTAATACAAAGAGTCTGGGCTGGGCCTAAAGTGCTCGCGCTTTAATAGCTTTCAAGCATCACACTGGGACATGAGCCCTAGTTTCCCATCATTATACCATCATCCCACCTTGTTTGGCTGGGTGCACTCCTGCAGGCCACTGAGCCGTCCAAAGTATCCACTACAAAAACATGCTGTTTGATAGTCTTCATAAGCCAGACAAGCAAGTCTTTTTATTAAATTATAGAATAGCTTTTTTTCCCCCATCTGCAACACATGCACAAACAGTATGTCCAATTCCTGTCATCTAAAGATTCTCACTAAATTAAGTTTTAATGTGATTTTCAGGTTTATCACCACTTTGATTCTGTGTCTCATCCTGCAGCAGAGATTTGCCGTGAGCTGGAATGGGCTACACAGACATAACTAGGCACTGGAACTGGAAATTATGTGCAAATGTTTCGTAAAAAATATGATATCAATCGACCAAATGGTTTGCACTATAATTAAAAGTCAGCAAGTGAAGAATTTGATAGCCTGTTCCTCCACACTGTGGCTTAAAATCCGACTCAGTAACTGCCAATAATATCAAAAATATGACTTAAATCCCACAGCCATAGATGCAAATTGGACATTACATTTCAACATTTGACTAGTGATCAATCACGATGGTGATGAGTGAAAACGAGCCCACAGTTGAGTGTGCAGTAGTCTATTATGACCAATAGTAAGAAGCTGCTTTCAGGTTCCTATTGGAAGATGTGGCCACATCGTCAACTTCCCCTGAAAAAGGAAATTGTAATACTTTTTATCCTCATTATTTTCAGTCTGCATGATGCCCATTCATAGTGATGCAATAGTGAGGCTGTAGTGCCAAATCGACCAATACAGTAGAATATTATGTGGTCAGAAACTGCCTAAATTATAATTTAACATGAGTTAAAATGCTATTTTGGATGAATCACTTAGGGAGGCTCTAGTTTCAGTGTGACTCTGACGTAAAGGGAAGGCTGGGCGTGCTGCTCCACATGTCAGGAGTAGGTGCTCAGCTCTCATCAACTGCTCCCTCTGCCCTCCATCCTACCGATGCCCCACTTCCCCGCAGCACCAGCTCGATGCTCACTATGTTCTGATGTAAAGCCAGCTAATCGACCGGCAGCCTTACATCGGCTCAATATAGCTCATTGTGCCTCGGCCAATGTATATATATATATGTGAGTACAATCTAGTTGACAGTGTCATTTTTCCACATCTCAACAGGCTCAGCATCACTGATCCTCCAGTATTTGAGCTAAACGTAAACAAGTGAATCAGTTCTGTCACCGCACCAGCATTCTCATATGTTTAACACCTAAAGTCTGAGTCACGCTGCTTACTAAGGCAAACAGGAAAATTCATCAATCATGTACGACCACAGAGAACTTGGACAGTCTTGTTCTGGCTTTGGGGTTTTTCGTTTGTCTCAGCTTGGTAAGCAAAACAGTTCCACTTCTGGCTCCTGGCAGCGCAATGGCACACTGGTTTCAGTGAAACTACTTTCAATTTGTGGACTGCTGCTTTTACACCGGGTATTTTCTGCTCTTCACCGTCAAGACGCACAGTGCAAAAGCTTACCACCATTACTGCAGTGATTTAGTGAAATGGGACACACTTTCACTGACTGAAAGCAAGAATATGAAACTGCGCTTTTTACAGCCAGGAAACACAACTATGCAGAGAGTGATGTCATGGTTTGAGATAAAAACTACATGACTCAGAGGCTTTAGAGAGTCTTTGCTTTTTTTTGTCTATTAACAGAGGAGTAAAATGTCTTTTTAAATGTTTCATACACTCTGCTGCGTTGCATTCTACTCGTTGCGTCTCTTGATTGTATTTCTACATCTACCACGCTCTGCAGGATACACACACGTCACATTTTAAGCTGTGGAAAAGCATTTAATCAAAAGCGAATCAATCAAAATCCCTTGCGCACAAACACACAACACTAACACAATAACCCGACCAACTTGCAAATGTCATCGTCGGATTATGAGTAAAATGACTCATCCAACTTAATCTAACACTGCATTTAGCCTCTCCCTCAGACACTTCGGTTTCCTATGAAGACATGCTGTAACTGCACACTCAGACAACAGACAGAAATGATGAGTAGTCATGTTTATTTGGAAAGCCATGGGAGGGTGGGGGGGGGGGGGGGGGGGGGGGGGGGGGGGGGGGGGGGGGGGGGGGGGGGGGGGGGGGGGGGGGGGGGGGGGGGGGGG